>NC_138548.1:337840178-338440178 GCF_964273705.1 Natrix helvetica
TTGTATTCAGGTCTTTTCCCGTGTAAGGTTGAGATTGTCTTTGCAACGTTTCGGCAGGATCTCACCTGCCATCTTCAAGCTGTAGGCTTAAAAAGCGTGGGCTTAAAAGATGGCAGGTGAGATCCTGCCGAAATGTTGCAAAGACAATCTCAACCTTACATGGTTGTTCGGGTTTTCTCCTGCGTAGAATTGGAAGTATCTTCACGACGTTTCGATGAAGTCTCATTCATCATCTTCAGGCTGCTGCTTCCGACTTGGTGCTTCCGGCTTGGTGCTTCCAGGAGCAATGTGAGATCTCAGCTGGTTCCTCTTTTTAACTGCCAGTGGAGGTTTGTGATGTTTGGGTGGGAGCTTGGCTGCATTCTGATTGGGTGGAGGTGTATTCTGATTGGTAGGGGGCTTGGCTGTGCTCTGATTGGATGGGAGTTTGGCTGTGCTCTGATTGGATGGGGGCGTGTTCTGTTTGGGTGTGGGCCTGGTTGTGCTTGTGTTAGTCTGAGTTGCAGAGGGATTGGAGCTGGTGAGCTGCGTTACTGTTGTTTGGCTTCGCGTTTGTGGTCGTGCCACATCTCCGTGGTGGGAATCAGTTTGCTTCATGTATGGATTGGAGGGGTTTAAAGTGGCTAATAATGCAGCTGTGGTCTGGCTTCTGGTTTGTGGTCGGGCTTCTGGTTTGTGGTCATTATCGGTGTGGGTTTGGGCTTGCTTTTTGTGTGGATGTGTGATAGTGACATCCTTTGTGGTTTTCGTGAGTGTCGGTCTGGTATCATTCTTAGTGTTAGGGACTCGTTTGTCAGTGAGGGCGGGTTTCCAAATGGCTGGTAGGCGGGAGGTATCATCTCATTTATTCATGCTGTGTGGTCGTTTTTCTATCTCAATAGCTTCTCTGATTATTCTGTTGTTAAAGTGTTCAATTTTGGCAATAGTTCTGGTCTTTTTAAAGTCTATATCATGTCCTGTGGCTTTGAGGTGTTGGACCAGGGAAGAAGTTGGTTCCTCCTTTGTGACTGAGTTTTTGTGTTCTTCAATGCGTGCCTTTATTCTTCTGTTGGTTTGTCCGATGTATGTGGTGGGGCAGGTGGTGCATGGGATTTCATATACTCCTTGATTTTCTAACTCTATTTTGTCTTTGGGGTTTCTCAGGATGGTGGATATTTTTCGGTTTGTGTAGAATGCTGTCTTGATGTTGTGTTTGTGGAGGATCTTGCTGATTCTTAGATTTTAGTGGGGTTTTCTTTTTGGATTAGGTTAGTGATATTGTTTCTTTGGAATCCGTTGGATGTTAGTACGTTGGTGAGAGTGTGTAGTTCGGTTTTGAGGTGTTGTTCGTCAGCTAAGCGTTTTGTTCTGGAGATGAGTGTCTTGGCTACAGAGTTGATCTGTGCTGGGTGGTGGTGTGAGAGTGCGTGCAAATAGCGGTTTGTGTGTGTTTTCTTCTGGTAGGTGGTGTGTCCTAGGGATCCATCGGATTTCTTATAGACTAAGACATCCAGGAAGGGGAGTTGGTTATTGGCTTCTGTTTCCATGGTGAACTGTATTTTGGGGTGTAGGCTGTTGAGGTGTGTGAGGAAGTTGTCCAGTTTATCTTTCCCGTGTGGCCAGATTATGAAGGTGTCGTCTACGTATCTGAGCCAGAGTTTGGGTTTGTGATCGGATTTTTCTAGAGCTTGGGTTTCAAAGTGTTCCATGTAGAGGTTAGCAATGACAGGTGAGAGGGGTGATCCCATGGGTGCTCCTTCTATTTGTTTGTATTTTTGTCCGTTATAGATGAAGTATGTGTTGGATAGGCAGTGGTTGGTCAGATCTAGGATATGTTTGGGGGGGTTGTATTTGTTTTGGATAGCTGTCAAGGCTTCTTTGATTGGTACTTGGGTGAAGAGTGATACGACATCGAAGCTCACGAGTAGGTCGCTGGGCTGTAAGTTTTGTTTCTTTATGATCTCTATGAACTGGAATGAGTTTTTTATGTGTGAGGTGATGGATTCTGCATAGGGCTGTAGTTGTTTGGCGAGAAATTTGGCTAGGTTTTGTAGAGGTGAGCCTATGGAGCTGACTATGGGTCTGAGTGGGGTTCCTTCTTTGTGTATCTTGGGGAGACCATAGAGCTTAGGGCATCTGGATGATTTTTCTCTGGGAATGATTCTTTATATACATACATACTGTATGTATGTATGTATGTGTGTGTGTGTGCGTGCGTATGTATGTATGTATGTATGTATGTATGTATGTATGTATATAAATTTATATAACTACCCAACATGTGTGGCCACCCACGTAGTGTCAGGCCTGGAAGCCATCTTTTACATTGAGCCTTCAGGCCTGCCACAATTAGTACTGTGGGAAAGTGGGAAGGGGGGTTGTATGACAACCGACTCAAACTCAACCCCTCCAAGACGGAGTGGCTGTGGCTTCCGGCCCCCCCGGTTCAACCAGTTGCTTCCATCTCTGGCCATCGGGGGCGTGCAACTGGCCCCCATGGAGTGGGCGCGCAATTTGGGCGTCCTCCTGGATGCCCGGCTGTCCATGGATGACCATGTGACAGCCGTGGCAAGGGGGGCGTTCCACCAGGTCCGCCTGGTGCGCCAATTGCGCCCCCTATTGGACCGGGATGCCTTACGCACAGTCACTCATGCGCTGGTGGCGTCTCACCTGGACTACTGCAATGCTCTCTACATGGGGCTTCCCTTGAGATGCACTCGGAGACTGCAGTTGGTCCAGAATGCGGCCGTGCGGGTGATTATGGGGAGTACTAGATACTCCCATGTAACACCTCTCCTGCACGAGCTGCACTGGCTTCCTGTGGTCTATCGGGTGCGTTTCAAGGTTCTGATTACGATCTTTAAAGCGCTCCATGGCACAGGATCTAGTTACCTGCGGGATCGCATCCTGCCCCATACATCCCTGCGACCAATCCGCTCGCACAGAGAGGGACTTCTCCAGGTGCCGTCCACTAAACAGTGTCGGGGGGCGACGCCTAGGAGCAGAGCCTTCTCTGTGATGGGCCCAGCCCTGTGGAATGACCTCCCCCTTGACATCAGGATTACCTCCGATCTCCGCTCCTTCCGTGTAAAGCTCAAGACCCACCTCTTCCAATTAGCTGGCCTGGTTCAACCATAGTTTTATCCCATTGCTCCTGACAGTCTTTTTAAATTTGTAATTTTAATTGAGGGTATTTTAATTGTTAATTTTAATTCTATTATTACTATTGTATGCATTTAACGATTGTTACCTCCTCCATGTACATGTACGTGTATGTGTTTGTATGTATGTGTATATGTATTGTATGTTTATGTATATTTGTATGGGTTTTTTATTGTACGCCGCCCCGAGTCCTTTTGGAGAGGGAGCGGCTAACAAATTAAATTTATTCTATTTATTATTCTATTGTATGGAGCTGGGGAAATATATAGCCATAGTAACATTCCTTTCTCAGAGAGTCAAGAACAACCTGCCCTACACCTTGAGGGGCGTGACTGGGAGGCATCTCCAGTTGGCATGGTGCTTGATTGGGCCATGTGATGGACATGTGGGTGTTGGACAGGGACTTGAACTGTCATTTGGGTGGGAAAGGAAGCTTTCAGATTCGGTTTTTCCCAGCTGTGCCAATATGACATCTCTAATAAAATGGAACTCTGAAGAACTTTAAGCCTCAGAGTTTTTTTCCATTGGGGGTGTTCCTTGGAACCCTGACATGTAGTTAATTCTGGGCTGACTCGGTGTAGTTCATGGCTTTGTGCTTTGTTTGTTGTTGTTTGTTTGGTTGGTTGGTTTGCCTTGATGTCAGGTGCTACCCTTGGCACCTCCATCACAACGATTCTACTCATGTAGTTTTTCTGCATGATACTTTTGTGTAATATATAAAGTCTCTTCTGAACTGCAAAGGTTAGACTCACTGCGGGAGGCTGCTGGAACAAAGGGAATAAAATGTTAAAATGTCATGTTTCTTCCAATAAAGACCAGGCACCATTGTGTAATAAAGCTGATAATAAAACCCACCATTTCAAATAATACTAGTTCCTGGGCCTGGTAACCTAAATAGACAATTCTTCTATTGATTATAATGGACTTTTTCCCCATTTCCTGGGATCGGCTTATTTAAACTTGATTTAGATTTGAGAACCCACTGTAGGGTGCTCTCAATTTAAGAGGCAATTGTGAAAAATGCAGTCCCTAACGGCAGTCTACTGACTCCGCTGCCAACAAAGTCAACAGCATTTTGTATGAGAATTGGAACAGCGGTTTCTCTTAATGAAAACATCATTGTTCAAAGCACATTTTCACTTGAATAACCAAGTCAGGCTCATTTGTAGTAAAAATGAATATGAATATATGAAATAAAAGTTGTTTAAGTAACCAGATAGAGGTAACTTTATGACTCCGTTTCAGTATGCACAACCTTATTATAAAGGCAATCACTGCCTAATAGAAGATGAGGAGAGGTTGCCCTGTTCTGTTTTTCTATAGTTATTCTACATGATCCGTGATTTTTTTCCACCCTTTTTTTCCTTTTTCCTCCATCTCTCTCTTACATAAACATTCAGCTTTGTCCTATACCTATAGCACCGATGAAATATAAATACACAGTATGGCCCCGTACAAATTCTCAATCATGCACCATTTTTAATGCTACTAATGATGTTCTAATTGGCATGAAACTAGTATTTTGAGGGGGAGGGAGACTTATTTTTCTTTTTCTTTTTTTTAGTTGTTTGGGTTTGTTTGTGTTGTGGCCTGCCAGCAGCCAGCAGAGCTGGCAGCAGATTCGGACAGTGAGGAGGTTGGGGAGGAACATGGGCCAGTCCTGGAGTCAGGGGAAAGGTCTGATGTGGGCTCTGTGTCAGAGGCAGAGAGGGGGTCAGAGCCATATGCCAGTTATCAGCTGCCTTCAGAGTCAGGCATCAGTGAGGCAGACAAACAACTGGAACCTGTTCCCAGTGTGCACATGCACAGAGTTGCCAGACGAATGGAACAGCTAAAGAACAGGGGTCGACTTGGGAGTAAGGCCACAGGTGGACAGTGAATGGCCCCTCCAAGAAGAAATAAAAGAGGAGTGAAAGGGGAGTGGAGTTTGCAGGAGACAATTAGTTCACTTAATTGGCTCGTCACTCTCCGAGACTCCTTGCCATGTCTTGCAGATTTCAGCCTGTCAGTTCTCCAAGCCAGATAAGGTCTGTGATTGTAAATCCTCCCTTAAAAGACTTGGATGGACTTGAATGAGCAAAATTCACAGTAAATTAATAAAAAGGTTTTTTGTCGGGACAAGGAGTTTGTTTCATGTTCTTCGGAAGCCTAGGTCAGAACAGTTTGATATGTGTGTTCTGCCAGTGCTATTTTGCTAAGCCTTAGGTGCAAAATCAGTGATCAGTACTCATCAGTGACTTTCCTGTTGTGGTGGGAAAAAGAGAGCCATTTTCAACCACCCCATTTGGCACATTCAACAAAAGAAATTCTCGGTTCTTTAGATCTATCAAGAATGAAACTTTATTGAAAGATCCATCTAGGCACAGCAGAAGCAAAGTCAGCTCTGGGATCTTCCCACAAAAACCTCCATAGGTAAAATTCCTTTTCCCCTTATGGGCCACCCACAGTTCATAGTCCACTTATTGAGTTCAGTTCTTTTGTTGTGGGAAAGCAGTTCTGTGCCGCTGAAACCTATCTCATAACTTGAGATAACAAGTGGATAACATTTCATCGGCAACAGCAGGCACTAATTCATTTCATAACCTCCCCGCTCCCTAGGAATTCACCAGCCCATTTTCATTTCTATTTGGCAAAACATGAGCCAGAATCAGGTGCAGGCATCAATAGAGCCAAGTCAGTTTTGGCAGCCATTTTGATGCAGTGGTTAAGTTGTAGTTAAGGAAGACAATAAGTTCTTGTTCACTAAGGTGACCAACCATCCTCCTTTAGGGAGGACAGTCCTTCTTTTGTAAGCTCTGTCCTCCCTCGAAAAGTGTCCTCCTACATGTCCTCCTTTTTGATATTTGAAGGCTAATCTGTTGCGTGTTATGTGACGTATTTTATTAAACAGTTTTTAATGGTGTTTTTTTTTACTTCATTGCAAGTATATTGAACAGATATTGAATCTTGTGTTGAATTTTTATCTAAAGAAATGCTAGACATTAAAATAGATGACAATTGTCTCTTTGAAGAAATTAGAAGACTGAATGTATATTTAAATTCTGAAAAATTAATACAATGGGAAAATCAACATGTTGAAATTGATAAAAGATGGGTGGATATTTTCAGCCATTTCAAAAATGAACATATTCCATGTGAACATTTATTTATACTTGTTCAATTTACGTTGTGCTGCCTTGGAACTAATGCAGCAGTTGAAAGAGTTTTTTTGAATTGCCAATGATTTTTCGACAAGTGAGAAATCGAGATTGAATGTTGATACTCTAGCTGCAGCACTTGCCGTAAAATTCAATATGAAGGATATTTCTTGTTCAGATATTTCCAATATATTGTTAGAAGATGATACATTGACAAAAAATATTAATTCAATGGAAAAGTACTCATTTAAATAATAATTAACAGGCATGTAAGCATAATTACAATATAAAATGTTGCAAATGTTTTTATTATGCATATATCATATTTTAGTCTATTATTGTTGCAATGAATAAAATATTTCTTTTATTTACGATATATTTTTTCCAATTTATTTGTCCTCCTTTTCATTGTAAAAAAGTTGGTCACCTTAGCATTTTGGACAATAGAACGTGTTTTGTCCTCCTTTTCATTGTAAAAAAGTTGGTCACCTTATGTTCACCCTTAAATACGAAAACTGATTGGTGACTTTGGGCCAGTAACTTTCTCTTGTTGTTGTTGAGAAAATAAGATTTGGAAGGAGTACCAGTATGCTTACTGCTTTGACTTCTAGATAAAAAAGGAAGGAATAAGAATATAAGAGGGAAAGAGATAGAAATGTGTAGTTTAAATTTAATGTCTAAGTTTGTTGACTTCAAGTCATGGCACCTTAAG
Source organism: Natrix helvetica (assembly GCF_964273705.1). NCBI lineage: Eukaryota > Metazoa > Chordata > Lepidosauria > Squamata > Natricidae > Natrix > Natrix helvetica. The sequence continues at coordinate 337,847,169 of NC_138548.1, forward strand.
GGTAAACAGATACATTGTCACATGAGTTTTTAACCCAAAGGCAATCAAATCCTATTCAATAAGGTAAGAAGACAATTTAATTCTCCTCAGTGAGTTTGTGTCCTCTATGTTACATAGAAATGGAATTCTAACTTCCATCAATTGGGGATTGTCATCACAAAAACAGCCCTTCTTTGTGGTGGCCCCTTCTCTGTGGAACATCATTCTTTCCAAAGGTACAGCTGACCTTCAACCTGTTGCTTTACCCAAAGGCCCTAAAACATGGCTTTTTCAGTAGGCCTGGAGACCACAACTGAAGATGGAGTTGAACAAGTGGCTGATTTGATTGTGTTGTTACTGCTGTAGGTAAGATGGGGTGAGATTTTTTAGTGTGTGTGTAATTTAGTAAGCCCCCAGAATTATCTACATGTGAATTGCTTGGCTATATAAATTTATTGAATAAATGAATAAATATTCAATGCCTGTATGTATACACATATGCATGAGATTATTCTTTTTGGGTGGTAAGCAGCTCTATACAGTACAAAAAGGAAGGGAAAAGGTAAGCCAAGAAATGGTAGATAAGAAAAGAAAAGACAGTTAAAATTAGTCTATACACAAAACAGTTCACTATAGCTCAAAATCTTTAGCAAAGTCCCCTACATTTGAGTTTTCTTCTTTAAATTTCTCACCTTTTTTAAATAGGCGTTTATCAAATCTACCTCACCATGTCTTCTGGGCCTCCTTCTTCCTCTTCGCTATTCACCAATTAACAAGAACTTAAACTCATGTTTAAGTTCTTGTTAGAAAATGGACTTTGTTTCTTTTATGTAAGTATATATATGTATTTATATGTATGTATGTATGCATATGTATACATACAAACATACATACATACATACATACATACATACATACATACACATTATAAATATCCCATTTCTACTGCATTAGTTTCATCTTTCGCCTGAAACACCCAGCTCTCAAATCCATATAAACAAAGAGTCAAAAGCACTTTATATGCAGCTACCTATATACTCCTTTTTCTTTTATAAAAAATGGAATGCTGTTTACTATTCAAGCAATTTTATCAATTTAGATGCAAATGTACAGAAAATGTATGTATTGGGAAAAAAGTGACCTAGAATGCAAAATATTAGGGAAATTGCTTATCAAAATATAGAAGAATAAATCCTTACAAACATGCATGAAAAATGGATATGCAGAATTTAACAAATTTGATCTACCTTTTAAAAAAAACTACTAAAAATGCTTTATTTCAAAGCAGTCACTTCACAGTTGCTGCTAGAAGTCCTCAGTTAAAATCTTGCTGGAGGGAGGTATTTCTAATTCCTCCAGCTTTGTTGGATACCATATCACTTCCATATATTCACTCTAGTCCAGCCGTGTCAAACTCGATTTCATTGAGGGGCGCATCAGGATTATGTTTGACCTCGGGGAGCCAGAGTGGGCGTGGCCAGGATAGACATGGCCAGCCCAATGTCATTTGTGTCAGTGGCATCTGTGCTGGCCCGAGCACTCTGTCAGAGAAAATAGGCTCCCAAGCTCCATTTTCGGCTGTGACAGCCTCCTACAACCAGGGGTGAGTTGCTGCTGGCATTGCCAGTTCAGTGTGCATGCAATTTTGTGCACTCATGCACATTTGCCCATAAATAGGTCTCTGCATGCACAGAACATTAAAAAATGAAAAAACCACGCTCCGCTGACTGGGGAACTGGTTCAGAGGCATGGCAGGCCTGGGTCGCTGCCACTTCTGGCGACCCAGGCCGGCAAACCACTACCAATTCAACCAAACCGATCCAAACCAATAGGAACCCACCTCTGCCTACAACTCTCTGCCAGCAAAAACAGAGCTCATGCAGCCCTTCCGAGCTCCATTTTCAATGGCAAAGGCACCATGGTTCAGTCCTTCGCTGTTTCCAGGGTGGCCCTGTGGGCCAGATATAAGCACCTCATGGGCCGAATCCGGCCTCCGGGCCTTGAGTATTTTAATTGCTTTGCGATATTAATGAAAATTCTTTCTCCCTGCCCTTCATTTTTAGCATTAAAAAATAGGAAGCATGAGAGAAGACTCCTTGGCTATTAATTTTGGGAATGGATGGTACATTTCAGTGCTGCAACTATTCATGTGTGAAATACAAGAAAAAATGTTAATTGAGGCAGACGTGTGAAACGAAATTATTTACAAGTAGCCTATACAGTAGGTGAGCCAAAGGATTTTGAGATTGATGCACTTCTACTGGACACAGAACTTAAGGATAATTGGAATGTTGAACACTATCCTATAAGAGACAGATGCCCTAGGTTGTAATATTATTGTTTCCACTGAATTGCATGCTAATTAATGCTATACATATTGTAGGATCGAATCTGGGTTGGTCACCGGAACCAGAGGCTTAGTCTTCTGAACTTTCAGATTCATGTTGGAGCCCATCCTCAGGGAACTTCTCTCTAGCAGAATGTGCGCTTTGGGCTACTCTATGTGTCGTATTTACATGATGCCTGGTTGGGTGTCAATCAATCAATATTATTGATTGATTGGTGTGTTGATGGCTGGCTATTGGCTATTGTTTCCTTGTGCTGTTAAGTCCTCAGCTCCTAAGTACTTGATAAACTGGTTGTCAACCCTGAAGCTGACCTAACCAGGGTCATTTTGAGGCTTCAATGTTGCCATACTGGAGCTGAGGGACGGGGGGGGGGATAGAGATAGCTGGGGTTTTGTAGCCAAAACAGAATACTTTCTCCTGGGAATCAAGGACATTTCCGCAGGTGGTAGGAGAAAGGAGGAATGAAGTTTCCAGGCAACCAGATGGCACCTTGATTGGGCCATGTGACTGATTGTTTGGGGAAGGGAGAAAACTTTTACTTTTAATTAGGTGAAAACCACAGGAAAATTCAGAGTCTGCCTAAATATGGGAGGAAGGTCACTACTCCCTCTTTCTGTCCTTCGGCTTATCACAGAAGACCATGCAGGCAGAAAACCATTTTTTTTAATGTTGCCTTTTTATATTAGTGTTGTATTTGTACTGATAAATAAATAAAGGGAGACTAGTATAGATCTATTTCGAGCTAATTAGCTCTCATCAGCTAGCCATACCCTTACTGGGATTTGAACCTGGGCTGTATATTATTATTATTATTATTATTATTCATGCTTCTAGACCGCCCCCTCTCCCAAAAAGGGACTCGGGGCGGTGTACAGTCCATGCAAAATATATCAAAATACAATAAAAATTGAATATGTACAGTTGGAATGGAGGAGGTTAAAAATGGAATTAAAAGAACTGTACAAAGCAATATATATAAATATAGGATTTTGAACCCCTAAAACACACACAATAAGTTAAAAACAATACCCCTAAAATAACCAGTTAATACATTTGCCAGGAGGGACAGTTGTAATTATGCCAGGCCTGCTAATCGGAACAGGTGAGTCTTCAATTTTTGCCGGAAGGAGCGGAGATCAGTAGTGATTCTAATGTCGGGGGGGAGGTCATTCCAGAGGGTTGGGCCCATCACAGAGAAGGCCCTACTCCTTGGTGTCGCCCGTTGGCATTGCCTAGTGGACGGCACCAGGAGAAGTCCCTCTCTGTGTGAGCGAATTGGCCGCAGGGATGTATGTGGGAGGATGCGATCCCGCAAGTAACTAGGTCCCGTACCATGGAGCGCTTTAAAGATGGTAATCAGCACCTTGAAATGCACCCGAAAAACCACAGGTAGCCAGTGCAGCTCGCGCAGGAGAGGTGTTACGTGGGAGTACCTCGTACTCCCCATCACAGCCCGCGCGGCTGCGTTCTGAACTAACTGCAGTCTCCGGGCGCGTCCCAAGGGCAGCCCCATGTAGAGAGCGTTGCAGTAATCCAGGCGGGACGTCACCAACGCATGAGTGACCGTGCGTAGGGCATCCCGGTCCAGTAGGGGGCGCAATTGGCGCACCAGGCGAACCTGGTGGAACGCCCCCCTTGCCACGGCTGCCACATGGTCATCCATTGACAGCCGGGCATCAAGGAGGACGCCCAAATTGCGCGCCCGTTCCACAGGGGGCAATTGTTCGCCCCCTATGGCCAGCGATGGAATCAGCTGGCTGAACCGAGGTGCCGGTAGCCACAGCCACTCAGTCTTGGAGGGGTTGAGTTTAAGTCTGTTGTCCCCCATCCAGACCCCGACGGCTTCCAAACACCGGGACATCACTTCGACAGCCTCGTTGGGGTGGTTTGGGGTTGAAATATACAGCTGGGTATCATCAGCGTAGAAGTGACACTCAACCCCAAAACCACGGATGATCTCACCCAGCGGCTTCACATATGTGTTGAACAGGAGAGGCGAGAGGACCGACCCCTGTGGCACTCCACAAGTGAGTGGCCTCGGGGTCGACCTCTGTCCCCCTGTCAACACACATTGCTTCCGGTCGGAGAGGTAGGAGCCGAACCACCGCAGAACGGTACCTCCGACTCCTATCCCCTCCAACCGGCGCAATAGGATACCATGGTCGATGGTATCAAAAGCCGCCGAGAGGTCTAATAGGACCAGGATAGAGGAACAACCTCTATCTCTGGCCCTCCAGAGATCATCGACCAACGCGACCAAGGCTGTCTCCGTGCCCGGGTCGGAAGCCGGACTGGCGTCAGTCTAGATAATCGGATTCGTCAAGGTGTCGTGGAAACTGCTGCGCCACCACATTCTCAACAACCTTCGCTAAAAAGGGAAGGTTGGAGACTGGACGATAATTAGCTAGCTCCGTTGGGTCAAGCGAAGGCCCCTTAAGTAAGGGCCTCACCACTGCCTCCTTCAAGGCGGTTGGCAAGGATCCCTCACCCAATGAGGCATTCACCAGGCCCAGAAGCCAGCCTCGGGTCACCTCCCAAGATGCCAGTACCAACCAGGAGGGACACGGGTCCATTAAACATGTGGTGGGTCGCAGCCGTCCACGCAACCTATCCAAATCCTCGGGGGCAACAGAATCAAACTCCTCCCAAGATGGTCTCACAAGACTCGCTGTTGGCGGCCCGTCTGGTCCACTGAGGGGGGCCCATCCACTCCGGATCTGAGCGACTTTGTCCTGCAGATATTCCCCAAACTCCTCTGCTCTGCCCTGCAAGGGTGCCCCCCGCGTCCTCCGTGACAAGAGGGAGCGGGTCACCCTAAACAGGGCGGCAGGGCGGTTATCCGCGGATGCAATAAGAGCGGCGCAATATCTACGTTTGGCCGCCCTTAATGCCACAAGGTAGGTCCGTAAATAGGCTCTTACCTGTGTTCGATCAGATTCGGAGCGTGAGGACCTCCACCTGCTCTCTAGACGTCTCCTATGGCGCTTCATCACCCTCAGCTCCTCGGTATACCAAGGAGCCCGGGTGGGTCGCTGTCGCAGGAGAGGTCGCAAAGGCGCAACCCGGTCCAAGGCCCCAGCCGCCGCCCTATTCCAGGCGGCCGCTAGGTCCTCCGACCGAGCGCGGGTCAGGGCTACAGGTAATGGCCCAAGCTCCGTCTGGAACCTATCCGGTTCCATCAGGTGCTTGGGGCGGTACCAGCTTGGACCGTCTGGTCCCGCCTCCTCGCGGTGGGGGGTAGTGCCAGGGAAGTCCAGCCGGAGACATGAGTGATCTGACCATGACAGGGGTGTGACAACCAGGTCCCCTATACCCAGATCACTCGTCCACTGCTCAGATACAAAAACAAGGTCCAGTGTGTGTATATCTTAGGCAGGAGTTTTAGCCACTAAGCCACGGGCTCATTTCCTTATCAGTTGAGCCAGGGAAATAGGTATGTATTCCGAGGGGGTAGGGGAGGCCGTTTTTGCCCTCCCCAGGATCCTAGAAAGCATCTGTAGCCTGGGGTGGGCAAAAAACGGACCTACCGGGCCCACTGGAAGTCAGAAAACAGGCCGTTTCCGGACTCCAGAGGGCCTCTGGGAGGGGCAGGGGAGGCAGTTTTCGCACTCCCCAGGCTCCAAGAAAGCCATGCGCGCATGCACAGGGTAGCGGGGGGGTGTCACATGCGCATGCGCAGGGGGCATGGCATGGGGGAGGACTAAATTATGGATGCAGACACGCCAGCCACACAGTAGCTTGCGTACGTGTGCTTTTGGCAGCTAAGGCGAAAAAGGTTCGCTATCATTGTTATAGGCAATACATTTTTTAAAAAAAAAAATCAAATACAGGCAAAAAGTACCATTGAAAGGTTTTCATTTACAGAACTCTTAGATGACCTTATAACAAGTAGAACTACAGCAGGTCACATATAGTCTTTGGGAATTCTTCCCAAACGGAAAAAGATATTCTCCTGTTAGAAGAAAACTTCGGGGTTCAAATCCAAGCCAGTGTGTGAATGAACATACTGGACAAATGCTTACTAGACAGCAGAAAGTGCACTGTGGCTTTTGAAGGTGGCCCACCAGTTGTATGATGGAGACAGTGATATTTATACCAGAGTTGATTTTTTTGTGAGTTTTGTGGATGTGTCTACAGATTAGCCGGCTAAATTTGTGGATTAGCTGGCTAAACTTGTTGACTAAACCTCCATAAAACTTCTTGGATGAGAAGCAAAATGTTTTTTTCTTCCTCGAGGAAAAAAATACCAGTTCAGTTGCCTTTTGAAAAGGCACCTTTGAGACAACTAAAAAGCAAATGTAGTTTTCTATGTATGTCGATGGGTATGTCATTCCTTTTTTTTTTTTTTTTGGTTGGGGTGCTGGATTTTGGATGAAGGTTTGGTGTTGGTGAGTTGTTTTTGTAGTTTAAAAGATTTCCATGTCTTAAGGGGATTTTCTTTACTTATTGTTAGATCTGGGCAACGAGAGACAGACTGCGGACACGAAGTGACTTAACAGCTCTTTATTAGTAGTAGTAGTGATCCAGCTTGCTCTGAGGTCGGAGGGTTCCCCTTTTATAGGGATCGGGTACGCCCCTCGACCAATCAGAGGGATACCTGTTTCCCGCTGTAGTAGCGGACCAGAGGGGAGACTTATCTCGATATATGCTAATATCTAACACCCCTCCCCTCCTAGATGGAACATTGCGGTAGGTAACATAGTCTTTTAGGTATGTGGGTGTTTGTCTTGCTCGGGAGGAACGTCGTAGTTCGGGTTGGTTTGAAGTGGTTGCAGGACCGGGTGCGGGTTGGTTCGAAGTAGTTGCAGGATCGGGTGCTTTTCCTGTTTCCCGTTCTGGAGGTCTTGTGCCTTCGTTGCTCGGGCGTTCAGGAGTCTGTTCGGCTGCGTTGTCTGGGGGTTTCTCTGCTTCGTGCGTGTTGTCTTGTCCCACGCTTGGCTCGCCGGCGTCGTCGTTTCCTATGATGGGGCTTTCGCGTGGCTGACTTTCTGTAGACAGGAAACTCTCGTCTTCGTTTCGAAGGTCGGAGTGTGCTAAGTGACCCCGAAGTTGATCGATGTGCCTTTTCCAGTTCCGCCCATCTTCTAGTTCCAGCAGATACGATCGTGGACCCGTGATGCCAATGACTTTTGCCGGCATCCATAATGTTCCCCCTGCGTAGTTTTGGGCGTATACTGAATCCCCTACTCTGAAAGACCGGATTTTGCTTGTAGAGTCTGGGGGAGCCGTGGCAGAGTAATTCGGGTGAAGCCGGTCCAGGTGGGACCGTAGGCGGCGACCCATGAGTAGTTCAGCGGGGCTCCTACCCGTTGTTGCGCTTGGGGTAATGTGCTGAATTAGGAGGTAATGGTCAATGCGTGTTTGCCAATCACCTGGGCCCATCCTAGCGAGGGCCTCTTTTGCGAATCGCACCATTCTCTCCGCCTGTCCGTTTGATGCTGGATGGAATGGCGCGACGAGGGCATGCCGAATTCCCAAACCTGCTAAAAATGTTTCAAACTGCATGGCCGTGAATTGAGGCCCGTTATCGGATACTAGGAGATCTGGCAGGCCATGGGTGGCGAAAAGTCGCCGTAGGACCTTTATGACTGCCTCTGCCGTGGTTGAAGTCATTAGGACTACATCTAGCCATTTTGAGTATGCATCCACAACTATAAGGAAAGTCTGACCTTGGAATGGCCCTGCGAAGTCGATGTGTATTCGCGACCAGGGTGCTTTGGGTTTCTCCCATTCTGTGGCGGGCGCTTCCGGGGGTGCTGGTCTCGATTCCTGGCATGGGTCGCAAGTGGCCACCCACTCCTCTATTTCTTTGTCCATGTTTGGCCACCACACGTAACTTCTTGCTAACGCCTTCATTCTAACAATCCCCGGATGACCCATATGTAAAGCATCTAATACATTTTTACGTAAAGCATACGGAATAACAACTCGGTCCCCCCACAACAAACAACCCTGTAGCACTGAGAGCTCGTCCCGTTTTGACCAAAACATTTTGAATTCCGGGCCCACATTTCCCTTCGGCCACCCCCTCCAAACCCAAGTTTGAACTTGTTTTATTAAATTGTCTTTAGAGGAGAACCTTGCAACATCGTAGGAAGAAACCGGTCCCGAATCCAAACAGTCAATGAGCAATACCGGTACTTCTGGAGTGGGGTCTGGCAGAATGTCAGGTAATGGGCAACGGCTGAGTGCGTCTGCGTGTCCAAGAGTGGAGCCCGGTCGATGAATCAATTTGTATGAATACGCAGCCAGGAAAACAGTCCACCTGGTCATGCGAGGAGAAAGGGAGACCGGAGTGGGGCGGTTTCCCGCCAGAAGTCCCAACAGCGGTTTGTGATCTGTGATCAGTTCAAAATTGCGGCCGTAGAGGTATTCGTGGAAACGCTTTACTCCCGCTACGGCAGCCAGCGCTTCCCTGTCTATTTGGCTGTAATTCCTCTCGGCCGATGAAAGAGTTCTGGAGTAGAAGGCGATGGGTGCTTCTTTTCCGTCGGGCATCCTGTGGCTGAGGACTGCTCCAACTCCGAAAGGTGATGCGTCGCAGGTCAATACCAGCGGTAGGGTCTGGCTGTATTGAACAAGCAGTGAGTCAGTGGTGAGCAGGCGCTTTACCCCGGCGAAAGCTGCAGCTTCGGATCGTCCCCATTTCCATGGTGCGTTCCTCTGGAGTAGACGGTGTAGTGGCTCAGCAACGGTCGCTTTCTGCCTCAGAAAAACGCTGTAGAAGTTAAGTAATCCGAGGAAGGCCTGCAACTCGGTCTGATTTCGTGGTGTGGGGGCGTCCTGGATCGCCTTAATTTTCTTTGAAGTGGGGTGTATTCCCTGACCATCGATTCTATAACCCAGGAATTCTACGCTAGGCACGTTAATTTGGCATTTTTCTTTTTTGAGGCGGAGACCCTTTTCTCTGATTCTGGCCAAAACAGATCTGACTCTTTTGTTTAATTGCTCCTCATTTGCAGCGGACACCAAGATGTCGTCAAAATAGGGGACGACTCCTGGTATCCCTTGCAAAAGTCGTTCCATGACGCTCTGGAACAATCCTGGGGCAATGCTTACGCCGAATTGTAGCCGGTTGCATTTGAATGCTCCTCTATGCGTCACTATAGTTTGGGCCTCCGCTGTGGCGCTATCTACTGGCAGTTGCTGGTAAGCTTGTGCCATGTCTAATTTTGCAAATACCTTTCCTGGCCCCAACGAGTGCAATAAGTGCTGTACTACAGGCACAGGATATGCGCTCTGTTGTAGCGCGACATTAATTGTGCATTTATAGTCCGCGCAGATGCGGACTGATCCGTCTGGTTTGACTGGGGTCACGATGGGCGTTTCCCAGCGCGCGTGATCTACTGGCTCAAGGATTCCTTGCTCCACTAACTTATCTATTTCCTTATCTATTTTTGGGCGGAGTGCAAAAGGCACTCGTCTCGGTTTAAGTCGGATTGGCGCCACTTTGGGGTCTAAATTGAATGATATTGGTTTACCCACATACTTACCAAGACCGGGGCTGAACACATCCTCGAACTCCTTAAAAATCTGTTCAGCGCTGCTGTTTCTCACGGCGTTGATTCCGGTGACTTCTAACCCCAGGGCTTCAAACCAATCAAGCCCCAGAAGGTTCTGCAATGGCGCGCTGGCGATGGTCACGGGCAGCTGGGCTTCGATGTCCTTGAAACGGATGTGGAATGTGCCTTGGCCCACGATGGGGACTTGGTTCCCCTGGTAGTCTCGTAGCAGGACGTCTGGAGCGCGTAGTTGGCTCTTTCTGAGGCTAGGGATAGCCTGTTTCATGGATGCCCATGAAATGATCGTCAGGGTCGATCCTGTGTCAACTTCTAGCTCGCAGGGTGAGCCCTCCAAAAGGACGGTGACTCTCAGCCTTTTTGGCCGCTTAGGGCGGACCTGATGTATTGTGGTGAGATACGTTCGCAACTCTTCTCTCTGGGTCAACTCTATCTCATCGTCAACATCCTGAAAATACTCTCGTTGAGCGTCTTGATAGAACGCTCTTTCAGCTCTTTGTGTGTATTCTCTCTGGGGATACGCTCGCTCAACTCCTTGTGAGTAATCTCTCTGGGGATACGCTCGTTCAGCTCTTTGGAAATATTCTCTCTGGGTAAACACTTGTGGATTTCTCTCTGGGCGCCCCTTTTGATTTCGCCAAGCCCCTGGGTTGGGCTTCTGTTGGCGGTACATGGGTGGCTGCCTTGAGGCAGGGATTCCGCTCCGGCACACTCGTGCGATGTGCCCAAGTTTGTTGCAGTGTGAACAAACAACGTTCCTGAACCTACAAGTAGACCTGGGGTGATTCTCTCCGCAGCTTGCGCAGGGCGGCAAACGGGATCCGGGTCTCCCCCCAGGCCTCAAGTGACTGCTCTGCATCAGGTGACTGTCCTCGAACTCGGGATTCTCGAAGTCGGGGCTTGTGTCCTCGTAGTGAACTCTGGTTTGTCTTGGTGCTGGCTGGTTTACGTTGGCCCCTCGTTGTATGGTCACTGATGATTTCTCCGCTGACTCTGACGCTCTTGCTTCGTTTAACGCTGTCTGTAGGGTTAAATTCGGGTTTGCCAACAGCTTCTTTTGCAAAGAAATGTCTCTTAACCCACAGATGAGCTGCTCTAAGATGTGCTCTTCCAGATCCCTGTATTCGCAGTGAGTTGCTGCTTTTCGTAGGGCTGCAACATATTGATTGATGGATTCTCCCGCCTTCTGGGTCCTCATGTTGAATTCCTTGCGGCAGACATGGCGGGAAGGTTTTGGCGCGTAATGAGTTTGCAGAGTCTGTTGCAACGTCGTCCATGATACTGCCTGTATTGGAGTAGGCGCGGTGAGGTCTCTGGCCGTATTGAAGACTTCCTTTCCGCAGTAGCCGAGGAAGATGTTTTTCTTCCTCGCATCGGTGATCCCCGTGTATTCGTTCGCTTCGAGGAAACACTCGAAACGAATCATGAAAGCTTCCCATTCGTCGTTTGCTGGGTCGAAAGGAGCGGGGGGAGCATGCATCGCCATCTTCTCAGTTTGAATTTGCCGCGCTGCGGTGATCTGAGATGGCTGCCGGAATTACTGCCGAATTCCTGGGCTGGATCAAATCCGGAGATTCTGGAGGTAGCGTTTTCGTCCTATCTGTCTCTCAATCCCACCTTCGTCGCCAATGTTAGATCTGGGCAACGAGAGACAGACTGCGGACACGAAGTGACTTAACAGCTCTTTATTAGTAGTAGTAGTGATCCAGCTTGCTCTGAGGTCGGAGGGTTCCCCTTTTATAGGGATCGGGTACGCCCCTCGACCAATCAGAGGGATACCTGTTTCCCGCTGTAGTAGCGGACCAGAGGGGAGACTTATCTCGATATATGCTAATATCTAACACTTATGATTAAGTTTGCGGGAGTTGGGCAATTTCTTGATAGGAGACACTGTTTGTCAATTACGGCCTATGTGTCAATTTGGGCAGAAAGGATTAATTTGTCAATTATTTACAAGATAATAGGTATAAGAATAAACATGAGTATGAATGAAATGGGTATGAATAAATGGGGACAGTAGGACAGGGGCGGTAAGCATGATGGTGCGTTTAGGCATGCCCCTTACACAACTCTTAGGAATGGGGTGAGGTCAATAGTAGATAGTTTAAGGTTAAAGTTATGGGGATTTGAAGATGTAACAACAGAGTCAGGTAGTGCATTCCAGGCATTGACTACTCAGTTGCTGAAGTTGTATTTTCGGCAATTGAGTTTGGAGCAGTTTACACTAAGTTTGTATCTGTTGTGTGCTCTTGTATTATTATTTTATTATTATTTTTATTTTTAAACAAACAAACAGAGACAAACATAAAACATATAACCATCTTCCAGTTACATACAGTGTGTCAATTGGTTACAAAACCTTTGTGCTTCCTCACCGTAGTCTTCACTTATAATTTATATAGAATCTCATATTATCAATCTGATATATAGGTATACAATTATTATCATTGTTAAACATTTATTTGACTATAACTATTATTACTTCCTTTTGTGTGAGATATTCTAAATTTAGAATAAATTTATATTATGGCATTTCATTAAATCATCCTAAAACCATCCAGTAGTAGTACATCTTTATATTATATTCTTCATAAAATTGTTTATCTTGGTTACAAAACTTTTGTGCATCCTTTCCATAGTCCTCACTTACAATTTATATAAAATCTCATATTATCAATCTAGTATATATGTATACATTATTATCATTGGTAATCATTTATTTAACTATAACTATTATTACTTCATTTTATGCAAAATATTCTAAATTTAAATAATTTTAAATTAATTTTTATTGTAGCATTTCATTACATCATCCTGTATCCATCCAATAGTAGTACAATCTTTTATCTCTTGCCATTTGTAGTATTTGTATTCTAATTGCTTTCTTGGTATGTCTTATATGGATTACTCTTGGCAATTTGTTTTTCACTGCATATCTTGTAAAGACTCAAAACCCCTCATCTGTTCCCTCCATCATCTTCCCTTTGGTTATCACCAATGCTTCTGCCAGAATTTCTATCATTACTTCTGCCAAATTTTCTCCCTTTTCTTCTTCTATATTCTGGAATCTGAGGTAAAATTCTGATCTGTCAATATCCCATTCCAATATTCCACTCTTGTTCAACCAAGCTCAATCGGCTGTCAATATCTTCATTTTTTAATCTCTTTGTTCATCTTTTTCTTCAATTTTTTGAAATACGCCCTCATACTTCATCATCCTTTGGTGGATATTCTCAATTTTTTCATCTGTTTTTCCTGTTCTTTGTTCAATATTCACTGTTCTCTTTTCAATGATCTCTGTTCTTATTTGTATTTTTTGAATTTCTTGCATAATCATCTGCAATGTCACTTCCTTTTCTTTTTCCCGCTGCAACATCATCTGTATTGATCTTTACCTCCAGATAGTAAACACTGCCACTATATAGAATCCAAGGCTTTTTTATTAAGTTCCAAGCAAAGTTAACAGTTCTTTTTCCAAGTTCACTGCAATCTTCTTTCTTTCAACTCCAAGCTTTGTTTTCACTCCAGTCCAACTACTGATAGTACCCCAGAGGAGTGCCTGTAAACAGTCCGTCCTCATCCTGATATCATTTTCAATAAACAAGCTCAGAGTCCTTGAAATATAACACCAGCTTTCACTTTGCACAAGATTATCAAATGTTCAAAGAAAGAAAAGAAAAATAATGTTTCCAAGCCTCCAAGCCTTTAAGTGGCAGTGTTACTTCTTTCCTCTACTTTTACTTCCCTCTTTATATTCCAAACTTAAGGAAAAAAAGAAAAAAATTAAAAAGAAAATGCAATAGAGTGTTAAAAAAAGAAAAAAAAGTCTTAAACAATAAGTATTAGAAAAAGAAAAAGAAAAGAAAAAAAACCCAGTCGTTTTAAAAAATAAGAAGCGTTTGTAAAAATTCCAGCAATAAAAGGATTAAAGAAAAATAACACACTAAGTTTGACTCAGGCTTAATCTCGCCATTTAACTTCTTCTGTCTTCAATTTTAACTTTACTTTCGATCTTTTAGGATGTTCTCTCATCTAATAATAAAAATTATCTCTTCTTCGACACACTTTCTCTCCAGATTTCCTTCCATTCTGGAGCTGTCCCAACTTTCAGCAGCTTTAATGGCTGCTTCTCTATCACCGGAAAAAAGGGCTTCTCCTGGATCTACCAGAGACTTTGCGATGTCCCTGGGATCAGCAGGATGTGCCCTTCTCTATCACTGTCTCTATGGGACGGTTTAGGTCCAAAAGGACCATCCAGTGGCAGAGATGTCGACAGCGATCTTGGAGCTTCAAGATCGCACGTTGTACCATCATGACGTCAGCCCCCCCTCTCTGTGTGCTCTTGTATTATTGCAGTTGAAGCTGAAGTAGTCGTTGACCAGTAGGACGTTGTAGCAGATAATTTTGTGTACTATGCTTAAGTCCGACCATAGGTGGCATAGTTCTAGGTTGTCCAAGTCCAAAATTTCAAGCTTGGCAGTGTAGGGTATTCTGTTGTGAGTGGAGGAGTGGAATATTCTTCCCATGAAATACCTCTGGAGTCGCTCAATTGTATTAATGTCCGATATATAGTGTGGATTCCAGGCAGATGAGTTGTATTCGAGAATTGATTTAGCAAAGGTTTTGTATGCCCTAGTTAGCAATACAATATTACCAGAGGAGAAGCTTTGTAAGCTTAGTATAGTAAGCTGTCTTGTGCTCATTGTTTTGCAGGTTCATTAGCAGGTCAGGGTCAGCCTCGATTTGGGAGTACAATGGGAAGGACTGGAGTGGGTGGTACATGGATATTTTCCTCCCATACTCCAAATTCACTTAATCTTCTAAGGAAAGATTGAAAGCAAACAAGGTCCAGGCAGAAGAAGACCATCATGGCTTCAAAACCTAGGGAGCTGGTTTGGACAAAATTCAATTCACTTTTTTGGTGGCTGTTGATAAAAATAGGATTGCCAACATGATGACCAACATCCAATGACGGATATGGCCCAAGAAGAAGAAGAGACTCTAATTTCTCCTGAGCAGTGAGAATAGAATGACTAGTGAAAAAGCCCATTTGGGATTTCATGCAAACTTGGATATCTCCTGGGGAAGCAGATTTCTGGAAAGATGTTTGAATAATGCAAAGCAGATCATGCAGAATGTGACAAAAACACCATGCTCCAAAATTCTCTTTGAAAGAACTCTAAAACAATCCCTACTGTCAAACTGAGCAAGAACAGGTAAAGGAAAGTTTCTGCTGAGCAATTAAAAACTATCCTCTCCTAATGCAGGAACTTCTCATAGTTATTTTTTTTAATTCACTCACAAGTTATATGTCTTGCTTTCATTTTCAAATGTACATCAACCTTCTTTTGCCCATGGTAGTTTAAAGGGGCTGAATTATTTGTCTACTGAATCAGGAATACTTTTTTTTTACCTTTCTCCATACAATCATGAATGTGGAACACAAGACATAAAAGAGAAATAAATAACTCACTTTTTGATTGTGAGGTCAGTAATAGTGTATCATCTGGATCAGGGGTGTCAAACTCAATTTCATTGAGAGCCACATCAGGGCTGTGGTTCACCTTGGGGGGTTGGGCAGGCATGGCTGACTGGGTAGGTGTGGCCAACTGGGTGGGCATGGCCAGATTGACACCACTCCCCAAACTACTGGCATGTTTCCTCTTCGCATTGGGTAGACCAGGATGCCTCCCCCCGGGCCAGATCCAACCACAGGTTGGATCCAACCACAGATTGCAGACTGGATCTGGCTCATGGGCCTTGAATTTGACACCCCAAATCTAGATGTAACAGTGTTAGATTATTTATTCCTTTTGAAAGGAATAAATAATGCACTGCACTGGACTTAAAATAATAGAAAAGTACCAAAAAAAGTTAGTAGTTCTGACCCAATAAGCTGCTATTCAGTACTGTTCTCTATAGAAATATGGAATTGAACCAAGTGTAACAAATGTCAGGCTTCCAAATAGCATCCAAAAATAAATCAGAGTCCAAGGCAAAGTATTGCTCAGTTCCAAGTTATTAAGAGAGTCATGTTGGCACATCTAGGAAAACCTGAATCTAAAAGCTTCCTGGTTTTCCCCACCCAGTTGAAAGTTCAAGATCTTGCCCCCACACCCACAAGCCCATCACATGGTCCAATCCCCCACTGCCATGCTGGCAGTTCCACCCATCCAGTTTTGGTCAAGTGCAGAGGTGTAAAGACAAAGGATGACCTTGGCTTTCTAGAAAGAATTTTGTTTTGACTACATAGCATCTAACTCCATACAATCACCCCTCCCATTTTTCCACACTAGAAAATGCCTAGTAGAATAAATAGAAAATGTGGCAGGCCGAAGATCTGGCTTGCCACACTTTCTATTATTTTAGCCATTAGAAAAATGGCTGCAGGCCTGACAACAAATGATTGCCCAGCTTCTACTTGACTCTGCTCAGTGAAGGAGCATTACCAGCCCCATTGGGGAAAAAAATCACATTTGTCATTAAATACATGAGTTTGGTTTTACCATGAATCTATTCCTGTCTTATACAAATAGCCTTTAAATCACGCATCTGTCTTTAATATGCTTTTTACCCTAGTTTAGCTTATCAGACCTCCCAAAAGGATCCAAGAAATTACTGTGGCTTTAGAAGTAGACTTGATTGCGTGATCACACAAACTGTGTTGTGCTTGTACCGAGGAGATAGCACAGAAATAAAAGAAGTAAAAAAAAACAAAAACCAAGAAACAAATCCAAACTGCCCATCTGGAAGAAGCTAAGGGTGAATGCAAATCCTCCTAGTAAACCTAAAATAAGGGAGGAGGAATTAAAAGCATTAACATAACAAATTCCAGTGATTAAATGTAACAGCAGTGTGAATAAGAGTGGGGATTAAAGCGGTTGAGGAATTTCCAGGAAGCTCTGTAAATAAATGTTTCTTAGATTGTAAGATTGGGTTGAAATTAAGATCCACTCACCCGTTGTGAAGATAAGACCAGCGTACACTAGAATATGAGTATGAATTATTTGCATAAAAATCATTTTTGTTGGTAGAGCATTGTGTCTACAGTATGTCTGAATTAAGTTCTGCCATTTTCCATTCCTCCAACATCAATTGCAAGGTTTGTCTTCCAGCCCCCTGCTTGGGTTTTGAGCCGAACCAAGGCTGACGTTCTCAGTTCTGTCTGACATGCTTACCAGGGTATTAAGATTTTCAAGGGAAAATTTTCTCTTTGAAATAACACCTTAGAGATGTGTTTGATAGCAAAGTAATGGTAGGTTTTCTTGGTGGTGAAATATCCTACTAAGGGAAGGCAGGCTTATTGCTTTTTTGTTATCAGGTCAAAACATTTTTAGTTAGACAAGGCTGTCGTGTACGTGCAAGATTGACCGTGACTACAATTTTCACCCAATTCTTTTAAGAAATAATTTATCTCTTTTTAATCATCAAAAATTAAGTGTGTATTATTATTTAGGAATATTTAATCCAATTATACTGGAGAGAGCCCTCTATTTCATTTGATGATTCTAATTTATGGCAAATTGTGTTATATTCCTAATCAGCAAACTGGGATTTGAAATGAATTTTTGTGCATATTGTCACTTTTAATCAACAGATCTTTAACACTTTGATGACTTCTACGTTAAAAACAAAACCATCAAACTCCTAACCTAAAAAAATGGATATTGATGTCTAAATAAATTCTGAACTTTAAAATAAAATAAAATAAAGGAACAATGTGATCTAACTAAACACTTATCCAGTGCCCCTCTTCAAACAAGATAAGATATAATTGCAGACATCAATATCGGTGGTGGGTTTTTACAAGTTTGCTCCGGTTCGGCTGAACCGGTAGTGGTTTGACGGCCCTGGGTCGCTGGAACTGGCAGTGACCTAGGCCTGCCATGCCCCCGAACTGGTTCTTGTTTTTGGCTTCTGTGCATGCACAGAAGCATTTTTATAACAATGTGCATATGTGCACAGCATGCATCAATCACACACACATGCACACACACTTGCGCAACCATGAGCAAAGCGGCAATAGCGGCTGCTGGAACTTACCCCTGATGTATATGTCGCCTCCTCCTCCTCCTCCTTCTTCTTCTTCTTCTTCTTCTTCTTCTTCTTCTTCTTCTTCTTCTTCTTCTTCTTCTTCTTCTTCTTCTTCTTCCTCTTCCTCTTCCTCTTCCTCTTCCTCTTCTTCATCATCATCATCATCATCATCATCATCATCATCATCATCATCATTTTATAATGTTTCCATGTAGCCTTTTGTTGTTGTTGTTACAATTTTAAGAAGTAGTTTTAGTGAATTAGTGAGGGGGGGGGGGAATGCCACTGATAGGAAGTAGCTTTTTTAAAAAAAAAAAAAAAGCAGATTTTGTGGTTTTTAAAGAACCCAATGTTTCCTGTGGAGTGGTTTTTGCTAGAAACCAGAAGTAAATGTTGTTGTTTTTTGGCAAAAACAAAGTAAATTTTGGTCATTTAATCATGGGACACTGCAAAGAGACAAAAATGCAAGTTGCTGAGCACCCAAAATGCAGTCCTATGACCATAGATTGAGGATGTCAGATCTTCAAATCTGTGTCATAAGCCCCCTTTGGGGAGGGGGTTATGGTAACTTTAAATAGCTGCTAAGCAACTATTTGTACATTGAGGACTAATTCAAAGGATAGTTAGGACTGCAGAAAAACCAGCCTGCCTTCCATTGAGAACCTGTATACTGCACGAGCCACAAAGAGGGCTGAGAAAATACCCACAGACCCCTCACAGGACACCACTATAGGGCATTGCATGCCAAAACAACTAGACACAAAGACAGTTTTTCCTCCAGGCCATCACTCCGCTAAACACCTAATTCCCATAACATTGTCTTAGGCCTATATATTTGTCCATGTGGTATGACTGTATTACTATTATCCTTCTCACTTTTCCTATTACCTACTCCTGTTGGTATCTTATGGCTATCACTTTATTAGCTGTATCTTATGATTTATGGTTTATCACTTTGTTGCTTATATGCATACTGAGAGCTTATGCACCAGAGACAAAATCCCTTGTGTATCCAATCACACTTGGTCAATAAAGAATTCTATTTTGTTCTGCTCTATTGTGATACAATAACTTTATTGTGATACAATAACTTTATTGTGATACAATAACTTTATTTATTTATCAGCACAAATACAACATGTGTGTGTGTGTCTGTGTGTGTGTGTTGCGTTTGTGCTGATAAATAAATAAAGGGAGACTAGTATAGATCTATTTCAACCTATTTAGGTCTCATCAGCTAGCCATACCCTTACTGGGAATCGAACCAGGGCTGTATTGCATATTAGGCCGATGTAATTGCCACTAAGCCACAGGCTCTCTTCCTTATCAGCTAGGCCAGGGAAATAGGTATGTATTGAGTTACAACCCCTGGTATGCCCAAACAATAGCTTTCTGTCTGGATGGTTTCTTGTGATGAGCCGATAGACAGAGAAAGGAAGCAGTATGCTTCCTCCCATATTTGGGCATATCCAGGTTCTAATCCCAGTAAGTGTATGGCTAGCTGATGAGAGCTAAATAGCTTGAAATGAATCTATACTAGTCTCCCTTTATTTATCTATCAGCACGAATACAACTATATATATATGTGTGTGTTTGTGTGTGTTTGTGTGTGTTTGTGTGTGTATGTGTGTATGCATGCATGCATGCATGCATGCATTAGATACATACATTACATACATACATACATACATACATACATACATACATACATATTTGTTTTCGTCCCTGTAGAGGTGTGTGTGTGTTACATAGATGATATTCTTCAGGATAACTTCAGTCTTCAGGATGTCAATTCCAAGGCTAGAATTCCAGGAAAAGCTATAGAACTTTATTTGGTGCCTCTGTAATGTATGCATAGTATGATTCAGGTATCCAAATTGGATTTAATGTTTCACTGCACTGCCATCTGTTGCTAGTATGTATGCATGTTTCTGTTGCTTTTCATTTCCTTGGGAGAAATAGCCTTTAAGCCTGTAAGCAGTGAAAAGCAACAAAACAAAGAGATTCAACTCGGAACTAAAACTGGCTAAACAAACAAACTCCTCACCCTCCAAAATCATGTTTCTTGTAACACATAAAATATCAAAATCTTCCATCAGGTTCTAAAGTTTAGAATATGATTGTTCCTGTGTCTCTTGATATCTCTCCCCATTCCTAGCCTAAGTGCCCTCATCCCTTTTGACATGACACCAGCTTATACTCCCTGAAATTGTTTTTTCCCCTCATCTGTAGAAAAAGATTTGCTAATCAGCTTGCCACCATACTATATAAATACTCTTTAATGCACACGGTAATGACTCTAAAGGAGAGGATATTTGTAGCAGATATACACAGATCAACAGCCAAGCAGTAAACAATACCCCAACTCAGGAACTACCAAGGCAGATGAACAAACTATCCGTAAACAGCAGCCTAATCAAGAATACTCCCACCAACACTGAGAGGGCAAGCCACTTTTATATAAACAGAGAGTAAACCCCACACTCTTATAGCACTGATGATGTTACCTAGTTGGTTGATGAAATGTCTTCAAGAAACCAGACAAGTGAACTAGAGAACACCAGGGACTCCACAGTAGTGGTTTTACTTCCTCAGATGAAGAAAATAGCCTGGGCCACACAACATTTGTATTTGCATTTATTAGTTTGTCAAACATGTACAAGATAGCAGTTATAAATATAAACATGGATATAAATGAAAGAAATGAATACAAATAGATGGGGATAGTAGGACAGGGACATTAGGCATGCTGGTGCGCTTATGCAGGTCCCCTTTATGGACCTCTTAGGAATGGGGTAATGTCCACAGTAGACAGTTTAAGGTTGAAGCTGGGAAGAGGGTGTTAGAGGATGTAATAACGGAGTCAGGTACCGCACTCCAGGCCTTGACCACCCTGTTGCTGAAGTCATATTTTCTGCAATCAAGTTTGGAGCGAGTTTGTATCTATTGTTTGCCTGTGTATTAGTGAGGTTGAAGCTGAAGAAGTCGTTGACAGGTAAGACGTTGTAGCAGACAATTTTGCGTGCTACATAATACTGCATCTTCGAGAATGATACTGCATCTTATAATAATATAATATTATAATAACATAATACTGCACCTTGGAGAACGTTTAGGTATCCGGCCTTCACTTGGTTTTTAACCCAATGTGTTGAACGATTGGGACTCAGAAAGTGATTAAAATCAGTTTCTAAAGGATTGCATGACAAGGTCAAAGCATGTGGATCAAGCTTGTGTCAAAAGAACTTTATGCCAAAAAATCTGCTCCCTGTGCATATAGAAGAATCTTTCCCAGAACTGCATATGTAGTAAGTAAAGCTTTTCTTGGACTAATATTTTACCTTTCCATGTAAAGGTTTCCATGTAAAGGTTGTAACAAAGCTGAGGCTCAGCAATACCATGTTCTCCATTGCTTTTGCCTCGTCGTCATCATCATCATCAGCCATTCAGTTGTGTCCAACCCTTGGCCATTCTATAGACCTGCACTTTCCATACCCCTCCATGTCTCACACCATGTCCTTCAGATCCACCATGGTCATCTCTTTATAGTGTCCAGCCAATGGGAACTAGGGCAGGCCCTTCTCTTTTTCTGTTGATCACTCCAGCATGACTTCTGCTCACATAAGCAAAGTATGATATCCTTTGTTTGGTGATCTTTGGCTTTGAGTGATATTTTGGATGAGACTCAGACTGGGACTTCTTCATTTGTGATTTTTGCAGTCCATGGGGTGCATAATAGTCATTTCTAACAGCTTGTGTCTAGGAAGAAGAAAAGGGAGGAAGAGAGAATAAACCAAGGAACACGTGTTATCATTCCATTAGAACTCTAACACACTTCACTTTGGGGGTAATTCAGCTCACAAAAGACATTGATTAAAATCATCTCAACAAAATTATTTTATGCAAAGAAGTTTATTCTCGCTATGCAAATGCCTGAAGTCATAGAACAGCTAGAGAGTTGCCCTTCATCCAGAAATCCATTACTGCAATCCGCTCTGTAACTAAGAAACTAAGATCAAAGTAGCTTGACGCAATATCCAAAGGGAGGGGGAGGGGTGGATTTGCAATATTTTTGGCACACATTTCTCAAATTTCTTTTTTGATTGCTATATGCGGCAATGTTTACCTCTTGTCTTTTTCTGATTTAAATGTCATGGCATTTAACTCTGAATCACTATAACAAAACGGAGTGTAAGGGGGAAAAAAGACCACCGTGTAATAAGTGGATCTTATTTTTCAAAGTGAATGTTAAATGATGATATTTTACTCCTCTCTCTACCTCTGCTTGTCAGCTTTCATTGTCATACGGTCTGTGAATGCCTTGTTGATTTTCCTGTCAAGAACTGTGTACGGTAACATTGAGTCCATTTTCCTGGAAGACTAAAACAAAACCCAGCAATTCAACTGGAACGTGAAGTTCCAATGTATCTTTGACAAATACAACTCCCTTGCGCGGAGCAAGAAATCACTATATCAAAAGGTTAATGCCCCTTAGAATGCATTTCTCGTCCTTGTTTTGCAAAGTTGAGGTGGAAATATTGGACTTAGTCTACATTCCTCTCATATTACTTTGATGTTATTCAATCAGGTCAAAATCCCATATTCTGTTGTAGCCCACCAGTAGCCAGTGGAGCTGGCTGCAGATTTGGACAGTGAGGAGGTTGGGGAGGAACATGGGCCAGTCCTGGAGTCTGGGAAAGGCTCTGATGAGGGCTCTGTGTCGGAGGCAGAGTGGGACCAGAGCCATATGCCAGTTATCAGCTACCTTCAGAGTCAGACATCAATGAGGCAAACAAACAGCTGGAGCCTGTTCCCAGTGTGCCCATGTGCAGAGTTGCCAGGTGAAGAGAACAGCTAAAGAACAGGGGTCGACTTGGGAATAAGGCCACAAGTGGATGTTGAATGGCCCCTCCCAGGGGAAATACAATACAATACAATACAATAGTAGAGTTGGAAGGGACCTTGGAGGCCTTCTAGTCCAACCCCCTGCCTAGGCAGGAAACCCTATACCATTTCAGGCAAATGGCTATCTAACATCTTCTTAAAGACTTCCAGTGTTGGGGCATTCACAACTTCTGGAGGCAAGCTGTTCCACTGATTAATTGTTCTAACTGTCAGGAAATTTCTCCTCAGTTCTAAGTTGCTTTTTTCCTTGATTAGTTTCCACCCATTGCTTCTTGTTTTACCCTCAGGTGCCTTGGAAAATAGTTTGACTCCCTCTTCTTTGTGGCAACCCCTGAGATATTGGAACACTGCTATCATGTCTCCCCTAGTTCTTCTTTCTCTTAAGCTAAACATACCCAGTTCCTGCAACCGTTCCTCATATGTTTTAGTCTCCAGTCCCCTAAATAAATAAATAAAAGAGGAACGAAAGGGGAGTGGAGTTTGCAGGACACAATTAGTTCACTTAATTGGTTTGTGTTTTTCCGAGACCCCTTGCCAAGTTTTGCAGATATTGGCCTGGCAGCTCTTCAAGCCAGATAAGGTCTGTGACTGTAAATCCTCCCTTGAAAGATGTTGCTGGATGTGAATGAGCAGAATTCACAGTAAATTAATAAAAGGGTCTTTTGTTGTGACAAGGAGTTTGCTTCATGCTCTTGGGAAGCCTAGGTCAGGACAGATTCTATTTCTATGACAATGAGCATTTAATTTCATAGATAACTTTCCATAATACACTGTACCTTTGTTCAATACATTCATTTTTCATTTAGTGGCTGTGATCATATAATTTCCTAAATTTCAGAATTTTTTTTATAGGTATGGGAAACAAAACTGAATTCCAATGCTTATACTATAGGTAGTCCTCAACCTATGGCCACAACTGAACCCAAAGTTTATGTTGTTAAGTGAGAAATCTGTTAAGGGAATTTTACAACTTTTTTCACCACATTTTTGAAGTGAATCACTGCTGTTCTTCAATTAGTGACATGGTCGTTAAGTGAGGCTGGTTTCTCCATTGACTTTGCTTGCCGAAAGGTCGCAAAAGGTGATCGCATAACTCAGGGACAATGCAACTGTCCTGAAGGTATGTCAGTTGTCAAGCATCTTACTGTAACTCACATGACCATGGGGATGCTGCAATGATCATGTGTGAAAAATTGTCATAAGTCACTTTTTTCAATGCTGTTGTAGCACTGAACGGTCAGTAAATGAACTGTTGTAAGTCAAGGACTACATGTTGTTCTCATAGAAACTCCACAGATTTCTCTGGATTTAAATACCTGACTAGGAAGAGACATGGGTATAGACTGCAATCTGTTTTAAACAGTGGATCTAGAAAGTGATACTTCTGTTTATTTCACTTATTGGAGCAATCATGTTTTGAAGATTTTAAATTGTCAATATAACCATTCTCCGAAAGAGAACTGTGGTTCAAAAGGATAGTCAGAACTTGTTATAAATAGCAAAATTATTAAAATAGTGTACAGGAAAATATTTTATAGCTAACATGAGTTTATAAACAATTAATTTACAGCTTATGAAACTTGAAAAAGAAATTAATATAAGTAGTAATATCTAAAATACTCCATAGGATGTATGACAGAAACTGGCAATAAAATGGAACTTTAAACTGTATATTTTTTTAGATTTATGAATTTTAGAATTATGAATAGTTCCATTAATATATTCCATTACAGCAATATATGTAGACATAGAGTGAACCTTAATTTATTAGATCACATGAAGAGAGAGTTTTGCTTTATTCCTTTTTCTTTTCATTTTTCAGTGATTTATATTCCATTTACCATGTTGCTTGGCATTCCTTTTTAGTTTAATGTGATTCTTGGTCTTCTAATGTAATGTAATATATAGCAAATACTTAACTATGTAAAACTAATTAACGGTAATATTAAAAAAAAACTACAACCACTGTGATATTTTAAAATCTCTATTCAATTGTAATCTATTTCTCTCTTTTTTTGTTCCTTTCATGCTCAATCTTGTTTATTTGTTTTCTTTCAAGGTTTGGCTTTATTCCTGATTGCCTGAGAAAAAAAACCAGAGAGTATGTCCTCATGACAATTTTTATTTGCATGATGTCATTACACAAATTAGACAAATTGCCATGGAAATTTGTCCAATGCATGTTAAGTTAATTGTATTAGTGCCCAGTAAATCAAAGTTTTACTTTATGTCTATATATAACATTAAGAACCATATAATAGTGTGCCATGAAGATTATTGCAAGTATGTAGTCTCAAAAGCCATAAAAAAGAATATTGGAATTTATGGTACTGTTGCCTCATTCAATGATTGTTCATAATTTCTAAACCTTAATTCAACACATGACAATTTATAATTAGCATGGGAGAACAATTGTATTTTGGGAAGTTATGACCTGTTACGTCTCTGATTGGAGCATCTCCTTGAAAATACAGCATAGCCTCCATTATCCAGTGAAGGGCTCTGATAGTTGAATAACTTTATAGAACTAGTATGAGTTATAATTGTGATGACACTAGACATTGTATAGAGCAGTGTTTCTCAACCTTAGTGGCTTTAAGATGGGTGGACTTTAACTTTCAGAATTCTCCAGCCAGCATGAAGACCTTATGGGAGTTGAAGTCCACTCATCTTAAAGTTGCCAAGGCTGAGAAACATTGCTGTAGGCCATAGCATGAACATACTTAAGTTGCCTAGAAGATGGATGGCTGATAATGATTGCCGTGGATCTCCATAGATTCAGTCATGGAGGTTGCTATCCAATCTGAAAATGGTAGGGACTAGAACAGAGGTGGTATTCAGCAGGTTCTGACCAGTTCTGGAGAACCGGTAGTGGAAATTTTGAGTAGCTCGGAAAACTGGTAAATACCACCTCTGACTGGCCCCGCCCCCATCTATTCTCTGCCTCCGGAGTCCCAGCTGATCAGGAGGGAATGGGGATTTTGCAGAAACCTTCCCCTGGAGTGAGGAAGGAATGGAGATTTTACAGTATCCTTGCCCTGCCATGCCTACCAAGCTACGTCCACCAAGCCACACCCACAGAACCAGGAATAAAAATTTTGAATCCCACCACTGGACTAGAATCTAAAACTAGAAAAATGTGAAGCAGATGTCTGGCCTCTAAACTTCTAGACAGCATATGCTTTGGGCTTTTGTGGATCCTTCAAAAGACTGGTTGGCTTTCTTCTTTAACTTATCTTGAAGCATGCACATGAGTAGTTTGTAACCTGTTCCACTGTGAGGACCTGGTAATGACTTTGATTCCATAACTTAGGTCCTCCATTTTCTTTTAGAAAAAAATGTAGTGAATTTGATTTCTTGTATAATCTGGCTTCTAGCCCTCTGATTACTTTGTGGTCTCAAGACTAAGTGCTGACCAGGATTTACCCTAGATGGCAGTAAACTCCCTTGTTATAGGCAACTGGATGGAGCTGAGCATTTATTGGCTGGATGCCCTTCCTGATGCCACATGGAGTTCACAGCAGACATTTTTTCTTTGTGCCTTAGGAGAAAAACATCTGCCACTACATAGGATTGAACTCTTCTGAATGGGAGGCAAGCATCTTCACCACTAGACAAACACTCTACTTACCCTAAATGGCAATAGTAGGAAGAAACTGGGAAGATGGAGAGGGGGCTACAGCTAAACCAGTCATTGCCTTATTTGGGTAGCACTGCAGGGGTTTAAATAGTTTAAACAGGAAGTTCTAGAAATAGTTAGCAGGTTAGCGTTTGTGATCAACATCCTTATTTGAACAGCTGTCCTTCCCAAATGTTTTATTTTTGGCAAGTACTTTCTACACTATTTTGCATTTTAAGAAAGCAGCTTATTGCAGAAGTTAAGGTCTTAAATCAGGAAGTCCCAGTTTCAAATCAATGTCAGCCATGAAGCTCAGTTGGGTGATTCTGAGCCAATTGTCATCTTTATGTCCAGCTTATCTTTCAGCCTGTGGTGAGAAAAATGGAAGATGGGAGTGCTTTGTGTGCAAGCTTAAGCTTCTAGAAGAACAGCTTCTTCACACAGCTAATGAATGAATGAAAATCCTGAGAGTTATTCAATTTTTATTCATGCATTCATTTATTTAGCCAAATTTAACATCTATTTAACATCTCACTTTTATTCTAGCGTGGCCTACCTCAAATCGACATACTTGATTAAGAAGTAGTTTTCCATCCTAGCATTAATCAGACTAGCTTAGTTTTAGCATTGTGTGATTTCTGGTTATGTCCATCAGCCCCTCTAAACAGCCTTATTGATGAGCTGTGCACAGATAATCATTCTAATATTTTTTAAAAATATATAATATATATTTACTACTTTATTCAAGAGTTCAAGGCAGCATAGATGACATCCCCATTTCCCCCTGTATCAATGTACCTGTGACGTAGTTTGGCGACTGGCCCTAGCTTTCATGACTATGGGGTGGACTTGAACCTATATCTCCATGGTTCCAATCCAACATTTTAATCACTATCCTCCACTGACTCTCACTCATTCTATTCACTCTTTTTGAGTAAGATCTTCTCCACAGAGAAATCTTTTGTACTGAAAATATACATACCCTATTTAAATGTATAGTCCACCTTAGTTAGGAAATGCTGGAAGAGCATCCAAATATTACCTTATGCTCTTTCTAATGATCAGTACAGATAACAGTGCTAGAAACACGTGGAAAGATTTTGACAAGATATTATTTCCTTTCCATGTATATCAGCCCTTACAAATGGAATTTAGTCAATGAGTTATATGAGTTACTTTAAGAATAGAGTATGGATACTCAATGGATTGTATTTTGACAAGAAGACTGTATTTCATATAAACTAGAAACATGATTAGTCATATAATCTATAAATCCCCCAGATGGTCCAGGGAACAGCTAACTCCTCATTTGAAGTATATAAATCCAAGTTGCACCCAGGCAAATAAGAGAACATCTGGCCTCACTTATATGTTCCCCATGGGATGTATAATAAAATGTATTGAGAAGCTTTGGAAATGTTAAGGATTTCAAAATAATCCTGGTGGTTTTCTAAAA
Organism: Natrix helvetica; assembly: GCF_964273705.1. Taxonomy (NCBI): domain Eukaryota; kingdom Metazoa; phylum Chordata; class Lepidosauria; order Squamata; family Natricidae; genus Natrix; species Natrix helvetica. The sequence goes on from NC_138548.1 coordinate 337,875,030, forward strand.
TTGATTCTTGCAACTTTTAATTATATCTTCAACCCTGTCTGAAGTCCAAATTGTTAAAAAGGACCACTGGCATCCTGTTTGATAGTGAAAGTGGTCAAATCTTATGCACTTCCCCAAAGTGTAAGATGAAGGAATACTAAAGATGGGAAGTAGAAACAATGGGATGGCACGGGGACAAGGTTGGGAGTCCATCTGACACCCAATACTATAAACATCCCAGGCTAACATTGAGAGTCCATCTGACATCCAATATTGTAAAACATCATGCTGAATCTTCTCTAAACCTAACTTCACTGATGCAACCCTCTCACGACACCTGCTGAGTTTTAAGATCTACCTTGATGGTTGTTGGTGATTTTGATGATTGTGTGTCATTCATTACTTTTGCTGCTGAATAGCAGTGGGACATGATTTTTGTCAGGGTTCCAAGTAACACCCCTAATGAAAGAAGACCCCCGAGGCTTGAGATTGCTCAAAGTTCTGTTTTATTAGAGATGTCATATTGGCATATCTGGAAAACCCCAAATCTGAAAGGTTCCAGGTTTTCCCCACCCAAATGAAAGTTCAAGTCCCTTCCCCTGCACCCACATGCCCATCACATGGTCCAGTCAGGCATTGTCCCAACTGGAGATGCCTCCCAGTCACACCACTCCAGGTGCAGGGCAAGATGTCCTTGACTCTCTGAGTAAGGAATGTTATTTAGATTACATATCTCCCATACACCATATAATCCCTCCTCCCATTTTCCCAGAGCAGAAAATGTGGCAGGCCTGAAGTCCCAATGTAAAAGATAGCTTTCAGGCCTGACAATTTCATCATGGTTTTGACTGCTTTTAGCAATTCTATTGACCAGTTGCATTAATCTTATTTTTGATTCAGCACAAATTTTTAAAACCAAGGTAAATTTTTCTTGAATAATATTTATCAGTTTTTTCTGCAAATATCTGCATATAGGCACATTAATGCAGCTGATAATGCCAGGCAAACTGCTGGAAAGAAAATGAAGGGGTTGCAACATAGTTCAAGGGCCTGACATTTGTCTTCTCTTATTTATCATTATCATTATTTATTAATCAAATGTATGTGGCTGCCCATCTCACAGAAAGCGACTCTGGACATGCAATAAATGCAATAAAAGTAGAAATATAAACCATGATATAACATTTTTAGAAGCGTTAAAAGCTATAAGAACAAAACTAAGAAAGAAAGTAATAAGCAGAGGACTATTAACAATAAGGGGCCCATATAACTAGTTCAGACATCCCCTGCAGTCCCCAGGCCTGCTGACATAGCAAGATCTTGAAGGACCTTTGGAAATATAGGAGTGAAGGAGTCAAGCTATTTTCCAAGGCACCCGAAGGCCAGACTAGGAATAATGGATGAAAGCTGATCAAGGAGAGAGAAATAAGGAGAAATTTTCTGACAGTGAGAACAATCAACCAATGGAACAGCTTTCCTTCGTAAGTTGTGGGAGCTTCATAACTGGAGACTTTTAAGAAGAGATTGGACTGTCATTTGTCAGAGATGGTGTAGGGCTTCCTTCTTGGATAGATGGGGTGTGTGTGGACAAGATGACCTACAGTACAAAGTCCCTTCCAACTCTGTTATCTTTTAATCTCTGAGGGAAGAAAGTTCACAATGAAGACACCATGGAAGAAGAGGCTTGCTGTCTAGGGGCTGCCAAATGAAACTCCCTGGACAGCAGAACCCATAACTTGCCCATTCTTTTGGATCTGTTGGGATGGGGAGATGAAATCAGGAAGAGGTGGTCCTTCAAATAACCCGGTCCCATGTCATGGAGGGCTTTGTCAAGAACCAAGAATCACTTATGGAGTTACTTAAGAACAGTTTCCTTCACTGTTCTTCATATACAGACAGAATCTTGCCAGACTAAAGCAAATATTTGTGTAACTATAGATATACTCTGGGAAAAGCTAGGGAAGAGCTGTTTTAACCCTCTTCCTGCCAACCAAATTTTCCAAGCTACACTTCCCCTTTATCCTCTGAAACTCAGCCCCTCCCTCCCTCCAGATTCCATTCTAACCCAGCTTTAAAGATCAACACTAACATTTTAGGGCTATACACTATTTATACTTAGTATATATACTATTTATACTTATACCAGATGAGGTGGGCAGTTAGAAATGTGATGAATAAACAAACATTATACATTGATTGATGTACAAGGATTATTAGTATATACAATACAATACAGTACAATAGTAGAGTTGGAAAGGACCTTGGAGGTCTTCTAATCCAACCCCCTGCCTAGGCAGGAAACCCTATACCGTTCCAGACAAATGATTATCCAACATTTTCTTAAAGACTTCCAGTGTTGGGGCATTCATAACTTCTGGAGGCAAGCTGTTCCACTGATTAATTGTTCTAACTGTCAGGAAATTTCTCCTCAGTTCTAAGTTGCTTCTCTCCTTGATTAGTTTCCACCCATTGCTTCTTGTTCTACCCTCAGGTGCTTTGGAGAATAGTTTGACTCCCTCTTTTTTGTGGCAACCCCTGAGATATTGGAACACTGCTATCATGTCTCCTCTAGTCCTTCTTTTCATTAAACTAGACATACCCAGTTCTTCATATATTTTAGTCTCCAGTCCCCTAATCATCTTTGTTGCTCTTCTCTGCACTCTTTCTAGAGTCTCCACATCTTTTCTACGTAGTGGCGACTGAAACTGAATGCAGTATTCCAAGTGTGGCCTTACCAAGGCATTATAAAGTGGTATTAACACTTCACGTGATCTTGATTCTATCCCTCTGTTTATGTAGTCTTGAACTGTGTTGGCTTTTTTGGCAGCTGCTGCACACTGTTGGCTCATATTTAAATGGTTGTCCACTAGGACTCCAAGATCCCTCTCACAGTTACTACTATTGAGCAAGATACCACCTATACTGTACCTGTGCATTTCCTTTTTCTTGCCTAAATGTAGAACCTTACTCTTTTCACCATTGAATTTCATTTTATTAGATAGTGCCCAATGTTCAAGTTTGTCAAGATCCTTCTGTATCTTAAGCCTGTCTTCTGGAGTGTTGGCTATTCCTGCCAGCTTGGTGTCATCTGCAAATTTGATGAGTTCCCCATTTATTCCCCCATCCAAATCATTGATGAACATGAGTACTGGGCCTAAAACAGAGCCTTGGGGTACTCCACTGCATACCTCCCTCCATGTAGATGCAGTTCCATTGAGAACTACATGTTGAGTGCGGTTGGTCAGCCAGTTACGAATCCATCTGGTGGTGATGCTGTCCAACCCACATTCTTCTACTTTATCTAGTAGTAGGTTATGGTCTACCTTATCAAATGCCTTACTGAAGTCCAAGTAAACTATATCGATGGCATTCCTCTGGTCCACTCTGGTCCTTTTGTCACTTTGTCAAAGAATGCAATAAGATTAGTCTGGCATGATCTGTTTTTGACGAACCCATGTTGGCTTTTGGCTATTACTTTGTTTACTTCTAGGTGTTTGCTAATTCGTTGCTTGATTATCTTTTCCAGAATCTTTCCTGGTATTGAGTTTCCTGGATCTATTTTTTTTCCTTTTTTGAAAATGGGAACCAGATCAGCGCTTTTCCAGTCCTCTGGCAGTTCCCCAGTGCTCCAGGATCTCTGAAAGATATAGTTCAGTGGTTCTGAGATCTCATCTGCCAGTTCCTTCAGAACCCTGGGGTGTAAACAGTCTGGTTCTGGTGATTTGAACTCGTCTAGGGTAGGTGCTCTAAGTGCTCACTTACCATTTAATTCCCTATTTCAATTTGTGTTCCTAATCTGATTTTTGTGGTGCTGTTTTTGATAGGTTGGACTGTTTTATCCTTTTGTGTAAAGACAAATGCAAAACATGAGTTAAATAGTTCTGCTTTCTCCCTGTTGCTTGTCACCTTCTTGCCACTTTCTCCCAGCAATGGACCAATATCTCCAAATCCAAATTCCATTTTTTTTCAGTTCCCAATTTTACTGCCAGCTTTAGTGCTTTGACTTTTTAATGTTTAGTGCTTTGACTTTTTAATGTTATATTCTGCTACCCAGATGTCATCCAGCTTTGTAGACAACACTACATTAGAAAGTTATTTCCTACTGTAGCAAGATGATACAATAGCTGTAGGAAAATTAACCACACTCTTGTTCCACTGGCAGAAAACTCATTTTCATTTTGATATTAGCTCTCGGTATGTTATAAATCCATCTTGTAATATTATTAAAGAGGGGATTTAAAATTGGGGGGGGGGAGAGAGGTGAAAGCATTCACTGAGCACATGGCAGAATGGTGCCTCCAGTCCTTAAGGAAGGGGGAGGGACTTAAAATGAATGCAAACTTGCTCACATTAATTCCGCACAACTTGAAAAATGGGTGTGTCCCTGCTGCTCTTGTTAGAGAAGCTACTATTTTATGTTTCAGGGTTATAGCAATACGTGGAATGAATTGCCAAACCGATTTCCAAAAGGAAGAAGACAGTAAACAAAGGGATAAAATGAATCCAAAGCATAGGTTATTTTACATTTTTTAATGAAGCTTGGCGGAGTCTTGACAGCTGATGAGAATGATAACCCCCTTCCCTGCTTCTGACATCTAAAGATTCTCAGTGTTGGTTGCCTTGTCCTATTACTGTGGGAACAGGCATTCTCCTGGGGACCTGCCTAACAAGACTGGTAGGGCTTCAGAGATATGCACTAAGATTTTGAATTTTGCTTCTAAATGAAAAGAAACCAGGAGCCTGTGGAAATGTTTTCCTAGAAAGCCATCTTAGTTTATAAGTTTCAGGTTCTTCTGAAACAGCTGCAGTTTCTGGACTGCTTTCAAGGAGCAGACTGACTCTAGAAGAAGTCACAACTTGAACAAGAGCTTAGGTACAGGTTCCCCTCGCACATATGTGCTAGTTGTTCCCGAATCTAGGGGGTGGTGCTCATCTCTGTTTCAAAGCCGAAGAGCCAACACTGTCCAAAGACATCTCCATGGTCATGTGGCCAACATGACTAAATGCCGAAGATGCATGGAACACTGTTACCTTCCCACCAAAGGTGGTCTCTATTTGTCTACTTGCATTTTGACATGCTTTCAAACTGCTAGGTTGGCAGAAGCTGAGACAAGTAACAGGAGTTCACTCCGTTACATGGCACTAGGGATTCGAACTGCCGACCTTTCTGATCGACAAGCTCAGCATCTTAGCCACTGAGCCACCGCATCCCTTTAGAGTATAGGTCCTCGACCAGACTGACTCTAGAAGAAGTTTAGAAGAAGAAGAGCTTAGAACAGGGGTGTCCAAACTTGGGAACTTTAAGACTTGTGGACTTCAAGTCCCAGAATTCCCCAGCTGGCTGGGGAATTCTGGGAGTTGAAGTCCACAAGTCTTAAAGTTCCCAAGTTTGGACACCCCTGGCTTAGAACCGTACAATTGTGTCATTAAAACCATCTGTTAATTTGACTGATAACGCTCAAACTGGGATCATTTCAAAATTAAACGTTCAGAGACAATGTCCTTCAATCTAGGTCATATTTGTGCACTCAAGCCATGTCATATCATATCACATCACATATATCATATACAATGTGATTATAGATTAATAATAATAACCTTTATTGTCATTGTACATCATGTATACAATGAAATTGGTTAGATTCATGGAATCATAAAAAATAATAGAATTAGAAAGGACTCTTTAAGCTAACTACAGTTCAGGAGCTCCCTCTGAGATGCCAAATGATTAATCCTTCAAATCATGGAGCACTCAGACAACCAATTACATAAATTAAGGCAGTGTTTCCCAATCTGTGGTCTGCAGACCCCTGAAGGTCCATGATGCCACAGGGGGTCCGCAAAGCTTGAAGAAATGTTATGATTTAAATTTTGAGTTAAGTCTTGGGGGTCTGTGGAAGTGGTGGGTTGTAGGCAGTACGCCCCGGTACGGGCGTACCGGAGCCTGCCCGGAGCACCGGTACCATTCTAGTATGGTGCTCCAGAGGGCCCACCTGCCCGCCTGAGCTCCTTACTGTGTTTTAAAGCTTTCGGTGCTTCCGCGCACATGCATGGCGCATACAGCGCCTGTGCAATGCTCCGCTGAGTATCTGAAGCATCATGGTGGCTTGCAGAAGCATCATTTGCAGCTACAATGCATGCACGCCCCGTGCGCATCTATGTGGGTGATGCCAGGGCCGTTCCAACCCTACCGGTTGGAACGGAATCTGGAACCTACCACTGGCACCGTGGCCATGCTCCATATTTAAAGGGGCTCTGTGGTGAAGACAAAGATAAGAACCACTGAATTAAGGCATTTCCCCACTTCTGCATGCATCTGTTGTTTGCTTGTTACCAGTCTATTTTGGAATGTTGAAGAATAATAAAAAAAATTGATGAAACCTGGGAATTACAGATTGCTTTTGAGATGAGTAGTATCTTCTCTTTCTCCTTTCCTTTGCATCAATTTTAGATTAGGTTAAGGATGCTGGGGAATTTTTGTTGGGTCTCATATTAAAATGAACCAGTTGAATCTATATTTCCTGAATACATAAGGGTAAGGAAATGCAGTTATCTTCTGAATGTGGCAGTTCTTCCCATCTTTCAAAGCAGGTTTTGGCTCAAGAAAAGCTCTTTCACACACCTTCATTTTGAAAATAATTTCAGAATGGATTCTGCTACCAAATCTGTAAAAACACATTGAAATAATGCATAAGGGGTTCGAAGTAGGATAATTTGATCTTGGTCATTTGAGAACGCCGGGTTGATCTATTCAATAATCCATTAGCTTGAGGGTTGTTGTTTTTTTTTGACTGTCCATGGTATTCCATGAAGTCTTTTCCAACAAGTTCAAAGGCATCTATATTCTTCCTACCCTGTTTCTTTAAAGTCCAGTTTTCGCTATCGTAGAGGTTCACAGGGAATATTGCCCAATTTTATCTTTGTAGGTATAGAGATACAGCATTTGCTTATCTTCATTTCTCTTTGAAGTGGATTGGAAGAAACAGACAAAAGAAAACATGTGTTTGCATAATTAACTTGTGGATTCATGTGATGTAGGCCAATACCTTGGGTGGCTTTAGGAAAGGAATTAGATAAATCCACAGTGAACAGTTCTGTCTAGGGCTATTAATCTTAAGTGTCAGTGTTACTTCTGAATTGGGGGGCAATACGCTTTTATATACCAGTTGCAAGGGAATAATGACAGAACAGGTGTGTTTTTCCATTTTCTTCTTGCAAACACCTCAGGGGCATCTGGTTGGCTAATGTGAGAAATAATATGTCGAACAAAGATGGTTGTGTTGGTCTAATCATCAGATTAAGCATTAGAAACAATTTGACAGGCAAATCAATTGGTAGAAATCCAACTTTCTTGAAGGACTCCAAGCCCAGGAATCCATGAACCTTTATCAGATGATAAAGAGATTCTGTGCCTTTTATAGGCCAAAAATTAATAAACAGCAAATGAATGAAGTTCAAAAATTTGATCGTAGTGCTACCATAGATACAACTGTAGAAATACATTTTTGGCTGTTCTGCATTCCAGGATGGACTGGAAATCATCATTCCCACAGCAAATAGTTAAATTGTAGAGTTTTTAATTTCATAGAGCAGTGGTTAGAGTGCAGTACTGCAGGCTACTTCTGCTGATCACTGGCTGCTTACAGTTTGGCAGATCGAATCTCAAGGTTGACTCAGCCTTCCATCCTTCCGAGGTGGGTAAAATGAGGACTCAGATTGTTGGGGGCAATCTGTTGACTCTGTAAACCACTTAGAGAGGGCTGTAAATCACTATGAAGGGGTAAATAGAAAGAAGGACTAGAGGAGACATGATAGCAGTGTTCCAATATCTCAGGGGTTGCCACAAAGAAGAGGGAGTCAAACTATTCTCCAAGGCACCTGAGGGTAGAACAAGAAACAATGGGTGGAAACTAATCAAGGAGAGAAGCAACTTAGAACTGAGGAGAAACTTCCTGACAGAACAATCAATCAGTGGAACAGCTTACCTCCAGAAGCTGTGAATGCCCCAACACTGGAAATCTTTAAGAAGATGTTGGATAGCCATTTGTCTGAAACGGTATAGGGTTTCCTGTCTAGGCAGGGGGTTGGACTAGAAGACCTCCAAGGTCCCTTCCAACTCTGCTATTGTATTGTATTATTGCATATAAGTCTAAGTGCTATTGCTATAAGCAATACAATTAATCCTCGTCTTACAACAGTTTGTTTAGTGACCGTTCAAAGTTACAGCAGCACTGAAAAAGGTGACTTAGGACCAGTGACGTGCGGTGAGGTTTATGACTGGTGAGGCACTGACACAGTGCTGGGTTTCAAATATTTTTAGACTTGTGGACTTCAACTCCCAGAATTCCACAGCCAGGCATGCTCAGTTCCAATTTAAAGCGACAGCATTTGTTTTTCTCCTTTGCTCCTTCTTTCTTTTTCTTTTTCTTCTCCTTCCCCTCCTTCCTCCCTCTCTCCCTTCCTCCCCCTCTCTCAAACACACACACACACACACACACACACACACAGAAGTTGGATTGGACTATCTCTCCTACCCCTTCCCTCTCTCACTAACTCTCAAACAAACCCCCCCACACACAAAAGTTGGATTGGATATCTTTTCCAGTGGCTTGAAAGCAGCTCCTCTGCCATCCCCCCCCCCCCCATTCCCCTGCTGCCTTTCCCAAACACCTCCACCATTGCAAATGCAGCCTGCTGTCTGGGTGGGAAATGCCTGGAACACAATAAAGCCCACCCACCACCTCCTGCTGGCAGGCTGGGGTGAGAGGAGAGGCAGAGAAGCCGGAGGGGAGCCGAGCCGAGCCTTCCAAAAGAAAGAGGCTGGGGGGAAGTGTGTGTACTACAGCATGGCTCTTTGCCTGGCTTCCTGCCTCCTCCTGTGGTCTCCTCAGTGCTCACTTGTGCTCTCCCTCACCAAGTGTAGTTTGATTGCAGGTGGAGCCACGTTGCCTTTTCAAACTTGTAATCAGTGAAGCTGGGCTAGATTTTTATATAGTTTTATCCAGCTGTGTGTGTGTGAGAGAGAAATGAATGGGGGCCTGGGGAGGAAGTCACTACACTTGGGGAGGGAGAGCACCAATGAGGTTAAGCAGAGTCATCCACGGTGAGGCAGCAACTAGCTCAGCTTTTTCCTTTTACTTTTTTTTTTCATGATGAGAGTGGTGAGGCTGTGCCTCACTTGCCTCACCTGACTGCACGTCACTGCTTAGGACCATTTTTCACAGTGACAACCTTTGCAGCATCCCCACGGTCATGTGATCAAAATTCCAACACTTGTCAACTGGTTCCTATTTATGACCGTTGCTGTGTCCCAAGGTTTGCAACCTTCTGACAAGCAAACTCAAGGGGGAAGCCAGATTCACTTAACAGCCACGTTACTAACTTAACAAATGCAATGACTCCCTTAACAACTGGGGCAAGAAAAGTCATAAAATGGGGCAAAGCTCACTTAACAAATGCTTCACTTAACAACAGACATTTTTGGGCTCAATTGTGGTTGTAAATAAAGGAATACCTGTACAAGATGTGAGATTTCATTACGTATCTTATCAGGCCCACACAATCCTTTCTTAAGGGTCAATTGCAGAGAGATTACAGGAAGATTTACAATTTAGAGAAAGGGAAGCAAACAAAACACTCAGCAATGCATGTTAATGGTATTTTCAATTCCCTCATCTCGGCTCTGGGAATCTGGAAGGATGAAAATGCTTCTATTATATATATATATATATGCTGGTTTTGTTGTATTCGGGTCTTTTCCCGTGTAAGGTTGAGATTGTCTTTGCAACGTTTCGGCAGGATCTCACCTGCCATCTTCAAGCAATGTGGGCTCAAAATGTGGGCTTAAAATGGGAACGGAGCTGCCGTCTTTCTGTAAGTCTTGGTGGGAGGGGATGGGGTGCTGGCTTTGTTTCAGTAAGTGGAATGATTGGTTGTGTGGTTGTATCATGATTGGTAGATTGGTGCTGATTGGTGCAGGTTGTGTGTGCATTGTTGTTTTGTATTTTAACGGCTTGGGTGGTGGGTGGTGTTCGTTTGTTGGCTAGGGCTGGTTTCCAGATGTTTGGTAGGCGGGAGGTATCATCACGTTTGTTCATGCTGTGGGGGTGTTTCTCTATTTCGATGGCTTCCATGATTATTCTCTTGTGGAGGTGTTCTGTTTTGGAGATTAACCTGGCTCCTTCAAAGTTGATTTCGTGTCCTGTAGCTTTAAGGTGCTGGAAAAGGGAAGAAGTTTTTTCTTTTTTTCTTACTGCATTTTTGTGTTCTGTGATGCGTGCATTTATTCTCCTGTTTGTTTGTCCTATGTATATTGCTGGGCAGATTTTGCATGGTATTTCGTAGACTCCTTGGTTTTCTAGCTGGATTTTGTCTTTGGGGTTTCTTAAGATGTTGGCTATTTTTTGGTCAGTGGTGAAGGCTGTCCTGATATTGTGCTTGTGGAGAATTTTGCTGATTTTATCTGTGGTGCCTTTGATGTAAGGGAGGAGGGCGATGCCATTTTCCTGTTCTGTATCTTGGTTTTTTGGGGGAGTCTCCTTTTGGATTAGGTTGGTGATTGTTTTTCTTTGGAATCCATTGGAGATTAATACATTTGTGAGTTTGTGTAATTCAGTTTTCAGGTGGTCTTTGTCGGCTAGGCATTTGGTTCTGGAGATGAGGGTCTTGGCTACAGAGTTGATCTGTGCAGGGTGGTGATGGGATTGTGCATTTAAGTAGCGGTTGGTGTGTGTTTTTTTCTGGTAGATGGTGTGTCCTAGGGAGCCATTGGGTTTTTTGTAGATTAGGACATCCAGAAAGGGAAGTTGGTTGTTTGCTTCTATTTCCATGGTGAATTGTATTTTGGGGTGTAGGTTGTTGAGATGTGTGAGGAAGTTGTCCAGTTTTTCTTTTCCATGTGGCCAAATCACGAAAGTGTCATCAACATATCTAAGCCAGAGTTTGGGTTTGTGTTCAGATTTGTCTAAGGCATTGGTTTCAAAATGTTCCATGTATAAGTTTGCAATGACAGGTGAGAGGGGTGATCCCATGGGTGCTCCTTCTATCTGTTTGTATCTTTGTCCATTATGGATGAAGTATGTGTTGGTTAGGCAGTGGTTGGTCAGGTCTAGGATGTGTTTAGGGGGGTTGTGTTTTTTCTGGATGGCTGTCAAGGCTTCTTTTATGGGCACTTGGGTGAAGAGGGATATGACGTCGAAACTCACAAGTAGGTCACTGGGTTGTAAGTTTTGTTTCTTTATTGTTTCTATGTTTCCATATATATATATATATGGGAAGGTACTGTGTTTTCTATGTTAAATCTAACCCCAAGATAATTTATCTTCTCATAATGCTGCTGTTAACTTTTAAATGCATTTGATCTTTGATGAAGCTGCAACTACTCTGTAAGGAAGACAATTGATTCTTCAGCTTGGTTTTGTAGCCTATAATCTAATCTCTAGAATGCTGCCTTTATCCAATTTCTTTGACATAATTATTCATTTCCAGCTCCTTCAATGAACACCTCACTCAATTGGAGAGGTGTTTGTGGTGTTAGTCTTTATCTAAAGCAGATTCAGGGCAGAAAGGAGAAAATGCTGGGAAAAGAAACCCAAGACCTCTGTGTGCAATGCACACAATCTTTCTAAAAAAGCAACTGTTAAGAAAAGCAACTCTAAGGTCACAGCACCGTTTTAAGGATCTTTAAAGCAAGGATAAATATAAGAGAACTTTGACCCGTTGTGCTGTTAGAAATTAATTAAAACCTCTCTGGCCATTCTGGCTGGTGTTATTTCAGCTTTGGAAATCTAAATTGCCAGGAAAAAAAATCACACATTGCTCAGCATCAAGGCAGGTATTATTTCTTAAAAAAAAAAAAACACGCACCTTACTGCCATTTTGCTTCAAATCCTTATTGTGTGGTACAAATATTCTTCTCAAATCTTCTTTTCTTTAAGCAGATCATTACCGAAGTCTGGCTTCCTGGCTTTCCTGATAAATTAGCCTCCTGTTTCACTTTAAGCAGAAAAAGCTCCTCCACCAATAAGCGCCAACTGTCACTTTTGATCACTTGTAAACAGACAACAGTCTTTGAATATTTCTCTTTGGGAGAAAAGGATTCACTTCCTCCCTTCCCTGCCTCCCCTCTCCACCCCCCAGTGTGAAGTTGCCAGCAAAGTTGACAGCCGGTTTTTAAGTTGTTTTATTAAAACGGATAACATTGTGGTATGGCAGACTGTTGTTGTTGTCATTGTTGCTCTAGAGCTTCAGGGATGTTCAATATGTCATTCATTAACTCATCCACACAAAGCAATCTCACTCTTTCTTCCACATTGCAGCAAGAAAGTCCCAGTTCAAAAATATACAAAATTACTGTCATCTCCCAAATCAACAGTTTGCCCAGGATTTGACAAGCACTTACACGGTGGAAGTGTACAATTAGAGGAAATAAAATGGAAGCAAGGAACACGGTGGCTTGCCTGGTTAGGACACCAGGTTAGAGGTTATCAAACCCACGTTTGAGACTCAAGTGCTGCCATGGGGTTGTATGAGCTCCCGTCTTTCACTCCAGATCCTGCCGGTGACATGACAGGAGCCCCCTGGGGCATCTCCTCGGCAACGATGAAGTCACCAGCTATTCCCCTCAACCCAGAAGCGCTCGTTGCTTCTGACACGCTTCTGCAATGCAACATGGAGGCACAGATTTAGAAGCTCCTTGGCAAAGGATCTGTTTTTTCTAAATGGTGTTCTTGGCCACAGTTATAAATTTCCCATAAGTCTCTTAAGCAAAGTCATATTGAAAGCTGTAGGGGGTTGTGAGAATTGTGAATGATAGGCAGCTCCTCAAGCCCAACTGTCCATCTTAATCAGTGTTTTAAAACTTGGCAACTTTAAGATGTGTGGACTTCAACCTCAAGAATTCCCCAGCCTAGATGGTAAATTTAGTTTCCAAATTTGAGAAATGCTATCTAGATGAGATTAGAAATGTTGATTTGAGCTATCTTCTCTTCTGCATGGAAGGAGACAGGGAGTAGGACTAGGGGGTGACATGATAGCAGTGTTTCAATATCTAAGGGGCTGCCATAAGAAGAGGAGGTCAACTTATTCTCCAGACATCTGAAAGCAGGGCAAAAAGCAATGGATAGAAACTAAACAATGAGAGAACCAACCTAGAACTAAGAAGAAATTTCCTCATCCATTGCATACAGCATGTCGTTTGGTTACAAGTGTTTTTGCATCCATATTTTCAATTACATATACAATCAGTTTTTTCATCCAATATAGCCAAAAACCTCACTTTCATTGTACAGCATATGTTCAATTACGATTAATATTTCTTTCTTTTCAATAAGCTTAATTCTCTTACATTCTTGATTGTCTGCTTAACAACAACATACCTTTATGCAATCATTGTCTCATTTTAAATATTTTTACAGTATAGAAGAATTTACCAAGTGTTTATGTTTATATATCTTTCACTACTTTCAACAGGATATCTTTATGGCATGCACTTAGAGTTATATATTATATTACCAATCTTCTATCAAATGTATATTGGTTCATTTATTATCTTTATCCTTCATTTTATAACAAAAAATTCTAAATTATTCATATATATGTCAGTGTTTCATTTTATTATTGTTAGTCTAACAAGATTATTATGTTTTTGCTTTTCTCCTTCAATTAAAACATTGTATCGTTATTAGTCTATTTAACAACATTATTGTATTCTCACTTTTCTCCTTCAATTAAAACATAAATAAAACATTCTGTGGTGGACTTGTATTGAAGCTAAAAGATACTGGACTAAAATCTACATGTGGTTGGAGAAAATGATACATAAACACATAGACCTCAAATCAGAGATCTTTTTACTGGGAATTATACCAGAAATTTACAACAAAGACTTAAAATATTTGATTCTAAATGTTTTAACAGCAGCTAGAATTGTATTTGCAAAAAACTGGAAAAATGAAATTATACCAAAACAGGAAGAAGTTATTTGAAAGATAATGGAGTGCGCTGAAATGAGCAAATTGACATTTGAAATTAGAGAACAAGAAGACGAGCAATTTTATAAGATATGGGATTTGTTTTATCAGTGGCTGGAAAAAAGAACCTGGACATGAAGAAGAAACAACTTGTATCCAGAAGTTGTGGGTGCTTCAACACTGCAGGTTTCTAGAGAGAGACTGGACAACCATTTGTCTGAAATGGTACAGGAAAGGGGTGTCAACCTGGATTTCTTCGAGGGCCAGATCAGCATTGTAGTTCTCCTCCATGGGCTGGCAGAGAGGAGGGGGGGGCAGAGGATGGATGCCTCCTGCAGCACCCTGACGGCCAAAACAGGATGCAGAGAGAGGTGGCTTCCTACCGGTTTGGCCGAGTAGGTAGTAACTCAGTTGGCCATGCGCCGGAACCGGTTCTATCACCGGCACCGTAGGAACTGCCATCTTGTTTTTTGCTTCTGCACATGCACAGAAGCAATTTTTTTACTTCTGCACATGCACACGTAGTGCGCAGCAAGTGTGTGCAGGCACGAAGCGCACCCCTGACCAAACCAGCAGTAACAGAAGCCGGACCCACCCCCTGGTGAGGGGAGTACTTGTGCGCCCCCCCTGCACCTCGTTTTCATCCTCCATGGCCTCCTGCAGCACTCTTCGGGCCATTTTTAACCTCTTTTTGGCCCGTTTTTGGCTGGCAGAGTGCTGCAGGAGACCATGGAGGGTGAAAATGAGGTGCAGCCTGTTTAACCACCAGAGGCACTATGGCCCAGTCCTTTGATATTTCCAGGCTGATCCCACAGGCAGGATTTAAGCACCCCGTCGGCTGGATGCAGCTTGACACCCCTGATATAGGATCTCCGTTTGAGCAGGGGGTTGGTCTAGAAGACCTCCAAGGTCCATTCCAACCCTGGCATTCTGTTATTTGTTTCAGACACTAAAAATCGAGGCCAGATGTGCTTATAGATGCCTGGACTAGGGGGGAAAAGAATGAATTGTATAATATGATTGCTGTTGAAGGCTTCAGTCTAAAATACATTTAAGAGGAGTGAAATCCACTAACACTGAAAGAGGGAATGAGTGAGATCTACATCTGAGTGAACATGAAATGTAAACTGTTACTGTATCCACCTCCCTTTCCTTTTTTTTAATCTCCCCCCCCCCCAACCTTTGGGAATGGGTGAGTTTTTCTCAACAAGGATGATTTCACTCTCTCTTTCTCACAATCCGTTTATTTTATTTCCAGTCCTCCATGTATCTGATTCAACTGTAATAGGCTGACCACATTTGACCTATAACAAAAGCTTTATTAAATTGTAAGCCTCAGCCTGGAATGAGGTTAAGACCCACCGTCAGAGGAGGCTTCTCCTAGAAAAATGGTTTCCTCTGTGATCCTTCTGGTTGCTTTAAGATACGTTGATCATGTCACACATGGAGATGCTTCTGAAGTTCTCCTTGCCTGAATTGCTTCTCAAGTATTAGATTTCTGAGGTGTTTGGTCTTCTTTCTGGAATAGATGCATTAGGAAATATTCACTGTTTCTCTCTATATATTACAGAAATACTAGGTACAGTATATACTTGCTTTCGGTTTTGTCTCCTGGTTCTTCCTTTACACCAGGGACTTGCGGTCAGGGGAGGCAGGGGAGGCAGAGCCTCACCGCTCTCATCATTAAAAGAAAAAAAAAAGGGAAAAGGCACATGTGGTCCGATTCCCTGCCTTCCTGAGTCAACATGAAGGGGACCGCGGAGTGTGCTCTGCCAGCTCGCACTCCGCTGTCCCCTTCATGTTGACTCAGGAAGGTGGGGAATGGGACCATGTGTGCAGGAGACTGAGGCTGCCTCAGCCTCCTGCACACGTAGTCCCATTCCCCTCCTTCCTGATGACGTCACCAGGCTCACTAGCCATAAACCTCACCGCACGTCACTGCTTTACACAAAACCAGAGGTGGGTTCCTTCCTATTCGGTCCGGTTCGGCCAAATAGGTAGTAACTCCAGTGGACACGTGACCGTACCGGTTCTATCCTCAGTGATGCTAATCTTGATTTTCTGTCCTGCACATGTGCAGAACAATCTTCATTAAAATAATGTAATTTTATTCATTTTTTAATGTTGCATGCGCAGATCATTTTAAATGAAAATGTGCATCTGCGCGGAGCACATTTTTTTTTACTATTGAACTGGTAGTAATGGCGGCCGGAACCCACCTGCACAAAACATTTTGTACGTGTATACATACATGTTGTGTATGAGGTAAATGAATTGGAGGAACTAAAAGCTGAGGAAGTTGAGAGGATGAAGTTCCAGAATTTGAAATCTTCCCAATTAATCAAAAATAAATTATTGGAGTCAAAGAATAGGCTAAACCACCCTTTATTATCATAACATTCATGGTTTCAGTTACTTTCCCCCCTCAAAATAACCCTTTCTTCTTTCCTATTAAGCTTCAGCGTCATGACAAAGAAGCTGAAGATTCCCCCATCAAATGGAGATCTGAGGAAGAAATGGCAATTGAAGCTGCAATTCTCAAGAAATATTTTCAGTGAATGAAGAGGTAACTATTCCTTATGTAGAGAATTATACATTTACTTATCATATATTATAGGAATTACGTATTACAGTATATAACTTTTGTCAACTCTGTAGTGAACCTGGCTGAAGCCATCCTGTGCTGCCTCATAGTTGCCACGAAGCCTAAGAGGGGGAAGGAAGGAGGGAAGTAGATAGCCCAGGCTCCAGTCAAAACAAAATGTTTTCCTGTGGGAACCAAGGTCATTGAAACAGGTGACCGTTGAAAGAGGAGAAGCGCCTGCCTTCCATCTTCATTGGATAATGTGACCCGTGATACCTGGCCGGGGAGAAAGTTTGATTCTTTTAATTAGGTGAAAACCGTGGAACTGTCAGAGTTGGTTTTCACCAGCTGTGCCGATATGATGTATCCAATAAACATATCATTTGAGGTATCTACCTGCCGTGGATGAATTACTCAGAACCCTGACAATTGTATCTTCCCACATATAAGTTAAGTCCACTCATTCGGGGATCATTGAAAGTTACAAGTAGTGCTGAATGTGGGGACTTCTAACCAAGCCACAAAGTTCCAATGAGTTCCACAGTTCCAATCATTGCAATGTTCTTGCAATCACATGATTGCATGAATCTAGGACTGTATGGTAGTTAGAATGCAGTATTGCAGGCTAATTCTTCACACAGCCAGGAGTTCGATCCTCACCGGCTCAAGGTTGACTCAGCCTTCCATCCTTCTGAGGTCAGTAATATGAGAACCCAAATTGTTGGGAGCAATATGCTGACTGTAAACCATTTTAGAGGGGGCTGTAAAGCACTATGAAGCCTATAAGTCTAAGTGGTATTGCTATTGCTTTGTGCCCAGTTTATGATTATGACACTTCAATGAACCGTAGTCACCTGAATGTGATTTCCGACATTCCCTGCCAGTTTCCCAGAAGCAAAATCAATAGGGAAGCTGGCAGGAAGTCAGAAGTAACTCTTTTTTTTTTCTTTTTTGTCTGCCTGCAATCCATATTGTCTGCCTGCAGCACCCATCTCCCCATTGACAGTATGGGAAGGGAGGTGTAAAGTATTCCACCCTAACCCCCACCCCCCCCCCACACACACATGCTCACCTGTTCTCTATAGCAATCGTGTCTAGCACCTCCTTACCATCCTGGATTACCTACACACTCACCCACCAGTCTGCTTGCCTGGGACTTCTGCCTCTTCCCACTTAACAACCCAAATGGGCCTCATGAGAGTGATTGGGATTGCTGTTACTAAGCAATTCAGTCATATGCATTTTACAATCACATTGCTCAGTGGTGGAAATTCCAGTCTCAATTGCCATTGCAACATGAGGTGTGCCTATATGGTTTTATAGAAGGGTAGCCATGTTAAGAAAAATGGACTATAAGAAACACAATAAAAATCTACTACTGTGTTTACAATGAGTGCATTATTAAATAATCCTTTGTGGACAATATTGTAGTATCCTTGTTATAATTTCTAAAATTTGGGGAAATTATCTTTCAGTGGACAAATCAATCAGTTTCATAACATTTGTCATTTCATAACATTTGTCATTTGGTCCCACTTCCAAATCACATTAAGAATTTGACTAAAGAAAATCCATGTAAAATTCACATCTTGTTTGTCCAGAATTTTCATTCATTGATATTCTTCGGAAATTTCCCTTTTTAAAATAATCTTTCTATTACCCACTGCCATACGCATTGCAAAACACAACTTTTTAAATGCATGCTTTGTTTGTTGAGTTGACCTCAGCATTTGAATGGCATTCAAGCATCTCTCCTTCATTCCTAAACATGAACAAGCATGAAGGTTTCTGGGAGCTGAAGTCCACACATCTTTAAGTGGCCAGTTATTATTTAAATCCTTATTCATCTAACACCTGAAGTTTATGTGACAACTGTTGTTTGAGCTAGAAATATAAACACTTAGCTTCCCATTGTTTTAAAATCAGCCATTTTCCTCTCCTAGTTATGAGATTTAGATAAACATTTGAGGTGAAATGATATATGCACAATCACTAAGTAATATGTTCTTTAGGAATTACCTTCCATTACAGGATCAAATCTCTCTGTCAGGAATCACTGAGCTTCTTTGTAAATTTATAGTCGTGCCATATCAACAAGAGATAGTGAAGAATATGAGGAGCTGATGGGGATGCCTCTTCTATAAAGTTTCCCCTTTGTAAAAATGCTTCCTAAGCAAAAATGAGAAGGATTAAGGCCTTAAGGTTGCAGAAACCCCAGGGAACTAAGAAGGCAAAGGTACATTGTGGAGACCTAGGGCAAGTGACAGAAAACACAGGAAGACACAGGCAGGATGCATAATCCAGAGAAAACAGGCTTCTAAAACAGAATTCTAAATTCTTGCGTTCATTGTGTGTGTGTGTGCGTGCGTGCACGCGCACATGTGTGTTTGCTTCAATTAATATGGCTGTTTGTCTCAACCTTGTCCCTTTGGGCAGTGAACATCAGCTAAAATTATATGACCGCTGCCAAAAAAAGGTCATAAAATACAACTATCATGATGGGCACTAGCTTCAATACAGTCATAAATCCAGAACTACTTGTAGTGTCACAGAAACTAGAGGACAAGCAGAGGTGGTATTCTACTGGTTCGGACCAGTTCACCCAAACCAGTAGCAGAAATCGTGGGTGGTCCTGCCCACCCACCCCGGCTCTACGGCATCCCATTTAGGCCCCTTTTTTGCCAAAAGCACATGTGTGGAAGGCTATGCGCATGCACGAAGGTGGCACGTTCTCACATTTGCAAACTGATAGCGAAGGCAAGTGAATGCCACCCCAAAAGGCTTGAAAAGGTGTCCTTTCAAAGAGTGAAAAAGTATTCTTAGCAAAAAAAACAACCCCCAACTTCTTTTGAGTTTTATCTGCTGCCCTTCTTCCATCACCAATTTGCAGCATTTATGCAGTAAAGTTCTATAACGCTGAATCAGAACCAGTTATCTTCTCACATAACAATCAGCTTTCTGAACTCCACTCAGCTGCCCTGGATTAGCCAGCCAATTGTGCCAGTTGCTTAATGAGCTTTCACTGTGGACAATAGGATCACAACATGAGAAATCACATTCTAATTAAAGCATTTTTTTCAAGGAAAAATAACTGAATTGCAATTTTTCTTTTCTTCCATTAACACATTCAAGCATCAGCACTTCCTGAACCGTCCAGGTCAAGGAGGTCTTGAGGAACTGCAGATTGCTTTCTTTCCCATTAATATGAGCGATGGGGAAGGGAAGAAAATCATTTGAATACAATAAATAAGCACTTAATTTATCCTAATGGTGCCTTTGCAAGCTTTGCACTATTGCCAAGAGTTATTCTAATTTTTATTCCGATGTGCTTTCAGAATAGCTGATAGGCAGGAGATCAGCCACATTTCATATTTGTGCTGAAGGCAGTATTGGAAGCTGGAAGAAGAATCCCTGTGGATTTGGGGGTGATAATCCATGACAACTTCATCCCATCTCTTTCATAGACTTTAGGGCAGTCTCTCCTTATCTGGTATCCTCATCAATGGGCATCCAAGAGTCCCAAGATCATATGCTTCCCAATCCTAATAAAGGAGAATATTTGTAGGACAGGTTGAAATGAAGGGTCCTTGGTGCTCTCTGAACTTGCTTGTTTTCTTGCAGATATTTCATGATTCAAACTAGGTAATGAACAATCGGAAGTGGTCTCTCCACATGTCATCCTTAAGTGAAGTGTGCAAACCAGCACCTGCACATATTTCTCCTTTGGTCCTGGACACTTTTTACAGAGGCACAATTGAGAGCGTTTTAACAACCTGCACCCCTGTTTCGTTTGGTGGCTGCAGTGCCTCAGATAGAAAGTCCACACAGAGAGGAGTAAGGACAGCTGAGAAGATTATAGGAAGCTTGCTTCCTGTTATTCAGGATACTACTTATAAGCGATATGTGCTTAGAGCTCAAAGCATTGTTAGAGACCCCACATAACCCCCTCTTCAATTTCTGTTGCTCCCCTCTGGGAGGAGGTTTCAAAATATTTCTAGCAGAACTACCAGATTCTGTAACAGCTTTGTTCCCTAGGCCATCTATTTGGTAAACTTGCAAGATTAGTTTTTGTCACCATGTACATGTATACACCTGAACTAGATGTTGTTTTTCTGTGTCAAATAATACATGTGGGTATATGCACAATTTTGTGTTTGTTTATTTATTTTGTCATGTTTATGTAGTATATATTGGAGGTGGTGATCCTTTGAGAGCTCTATGCACTGAAATTTCATTTTAATGTATGTCAATTAGTGTACATTCAAAGTAACAATACAATTATTCTGCTTGTCTGCCTGCCTGCCTGTCTGTCTATCTATGTAACATCATCAGTTCTAGCAAGGGATGGGCTTTACTCTCAGTTTATATTTTAGTGACTTGTCCTGTCAATCTTCCCTGTTGGTGGAAGTGGTTTTGGAGGTTCTTTGGTTGAGCTCTTTATTGTTAGCTTGTTTGGCAGTTCCTTGATTAGAGTATTGTTTACTTCTTGATTGTTGGTCTGGTGTTAATCTTAATTTATGCTCATCTGAGTGTTGATTGCTGGTGGGGATGTAGTTTGGTCTTTTTGTTCCCTTTTTGGCTTGTTGATTGTCTCTTTTGCACAGTATGTAGCTATTGTTTATGTCTCCATGTCTATTGATGGCTACTTCGCCAGAGTGACAAAGTAGTATTCATGGGTGCATTCTGTCAGTCTTCTTGTTTGTCCTACGTAGTGATTGTTGCGGTCATTATCCTGTATGTTGTAGATGACTCCTTTTCTTCTTCTTCTGGGGCTGTTGTATCTCTCCAAACTCCTATTCCTGATCAAGGATGGCATTATTTCCCACCATTTTGAGATAAGAAACACATGGAAATTGTACAGTAAGTCCTTAAAACATGGTTTAAAGAACCTGAGAAATCTTCTCTCAAACATAGGAAAAACTAGCCCTATTTTTCTTTGCTCTTTATTAGAATAGCTGATAGAGATATGATAACCAACTAATTAACTAAGTAAAATCAATTGAGGATTCCCCCCCCCCAACCTCTGTCAAAAGAAGTTTGAATAATTGTTCCAATCATTTGACAGTCTCTTGTATATTTTAAGCTGCCTAGAATCATCATATCAGTGAGATGGGTGGATATTAAAAATACTAAATAAATAAATTTAGTAAATAAAAAGTAACATAAACATAAAGTTAAGCAAGTTATGGTGCTAGTCTGGATCCCCAAAATTATAATTATATTTGTCATGATAATTGCTGTTCTGTGAGGTGAGTAGGGCTGAGAGAGAAGGACTGAGCCAAGTTATTATACTGTCACATAGGCATGACACATCTAGATGACATGCATACTACTCCAGCAACATCTATAAATAGACAATGCCCAAAGATTTAATTGTAATTTTCAGCTCTGCATATTGCATTTCCTCTATTACAATCAAAAATTTTATCTTGGAAAATGCTGATGAATACTGATTGCTTAATCATATAATTTTTGCCTTATTTACATATAGGACAAAATATTGTATTTAACAAAATATCTGATTTTACATTCAATCTTTTTCAGGGGCAACACAATCTTTTCAATTAGTTCTGAAGCGGGAGAAGTGGAGAAGAGCCTCTCTTTGTTCCCGGCTAACCTGGAATGGAAACGATGGAGGATGACAACGTATTCATTTAGAGATACTGGATGAAACAAAGAATGTTTTATCAGTCAGAGTCTCACTTAGATTAAGATGCTTCTCAGTTTTGGTTTCATTAAAGTTATTGGAATTTGGGGTGTGTACAGGTGTGAATAAATACTTCTGAGTCGTAACATCTCAAAACGAAAGTAAACACTAAAATTTTCGATAATAAATATATTGTGAAAAAATATATTTTATTGACGTTACCAGGGTTGGGCTGCTGGGGATTTTCAGGGGTTTGGGAGAACCTCTAGCTAAGATTCTGTGCAGTTCGGAGAACCCCCCCCCAAATCCCACTCCTGGCTGGCCCCACCCATGCTGCCCCCCCCCCAGGAGTCTCCACACAGCCCGTTTTGGATGCAGGTAAGAGCAGGGCACGCGCGGAGGCTCGGGGAGGGCAAAAAAAAGGCCTACTGGAAGTTCAGGAAGGCTGGAAACAGGCTAGTTTCCAGCCTCCAGAAGGCCTGCAGAGCCTGGGGAGGCCATTTATGCCCTCCTGGAGGCTCTAGGAAAGCCTCGGAAGCCTGATACGCCCCCCCCCCCCCCGTGTGGTGCAGGAGGCTGACTAGGCCACGCCCACCATGGCTATGCCCACCCAGCAAGTGGGCAGAGAACCCATTGCTGATTATTTTGAAGCCCACCCCTAAATGGGGGGGGGGGGTTGAATAGCTTGTTCTTTAACAATGTAAACAGTACCTTTTTATACTTGCTTTTGTAATGGAGCCTGGAAATTTCTACCACCAACAAGTGGCTCCAGAAAACTTTACTGGATTGCTAGAAACATCTCTTCCTTACCTCTATTTTAAAAGGAAAATGATTCAGCTCTGAGGGAAGATTTTATGAGACCATTAGTGACATAGACACCATACTGAGACCTTTTGACTTTGTATGCTGGTTTTTTTTTTAATTCCAGTATAAAGTTGATTCATTTTCTTTTCATGTAAATCAGTGGTGGGATTCAAAATTTTTTACTATTGGTTCTGTGGGCATGGCTTGGTGGGTGTGATGTGGCTTGGTGGGCATGGCAGGGGAAGGATACTGTAAAGTCTCCATTCCCCTCACACTCCAGAGGAAGGTTACTGCAAAATCCCCATTTCCTCCTATCAGCTGGGACTTGGGAGGCAGAGAATAGATGGGGGAGGGACCAGTCAGAGGTGGTATTTAATGGTTCTCCGAACTACTCAACATTTCCACTAGCAGTTCTCCAAAACTGGTCAGAACCTGCTGAATACCACCTCTGATGTAAATGACACAAATCTCCCTTCCTGTGTGACAAAAGTAACACGCCACAACACATCACCACATCAAAACGCATTGCCTGATTTAATACTAAGGTCTGTGCATCAATTGTAAAAAAAAAAAGGAGAAATAAGTCAAAAGTAAAGCCATTTCTATAATACTTGGAACTGAAATTAATGGAGAACTTCATCCCATTTCAGAAATGATAATTCAGAATTCTAACATCCCAGAGAAAACCCAGAAAACAAACAAAAATGTATGAAAATAAAACAGTGCTAAAGGAGGAAGAAGAAGAAAAGCAATGATACTGACCAAGGTTGGGAAACAGTTTTACAACATAGCAATTAAAAAAAAAACCTACTGTAACGGAAGCACTGCATTCAAGTACTACTTTTGCTTGAAAATCAAAATGAGAGAATATCTCTGCAGGTCTAATGGCATTAAAAAGGTATCATCAGGTAATCATATACAAGGATTGACTTATGGATATACAGATTCTTGCCATATTAAAGAAACAGAAAAGCAATATACTTGAGGTCAAAGATGAGCCACCGTACAACATCACAGCTGGCGTTTTCCAACTGTGATTGCAAACTTTGTTGATTTGCTTTCCATCCTTCTAATTGAAATAAACAAAGAAAAAAAAGAGAATTCTGATGAAGTCTGCATTTTTTTTTTAAAAAAAAGTTGAAGATGCAGCAAAAGCATTAAATTAAATAAACCTTAAACCATTATAGGAGAAGCATAAACTTTCAGAAACTGAAATCTTTATAAGCCATGGATGGAAAGAAAGAGAGAGATGATGATGACAATAATAATGATAGAGATAGATGATAGATAGATAGATAGATAGATAGATAGATAGATAGATAGATAGATAGATGATAGATAGATAGATAGATAGATAGATAGATAATAGATAGATAGATAGATAGATAGATAGATAGATAGATGATAGATAGATAGATAGATAATAGATAGATAGATAGATAGATAGATAGATAGATAGATGATAGATAGATGATAGATAGATAGATAGATAGATAGATAGATAGATAGATAGATAGATGATAGATAGACGATAGATAGATAGATGATAGATAGATAGATAGATAGATAGATAGATAGATAGATGATGGATAGATAGATAGATAGATAGATAGATAGATAGATAGATAGATAGATGATAGATAGATAGATAGATGATAGATGATAGATGATAGATGATAGATAGATAGATAGATAGATAGATAGATAGATGATAGATAGATAGATAGATGATAGATAGATAGATAGATAGATAGATGATAGATAGATAGATAGATGATAGATAGATAGATAGATAGATAGATAGATAGATGATAGATAGATAGATAGATAGATAGATGATAGATAGATAGATAGATGATAGATAGATAGATAGATAGATAGATAGATAGATAGATGATAGATAGATAGATAGATAGATAGATGATAGATAGATAGATAGATAGATAGATAGATAGATAGATAGATGATAGATAGGTAGATAGATAGATAGATGATAGATAGATAGATGATAGATAGATGATAGATAGATAGATAGATGATAGAGAGATAGAGAGATAGAGAGATAGAGAGATAGAGAGATGATAGATAGATAGATAGATGATAGATAGATAGATAGATAGATAGATAGATGATAGATAGATAGATGATAGATAGATAGATAGATAGATAGATAGATAGATAGATAGATAGATAGATAGATAGATAGATAGATAGATAAATGATAGACAGACAGACAAGACAGACAGATGTAGAGATATGATATTAGATAGTTAAATGATAAACAGATTGTGGAATGTGGACAGATTTTCATCAAAATGTTAAATAGAACAGAACAGAATAACAGAGTTAAAAGGAACCTTGGAGGTCTTCTACTCCAACCCCCTCCTCAGGCAGGAAATTCTATTGTAATTCAAACTTTTTTCATATGTGCATATGATTTTCGGGTGCGTTTCAAGGTGCTGATTACCATCTTTAAAGCGCTCCATGGCACGGGACCTAGTTACTTGCGGGATCGCATCCTCCCACATACATCCCTGCGGCCAATTCGCCCACACAGGGAGGGACTTCTCCTGGTGCCGTCCACTAGGCAATGCCAATGGGCGACACCAAGGAGTAGGGCCTTCTCTGTGATGGGCCCAACCCTCTGGAATGACCTCCCCCCCGACATTAGAACCACTTCTGACCTCCGCTCCTTCCGGCAAAAATTGAAGACTCACCTGTTCCGATTAGCAGGCCTGGCATAATTACAACTGTCCCTCCTGGCAAATGTATTATTATCTGGTTATTTTAGGGTTTTTTAATCTGTTGTGTCTGTTTTAGGGATTTTAAAAAATTATATTTATTCAGCTTTGTACAGTTCTTTTAATTGCATTTTAACCTCCTCCAAACTGTACATATTTAATATTTAATTTTTAATTGTATTTTTGTGATATTCTCTATGGACTGTACACCGCCCCGAGTCCCTTCTGGGAGAGGGGGCGGTCTAGAAGCACAAATAAATTGAAATTGAAAATAAATTTTATGATTTGTATATAAAAGGAATGGAATTTGCATCATGACACCACAATTCCCTGTTGCCAAAATTGGCTTTCCTATGGAGGGAGGGAGGGAAGGAGGAGGAGGAAGGAAGGAGGGAAAGGTTGGAAGGAAGGAAAGAAAGAAAGAGAGGGAAAGAAGGAAGGAAGGAAGGAAGGAAGGAAGGAAGGAAGGAAGGAAGGAAGGAAGGAAGGAAGATGATAGCTTGATGAGAGATAGAGATAGAGAGAGATGATAGATGATAGAACCTGTGGGAAAATCTAAGCTTTCTGGAAGGATTTTCAAAAGTCGATCACTTCATTTTTCTGAACTTCTCTCTTTTCAGTGGCTTTATATTAAATATGGAAAACCCTGGGGAGAATATCTCAAAATTTATAGGGATCTCTGAAAGAACAAAACTGACTGATTCTCTCAAATAAGAGAGAGAGAGAGAGAGAGAGAGAGAGAGAGAGAGAGAGAGAGAGAGAGAGAGAGAGAGAGAGAGAGAGAGAGAGAATCAGCCTGGCTAGAGACCTCCCCTAGCCTCCTAGCCTCACAAGAGACAGAGATGAAGCTGCAGGGAACAGAAACCTTCTGAAATGAGGTGTCAGGCCTGGAAGCCATCTTTTGCATTGGGCGTTCCAGCCTGCCATATTTAATGCTGTGGGAAAATGGGAGGTGGCATTATATGGAGTACAGGAGATATATAGTCATAATAACATTCCTTTCTCAGAGAGTCAAGGACGTCTTGCCCTGCACCTGGAAGGGTGTGACTGGGAGGCATCTCCAGTTGGGACGGTGTCTGATTGGGCCATGTGATGGACATGTGGGTGGGGAAAAAATGGGAAAAATATCTAATAAAATGGAACTTTGAGGAACTTCAGGGTTGTGTTTGACCTTGGGGGGGGGTGCAGGGTGTGTGGCCAGGGTGGATGTGGCTAGCATGAAGTCACTTGTGCCAGGGGGTACCTGTGGTGGCCCGAGAGCTCTGCCAGAGAAAACAGGCTCCTGAGCCCAATTTTTGGCTGTGACGGCCTCCTGCAACCCTCTGCCAGCAAAAATGGAGCTGGGGGGGGCACACACAGCCCTCATGAGCTCCGTTTTCAGCTGGGATGACTTCCTGCAATGTTCTGCCAGGAAAAATGGAACTCGGGGAGGGGGGGAACGCATGGCCCCTGTGAGTTCCATTTTTTGTGGCAGAGGCACTGTGGCCTGGTCCTTCTCTATTTCCAGGGCAGTCCTGCAGGCCAAATTTAAGCATCCCATGGGCCAGATCTGGCCCCCAGGCCTTGAGTTTGACACCCCTGTCCTAGGTTAATCTTTGCCTGCACAAAGTCAGCTGTGTGACCTTGGACCAGTCATTCCTTCTCAGTCCTAGAAAAAAAGGCAATGGCAAGCCATCTGTGAAATCTTGCCAGGAGATCTGCTAAAATCTGTCCAGGTAGCCACCAGGAGCTAAACATTGATTGAAAAGCACATGCATCCAGCCCCCCCCCCCCCCTGGCTATGGTTAGCCATTTTTGTGTGCGAACATAAGAATGAGTTAAATTTTAAATTGAATCAAAATGTGACAGAGAAAATTGAAAGTATCCAAAGACAAAAACAAGGGATGGGCAAATAAGAAATGAGTGATCTGAAATCTAGGACTATAAAGTAATCTGGATAAAGAAGAAATTCCATGTGCATTGTGGGTTTTGTTTAACTTCTTTAATCAAATGTGTTTTTTTCTGAGATGAAAGCATTCTGCCTGGAAAGACACAGCTTCTTTAAAATCTCATTTGTCTTAAAGATAATCCATAAACAAAAGAGAGTAGACCAGTAACCCAAAACATCCTCACAAATTAGACCAAAGTCTCCTTTTTCACCAAGATCCGCCTGGGATTGGAGGAAAGGATAATTAGCAATAGGAGCACCAATATCGTTAGAAGATCCATCTGCTAAAGAAGCAGCATGAAAAAGTGGCAGCAACACAGCATTTTGGCTAAGTAGAAGTTTATATTAAGCAGTTTTCTTCTTATCCTGCAATAATAGAATAAACGATGCTTTATATCTGGTATCAAAATGATATTTGGCAGGAGAACAAAAATTAAATCTCTGCTTGGTTTTCAAAATAGAATTAATTAACTACAGCTAGTTAATTAATTCCCCAATTCCATCACACCAAAAGATGAGGCGGCGAGCCTTCAAGAGTAGCCAACAAGACTATGGCAAAAATTGTTCCTTGAGGTACAATTAGTTGACTATTTAGCACTCCCAAAAGCCATCTTGATGAGAAGAAACCTAAAAAAAAAAGATGACTTTCCAAACATCTCTCCTAAGGGCAAGAATAGAAAGAAGAAGAAAAAAAGAGAGAAGAATGTCTCAGGACCTAACTGTTGTTATTATCTCTATTTAAAGCAGGAGCACTCACAAACTTAGTCTCATCACTTTCCTGCCTCCAATGTAGGTGGTTGAGCAGCCTCAATAGGTGGGGAACAATGCAATGGGATAATGTAAGCTGAAAACCTTATTCTGTGGACCAAAATCAAGCTCAGTGTCATGTTGCAAGATCCAGTCTCAGCTGGTCACCAGCTTTCCAAATGATGCTGGATGGCATGATTAGAGAACTTGAATTCTCTCTCCGGAATATAGAACAAACAGAAAGCTTGGAAAAATAAACCTTTGTCCCAGTAACCGACTCAGACTGGATCTTGCAACGTTATCCTAGGATGCATGTATTTACCTTCATTCGTCAGTGCCATGTAGACACGCAGAAGTTTTGCATCTAATTAAAACATCTTCCCTTAATCTATAATCATATAAAAAAGCAGAAGCATTAAATAATGGAGTAGGAGGTGGCTGAACATTTGTAAAGTTGATCCTTTATTGTGTACTTTATTGTGCACCTTGCTTCACGATGAAACTATATAATCGGGCTATGCAGGAGAAAATCAGTTCACAATCGGTTGGCTCAGTGGAGGTCTGTAATTGAAACACATAAGGGAATACTGCTCCTGTCGCCGTGAGTCCGGAAGCAGTTCTATAGGTGGAAGGCGTAGACATTTCGGTGAGGTACTGACGTTTACTACTATAAGGAGCCCCAGACTGCTCCTGAGTGAAGGAGTGGAATGTCTGCCACTTTGAACTGAATGTGACGCAACTGGCAGTTGGAAGAGTTCTTTTCAGGTGGGGAGGGGGAGTAGAACTCCTTAGCATCAGAGCATGTCAATTACTGAATAAGAAATACTAACGATCTGATGGTCATTTTGAAAAAATCCTTTCTTAGGGAGCACCTAGAAGCCAAGAGGAACATACGTGCCAAATTTCAAGTTGTAGGCTTTACGATTCTAGAGATTTCATGATGAGGGAATGGTATTTGCCTTTTATATAGATATATAGATAATGGCAATAATGAATGAACCAGAAGGAGGAATCTTCAGTTGCAGACACACCATGGGCGAGGAGGAAGAGAGCTATTGGCTGGTGGGACTGGAATTTTTGGAAAGCACATCAGATCTCAGCAAAGACAATGGTTCTAAGATGCAAGAAGCTCAGAAAAAAAAATTCTGCCTTCCCTCTCTCCTTTCTAGGATCAAAGTGAGTTTGGAAGCGAAAGGACAGAAAAAGTTTCATGGGGGATAGAAGGAGGGAGTGAGACATTATAGAAAGCTCATTCTGAACCACCTATCTGTTAAGCTAAGGCCACTGATTTTAAACATCAAGGTAAATTAAAAAAAGAACTTTCTGAGCATGGCTTCCTCTGGAAGGATGGGTACATTGTTTAAAGAATCATTAAGCATGTCAACATTTGGCAGCAGACTCAAACACCAAACAATGCTAATATGCTAATGCATATGAATAGATGCAGAACATTTAAATTTTATTTAAATTTCACAAGAGACAAAAGGGAAAAGAAAAGACAGAAATTTCAGGATGATGTCTGGAATGTTAAAAACATATTAATATCTCTGGTTTTTTAGCATCTAACTCAGCCTTCCCAACCAACTGTTGGGTCCTTGAAGGATGTCAACAAGCAGAATAGGAAAGCAGATAGTCTTGCATACTTTTCTTTCTTATGTTTTTGGGGAATAATGTTAAAGATTTTAAAATCCTAGATTTTTTTGAAGGATACCAAGGTGGACATTCCTCCCTCTCTTTCTCTCTTGCTCTTGCTCTTTCTCTTTTGTTCTTGCTCTCTCTCTTTCTCTCTTTCTTGCTTTTGCTTTCTCTCTTGCTCTCTCTCTCTTGTTCTCTCTCTCTCTCTTTCTTCTTTCTCTCTCTCTTTCTCTCTTGCTCTCTCTCTCTTTCTCTCTTGTTCCCTCTCTCTTGCTCTCTCTCTCTCTTTCTCTCTTGCTCTTGCTCTCTCTCCCTTTCTCTCTCTCTTGCTCTGCTCTCTCTCTTGCTCTCTCTCTCTCTCTCGCTCCTTCATCTTATGAAATATTCTGTAAGAAGAAGTTAGTTAGAGATAAGTTTGATGAATTGTTTAATTAAGAATTTTAGATTTTTGTTATGGAAATTATTTACTTGTTAAGACATATCCCACTTTTTTATTTAGAAAATCAAAGCAGCTTACATAGCATGATTTACTCCAGGTTTTTCCCATAATAATAATGTGAGGTAGTGGAAGGGATGAGAGAGAATGATTAACTATTGTCACCACAAAGAGCTTCTATGGCTAGAAGCTGGCCCTTCCCAGTGTCAATCCAACACCTCAGCCACCGTGACAATAACGTTGACATCATGTTTACTACTTCTTGCTTTGTGTAATTGAAAGTACTTAGTGCCTCCTATTTTATGATTAGCAACTTGAAAATACTGAAAGGCAGATCTATGAGTGCCTGTATAAGTCAACATTCTAAAGCATTTTAGAATTAGATGTATGCTGGAGGACTAAGTGAGATACAATGATGCCATAATCTTCACATTCCTCAAGCATACATAATTTTATGTGCATGTCTTTTATGTATTTTGGTTAAATGTTTGAGATGCAACTACCTCACAACATTCTAAAACATGCAGATGTTGGCAAATATAAATATTCTGTTCTATTCTATTCTATTCTATTCTATTCTTCTATTCTATTCTATTGCATTCTATTCTATTCTATTCTATTCTATTCTAACTGTATTACACTATATTTACTATATTGTTGTATTACATTGCATTGCATTGGGTTATATTGTATTATATTGTTAACTCTTCATTTATAAGAACTCCTCCAACTGAAACAATGTGGTGTACAGCATTAAAACAAACAATAAATCAAAAAAGAAAAAAGAAAAGAAAAAGAAACCATATAAAGGTAAACAAATCCCAAATATAAAATGGAATAAAATGGAAAATATAAAGTGGTGATCAAGCCCATTCCAAAACAACCCCAAGGAGATTTTTTAAAATTAAATGATATTATATATTTAATATAATACTATGGCAATATTGTATGTATTTGGGAAGTATTCAAAACAGGTAAGTTCTCATTAAAAATTCATATTTTTTAATCCATTCCTACTTCCGAGTGCTCATCGTTCAGATCTGCCCTTTCAGTTCTGTGTTTACCTCTTTATAACACATTGGCATATAAGCTCAAATTTTCTAGAATCTCAATATGCTGATCATATCTTTGCTTGACACTAAATTCTGCACACCAGAGCCTTCCTGCTGCAAAAAGAGATTTCTAAAAAGACACAAAACCATTCATCACTGATAGAAATGTCTCTCTCTATTACCCAGAATGTTCATTTCAATGACATTGAGAGAATTATTAACAGGGACTTTCTGCTTCCTTTGGAAGACCAACTTTACTTGTGATCCTGAGATTATATAGTGCATTGCTCTCCCCCCCCCCACCTCTTTCATGCCCATCCCAACATCGGTAACTGCTGGGCAGAATGAAACTTATTTGTCTATTTTCTCAGTGATGTGTCATGAATGTACATGGGTAATTCCCATTATAATTCATTCCTCTGGAGAACAAATCTGTTGTGTGGTTTCTCTGTAGATGTTACCTCACTCGGATGTCTTACTTTCAGCAAAAGTCAATTCTCTTATTCTTCCACGTTTCATAGATTCAATCAAAAACAAAGTGGCCTTTTCATTAGTATCAACAGTCTGAAGAAAGGTAGCACTCATCCTTCTCCTAGAAAGATGAAATATCCTGGGGAATATCGAAAAGGCAGTGTGTTATATTTCTCTAGATGAGAAGTGTAGAAACATGCTTTTTAGGCAGGAAGCAGACTCCCTCTTAATAGCCCCCACCTTCCTCAATAGCCCACAGCAGAGGTCCTTAAACGATAAAGAGATAGGTAGTTCTATTCAGAGGGAAATGCCCTCACCCAAGATTCAACAGAGGAAGGATTAGCCCTCTACCCATCTCACCACGTGGCACCTGGGAAATTACATCAGCCAGCAATGTCTCAAGCAAGCCTGGGACATAGACAGCCTACGAAGTTAGCCAAGACCCCCACCCCCAGGGAGTCTGACAACCAATCAGAATCCATTTCTTACACAGGGACAGGAAACTCTTAAGGTGGGACCCAACAGAGGGCATAAAACCCAGGGACTCTTTTTCTTCTTCAACATCTTCGGGGCATGTGACCCTCCCCTTTTTCCCAGGACCTCAAACCATGTGGCCCTGTCCATTATTCTTTCCAAGCAACTTCCATGAATCCAGTGACTTTTTTCCCCACTTGGAACAGAAAAACAAGCCTGTGAGCATCCAATTCATTCACTGTGAAATAGATTCCAAAACAAAGAGGAGCAAGTTGCTTCCAACAACAAATAACCCCAAATGATGCAAAGACATGAAAAAAAAATAGCCTACTTTAATTATAGCCTTCCTCTGTGCTAAGAATATGAAGCAATGGTGTACAGGCTGGGAAAAGTATTTCACAAGAAGAGTACTCCACTCATCTGCTCAGAATAGAATCCCTTATGCCACCAGGCTTGAAATTTTGGGCTTGGACAACCTAGAACTATGCCAACTAAGGTCTGACTGAAGCAGACAAAATTGTCTGCTACAATGTCCTATCTGTCAACAACTACTTCAGCTTCAACCTCAATAATACACCAACAAACAATGGATACAAACTCAAGGTAAATCGCTCCAAACTCGTTTGCAGAAAATACGACTTCAGCAACAGAGTGGTCAACACCTGGAATGCTCTACCTGACTCCATTGTTACATCCTCAAATCCCCACAGCTTCAATCTGAAACTGTCTACCATGGACCTCACCCCATTCCTTCAATTTCATACGGAAGGAGCGGAGGTCAGTTGTTGTCCTAATGTCTGGGGGGAGGTCATTCCAAAGGGTAGGGCCCATCACAGAGAAGGCCCTACTCCTGGGCGCCGCCCTCTGACACTCTCTGGAGGACGGCACCCGGAGAAGTGCTTGCTGTACTGAGGGCTGCTGAATTGCAAGAACATGACCTAATTGCTTGGATAGCCTCAAACCTATCCAGTAAATCCTCAGGTCAACCAAGCAGAACAATGTAATACCTGGGATGATTTATGGCAGGGGTTCCTAAGCTTTTTTGCCACCACATCTCCCTTTCATGTAATTTCTTAACGTATACACCTCCCCTAAAACAACAAAGAACAAAATGAACATAAATGAACCACGCAAATAGCAATAGCACTTAGACATATACCACTTTTACACTGCTTTACAGCCCTCTCTAAGCGGTTTACAGAGTCAGCACCTTGCCTCCAACAATCTGGCTCCTCATTTTACCCGCCTCGGAAGGATGGAAGGCTGAGTCAACCTTGAGCCTGGTGAGGTTCGAACTGCCAAATTGCAGGCAGCCAGCAAGCAGCAGAAGTAGCATGCAGTACTGCACTCTAACTACTGTGCCACTATGGTTTGATGCAATGAAATTTTGGGAAAGGTGGGTTTATTGTAAAAATGTCACTAAAAGTTCTTTTTACTGCCCTGGGAATCTATCTGAACCTCCCCAAGGAAGAGGAAGTTTGCCTCACAGTTTGGGAAATCTAATTCTGTGATTTTCAATAGGTGAGGGATCTGGTACAGAGGTGATATTCAGCCGGTTCTCTCTGGTTCGGGCAAACTGCTAGCGGTGGCTGCGGGAGGTTCCGCCTACCTGCCCCAACGTAATGCGAGAGCACTGTGCATGCAGAGGAGGTGCGCACGCTCACATTTGTGAACCAGTAGGGAAGGTAAGTGAATCCCAATACTGATGTGGTAGTATGGCTCTCTGGATATAATTAGGTAGGTAGTACTGAAGGGAAATTTCTAGCATCTGTCTCTACTCACTCAATTTGGGAATGATAGAAAACATACAAAACTGTGTTTTAAAGAAAAAGGTGGATAAGATTATCCAGCATATCTTCTAAAATGCAAAAGAGTCATGGACCAGTGACATGGGCCAGACTCGGGCTGAACATTTGTACCACTCGGTCACTCAGAAAAACAAGCCTGTAAGAAATAGCTAGTTAGCATCCAATTCATTCACTATGAAAATAGATTCCAAAATGAAGAGGAGCAATTGCTTCCAACAACTACTAGCCCCAAATTATGCAAAGACATGAAAATAACTGCCTATTTTAATTATACATGCAGGCAGATAATTGTTGCTGGTAAGCACTGGCACTCTTCTGAACAGGGTATGGCAAAAAAAAGAGAGATTGGAAAAAGAGTAATCCATTAAATATTTACAATAGTGGTTTTTTAAAAATGTTAACAATTAGCAAGATGTTGTTCTTTGTTTAAAAATCAGCCAGAAGAGAAATGACAAATATGGAAAGAAAGACTATAAGTACAAATGCTGAGGATTGATTTAGTTTTTAATGGGATGGCTTTGCTTGACTCTTTAAACAGGGATTAAAACATTAAAATGGCTATTTCTAGTTATATTCCATCATTTGTATTCTGGAGCTTATTAATATAAATGCAGAAGTGATGTATTTATCATGTTTCCCCAAAAATTCCCCGACCTTCCCAGATAATAAGCCCAATTGGGCTTTTGAGCACCTGTGCTAAAATAAGCCCTCCTCTGAAAATAAGCCCTCCCTGAAAATATTGCAACACAGCAGCAGCCATGAGGTGAGGTGATCACACTCGCTGTCTCCTGCACCTCAAAAATAATAAGACCTCCCTAAAAATAAGGCCAAACACTTTTTTAGGGGGGTGAGTGATGTCAAAAAATAAGACCCTGGGAAAACATGGTATGCTCCTGCATATGTGTATACATTTTTTCTAATGTACGTGTGACACAAATACATAGAATTGCAGCTTCCTTGTAATCACATGTCTTTTTTTCTTTAAATAACTAATTCCCCAATTCTGCTGGCTTGGGGGATAGGTTCTTGCTCACAGTTCCAGTGGCCTATAGAATTAAGGAGAGATGTTTGTCAAATAACAACAAAATTGCTTTAATTTTTGAAAATGTAAACTCAGATATGTTCACATTTTGTGAGTGGTAGGTAGACTGAACCAATGATTAGCATAAACATCTCTGTAACATTAAACAAAGCTTTCAATATTTATAGTGTATCTTCTGTGGTTCCCTTATGTTCACATCTGATTGGCAATAAACATGTTTTATTAAAAGGGCCTGCTCAGAGGAAACCCCATGGTTGTAAAAATAGTTTATTATATTCGTGCCGAGGTACTTCAGAAATTCATTTCTTTCCAGATTTAGTCAAGAGGTAGGTATTGAGCGCATTGAGTTGTACACTGGGGTTACAAGCCCTGGATATTATAAACAATAGCCAACGTCTTCCCATGATAATGTTGGATTAATGCACACACAGAGTATCTCATTGTTGATTGAAAGAAACATAGATTCTGCTTGAGAGTTTCATTCTCAAATCTTGGTTGCACCTTTTGGGAGAATCAGATTTGCAGATTTGAAAAGCCTCTATAGATAATGGAAATAAACATCTCAAAACCACAGAAGCCAAGAGAATCTCTTAGGACAAAAATTGGTAATTCCGTCTGCAATGAGCATCTTTATGGGCTACGTTCAGTGGTGGGATTCAATTTTTTTTACTTCTGGTTCTTTGGGCATGGCTTGGTGGGAGTGGCTTGGTGGGCATGGCAGGGGAAGGATACTGTAAAAATCTCCTTTCCCACCCCACTCCAGAAGAAGTTTACTGCAAAATCCCCATTTCCTCCCAATCAGCTGGGACTCGGGAGGCAGAGAATAGATGGGGGCGGGGCCAATCAGAGGTGGTATTTACCAGTTCTCTGAACTACTCAACATTTCCACTACTGGTTCTCCAGAACTGGTCAGAACCTGCTGAATACCACTTCTGGCTAGGTTTGTTTGTTTGTTTGTTTGTTTGTTTGTTTGTTTGTCTGTCTGTCTGTTTCCCTTGGATATGATTGGGTTGTTGTTGTTTTGAACTAGTATGAATTGCTATTTTTATCTGTTTCTCATCTCAAAATGGCAGGGAATGCTGTCACTGCTTTTGTCAGTTATGGCAGA
The DNA here is from genome assembly GCF_964273705.1 of Natrix helvetica. NCBI lineage: Eukaryota > Metazoa > Chordata > Lepidosauria > Squamata > Natricidae > Natrix > Natrix helvetica. The sequence goes on from NC_138548.1 coordinate 337,911,455, forward strand.
AGTGCCCATCAATGGTAAGGTAGCAGATCTAGTTGTTATCATCTGTTACGAATTACATGAACATTGTTCTGGAAATGTCTATGGCCTCAGCTTTAGTTTCTAAGATACCAACATCAAGACTGCACATGCTCCAATATTTAAGGGGCTGCCACAAAGGAGAGGTGGGTCAACCTATTCTTCAAAGCACCTGAAAACCAAACAAGAAGCAATGGGTGGAAACTAATCAACTTAGACCTGGGGAGAAATTTCCTGAGAGTTAGAACAATTAATCAGTGGAACGACTTGCCTCCAGAAGTTGTGAATGCTCCAACACTGGAAGTTTTAAAGAAGAGATTGGACAACCATTTGTCTGAAATGGTATAGGGCAGTGATGGCGAACCTATGGCACGCGTGCCACAAGTGGCACGCGGAGCCATTTGTCAGGGCACGCAAGGCGCTGCCCTGTCAGCTGGCCATCGCGCATGCGCACACTGGCCAGATGAATTCACCTTTTTAAAAGCTATTTTTCGCCTTCCCCAGGCTCCAGAGGCTTTATAGGAGCCTGGGGAGGGCGAAAAGAGCCCCCCACCCCCACCCCGGAGGCTTCAGGGACCATCCGGAGGCTTCCCTGAAGCTTTTGGAACGCTTAAAACGACCCTCCGAGCAAACCGGAAGTCACTTCCGGTTTGCTCGGAGGGTGGTTTTAAGCGTTCCAAAGGCTTCAAGGAAGCCTCCGGACGGTCCCTGAAGCCTCCGGAGGGCCTCCGGGGAGTGCGGGGGGGCTCTTTTCACCCTCCCCAGGCTCCTATAAAGCCTCTGGAGCCTGGGGAGGGCGAAAAAAGCATGTAAAAATTGGGGGTTGTCGCGCGTTGTGCTCGCATGCGCACTGGGGGGATCGCGTGTTGCATTATGAGTGCGGCACGCCTGCACACGACTCCCCTGCGCTCCCCCAACTTGTGGCACGCGAGCCAAAAAAGGTTCGCCATCGCTGGTATAGGGCTTCCTGCCTGAGCAGGGGGTTGGACTAAAAGACCTCCAAGGTTTGTTCTTACTCTATTACTCTGTTATTCCTTTGCATATCCAAATATCTGGTATGTCTACTTGAGGAGGATTAGGCACTTCTATAAAGTATCATTAAAAAACTTATTTTCAGTGATGTTAATGTTGACCTCTACCTGCAGTTTCTGGAGCATTTCCTCCAACCCTAGAACTATGTTCAAAACTCTACAAAGGGATCTTTACAGCAGGATTTATTTTTGATTTAAGTATATAGACCAAGAGTATCTCTAGACCACCACTTAACTAAAAAACAAAACCCACAGGATATGGAAGGATTACCTGGATTTATGGCACTGCTGCAGTTTGTCTGAACTTTGGTGACCTCTGTCAGAAAAACATCACCCTTGACAGATACAGATAGGCAATATCTCTGCACTTCTAAAAGCCTCCTTAGCACTCCAAGAGACAGAGGTATAGGATTTGTGGCAGTAAGTGGTAGTCTTGTTAATCTCTTGCAGAAAAAAAAAATCAAGACATGTGTGGCTTCTTAAACCCCAAAACATCTCCTGGCATTAATGCCTGTCAGATCAATGGGTGAGATGTATAAAATCATTTGTTTAAATAGGTGTTCATCAAACAGAGGATTGATTATAGAACTACTCTATAAAGGAAGGCAATGACTTTGACTCATAAGTCCAGTCTGTTCAGTTGGGCTTCATCTAGAGATCAGAAGACAAATCCAAAACTCCAAATGTTTGTGTCTAATTCTGAGGCACAAATAAAAAAATCCAGAAAAAGCCTGTAATATTTTTTTTCCTTTTTAACAAAACACCTTGAATATCCAAGTACAATTACCCTTTCTAAAGAGGAAAAAACACACAGAAAAATAGCTGTATTTTGCAGTCAAGAGTCCTTAAATTCTGATTTTAAAAGCAAATAGGAAAAGGCCTATAATAACTTTTTCTTCTTCTTTTTTCATCTCATGGCACTGATGTGATGATGTTATGACTGCATTTCTTCAATGTCCTTTTACTCCTGTGGGTGCCATGATTGTGAGCTTCCTAAATGTATTGTTCTCTACTGTGTGACAAAAAAACCCCCACTGAATTAAATTTAGTTTACTTTACTTTATTTGATTGTCATTGCACCTCGTACAATGGAATTAAATGCCGTCATTTAAGTGTGCATTATAACTATAAAAATAAAACACAAACACACACCCTTCACATTCTATACAATTGAATTGAAAACCTTTGGTATTGCATTAATATGCAGTAGTATTCAATGTGGTTACTGCCCTGGGATAGAAGCTGTTTTTCAGCCTATTTGTCCTTGTTTATATTGTCCTGTACCGTCTGCTAGATGGTAATAGTTTAAAAAAAGACTGCCCAGGATGAGATGGATCTTTAAGAATGTTTTGAACTTTGTTAAGGCAGTGGGAGCTATAAAGCTCTTCCAAAGAGGGGAGAGGGCAACCAATGATCCTCTGGGCAATGACATTGACCCTCTGGATGATGAGCCTATAATGTGCTTCTGTCCTGAGGTCCTTTGATATGCTCTTCACAGCCTTGGCAAGACAGAGATACTTCTCTCAACATCATGAAAATTCAACAGAGTCACTCAGGGAACGTCCTTTAAGTCATCACCTTTAGACAAGACTAGATTTAAACAAAATAGAGAAATAAAACAATTATTTTCAATGAGTTGGTGGACCTTCACTTCTTCAGTGTTCAGTTTTTGGAAATTAATCATTGGAGTAGAAAGCAATTGACAGCGTTATGCCATTCGGTATGTGCATGTTTTAATATTTTGGTTAGACCACTGTTTCCAATCTGATTTGCTGAACAAAAATGCCAAATGCCTTATAATATCACAGTCACAGATCTTATTAAAATATTTTTAGAAGACAGCTGCGTATGCAAACTGATTAATTTTGTACATTTGCTTAAAATCGGTAATGTGGTTTTAATTATAATGGATCAAAGAATATAAAGGCATTAGTTTGATCTAATCACATGTCAGCTGATTTGATAACAACATCCCTCTCAATTGGTAGCAAGCTAAGCTCACATTAAAATGCAAATAAAGACCTCCAGCAAATCCTAAAGACAAATATGACAGGCGAGAAGCAAATATATTGTTGGTAAGGATTTAATTTTCAGTGAAGGGTTCCTCACCATGTTGTTGGTAGCATGTCTCTGTTTGGCCAGGATTAAGGAAAGGAACATCGTAGAATTAGTTCAGCTGTACCACTGTAAGGGCATCACATTGCAAGTACAAGAATCCCAACATAAAACTCATTAACACCAATGAGAGTTTGTCCATTCATTCCACTTTCCATTTAAATCATTTGGTCTCTTTTGCATTGTAACTACATCAGAGGTGGGTTGCTCCCAGTTCGGCCTGGTTCAGCTGAACTGGTAGTGGTATTTTTGCCTGGTTTGCAGAACCGGCAGTGACCCAGGCTTGCCACGCCCCCAAACCAGTTCCTGCGCCACCGCTGATGCTGCCACCATGTTGTTTTCTAGTGACCGCGCATGTGCAGTTCACTGTAAATTATCATGTGCATGCACAAAGAACAGTTTACATTGAACTGTGCATGCACGCGCAGCAAAGCACGCGAGAAGCGAACTGGTAGTAAATCCAGCAGCAACCCGCCACTGAACTACATGCAAAAATACCTTATTAACACATCAGATTAATGATTTCTACTATCTTCATGGTATCCCATCATGTGATTCCAATTAAATGCAGGACTTCTTAATGTCTTGTGCTGTGAATAGTTTCCATTTCTGGGGGTAACATCAAAACAGTATTAACGATGAAACAATCACTTCTTAATGATTCACCTAAGATGCTATACCTGTAATAAATCTTGCAGTACATTTCGAGCCTTTCCTCTGATCTCTGCAGGAATAACTATAAACTGCTATTGCTGCTTCTTTCCTTTCCAATCTATTTTAGTGCAACCTTAATTTCTTCAGGGTAGGTGTTCAGACAATAGTTATTTCGGATGATATTTCTCTACTGAGAGAAAAATAGCACCACCAGGTAATTCCTGACAGCCTATTCATATGTTTTTAAAAACATTTTTTTTAAATCTACTATTTGTAGCATTCTGCTCAATGAGGGAAACCCAGGATTAAGGAACATAATCCTATGTGAGAATGCCAATATATCAGGAGTGTCAAACTCAATTTCATTGAGGGCCGCATCAGGGTTGTGTCTGACCTCGGGGGGTCGGGGTGGACTTGGCCAGGGTGGACTTGGCCAGGGTGGACTTGGCCAGCTCGACGTCACTTGTGTCGGGAGTGCCTGTGGTGGTCCAAGTGCTCTCCCAGTGAAAACGTGCTCCCCAGCTCCATGTTTGGCAGCCCTGTCTGCAGCCCTCGCAAGCTCTGTTTTAGGCTGAGACAGCCTCCTGCAACCCTCTGCCAGCTAAAACAGACCGGGGCCGCCCGAGCTCTATTTTTGCTGGCAGAGACACTGCGGGCTGGTCCTTCACTGTTTCCAGGGTGGCCCCGTGGGCCAGATCTAAGCACCCCGTAAACTGGGTCCAGACCCCGGGCCTTGATTTCGACACCCCTGCAATATCTCATAAAATCTCATATGGGCAAAAACCTAGCAATCTCATGTGAATGACATTGAAATCTTAGGAGAGAGACCTCATGAGATTACTCCTATCTGTTATATAATTTTCATGTTGGCATCTGGCAGCATAGCAAGTGTTCTATGAGCCTGGGTTAAGGATAGGCATATGGAGAGATTGAAAATTAGGTTTAGTGTGGGTTGCTACGGCTTTACTCTCACACACTGTCTTTTTTTCCCCTAGTTATATTGAGATTTCATTTATTTACCTTAAGGAACCCCCATTCCAGGCACTTTACAAAACAAAACAAAAAGGCAGAACCTCACAAAGAAAAGCAAGTGATATGCATCTAGAAAGAATAAACCCAGCAAAACTGAATTATACTAAACAAAATCAGGCACTGGCTCAGTCATTTTAACCTCCTCCAAACTGTACCTATTTCACTTTTTTATTGTATTTTGTGATATTCTCTATGGACTGTACACCGCCCCGAGTCCCTTCTGGGAGAGGGGGCGGTCTAGAAGCACCAAATATATATACATAAATAAATAAATAAATAAATAAATAAATAAATAAATAAATAAATAAATAAATAAATAAATAAATAAATAAATAATAAATAATAAATAAATAAATAAATAAATAAATAAATAAATAAATCAATCAATCAATCAATCAATCAATCAATCAATCAATCACTCTGTTACAAAGTCTGGGAAAATAGCCAGGTTTTCATAACTTTACAAAACATTATCTGGGGGCGGGGGAGAACCATATACTCCTTGTCTACTAATACCTGTCTTATTACATAGTCTTTTGTGGATCCAGCCTGTCTACCTGATTCTCTGAAGTAGACTCAAAACGAAAGTCCAAGTGACAATTTGGAGAAAATCAGAGTGCTGAAAATTTTCTCCTTTGATTTAATTTCTGCTTTCAGTTGGATTTGGACCATAATGGCACATATTTGTCATAGCTTATTACAGCCTTGGTCAATAAAATAACAGAATAATCCATCACATATATTTTAGGAGGAGGCATAATAAATAAAGTGCATAATAGGCAATGTCGTAATTTGCCTAAAAGTTGATCAAATACAGTGGTTGCCATTTGTAGTCTGCCTATAAGCCTGCAAACATTGACCCCCACGTGTTACAATAGAGAGCATGGAAATTAAAATCATTTATCTTATTTGTTTCTAAAGCCCCAATGATAACAAGAATGGTGCTTAAGAAACTGACTTGAAATCAGGCTCAGATTGCTTCTTCTAGTTAACTCAAAATTAAATGAAGTCAAAAACCCTAGAAAATACGAATTTAATTAAAGACACTCCACTGGCTCATAAATTATGAATGATCTTTCCTGTTACAAAAAAAAAAGTCCAAGCAGGATATTAATTGCAAGAATTACTCCAAATTCTTCCTCCCACCTCATTCTTCTCTCCTTGAAAAAGTTTAGTTCAACTTCTTACAGTTTTTTTCACTTCAAAGGCAGGAAATGATCATCTTTGCAGTTTCCTATTAATGCTACTTTGTTTAGAGCAAACTTTTATTAAAGATAGCTTCATTTAGATTTGCAGTGGTAGGTAACCAGTGGAAATTTTACATCGTGGCTATTGGCCATATTCTTATTTCCAAGGAAAAAAAAAAACCCTTGGATATTCCATTTTATTTAATTGGCTAAGAGATATACAGTAGATAGTTTCTGTTTCTGAAAACAGTGCAGTTCCCATTTGGTGGCCAAAGTATTTGAGCTTCACCTTCAGTATCTGCCTTTCCAAAAGATAGTCAGGGTTGATTTCCTTTTGGATGACTGGTTTGATCTCCTTGCAGTCCAAGGGACTCTCAAGAGTCTTCTTCAAAATCACAAATGGAAAGCGTCAATTCTTCAGTGCTCAGACTTTCCTTATGGTCCAACTCTCAGAAGCAAATATAACTCTCCTTAAACCAGACATTGTTACAAATGGACAGTGCAGTGACTCAGAGATTAATGTGCTTGGCTTGTCATCTGGTAAACCAGCATTCCAGGTGATAGACCCCACATTCTGCCAACCTAGCAGTTTGAAAGCATAAAAATGCAAGTAGATAAATAGGTATCACTTTGGTGGGAAGGTAACAGTGCTCCATGTTGTCATGCTGGCCACGTGACTGCGAAAATATCTTTGGACAGCACTGATTCAATGGTCTTGAAATGGACATAAGCACCATCCCCTACAGTCAACAATGACCAGATGAGTAAAATCTGCAGGTACTCTTTTTACCTTTTTGTTACAAATATTGTTCTGGTTCTCACATCATGCAAATTCACAACGTTTTTTTTTTTGTTGTTGATGTTTTGCAGCATGTTTGTATGAACTCACCCATTATAGCTTGTAAATAATGGTTTATAACTGAGAGAGCTGTCCCAAAGGTGATTTTTCAAGAGGCAATTGGACTTTCTGGTTTTTCTTTGAAGATGTTTTGCTTCTCATCCAAGAAGCTTCTTCAGCTCTGACTGGATGGTGCGGATCTGAAGAAGCTTCTTGGATGAGAAGCAAAAACATCTTCAAAGAAAAACCAGAAAGTCAAATTGCCTCTTGAAAAAGCATCTTTGGGACAACCATGACCTGGATGACTGAGAATCTCCATAGAAATTGAGAGAATTATTCATGATTCTACATAATTATTCAATAGTCCACAGTTGACAATCCAATAGGATAAAATGGGAGCAGTGATCCATGTGTTGCTACAGGAAAAATAGCATGTGCAACATTTAAAATAAGTATGTGAAGTAGAATAAATCATTAATTGTGCCAAAAGAAAAAATATATTTTCTTTGTGTGCTGAAAGTGGTTGAAGATGGGACTAAGTGCTTTACTTTTCAAAGATTAGAAAACAACTACTAAGAAGGCTCCATTTCAACTTTGCATTACAGATGCTTCAGGTGTCAACATCTTCCATGATCTCAGTTGTTTGAGTCTGGATAGAGTATCATCAAAAACAAACTTTTGGGGAAAATATTTTAAGAGAGTTTAAAAGAGAATGGGAGATACAGGAAGATACTTTTGAAAGGGAGATAGGAGTTTGGGCAGATATTTTGGAAGCTAGGCAGTGGAAGAGGATAGAGATGGAAGAGATACTTAGATTGAACAGCCAATACGTAGATGCAGACAGAGATAAATATCCAAGAGAGGAATATGGGAGACAAGTCAAAAAAGCATAGCAACTAAAGTACTAAAGTGGGCAAGAGACGATGGATAGAAAGAAAGGGATTTCTCTTTTTTGTTGTTCTGATTTGCTTTTTTCCCCCTTCTCTTTCTTTCCCTTCTTTTTTAGAATGGTGGCATGATTAGAAGTTCAGTAGGATAGAAAGAAAACATCTTTAATAAAAGGGTGACATGATTAAAAGTTAGAATAGAGACACAAATAAGAGAAAGGGGGATATTAGTTGGTTTTTTTTACTTAATAAAATAAAAGTAATTACAAGAGAGAAACTTAGAAATTGAATGGCGGTATTATCATCTATGATTAAATAATATGGTGAGTGGCATTAGAGCAATATATTAAAACATGAAATAATGTTAGACTATAATGATAGACAATAACTCAATATAAATGTGTATTATTATTATTAGAAAGATATAAATTGATTGAATGTAATAAATCTGATTAATTTTACTAGTTTTATTTGTATCAGGATGTATGACAGTGACGTGCGATGAGGTTTATGGCTGGTGAGGCACTGACACAGTGGTGGGTTTCAAATATTTTTAGACTTGTGGACTTCAACTCCCAGAATTCCACAGCCAGGCATGCTCAGTTCCGATTTAAAATGACAGCATTTGTTTTTCTCCTTTGCGAAATAAGTGTCCTTTTTTCATTTTCTTTTTCTTCTCCCTTCCCTTCCTTCCTCCCTCTCTCCCTTCCTCCCCCTCTCTCAAACACACACACACACACGTACGCGCACACACACACACACACACACACACACAGAAGTTGGATTGGACTATCTCTCCTACCCCCTTCCTTCTCTCACTCACTCTCAAACAAACACACACACACACACAAAAGTTGGATTGGATATATTTTCCAGTGGCTTGAAAGCAGATCCTCTGCCATTCCCCCACATTCCCCTGCTGCCTTCCACAAACACCTCCACCATTGCAAATGCAGCCTGCTGTTTGGGTGGGACATGCCTGGAATGCAATAAATCCACCCACTCACCTCCTGCTGGCAGGCTGGGGTGAGAGGCAGAGAAGCCGGAGGGGAGCCGATCCGAGCCTTCCAAAAGAAAGAGGTTGGGGGAAAGTGTGTGTGCTACAGCATGGCTCTTTGCCTGGCTTCTGTGGATGACTCTGCTTAACTGTTTAAAAAAAGCCTCTAAAAAAGCTCCCTCTACTATGAGGCAGGAGAACTGCATGCCTCACCGATGTCAGGAATTTTTAGGCTTTTAACCCTTGCTTAACTCTGCTCGAGTGATCATAAAACGCCTAAAGTCAGACTAGATGAGGCATGCAGTTCTCCTGCCTCATAGTAGAGGGCGCTTTTTAGAGGCTTTTTTTTAATAGCTAAGCAGAGTCATCCACAGTTAGGCAGCAACTAGCTCAGCTTTTTCCTTTTACATTTTTTTTCTTTTCATGATGAGATCGGTGAGGCTGTGCCTCACTTCCTTCACCTGACTGCACGTCACTGATGTATGACATCCAGGTGCCACACTGTTCATGCATTGTTATGTATATGTAAAATAAAATAAAATAAAAACCTTGGGAAAAATATTTTGCATAAACAAATGCTATTTCCATTGAAGGCAAGGTTGTGGAAGTTTAAAGCATATGCCAGAGATCTGACTCCACATATCCCATCTTCAGTACAATGTATGCAAGTAGGTCTTTTGATTCTACAGGACCCAGTTATATTTGCATGTTTAGCTGGGGATACCTGCATGGATTTTGCAATGTGCTGAATCAAGAATGTTGTGTCTAGGGATCAGTGGTATAAGGAGTGATGCATTCATCTACACACATCTGCTTATCTGCCAATTGCCAACCTACATTGCTTATACTGCAAATCTATCTGGAAAAAAAATCTGCCCTAGTGCTAAATAAAGGGAGGAAATTGCACTGATTACCCTTATAATTTTCTTCATTTTTGTTCAGACAGAATTTAATCTGTCTGAACAAAAGTGACCAGCTCAAGAGTCTTCAGAGCTAAACAAGAATCTGAACCTGGTCTCCTTCAGAATAAATCAGTGCTCTTTCTATAATCCAATATATTCAGTATTAGTCTTGACCACTGACAGTGGATGAATATTATTTTTGTCTTATTAGTATGTACATTAAACATGGAGTGCAGTGCGCTTGGTGGAATTAAAAAGTAAAATATTTATATGCTGGTGGCTGAGTGCTGGGGAATAATTCATACATTTTTCTTAGTGGTAACTGCTTTTCACACTTTTAATATGAACTATCTAACAAGCTGCACCTCTGATATTTTATCTTTTAATAATACAAGATTGTAGACAATGTATTGAATTAGGTGTAAGATGCTGTTTAAATCACAGGGAGGGGAAATAATCTGAACTCAGCCCTGAATGATATACTAACCCAAAATGATAAGGAAGCACCTTTTACGGGTAGCATGAGCAAGTGGATAATCCATCAGGAATATCTCCTTTGCTGGTTCAAGTGAAAGGGTGATGCATAAGGATGACACCCCAGGCAAATAGGTATGATCTGCTGAATGATTATGCCCATCACACTTCAGACTGTCAGTCTGCATTGGGAGAAATATAGATCAAATGTGCAAAGCTATCCTAGAAGTAGGAAGGCACACACTTTCCCCAACTTTTCTGTGCCCTTGAAAATGTCATCCAAAAGAGCCTTCTCATTTTTTCAGACAGACAGACAGACAGACAGACAGACAGACAGACAGACAGACAGACAGACAACCTTGTCGGTTTTTTACTGTTGGCACACTGGCACACATTAAAATTTAAATTATGTTGGCTGCTTTCAAAAGTATGTACATACATACTCATACACACACATATATTTATTGCACATACTTATTATTTTCAAAGAAACTGGCTTAATCTGCATAGGAAGATGAGTACTTTTAAACTATGTATAGAAATGCTTACTATAGGAATAGTTGGATAAAAAATTCTGTTTGCAGAAATAACTGAACATTTACATTTAAATTGGTGAAGCAAACATCTTGTGACTTCATAATTATTAAACTGGTTCTTGGAAACAATTTGGTTATTTGAATCCCCCTTTCCAGCAAAGAACCAATATTACTGACCTTTATAATACTGAAACAACATTGATTACTTTAAACATTTTTGTTAATAATGACAGTACATTATAACAGACTTTCATATCATAAAATAATTGTAAAAGTGTACAGACATCAATACAAACTCCATCAAATGTTGATTAGGCTAATACCACTTTTCTGAGCACTCATGCTGATGATTTTGAAAAAAAGTTTTTTTTTAAAAGAAATCTCGATAAATGTTTGCTTTTAAACCGCCTCCTTTTTTAACAGGTCCACAATTCTATGGCTGGAGCAGCTAAGAGACAGTACCCCGGCCACAGAAGTGCGGCTATTGCAGGACATCTTCAAGGTGCTGGCAGCCACCCAGTTTTCGGCGGATGCCAAGTTGGATGCGGTAAAGTATGCCTCGAGAGCGTTATCCTCCTCTGTAGCATCAAGGCGCCTGCTGTGGCTGCGCATTTGGCAGGCAGAATCCCATGCGAAGTGGCACCTGGCAGGAGCAGACTACACCAGGGACAAACTGTTCGGCTCTTCATTGGATCCCATTCTTGTGGAAGACAGGAATAAACGTAAGGTCTTCCCGGCCACGACCAGGTGGCCAGAGCACTGACAGGCTCCTTATCCCAGGAGAGCATCCTATCACCCACCGGAGTCAGACTTCCAGAATCAGAGGTACACAGCTTCCAGGTTCCCCAGATAGGGGGATATACAGTTTCCCAGGGACAGATTCAGAGGCCAGCAGCCGGGCAAGCAGCCCTTTCGAGGAGGGGGTGGCCTCCCTTTCTGCAGGTTCAAGTGATCCGGCCCTGGATCACCCCATCGGCGGTCGCCTCTCCTTATTCGTGGATGCCTGGGATCGCGTCACCTCGGACGAGTGGGTCCTCCAGACTGTTAGGCTCGGGCTTCAGCAGGAGTTCCGCTCGCAGCCCCCGAATAGATTCTGAACCTTCGCCTCCTCTTCAGACCTGGCCAAGCAGGCCTTACTGGGCAAGGCCATCAAGCACCTGATGGACATCAGGGCAGTAGAAAGGGTTCCAGAGGGGGAGAACGGTTCTGGCTTTTATTCTAACCTTTTCCTGGTTCCCAAGAGCTCGTGGGGGTGGAGAGCCATTTTGGACCTCAAACTACTCAACTCCAGAGTAGTCTATCGTAGGTTTAAGATGGCCTCTCTTAAATCCATCCTAAAGTGTATCCGACAGGGGGACTTCCTGGCCTCCATCAACCTCACGGAGGCCTACCTACACATTAGAATCGCCCCTGAGCATCAAAGGTTCCTCAGGTTTTCCCAGAAGGGCAACCACTTCCAGTATAGGGCCCTTCCCTTTGGGCTGGCATCAGCCCCCAGGACCTTTACCAAGGTACTGGCCGCAGCTGCGGGTCACCTTCTTTGCTTCCCAGTCTGGCTTCATTGTTACCTTGACGATATCTTTGTCTTAGCCAGGTTCCCAGCAGGGGCTGAGCAGGACCTGGGACTTACCATCGACACTCTAAGGTCTCTGGGGTTCTCGATCAACCTCGAGAAAAGCCACATAGTCCCCTCTACCAGGCTCCAACACCTAGGGGCCATAATGAATTCAGTGTCTGAAGAGGTCTCCCTCTCCCGGGGATGTAGGGACAGCATTGTTCAGCTGGTGCAGTTCTTCTTTCCAGGCTGCTCGGGAAGTTCATCTCTTGCATAAGGATCGTGCCCTGGGCTCGTCTTCATGCCAGAGAGCTCCAGTGGTTCCTGCTTCCATACCAGAGAGCTGGGATGAGCGACGCCAACTTCAAGGTACTCGTGACACCCCAGGTGCGCCTCTCACTCCGTTGGTGGATGACTCCAGCTCTGGACAAAGGATCACTATTCAGGGACCCAGCGAGGATGGTCCTCATGACTGACGCAAGCCTGTTTGGCTGGGGAGCGCATCTGGAATCCCAGAAAGCCCAGGGCCACTGGACTCCAACAGACCTGCGCAACAACATCAACTGGCTGGAACTCAGAGCCATCCACCTAGCTCTGCGCCACTTCAAGACTGCAGTGACCAACCACCACATCCTGGTCTTGATGGACAACGTGGTAGCTAAGGCCCACGTGAACAAGCAGGGAGGCACCCATTCCAAGGCTCTATGTAACGAGGCCCTCCGGCTGGGGAACTGAGTGGAGAGGAACGTCCGATCGATCAGTGCAGAACACATCTCCGGGATAGAGAACCAACAGGACTGGCTCAGCAGGGAGACAGTCAACAATGGAGAGTGGCAACTCCATCCCACCATCTTCCAACAGATCTGCAAGAGGTTTGGCCGTCTGACAGTGGACCTCTTCGCAACTCCAGTGAACGCCCAGCTGCCAAGCTTCATATCGAGGTTCCCATCCAGAGGTGCCATGGACAAAGACGTGCTTCACTGCGGTTGGCCACCTGGTCTCCTCTACGCCTTTCCTCCCCTTCCCCTCATTCCCGGGGTCCTGAGGAAGTTAGTGACAGGGAGAGAAGAGACGGTCCTAGTGGCCCCCTTCTGGTCACGCCACCCCTGGCTAACAGACCTGGTGGATCTGTCCTCAGCCCCCCATTAGAGGATCCCGCAAGGGGAGGGGACACTGCTCCAGGGGTCTCTGGAGCATCTGGACCTGGAGTGGCTCCATCTGACCGTCTGGTGTTTGAGCGGGAGCAATTAAGAGGAGCCCAGTTCTCCACAAAGGTCATTAGGACCATCAAGGCATCCAGGAGACAGTCTACCACTCACATTTATAATGCCTCCTGGGTCCCCTTCGCGGATTGGTGCCGAGCGAGGGACATTGTCCCAGCCGTGGCATCCATGCCCCAGGTTCTGGACTTTCTGCAGGATGGTCTAGAAAAGGCTTTGGCTCCCAGCACCCTTAGGAGACAAGTCTCTGCCCTTTCCATGGTCCCGGGGAGGGTGGACGCCCCACCTTTATCCCAGCACCCTGTCCTTAGCCGTTTTCTCAAGGGGGCGGCGAATCTGAAACCCCCTGTGATCCATCGATTCCTGACCTGGGACCTACCCATGGTCCTCCAGGCACTGACTGAGATGCCCTTCGAGCACTTGAGGGAGGTTTCCCTCCAATTCCTGACCCTCAAGGTAGTCTTCCTGGTTGCCATCACCTCAGCCAGGAGAGTATCTGAGCTTAACGCTCTCTCCAGCAGAAGGGACCTCTGCACATTCCTAGATAACTGGGTCGTCCTCAGACTGGACCCCGCCTTCATGCCCAAAGTCAACTCTCCCTTCCACAGAGGTCTAGAGATAGTTCTGCCGGACTTCTGTCCGCAGCCTGCCAGCCTGCCAGGGAAAGATCCTGGCATCACCTGGACATCAGAAGAGCCTTGCGCATCTATCTGAAGCACACGGCACCCTTTAGGTGCTCAGAGGCCCTCTTCGTTTCCTTTCAGGCGTCCACCCGGGGAGCCAAGGTCTCCCCAGCCTCCATTAGCAGGTGGATCAGATCAGCCATCTCCAAGGCCTATGAGGCACGAGGACTCCAGATTCCTAAGGGCATCACCACACAGTCCACCAGGAGTGCTGCCACCTCAGCGGCCTGGGCCATCCAGACTCCTATCGAGGAGATCTGCAGGGCTGCCGCCTGGTCTTTCCCCTCGCTTTTCATCAGGCACTACCACTAGACGCTTATGCCTCCGTGGAGGTGGCCTTCAGGAGGAGGGTTCTTCAGGGAGTCCTAGACTCTTGTGGAGCTCAGGCCCAGTGATCCCGCCCAAGGACATCTAGCTTTGGTATGTCCCATTTGTGACTCCTCCCACTCCTCTCTTCGGAAACTGTCAGTTGGTCTTACCTGAACTGCATGTCTCAAAGATGGCGTGGGAATAGGCACTTCCCACCCGTTAGGGCACCTCACGCTAGGGGCCTGAGTTAGCTCAGCAGTCAGTCAGGGACCAGGCAGGAAGGATGTGTGTTTGTTTCTCTGTCCCTTCCTTTCCAGGTTCTCTGCAACGACCATCGGTTAATCTGGGAGGTCAGAGGAGATATGGAGGTGTGGCCTCAAGATTTACCTCAGTCTCCAGGGCAAAAGGGCTGTGTTAATACCCATTCGTGACTACTCCCGTGCCATCTTTGAGACATGCAGTTCAGGTAAGACCAACTGACATTTGCCTGCTCATCTGCAAAACTGCCAGCCCTCCCAGGAAAATCAGTCAGAAAGCAGAACTAGAAACAGAATTAGATGAATTAATTCTACGACTATATAAACAGAACCTTGCAAGTCTGAAAGTATAAACTTCCCACCACTACTTGTAACGGCTTGATCCATTAGGGAAGGGGTGTCCAAACTTGGGAACTTTAAGACTTGTGGACTTCAACTTCCAGAATTCCCCAGGCTGGGGAATTCTGGGAGTTGAAGTCCACAAGTCTTAAAGTTCCCAAGTTTGGACACCCCTGCATTAGGGTGACCATTAAGCCCCTGAGAATTCCTGCTTCTCTTGTCTCATTGTTTCCTAGGCAGCATCACTTTCTCTTTTTCCCCAAGGTCACCCACACATTCCATTACAAAAACCAACTTCTTTTAATTGTGGCACACCATTGGAATAGACTATCAGAGGCAATGACTTGGAACAGAAGTAAAAAGAAATTAAATTAAGCAGTATGGAAGGCAAGAGAGAAGATATGATGTAGGATCTTAAGGGAAAACGCTCTTCCTTTGATAAGTCCTGGTAAAAGAGTAAACAGCTTCAGAACAAATCTACTTTAACATATCTCACTGTTTACTCTCTTCTTTAGTCTTCCCCCTAACCAATCTCTTAACATCAGCATTTTTTTTCTCAAGACTTCAAGTGTTTGATTAAGTAGCTTGTAGTAGCTATGTAGTTACGATCATTAATATGGTAATAACATTCCATATGATCCTATAGAGCACTTATACCAGTGATGGTGAACCTTTTCGGCACCAAGTGCCAAAAAGGGAGAGTGCGCGTTCATCTGGGGTGAAACCCAGAAGAGAGGCTGCCCAGGGCGCATGCGCGTGCCAAGAAATGAACTTCCACTTTTCGGTGTGCGCATGTGCAATGGCCAGGTAGTTTTCCAGTTACTGGTGTGCATGCATGTGTGATGATCAAATGGAACACCAGCTCTTCCAGTTTCCAGCACTGCCGCTTATAAATAATAATAATAATAATAATAATAATAATAATAATAATAATAATAATAATAATAATAATAATAATAAATATTTATTTCTTAGCCGCACCCTCTCCCGAAGGACTCGGGGCGGCGTACAACAAAACATAGGAAATAAATATATCGACATACATATAACAAAACATATACCAAGACATATACACGACATATACAAGGAGGAGGTGAAGTGATAGATAAAAACAAGTAAAAACACAATGTTTAAAAACCCCTAAATAAATTGAATGCAATTAAAATACCCCAAATAAAAAAACCCGTCAGGAGCGATATAGTTGGATCAAAGTTGAGCCAGGCCAGCAACTTGAAAAAGGTGGGTCTTGAGCTTTACACGAAAGGAGCGGAGGTCAGAGGTATTCCTAATATCCGGAGGGAGGTCATTCCACAGGGCTGGGCCCGCCACAGAGAAGGCTCTACTCCTAGGCGCCGCCCCTCGACACTGTCTGGTGGACGGCACCTGGAGGAGGCCCTCTCTGTGCGAGCGGATTGGTCGCAGGGATGTATGGGGCAGAATACGATCCCGCAAGTAACTAGGTCCTGAGCCATGGAGCGCTTTAAAGATTGTTATCAAAACTTTGAAACGCACCCGATAGACCACAGGAAGCCAGTGCAGCTCGCGCAGGAACGGTGTCACATGGGAGTAGCTAGTACTCCCCATAATTACCCGCGCGGCTGCGTTCTGGACCAACTGTAGCCTCCGGGTGCATTTCAAGGGAAGCCCCATGTAGAGAGCGTTACAGTAGTCCAAGCGAGACGTCACCAGCGCATGAGTGACTGTGCGTAAGGCGTCCCGGTCCAGTAGGGGGCGCAATTGGCGCACCAGGCGAACCTGGTGGAACGCCCTCCTTGCCACGGCTGTCACATGGTCATCCATGGACAGCCGGGCATCCAGGAGGACGCCCAGATTGCGCGCCCGCTCCACGGGGGCAAGTTGAATGCCCCCGATGGCCAATGATGGAATTAATTGGCTGAACCGGGGAGCCGGTACCCACAGCCACTCCGTCTTGGAGGGGTTGAGTTTGAGTCGGTTGTCATCCATCCAGATCCGTACGGCTTCCACACACCGGGACATCACTTCGATGGCCTCGTTGGGGTGGTTCGGGGTGGAAAAGTACAGCTGAGTATCATCAGCGTACAGATGGTATCCCACCCCGAAACCACGGATGATCTCACCCAGCGGCTTCATATATGTGTTGAACAGGAGTGGCGAGAGGACCGACCCCTGTGGCACCCCACAAGTAAGGGGGCGTAGGGTCGACCTCTCCTCCCCTGCCAACACACGCTGCGTCCGGCCAGAAAGGTAGGAGCCGAACCACCGCAAAACGGTGCCCCGGACCCCCAACCCCTCCAGCTGGCGCAGCAGGATACCATGGTCGATGGTATCAAAAGCCGCCGAGAGGTCTAATAGGACCAGGATAGAGGAACAACCTCTATCTCTGGCCCTCCAGAGATCATCCACCAACGCGACCAAGGCCGTCTCCGTGCTGTGACCGGGGCGGAAGCCGGACTGGCGCGGGTCTAGATAATCATTTTCCTCCAGATGCCGTGGAAACTGGTAGGCCACCACACTCTCTACAACCTTCGCCAAAAAGGGAAGGTTGGAGAAAGGACGATAATTGGCCAGCTCCAAAGGATCCAGGGAAGGCTTCTTGAGCAAGGGTCTCACCACCGCCTCTTTCAAGGCGGCCGGGAGAGACCCCTCGCTCAGCGAAGCGTTCACTAGGTCCAGGAGCCAGTCTCGTGTAACCTCCCAGGATGCCAGTACAAGCCAGGAGGGGCACGAAGGCCAGCTGATCGTCGCAAATGCATGTGCGCCAGAAACCTGGAAGATGGTGCATCTTATACTCCGAAAAATATGATAACTTTCTCCGCCTTTCTGAAATCATGTGAACATGTGCACTCTCCATAAAGAGAGGACCAAGATACAGCAAAGTTTAGCATAGCTTGGTTGAGAAGAAGAAGATCAGAATAGCGGCTCCCTAGGAGTTCTCAGAGTATATCTTTAGTGAAGAGAGTGGTCTGCTTTTGTTTGCTAAGATTTCTGTCTGAGGAATAATAAAGGAAATTGCTTTGAAATAATTCAATATTTATTTCTTGGTTTTTGGAACAAAAGATGGATGGAGAGAGAGATCAGATAAATTAAGGAACATGTGAATTCCATATTCATGTCAATTTTCATTGCATTCTTTCCAGTGGTGAGATTGGGTGTGGCAGGTTTGGTGGGTGTGGCATGACTTTGTGGGCATGGCTTTATGGGCATGGCAGGGGAAGGATACTGCAAAATCCCCATTTCCTCCCCACCCCACTAACCTGCTTTTCAGCCCCATTCTCCTGTTCAGGGAAACAAAAGAATATCAGCTGGTAGGCAGCAGGGGTGGGACCAGCCTATTTACTGGTTCTCCAAACTACTCAAAATTTCTGCTACCGGTTCTCCAGCACTGGTCAGAACTGGCTGAAAACCA
Source organism: Natrix helvetica (assembly GCF_964273705.1). NCBI lineage: Eukaryota > Metazoa > Chordata > Lepidosauria > Squamata > Natricidae > Natrix > Natrix helvetica. Next base: position 337,929,874 of record NC_138548.1, read on the forward strand.
CCTCTGATTCTTTCATCATGTATAATCAGCCCAGGGTTGGTCTCTTCGATAGTCTAAGAAGAATTTTAGTTGCTTCTCACTGCATTTATCCATTTCCTACCCTTTAAGACTGGACAGACTGACCTTTTTTTGTTCTCCTATCCAAGTCTACTTGGAACATTAACCATTTGTAAATTCATCCTTTTGGTACCCAAAAGCTTTGAACAAACTCAGCTTTCCCTGCTAAGAGCTTTCTCATAAATGATGTATGTGGCCATTGTGCCTGGTGGCAGAATTAGTCTCCCAAGATTGTAAAACAAGTTCATGGCCCTGCAGTTTTCCAGCCAAAATACAGACATATATTTGTACTAGGACTGTGGCTCTCAAAATCAAAGGGAGAACAAAGCAATGACATTTTGCATTAAAAAAAGTTATTTCATTGAAGTACTATAAATGGCCCTAAGGTTGCTAAGACCCCTTTGTTTCTCTAGCAAAAAATGTGTTGAACTGTAGTATTGGTAATACTGGTGAGGAAATATAGCTAAGATAAATTGGCGCTTTTCTTCCCAAATGTTCTGTTTTCCCTTCCTCCCAAAATAAATAATAGTAATACCAGTACTAGCAGTTTGGGGAACCCTATGAATCAACAAGAGAGCCAGTTTGATGTAGCAGTTACGGCATCAGGCTAGATATGTGGTGGCTGTAAGTTATACACAAAGCCAGCTGTGTGGTCTTGGGCCAGTCACTCCCTCTCAGCCCCAGCAAGGACAAGTCACTTCTAATCTCTTGCCAAGATAGCTGCAAGGAGTTTTCCAGGCAGTTGTCAGGAGTCAGCACTGACTCAAAGTCACAAAATATTTTTTTTAAAGTATTATGTTCATTGTTGTTGTTGTTAGTTGTTAAGTCATGTCCAACCCATCGCAACCCCATGGGCAACGTTCCTCCAGGCCTTCCTGTTCTCTACCATCCTCTGGAGTCCATTTAAGTTCACGCCTACTGCTTCAGTGACTCCATCCGGAGAGGAGCTGTGGGGATTTAAGAAGCAAGCCAGGGGGGGCCGCCGGAGGCTTTGGGCGACCCCAGAAGATCAACAAGCCATGAAACTGGCCTTGGCACTTCGCCTATCCCCCCCCCGCGGATTTCCGATTTAAGCACTTTAAGAATTTTAAGAACTTTAAGAACTGCCTCTTTAAGCACTTTAAGCACTTTAAGAACTTTAAGAACTGCCTCTGGGCCTCGATGGAGGACTATTTCCGATTTAAGCACTTTAAGAACTCTAAGAACTGCCTCTGGGCCTCGATGGAGGTCTATTGACTATCATGGTTCGGCGTTGTAGGCTTCCTCTCTCCTTTTATTTATCCATTTACATCTTGGCCTTTTCACATGTATTTACATCCTGGACCTGCCATAGCCATAGTTATCATCATCATAATCTACTCAAGGGCTGATATTTTACAACTGTGAGGGTCCCCCCTGTCACAGGTATGCCCCCCCGCCCTGGTGAGGGCACACCTCGATGAAGGGTTTATTGACCCAGAGAGGTGGAGGAAGCGGGGGATCAGGGGTTTTTTAGTAAAATGTTTTTTAAAATTTTTAAGGGGTTCCAAGGAGGGGGGGAGGGTTACTCAACCTGGGGGTATGGATATAGCCAGGTCAACAGGTGGGATCAGGATGGAGGGGAGCGGAGTGGGGGAGGTGAAAGGTTACAGCATTCCTATGGGGGGGGAATCCGATAACGACGGTCGTAGGGAGGGGCGGGCGCGAGGACACCAGAAGAACACATAGTCGGTTGGGAGACCGGGGCTGTTGGACACGCCCGGTCGCTTGTACCAACCCCCGCAGTCTAGGTGGACAGGATCGGCAGAGCCTGAGCCTTAGGCTGATGTTATGTAATGCGAGGTCCGTGGTTAATAAGGCCCCCCTCATCAGGGACTTGATCTCAGAGGGGGAGCCGGACCTCGCAGGAATAACGGAAACCTGGTTGGGCCCGGAGGGGGGGTTGCCCCTCGGTGAAATGTGCCCTCCAGGTTACCGGGTGTTCCATCAGCCATGGGCCCAGGGTAGGGGTGGTGGGGTAGCGATAATCATCCGGGAAGATTTGACTCCGAGAGAATTCACTGTGTTGCAGACATCCGGTTGTGAGTCTCTGGGCGTGAAATGGGGCCCAGGGAGACAGTTGGGTCTGTTGATAGTATACCTGGCTCCCCGCCATACATCAACAGCCCTGCCCGGACTCCTCGAGCTGATCGCAGAGATGGCGGTTGAGACCCCCAAGCTACTAGTGATGGGGGACTTCAACCTGCCGTCGACGGGAGAGGCATCCGAGGTAGCCCGGGAATTCATGGCTTCCATGACAGCCATGGATCTGACTCAAGTAGTTCGGGACCCCACACACAAAAGAGGCCACATACTGGATCTTGTGTTTGTCTCTGACCAGTGGACGAGTGATCTGGGTATAGGGAATTTAGTCATCATGCCCCTGTCATGGTCAGATCACTCACTTCTCCAACTGGACTTCCCTGGTGCTACTCCCCGCCGCGGGGAGGCAGAACCAGATTGTCCCAGATGGTTCCGCCCCAGGCGTCTGATGGAACCAGATAGGTTCCAGGCGGAGCTTGGGCCACCTCCTGCAGACCTGTCCCGCTCCCGGGCAGAGGACCTGGTGGCCGTGTGGAATAGTGCGGCCGCCGGAGCCTTGGACCGGGTTGCGCCTTTGCGGCCTCTCCGATGGCAACGATTGACCCGGGCCCCCTGGTTTAATGGGGAGCTAAGGGCGATGAAACGCCATAGGAGAAGCCTAGAGAGCAAGTGGAGATCCTCCCGCTCCGAATCCGATCGAACACAGGTAAGAGCCTACTTAAGGACCTACCTTGTGGCAATAAGGGTGGCCAAGCGTCAGTATTGTGCCACTCTTATAGCGTCCGCAGAGAACCGCCCTGCCGCCCTGTTTCGGGTGACCCACTCCATGCTGTCGCAGGGACAGTGGGATCCCCCGTTGCAGGGCAGGGCAGAGGAGTTTGGGGAATACCTGCAGGATAAAATTGATCAGATCCGGAGGGAGTGGACCCACCCCAGTGTCCCAGAGGAGGCGTCCGAGGCTAGTCTTGAGATTCCACGCTGGGAGGAGTTTGACTTTGTTGTCACCGAAGATTTGGACAGGTTGCGCGGGCGACTGCGAGCCACCACATGTTATTGGACCCGTGTCCCTCCTGGTTGGTACTGGCTTTCTGGCCGGACGCAATGTGTGTTGACAGGGGAGCAGAGGTCGACCCCGAGGCCCCTCACTTGTGGGGTCCCACAGGGGTCGATCCTCTCGCCTCTCCTGTTCAACACATATATGAAACCGCTGGGTGAGATCATCCGTGGTTTTGGGGTGGGATACCACCTGTACGCTGATGATACCCAGCTGTACATTTCCACCCCAAACCACCCCAACGAGGCCGTCGAAGGGATGTCCCATTGTCTGGAAGCCGTGCGGGTCTGGATGGGTGACAACAGGCTCAGGCTCAACCCCTCCAAGACAGAGTGGCTGTGGCTCCCGGCTCCCCGATACAACCAGCACATTCCATCGCTGGCCATCGGGGATGAACAATTAGCCCCGGTGGAATGGGCACGCAATTTGGGCGTCCTCCTTGATGCCCGGCTGACTATAGAAGATCATGTGGCAGCCGTGGCGAGGGGGACGTTCCACCAGGTTCGCCTGGTGCACCAATTGCGTCCCCTTTTGGACCGGGGGGCCCTGCGCACAGTCACTCACGCGCTGGTGACGTCTCGTCTGGACTACTGTAATGCTCTCTACATGGGGCTCCCCTTGAGGTGCACCCGGAGACTGCAGTTGGTCCAGAATGCAGCCGCGCGGGTAATCATGGGGAGATCGAGGTTCTCCCATATAACACCTCTCCTGCGCGAGCTGCACTGGCTTCCTGTGGCCTACCGGGTGCGCTTCAAGGTGTTAGTCACCATCTTTAAAGCGCTCCATGGCATAGGGCCTAGTTATCTGCGGGATCGTGTCCTGCCCCATACATCCCTGCGGCCCATTCGCTCACACAGAGAGGGCCTTCTCCGGGTGCCGCCCTCTAGAGACTGTCAGAGGGCGGTGCCCAGGAGTAGGTCCTTCTCTGTGGCGGGTCCCACCCTTTGGAACGACCTCCCCCCAGACATCAGGACAACAACCGATCTCCGCTCCTTCCGCAGTAAACTGAAGACCCACCTGTTTCGGCTAGCCGGCCTGGCATAATCTCGACAACTGTTCCACCCCTTGGTTAATTTTAATTGTCAATGTTAGCTTTTAAACTTTTATTCTTATTGGGGTTTTAACTTCTTTGATTATTGTATTTATTTATTTTTACCTCCTTCTTTGTAGTCCGTAGACCGTTGCTTGTGTACGTCGCCCCGAGTCCCTGTGGGGAGAGGGGGCGACTAATAAGTCTGATAAAATAAATAAATAAATAAATAAATAAATAAATAAATAAATCCAGCTATCTCATTCTCTGTTGTCCTGTTCTTTTTTTTGCCCTCAATCCTTCTCGGCATTAGGCTCTTCTCCAGTGAGTCCTTCCTTCTCATTAGGTGGCCAAAGTGCTTGAGCTTCATCTTCAGGATCTGGCCTTCTAAAGAGAAGTCTCAAGAGCTCATATGCTCATTATGCTCATATGGATCTAATAAATCCATGGGAAAAGTTGTGCCGGGTTTCATTTCTTAGTAACACATGCAAGTGTTTTAGATTGAATGAGCTGGAAGAGACCTTGGAGATCTTCTAGTCCAGCCCCCTGCTTAAGAAGGAGAACCTATACCATTTCAGACAAGTGACTCTTCTTAAAAACCTCCAGTGATAGAGAGCCCATGATTTCTGAAGGCAAGCTGTTCCACTGGTTAATTGTTCTCACTGTTAGGAAGTCTCTCTTTAATTCCAAGTTTCCTCTGTCTTTGATTGGTTTCCATCCATTGTTTCTTGCCCTGCTCTCTGGTGCTTTTGGAAAATAATTTGACCCCTTCTTCTTTGTGGCAGACTCTCAAATACTGGAATACTGTTATCATTCCACAAGTGATTGAATCAAGATCCCCATTTATGGGTAAAAAAGGATTCCATGTAAGTCTGATCTACCTTGTGTCAATGCCTCACCAGCCATAAACCTCACCGCACGTCACTGCTTTAGACTATGCCACACTAACTAATCAATTGATGGTTTCCAAAATGTTGATCTTATGAAAATCCAATCTGAAATCCAAAATGCTTTCCCAGTCAGCCTGTCAGATCCGTGTATCTGCCATTCTTCGGTGGAAGAGGGGCGGGGGGGGGGAGGGCTGGCTTTGGATTTGGTACATTTAGTTCCTCTTTCTTTCCTTTGTATCCTAAGTAGCCTATTTCTTGCCTTGTCCTTTTGTATAACCTTTCCCCTGATTTACAGCTGTTGTCTGGCACCTCAGATGCCTGGAAAGTTCTCACCTCTTGGGGAATGCAAGGAGAGGGAGGGCCATGTGGATTGCAACCCTGGAAGATGGCCCTGAGAAACTCTTCTTATCCCTTTCTCAAGAGAGGCCGGTACAATAACATCTTCACACTTGCAGATTGGCAGAATCCACATCGGACTGTGGGGCAGGGTTCCCAATTTCCTTTATCCTTGTTGTGTGCCCTGAGGGAACCTCAGATCCTGCTTTGAATTTTGGCTTGCTTTCACCCTTTTTCAATAAAAGGCTCCTGTTGAAATACAAAGTTTTCAAGAGTCTATACTTTCTTGAAGAGGGGGAGAGGCTGCTCCTTCACAGCCATAGACCTGCCTGACTCATTGCTTCTCTTCTTTGCTATTATCTCCCCCCCCCCCCCTCTCTTGACAGCATGAATGGAAGAAATTTCTGCACTGCCTTTTTGGTGAATGGGAGAATGAAATAATTCTCTTCATTTTGCTAATTTTCTTTTAATGATTGCCAGCATCATTAGTTCAAGGAGACCTGCGAGCCGTGTCATTACATCATCAGGGGCCAAGTCCTCTCCTTGCAAATCCTTCAACTGTTGCTGAGTGGTGAAGCGAGGAAGTTTCAATCATTAACTGCTTTGTGCAGGAGAGGAGAGGAGAGATGGCCTTTTTACTATAACAGAAAAGCCGAAGGAGAAAGAGAATCAACAATATCAGAGTCAGCATCAAAATTATGGAAAGCTACAATGAACCCAACACTGGATGGAACCAATGGAGGAGCTGACACCTGGGTCTGGTGAAAGCTGAGAAGTAGGAAAATTGTTACATAGACTATGTGCAGGCACAACAAGATCCAGAGATGCTCTGCACAACTATACAATACAATACAATACAATAGTAGAGTTGGAAGGGACCTTGGAGGTCTTCTAGTCCAACCCCCTGCCTAGGCAGGAAACTCTATACTGTTTCAGACAAATAGCTATCCAACATGTTCTCAAAGACTTCCAGTGTTGGGGCATTCATAACTTCTGGAGGCAAGCTGTTCCACTGATTAATTGTTCTCACTGTCAGGAAGTTTCTCCTCAGTTCTAAGTTGCTTCTCTCCTTGATTAGTTTCCACCCATTGCTTCTTATCTACCCTCAGGTGCCTTGGAGAATAGTTTGACTCCCTCTTCTTTGTGGCATCCCCTGAGATATTGGAACACTGCTATCATGTCTCCCCTAGTCCTTCTTTCTCTTAAGCTAAACATACCCAGTTCCTGCAACCGTTCTTCATATGTTTTAGTCTCCATGGCTCTCTCGTGTTTTCTGTCCTTTGTGAGATATGCAGACAACAACACATATGTACACCTGCCTTCAAGGCAGCACATCAGAACAGAATTAAAGTAGCCAGTTTCTAGGCTAGATCTGTTTAACTTGCACACATTCTAGCCTTGTATTTTTAATTTTATGGTATGTTTTATTTTAAGATGCTTCTGATACCAAGAAAGAAAGCATCAAAATTGTAACAAAGCCACTTCATAAAAAAAAAATAAGATGGTAATCATCACAGTGCAATCAAAAAACCTCTCTGTTTTCCCTACCTGAAATGTGTGACCTATGAAAGAAGGAGCAGGACTTCATTTGGGTAGTCACAGCTACCCATTTTTGATGGCCCCTGTTGATGCCCACTTCCTTCCCTATTACCCTTCTCATTCTACCTTTCCAATCTGAGTTTAAGATTGGCGTTTAACAGGAGCCCTCGTGGCACAAATGGTTAGAGTGCAGCATTGCCGGCAAACTCTGCCCACAGCCTGAAGCCTGATGGGCTCGAGGTTGATTCAGCCTTTTATCCTTCTAAGGTCAGTAAAATGAGGAGCCAGATTGTTGGGGGCAATATGCTGAGTTTGCAAACCACTTAGAGAGTGCTGTAAAGCACTGTGGGGTGGTGTATAGGTCTCAGTGCTATTGCTGTAAGTGCTATTAAAAAGACCCAACATACAGTGTGTCTGCCTGAAAATGTATTTCAGCACATTTCTGTCCAAGAAACCTATGAACCATGTTAGCCCTCCATAGGCAGGGATCAGGTGTTTTTTAGACTCTGGCTGTCAGATAAATAAGGACCAGACTCAAATGGGTCAAATGGGATTCACTCAAAGAAGAAAAGCAATGTCTGCAGGAAATCACAGGCTTTAATATTACTGTTTAACCAATCAGATATCTGGGAATCTGTTTAACAAGTAAGATTTATTTCAGAATAGTTACAGAGTTGGGGGAAAAAACATGGTGAATTATTTCAAGATGTTAAGAGTGTGCTGGTTAGGAAGAATATCAGCAGTAAAATGAATATTTTATGAAGGCTTCTTTTCTTTAAAATAATCCCAACAAGAATTGAATATAACATTTTAATGCTTATTGCTTAAGTCGAAGAATAGAGTAGAATAGAATAGAATAGAATAGAATACAATTTTGAGAAAGAGGCAGAGACAATCAGCTAATATTACACAGTTAAATAACATATTGTGGATGAAGCTTAAGATTTTACAAGATATGAAAGAACAATGAGTATCAGCATTACTGAATATTAAACCATTTTACCAAACCAGGTGTTTAACTTGCTTTGCAGATTGGATTATATTATTTTACAGCTGGATTACATTTATCATGGGACCAGAACTTCCAGATTATTTCTGTAAATAACTTTGGCTGGATGAAAGCAAAAATTTAAGAACTTATTGACTTATAGATAGTTTATTGAAAGTACAGGTAGTTTTTGACTTACAACCATTCATTAGTGACTGTTTAAAGTTACAATGCTGCTGAAAAAAGTGACCTACTATTGGTCCTTTTGTAGTATTCCCAGAGTCATATGGCCAAAATTTGACTGCTGGGCAACAGGGAAGTATTTATGATCTGTTTCAGGATCCCAGGGTCACAGGATCACCATTTGTGACCTTCCCAGCTGGCTTTTGACAAGCAAAGTCAATGGCGGATGCCTAATTGATTTAGCAGCTGCGTGGTTCACTCAGCAACTCCAATGATTCACTCAACAATCATGGCAGAAAAGGTTGTAAAATGGAGTGCAATTTGTTTAACAACCAACTTGCTTATCAATGGAAATTCTGATCCCGATTCTAATTGTAATTCGAGGACTCTCTGTAGAAGATAAATACAGAAAAAGATTTAGCCAGATTATCATCGTTCACTTTAAATGTTTTATTTTCATCAAGGTGCATCCCAAAGGTGCTTTTTTTCAAGAGGCAACTGGACTTTCAGGGTTTTTTCTTGAAGACGTTTCGCTTCTCATCCAAGAAGCCTCTTCAGCTTTGAATGGATGGTGGGTGGAATCAACGAAATGGATGGGCGGAAATTGATTATTGTAGAATCACAGAATAATAGAGTTGGAAGGGACCTAGGAGGTCTTCTAATCCAACCCCCAGCTTGAGCAGGTGAATCTATACCATTTCAGACAAATGGCCCTCCATTCTCTTTTTGAAAGCCTCCAGTGATGGAGCACTCTTAACCTCTGGAGGCAAACTATTCCATAAGAATTTGGGGTATTAGTTTTACTATGAACTTAACATGGCACATATTGTTTTACACATATTACCACATATTGTTGGCATCTTACCGTAGTGCTGGTAGCCAAAAGATATCGTTCATTTTACAGAAATTGCTGGAAAAGATATAATCAAGCCATACTATTCTTGTTTGGTGGCAATGTTATAAAAAGTTCAACAATTCTGGAAAGCAATTTATGACAGAATGAAAGAGATCTTAAAGGTGGAATTCTCTTTTTTTGCCAGCTGTTTTTTGGTTAAGCATCACTAAGTCTTCCATTCCTACAAAGTACACAGAGTGAGCTCTGCACATGATAACAGCTGCTAGGATATTTCATGCTGCTTATTGGAAATCACATATAATTCCCTTTTTAGCAGAACGGTAAACTTCACTGCAGGACTATGCATCAATGTCAAAAATAACTTTGTATTTGAAAAATAAGTCTGATACAGAATTTAATTCAACTTGGAAGCTATTCCTTCTGCATATGGACCTGGAGAAGCTTGGTTTTCACCTTTCACAAGATTGAAATATATTAACTGTTCCCTGACTCTGAATTAATGCAGATTTTTTTTCAGATTGGGGTTCAATGTTATCTAATCTGTAAATCTTTTTGCATCTTCCTTTTGCTTTCCTTGATCCTTTTCTGTTGTGTTTTATGGTTTGTGCTTTTAAATATCAATAATAATAATAATAATAATAATAATAATAATAATAATAATAATAATAATAATAATAATAGCAGCCGCCATTAAGGCCAAAATCGAAAAATCCTCCGATGATGCCAAATGCAGACTCTGCAAAGAAGTTGATGAAACTGTTGACCACATACTCAGCTGCTGTAAAAAAATCACGCAGACTGACTATAAAATGCGGCACAATTCAGTGGCACAAATGATCCACTGGAATTTGTGCAAAAATTATAATATTAAAACAGCAACAAACTGGTGGGAACATAAGCCTGAAAAAGTCATCGAGGGTCAGATGGTCAAGATCTTGTGGGATTTTCGCATACAAACGGATAAAATACTGGCGCATAATACACCAGACATCACACTGGTTGAGAAAAATAAGGTTACAATCATAGACATCGCAATACCAGGTGATAGCAGGGTCGCCGAGAAGGAATATGAAAAAATCGTGAAATACCAGGACTTAAAAATCGAAATCCAACGATTATGGCACAAACCAGCAGTGGTAATTCCAGTGGTAATCGGCACACTGGGTGCTATTCCAAAAGCACTGGAATTACATTTAAAACAGTTTAAAATTGACAAAATCACCCTCAGTCAAATGCAAAAGGCCGCACTGCTTGGATCTGCATACATATTATGAAAATACGTTATGACGTCCTAGGGCCCTGGGTGGGGCCCGACTAGTAATTAATGCCAAATCCGGCGAACACCTGGCCGCTGTGATACAATTCTGTTGATGCAATCATCATCATCATCATCATCATCATCATCATCATCATCATCATCATCAACAACAACAACAACAAACAGTTGCTGTATCATCATTTTTTTCCACCAAGTGAAAGGGAGTGAGTATTGCAAACATCTGTTTTCATAAACTATTGAAAGACTAAAATAAAATGAAGGGAAGCTATAGTTCCAATGCATAAGTTATCTTAAAAGTTTTTGTCTCTCTTTCTTATAGAAAGTTTTTAGGAATGTTGGGTAAAGTTAAAGGTTCCCCTCACACATGTGTGCTAGTCGTTCCTTACTCTAGGAGGCGGTGCTCATTTCTGTTACAAAGCCAAAGAGCCAGTGCTGTCTGAAGACGTCTCCGTGGTCATGTGGCCGGCATGACTAAATGCCGAAGGTGGTTCCTATTTTTCTACTTGCATTTTTATATACTCCCCAATGGCTAGGTTGGCAGAAGGTGGGACAAGTAACAGGAGCTCACTCCATTACGCAGCGCTGGGGATTTGAACTGCCGAACTGCTGACCTTTCTGATCGACAAGCTCAGCGTCTTAGCCATTGAGCCACCAAGTCCCTTTAGGAACCCTAGTGGGTGTTAATTGAAACAGAAAAGAAACAGAGAGCCAAACATTGTTTTGTTTAGGTTTAGGTTTAGGTTTATTTGGAAGGTCCCAGAAGTTTCCTCGAGCCACTGAGATACCAAAGAGAGTGAGACACGAGACGAGGCTTGCAAAAAATAACAGCTTTTTTATTTATGGCCCAAGTAAAAAGTTTGGATGACAAAACTATATCCAAAACATACAGACAAAATGCATGTAAGGAATAGCCACACCAGGGGTGGGATTCAATTTATTTTACTACTGGTTTGCTCGAGAATGCGCATGTGATGCTGCCTGCGCAGAAGCATCTGGGGTGGGCAGGCAGAGCCTCCAGCCACCACCACTACTGGTTTGTCCAATCCGGGGCAATCTGGCAGAAACCCACCTCTGAGCCACACCCCTGCGAGAGTGGCTTAGAGTATTATATGCATTTTACACCGATAGAAACAAAGTTTACCCAATCAGAGACAAAGGTTCATTACCAACATGGTCTTTAAAGCATTCTTTGTCTCTGTCTACCTTATCTATGGAGCACTCCTATAGCCTTGTGTAGGGGCGGTTTCCCACCCTGGCCAAGTTATTTATTCAGCAGAATGCTTTCAGGATTCAAAATTTATGAGGCAGGAAAACTCCCTACTCTGGTTCCTTTATCTATGGGGCCTGATATTCCTGGGTAACAGTTTCTGCTATATTTTCAAGGATGTGCCTAGCTTTTGAAGCTAAGAACGGAAGCAAGACACAGAAGTGAGATAACAAACTTTGCAGTAATGCCAGTGGTGGGTTTCAAAAAGTTTTAGAACCTCTTCTGTAGGTGTGGCCTGCTTTGTGGAAGTGGCTTGGCAGTCATGTGACTGGGTGGGCATGGCCACCTTGTAAAATGTGGTGAAACTCACTTAACAACGCTCTTGTTTAGCAACTAAAATGTTGGCTCAGAAACTCTTGCATTTGAAGCATGCAAGTCTTAAAGCTGTCAAGTTACCCCCTAACCCTTTAGAAAAAAAAACCCAGGGGTGTTCAAACTTGACAGCTTTAAGACTTGTGGACTTCAACTCTCAGAATTCCTCCTCCAGTCATGTTGGCTCAGGAACTGGGACATTGAAGTGTGCAAGTCTTAAAGTTGTCAAGTTACAAGACCCTTGCACCCCTAACTCTTTAGAAAAAAACCCAGGGGTGTTCAAACTTGACAGCTTGAAGAGTTGTGGACTTCAACTCCCAGAATTCCTCCTCTCGCTCTTCACCTTGATGATGTGCGGATGGGTGGGGGGAGGGAGCTGGAACTGGTTCTAAACGGCACTGTAGATTTGTGGAACCTCTTCTATAGAAGAGGTTAGAACTGGCAGGAACCAGTGACGTGCTGTGAGGTTTATGACTGGTGAGGCACTGACACAGTGCTGGGTTTCCAATATTTTTAGAGTTGTGGACTTCAACTCCCAGAATTCCACAGCCAGGCATGCTCAGTTCCAATTTAAAGCAACAGCATTTGTTTTTCTCCTTTGCTCCTTTCTTTTTCTTTTTCTTCTCCTTCCCCTCCTTCCTCCCTCTCTCCTTTCCTCCCCCTCTCTCAAACACACACACACACACACACAGAAGTTGGATTGGACTATCTCTCCTACCCCTTCCCTCTCTCACTCACTCTCAAACAAACCCCCACACAAACAAAAGTTGGATTGGATATCTTTTCCAGTGGCTTGAAAGCAGCTCCTCTGCCACCACCACCACCCCCATTCCCCTGCTGCCTTTCCCAAACACCTCCACCATTGCAAATGCAGCCTGCTGTCTGGGTGGGAAATGCCTGGAACACAATAAAGCCCAGCCACCACCTCCTGCTGGCAGGCTGGGGTGAGAGGAGAGGCAGAGAAGCCGGAGGGGAGCCAAGCTGAGCCTTCTAAAAGAAAGAGGCTGGGGGGAAGTGTGTGTACTACAGCATGGCTCTTTGCCTGGCTTCCTGCCTCCTCCTGTGGTCTCCTCAGTGCTCACTTGTGCTCTCCCTCCCCAAGTGTAGTTTGATTGCAGGTGGAGCCACGTTGCCTTTTCAAACTTGTAATCAGTGAAGCTGGGCTAGATTTTTATATAGTTTTATCCAGCTGTGTGTGTGAGAGAGAGAAATGAATGGGGGCCTGGGGAGGAAGTCACTACACTTGGGGAGGGAGAGCACCAGTGAGGTTAAGCAGAGTCATCCACAGTGAGGCAGCAACTAGCTCAGCTTTTTCCTTTTACTTTTTTTTTTCATGATGAGAGTGGTGAGGCTATGCCTCACTTGCCTCACCTGACTGCACGTCACTGGCAGGAACCCACCCCTGACTAATGCCAACCAGTATCAAGGCTACAATAAGTTAGAATTAGTTCCTAACAACTAATTTCTGACAGTATACAATAATAAAAGCAGAAACCAATAGCAAAGCTAATAAATGATTTCTAGCAGTGTATCATATCAGAAGCAAACAGCAAATATTAGTTTGATCACTATGCCCCTTCAGTTTCATACAGTGGTTAAGGTGCTGGTCTAGAAACCAGGAGATGGAGAGTTTTGTATACGAATGCACTTTCTCTTTCCCTTGTGAAATATTCAGTTGAAACATTTGTCCTTTTTACAAAGCTACAACACCGTTAGAAAAAGAGTGTGGGTGTGTGTGTGGGTGTGTTTGGTGTGGGTGTGTGGGTACTCTGAATCAAATTAATCACTGAAGACTTGCAGTGATATTAGCTACCCCTCACTTCTTCCTTTACATCCAAAGTACAAAGCAAAACTATCAAATTAGATTAGTAAACTTGAATGAAATTCTTGTCCCCTAAGTGAGCTTGGCTAAAAGTTCAATTTGTCCATTTGTCCATTTGTCTAAATGTACCGAGTCTCACACTCTAGTTTTGAGGGTTTTGAGAAATATGGTCCAGTGGTAGCAAGGCTGAAAAACAAGAAGGATATCCTATCACCAAAATTGTGGTGTATGGTAACATTACTCACACACACACACACACACACACACACACACACACACACCATCTCCGGTATCCCACTACTCTACTCATCGTCTTCAGCAGGTGGACCTTGGAGGACCATTGAGCATTACAAATTCTCTCAATGCATCACAATTACCCCAACACCTGCGCTAAATAAGTTTGCGCTGAACTCCTGTGAAAATTCACGGAGCGCTCAATAGCCCTTGAAATTTCTCATTTTAAACTCTTGGCAAAGCAGCTGAGTGCTCCCACATCTATGGAGCTAAGGAGGAAGCGTGGCAGAAAATTGTTTTGAACTCTTCAGGCTTGGTTCCACCGTCCAAAAGAGGGGGGGGGGGAGGAAGACCCTTAGAAACCCATTTCTGCCTCTTGTTATCTAATTATAAGGCATGCAGATGGAATTGCAAAGCTTCTGGGACTGAAGATGAAGCAGACCTAGTTGGAGACATGTTTTTGAAATCTCTTCAACTCTCTCATCTTTGGTGATATTTTGGCCTTCCTTTGCTGTGATTGTAGGAGGCTCACTATAGCATGCAAGACCCCCTCACCACAATGAGGTATTGCCAATTCACAATGACATATGGGCCACCCAAGGCATAATTACTATAAACATCAGTCAGGACAGGGTTTCTAGTCTTCAGTATAATAGGAATGGTGTCCATTCTTGGCCTTTTGGCTAAGATGACGTCTAGTATATACATGGGAAATCATGTAAATCATGTTTTTAAAAAATATTTTGACTTTTAAATAAAACCTTCCCCCTCTCCTTCCTTCCTTCCTTCCTTCCTTCCTTCCTTCCTTCCTTCCTTCCTTCCTTCCTTCCTTCCTTCCTATAGAGCACTGCACACCAGAACAACTAGACCAGTGGTGGAATTCAAATAATTTAACAACCGGTTCTCTGCCCTAATGACCAGCTGGGTAGGCGTGGCTCAGTGGTCATATGACTGGGTGGGCATGGCCAACTCAACATCACTCAGGTCAATGGGCGCTTCGCCTTAGCTGTTACAATGTAGCAAGGGTTAACCGGAGAGGCAGTTTCTGTAAGCAGGGCAATAAAGATTAGGCTAGAAACAACACCAGAATGTTTCCTTCCTGATTTCCTTACAGGATTAGCCCTGTAAAGTGGGGGGGGGGGGGAAACAAAATGAGATTTTTTTCCAACAACTGGTTCTCCGAATTGCTTAGAAAGTTAACAACCGGTTCTCCCAAACAGGTGCAAACTGGCTGAATCCCACCACTGAACTAGACACAAGAACAGTTTTTTCCCAAATGCCATCACTCTGCTAAACAAATAATTCCCTCAACACTGTCAAATTATTTACTAAGTCTGCATTGCTATTACTATTAGTCTTCTCATCGTTCCTATCACCGATCTCCGCCCACTTATGACTGCATGACTGTAACTTTGCTGCTTGTATCCTTACTATTTATATAGATTGTTTCCTAGTATGAGTTGATTGCTTAGTTGTACCCTATGACTATCATTAAGTGCTGTACCTTATGATTCTTGACGAATGTATCTTGTCTTTTTATAATAATAATAATAATAATAATAATAATAATAATAATAATAATAATAATAATAATAATAATAATAATAATAATTTGAATTTATTAGCCGCTCCCTTTCCAGGCAGGACTCGGGGCGGCGTACAATGGAACATATAGAACATAACACATGTGTACAAACACATAAACATACATATATACAAAGACATACATGCACGGAGGAGGTAACAAATTACAACATTTAGACAATTAAAAATCACCATTAACATACCCCAATAGTAAAAACCGAATGTACAATTAAAATATAAAATTTAAAAAAGACAGTCAGGAGGAGTAAGAAAAATTACGGTTGAGCCAGGCCAGATAATTGAAAGAGGTGGGTCTTCAACTGTACACGGAAGGAGCGGAGATCGGAAGTAATCCTGATGTCACGGGGGAGGTCATTCCACAGGGCTGGGCCCATCACAGAGAAGGCTCTGCTCCTGGGTGTCGCCCCCCGACACTGTTTGGCGGACGGCACCCGGAGAAGTCCCTCTCTGTGTGAGCGAATTGGTCGTAGGGATGTGTTATGTACGCTGAGAGCATATGCACCAAAGACAAATTCCTTGTGTGTCCAATCACACTTGGCCAATAAAGAATTCTATTCTAATTTATTCTATTCTATTCTATTCTATTCTCTCTCTCTCCCTTTCTTTCTTTCTTTCTTTCTTTCTTTCTTTCTTTCTTTCTCTTTCTTCATTCCTCTTTCTCTCCCTTCCCTCCTTCCTTCCTTTTTCTTTCTTTCTTTCTTTCTTTCTTTCTTTCTTTCTTTCTTTCTTTCTCTCTCTCTCTCTCTCTTTCTTTTTCTTCAGTCCTCTTTCTTTTCCTTCCTTCTCTCCTTCCTTCCTTTTCTAAAGCAATCCTTTTGGAACTTTGTCTCTATCACTTAAACCATTTTTAAAAATCTCCCATAGCGTCTCAATCTGTGGGAAATGGTGGAGATAAAAAATTCTCCTCTCAAAGGCAGAGCAATAGATTGATGCTTAAGTGGTTAGACATTTTTTCCCCTGATGATTTGGGCTGGTGTCAGTAGTTGGATGAGAAATATTAAGAGATCAGACCATATTAACCTTTCTTTCACTGTCTAAGCAGGACCACAGCATGGCCGAGTGTTATGTCAAAGCAGAATCACTAGAACTTAAGACTTTGACTTGTGTGATAAGCCATCTTCATTTGTTTAACCAAGTCAGGAAGTTTAACTATCTGCTTCTTTCTTTAGCTGTGCCAGCATTTGGCTTCTAGAGTCCTTATAATTCCCACAGAGTAATTGCATTTCTGAAAATAGCTTCCTCAAAAAGACAGAACCTGACCAGTATTTAGCAATGGGAGGCCCATTATTAGTTAGAGTGACTGCTGTGTAATCCTTTTTTAAAGCAAGAAAGGATTCTCTCTCTTTTCCCCCATCTCACACACACTCACACACAAGCATGCACACACTTTGTGATTGCTATGCTATTGATAACCAGCATAGAAGGAACTAATGAAAAACTAGTCATACTGCTTCATGGGGATGAATCAGTATAAGAATGGAGTGTTTCTTCGTTTATTTGCCTCTCCCAAAAAAATATAACAACCTCCTTTTCATGCGTGATTTAGCTGGTTTCATTACAATGTTGATGCGCTTGGTGCATTTATTCATCAGACCTAAGTAGGGTTGCCTAGTTCCAACTGGAAGAGTCAGGTGTAATTTTAGATGATTCTTCCACCCAAACCTGACAACTCCATATATGTTGGGATTGCAACTCCTAGTTTTCTAAGGACTGCCCAAAACTAGGTTCTAACCTGGGTGAAGCTATTGTAAAAGTAAAATTAAAGATTATTTTAAGCCAAGCTTTTCTAATAACTTCACAGCTACATCCGTGGTGATTTCTTATCCTGGTTGGTGTCAGCCTTCTTCCAGAACTTTTCAATGTGTTAGAGATTTCCTTATATCTTCAGACACTCTAAAATAGGGAGGTCAAACACGATTTCATTGAGGGCTGCATCAGGGTTGTGTTTGACCTTGGGGGGATGGGGTAGACATGGCCAGAGTGGATGTGGCCAGCTCAATGTTACTCGTGTCAGGGGACCCTGTGGTGGCCTGAGCACTCTGCCAGTGAAAATGGGCTCCTGAGCTCTGTTTTTGGCTGCGACAACTTCCTGCAACCCTCTACCAGCTGAAATGGAGCTTTGCTGGCAGAGGCACAGTGGGCCGGTCCTTCAATGTTTCCGCCCACGGGTCTTGAGTTTGACACCCCTGCTCTAAAATACTGAAAAGAAGGGAAATACTAGATTTGCTTACGTTATTGATGTATTGATATCATACTCTTCCTGTATTTGTACAGCTTACAGTACTTAACCAATATTAAGCCCCGAGTCCCC
This sequence comes from Natrix helvetica, assembly GCF_964273705.1. NCBI lineage: Eukaryota > Metazoa > Chordata > Lepidosauria > Squamata > Natricidae > Natrix > Natrix helvetica. The sequence goes on from NC_138548.1 coordinate 337,947,698, forward strand.
GAGTCCCCGCCCCGAGTCCCTGCGGGGAGAGGGGGCGGTATATAAATTTAATAAAACTTTAATAAAACTCAATATTAAGATAATTATGATTTTTTCTGGGTTTGTATGAAAAGAGAGCCAGTATGATGTAGTGGTTAAAGCATCAAGCTAGAAACTGGGAGACTGTGAGTTCTAGTCCTGCCTTAGAAACAAAGCCAGCTAGGTGACTTTGGGCCAGTCATTGTCTCTCAGCCCTAGGAAGGAGGAAGCAAAGGCAAACCACTCCTGAATTGTTACCAGGAAAACCCTAGGAACTTGTCCAAGCAGTTGCCAAGAGCCAGTATTGACTCAAAGGCAATAATAACAATCAACTATTGTCAATAAGAAAGACAAAAAAAAAAGTCAGCATAGTGGATGTGGCAGTACCTAGAGATAGCATAATAGAAGAAAAAGGACTGGAGAAAATCACAAAATACAAAGACCTGAAAATAGGAATAGAATAACTATGGCAAAAGAAAGCAAAGATAGTACCAATATAATGGGCATGTTGGATGCAATTCCAAAACATCTGGAGCACCACTTGAACATGATCATTATTGACAAAATCACCATCAATCAATTGCAACTGGCAGCTTTACTTGGAACACCTTACATCCTGTGCCAATACCTTTAACACCATCAAATAACATTTCCCTATCACAGGTCCTTGGGAAGCACTTGATAGGTGGACAAAAATACCAAATCCAGTCTAAACATCTGGCTAACTGTGCAGGAAATCATAATAAGAGTCGTGGTGACGCAATGGTTAGAATGCAGTATTTCAAGCTAATTCTGCCAACTGCTAGCAGTTCGATCCTGACCGGCTCAAGGTTGACTTAGCCCTCCATTCTTCCAAAGTTGGCAAATTGAGGACCCAGATTGTTGGGGGCAATATCTGTAAATTGCTTAGAGAGGGCTGTAAAACACAATGAAGCAGTATATAAGTCTAAGTGCTATTAGTATTAAAAGAAGAACAACACAGAAGAATAACCTAGTCTTGCCCAATTTTAGGCCACAACATATGTTTGTGGTTCAGTGGATATTGCAACACAACCTTTATCTTCTGTGATGTGCACTGGAAAGAGAAAAATTATCTAAACCCATGCTGGCTTCTTATCTGGGGAACTTGAATAAATGTAGAAAAAGCATCCAGAAGTACCTTTCAGTCTGGAGCCTGTCAAACATCTGCTCCAAGTGAAACTATATTTGAAGACATTTAGAAGATTCAAGTAGAAATGTAGTATATCCTTTTGAGCAGGGAAGAAGTATAATCATGGGATTATTATTATTAGATTTCTATCCCAACTTTGATATACATAAAAGCAGTGGTGGGGCTTCAATATATTTTACTACCAGTATTGTGGGCATGGCCTAGTGAGCGTGGCATGGCCTGTTGGGTGTGGCTTGGTGGGTGTGGCAGGGGAAGGATACTGTAAAATCTCCATTCCCTTCCCACTTCAGGGGAAGGTTACTGCAAAATCCCCATTCCCTCCCGATCAGCTGGGACTCAGGAGGCAGAGAATAGATGGAGGTGTGGCCAGTCAGAAGTGGTATTTACCAGTTCCACAAACTACTCAAAATTTCTGCTACCGGTTCTCCAGAACTGGTCATAGCCTGTTGAATACCACCTCTGCATAAAAGGTAAATTATTCCTGTCACACATTTGTGCTAGTCATTCCCGACTCTAAGGGGCAGTGATCATCTCTGTTTCAAGGCTGAAGAGCCAGTGTTGTCTGAAGATGTCTCTGTGCTTGGGTGGCCAGCATGACTAAACACCAAAGGCACACAGAACGCTGTTACCTTCCCACCAAAGGTGGTTCTTATTTTTCTACTTGCAGTTTTTATCTGCTTTCGAACTGCTAGGTTGGCGGAAGCTAGGACAAGTAACAGGAGCTCACTTTGTTATGCAGCACTAGGGAGTCAAACCACCGAACTGCCAACATTTCTGATCGATGAGCTCAGCATCTTAGCCACTGAGCCACCATGTGCATTTGATATACATATATATATAGACAAATATTTCAAGTCAGCAAACATACCTAGTATTCCTGACTTCTATTTTCCCCACAACAACAACTTTGTGAAGAGGGCAGTGAGAGAGTCACTGAGCCAAAGTTACCTTGCCAGCTTTCAAACCTGAAAGTTTTTTTTAATAAAACAAATTTATGTTCCTGAAATAGAGAAAAAGGTAAAGGGCGTTCTATTTATATATTTATTATTTTGTTGGTACTGTATACCAGACTTATACTGCAGGGAGTCCAGAGCAATGTACTGTGGGAAAACAATAATGATCTCCACCAAAACATTCTACACAAAAATAAAACCATAAAATTGATTAATAGCACAGTGTTTAGCTGTAGAACAAATTCAAACCCATTCTTTAAAGCAAAACTTTATACTAGATGGCCAAGTCCTGCAGCAATTGTTATTCTGCAACCACCTAGCCTAAACAAGCATGTTTTAAACCAGGCAGTATCGGGGGCTGCCACAATCCCCCGTCCATAAAACAAAGGGAGGTGCTTAAAGATATATTATTTCCTTCCCCTCAAACTGTTCACTGCAATCAAAAGGTAGGGCCATCAGTTCTTTAAACATCTCAGTGTGATATCTTCCTGATACAGCCAACATAAAGGTAAAGGTTCCCCTCGCACATATGTGCTAGTCGTTCCCAACTCTAGGTGCTCATCTCTGTTTCAAAACGGAAGAGCCAGCGCTGTCCGAAGACGTCTCCGTGGTCATGTGGCCTTCATGACTAAACGCCACAGGCACACTGGACACCGTTACCTGCCCACCAAAGTGGTCCCTATTTTTCTACTTGCATTTTTACATGCTTTTGAACTGTTAGGTTGGCAGAAGCTGGGACAAGTAACAGGAGTTCACTTGGTTACGCAGGAAGGAAGTCAAACCGCCAAACTGCCAACTTTTCTGATCGACAAGCTCAGTGTTTTAGCCACTGAGCCACCGTGCCCCCCGACATCGGGAGAGGTTTTCCATTTTTCTGGCAAACCTCAGAAGGTTGAGATTCATATCTCATCTGCTTCAGAGAAGGAAGTTTGGGTTTCAACCCCTCTTGATCCTGCAACCTTTGGTTGTCAATTCAGGATTGCTAGTGTAAAGGAACTTCAACCCTTGGTATATTAAACAGGCTGTTCAGCTGTTTTGGAAAACAGTACGACAACAAGGCTTGGGAAAAGGTTAAAAGTGTCTGTTTATTAAACTTACAGGCTGCCCAATTTCATCCTGACTCTGGGCAGAGTACAATAGAAAACAATTTAAAAGTAGAATATTACCGAGACGGAGCAAAACAAATATCCAGAAAAGCAATAACTCTCCATTCATAACCATTTCTACAAGAAAAGCGGCTGTTGTGTACTTAATTCATTTCATTTCTTGTGATCCTTCTTTTCTACTCAAATAGCATTCAAAGTGATTCTCGGAAAGAATTACAAGCTGAATTTAAACAAGCCCCAATTTGCATGTAAAACCAAGAGAGGGAAAAGAGAGGCAGTCTTGGGGACACTTTTAAAATATTAGTCAGCAGGAAAATAAGAACCGCTAAATAAAATCTGCAAGAACCAGGCTTGATCTCATGCCTGGGAAAATACGGTGACAAAGAATTTTGCGGAATGGAAATGAGTAACAATGGCACAGCTCCTTATAGGTCACCATCATCATTTAACAACCCCATAATCTCTTGCTGGGTGGAGTCTAGGCAACTGAATGGAGCCAGCATGGTGTTTAATGGCCAGATGGCCTTCCTGTTGCCAATGCGAGATTTGTTCAGTGGTTATATGCAGGGGTGGGATTCTACCAGTTCAGACTGGTTCATGCAAACTGGTAGCTCTGACAATCAGCCGGGAGCGAACTGGTTCGCTCTGATGATCAGGTAGGCCCGCCCGCATGCTATACTGACCTATAACTTCCCAGCTGATTCGTGCGGCAGAAAGGATTGCCACGCCTCAACTGTGCTACTCCCCAGCAGTAACGCAGAAGGTAAGTATTGTTAAAACTTTGCATACCCACGGAGCAAAGTGCGCGATCACCAAACTGGTTGTTAAACTGGCAGGATCCCACCATATTGTGCCCAGAGAGAAAAATATCTGGCTCTGCCTAGGATCGAATTCACAGCCTCCTGATTGTGAGGCGAGAGCTCTACCTCTAGGCCACCGCACCACTCCAATGGCACAGCTGCTTATAGATGGTTTGTCTAATTTCAGAACAGAGAGGAAGTCAGAAGCATGCCTTCCTGGATGTGCTTACAGCAGTTTTTCTCAACTTTGGATACTTTAAGATGTGTGTACTTCAATTCCCAGAATTCTCCGAAAGAGGGGCAACTTTCAATGGTGAGCCATGGCCACCATTTTGACTTTCTATACATCCTTGATATTTCTACTCAAAGCATGGTGCTTCTTTCTAAAATAAATAAAGCTATTCCTGAGTCACCTTCCAATGAATGCATCTTTCTTGCAGTGTTGTGGCTACTGTCATGTTAAGTACCAGCTTATTGCAGGATGTTTTCTTGATCTCCTAGGTCATTGAAATATTAGCTGATCAGCCGACATTAGCTTAGTGCTTCCATTTGCTTTCTTAATGTGTAGCTGTGCCTATGAAATCAACATATGCAATTTTTGTGCCACAGTACACCATTTTTTCTCTTCTTCTCTGGCGTTATATTTCTTTCTTTTTTTCTTTAGTGATAGCTACATTACCATCCTAGATGATATCAGCTGCTGATAAGAATTTGCTCTCCAACTTAATACCTAGCTGTAGGCAAATGACCTTTACATCTTCGCATGCATACCATTTAGTACTTGATGTAGTGAAAATCCCACGCCAGAGGAAAAATAGCACATCAACAACAGTAATATAGTTAATGATATCCCACAATTGATAAATACTTCAATAAGACAGATTGCTATTTTTTTTGTGGCTGTGTTTTTCAATCTTGGCAACTTTAAGATGTGTGGACTTCAACTCCCAGAATTCCCCAGCCAGATGGGGAATTCTAGAAGTTAAAATAGAATAGAATAAAATAACAGAGTTGGAAGGGACCTTGGAGGTCTTCTAGTCCAACCCCCTGCTTAGGCAGGAAACCCTACACCACTTCAGACAAATGGCTATCCAACATCTTCTTAAAGAATTCCAGTGTTGGGGCATTCACAACTTCTGGAGGCAAGCTGTTCCACTGATTAATTGTTCTCACTGTCAGGAAATTTCTCCTCAGTTCTAAGTTGCTTCTGTCCTTGATTAGTTTCCTCCCATTGCTTCTTGTTCTACCCTCAGGTGCTTTGGAGAATAGTTTGACTCCCTCTTTTTTGTGAGAGGGAGATATTGGAACACTGCTAACATGTCCCCCTTAGTCCTTCTTTTCATTAAACTGGACATACCTAGTTCCTACAACAGTTCTTCATATGTTTTGGTCTCCAGTTCCCTAATTATGTTTGTTGCTTTACCAAGGCATTATAAATTGGTATTAACACTTCACAAGATCTTGATTCTATCCCTCTGTTTATGCAGCCTAGAAGTGTGTTGGCTTTTTTGGCACATCAACAAGAGTAATATAGTTAATGATACCCCTCAATTGATAAAACACTTCAATAAGATGAGTTGCATTTTTGTGACAGTGTTGAAGTCCATACATCTTGAAGTTGCCAAGGTTGAAAAACATTGATGTATGGTGATTATCAGGACTTCTGCTCTTTTAACTTTGGGTTATTTTATCATAAGATGAAAATTTTGGTGCCCTGGAAAGCCAATTATTTACTATAGCAGCAGTCCTATTGTCTTTGACAAGCCTTTGCTGCATTGATCTGAAGTCCCTAAGCTTTCTTTGGGGGGGGGGGACCACAGTGTTTCATTTTTGTTGTTTTAGGCCAAGCCTAGAATTGACATTGATGGCTGTCATTATAAAACAGTCACTTGAATTCCCAGTTTCTAATTGAACAGCTGAGAACTCAAGCAGGCATTTGGGACTTGTTTATGGATCACTCATCAGTTCAAGAACTGGAAAGTCCTTTTGGGAGCTGGTAAAGGAGGAAAGGCCATTTAAAATACATTGCAAATGCTCTGTTGCGCAAATTAATGAATGACATCTTGTGAGCGGTGGAAGTATTTATAAAATAAACACGACTCAGCCACCTCGCCTCTTATTTTTCTGTTGCAGAGTGAATGCAAAAGGGAAAGAACAAAAACCCAAAGACCTTTTTACTTCCATCACAAGAAGTTAACAGAGAGTCTTCCACAACTGACGGTATGTCAGTGAGTCTTCCACAACTTCACAACTAATTAATCAATGGAAAAAACTTGCCTTCAGAAGTTGTAGGAGCTTCATCACTGGAAGCTTCCAAGAAGAGACTGGACTTCTATCTGTCAGAAATGGTGGAGGGCCATGATGGCAAACCTATGGCAGTATGCCACAGGTGGCATGCAGAGCCCTCTCTGTGGGCATGCAAGCCGTCGCCCCAGCTCAGTTCCACCATGCATACACACATGCCTCCCACCAGCCAGCTGGTTTTCGGGTCTCTGCCGTGTATGCATGGGCTGGGGTGCATGTGGGAGATGCATGTGCAGGGGAGCAGGGACAGCATTATGGGTGCATGCAAGTTTTTAGCATGCAGCAATGAAAAGGTCAGTTGCCACTGGTGTAGGGTCTCCTGCTTGGGCCTAGACCTACCAGTCCCTTCCAACTCTGTTATTCTGCTCTGTTCTGGATTGTGTGCTATTGATGCTATAGATGATTAGGGGACTGGAGACTAAAACATATGAAGAACGGTTGCAGGAACTGGGTATGTCTAGTTTAATGAAAAGAAGGACTAGGGGAGACAAGATAGCAGTGTTCAAATATCTCAGGGGTTGCCACAAAGAAGAGGGAATCAAGCTATTCCCCAAAGCACCTGAGGGTAAGACGAAAAGCAATGGGTGGAAACTAATCAAGGAGAGAAGCAACTTAGAACTGAGGAGAAATTTCCTGACAGTTAGAACAATTAATCAGTGGAACAGAAATTGCCTCCAGAAGTTGTGAATGCCCCAACACTGGAAGTCTTTAAGAAGATGTTGGATAGCTATTTGTCTGAAATGGTATAGGGTTTCCTGCGTAGGCAGGGGGTTGGACTAGAAGACCTCCAAGGTCCCTTCCAACTCTACTATTGTATTGTATTGTATTGTATTGTATTGTATTGTATTGTATTGTATTGTATTGTATTGTATTGTATTGACGTCTTCTGCAGAGGAACTGCCATGAAATGCCAATCAGAGCCATTTAAACAGAAAGGTGTTTTTTCTACAGAAAGCTTCCCCCTCTGTTAGTAAAAACAATCATGCATGCAAATAATTTATGGAGAGCCTCAGATTCTAGGTAGTTCATGGTTATAAAGGCAGCTACAAATAATCACCTACACAGTCCACTTTCACTGTCTTTTTGGAGGTCAAGGGGGTCCTTTCAGCTAAATGTTCACGTCATTAGAGATAAGAAACATACATAGACGTAAGTTGAACTTGTTGAATTAGTATGTGGATTGTGTTGCAGTTAACAGTTGTTTTTTCTCTCACCTCTCTGAATTTTGCAAGAGAATTGTCTCATTAAAAAAAAGTATAATCTCAAAGTAAGATCAACATAGCACCCAAAACTTTTTCATGGTGGGGAAAAAAGCTTTTAAAAAATGCAGAAGTATTTTTTTTTTAATGCAGGTAGATGTGGAAACAGGGAACATAGGAATGGAAATATATATGACTTATCTGGAATTTAAGTGGTTTTTGTAAAATGTTTTCTCTATCTACGTAAATTCTGGTCAATCACTCAAGGATTGTTCTTATTCACCTTACACTGTGGAGACCTCAACTAAGTTCTTCATCCATCTCATCAACTCTTCCTTTTTCCTCTTTTTTTAAAATTACTACTTAAAGAAAGTCACCTGCTGTCAACAAGGGTGAAATAAGACATGGGGGGAAGCTGGTCACTCTGAAGTTGGCTATCACACACAGTCTGTGAACATTTTATAAGACTTTATAATGCCATTTTGTAATGCCTTGGTAAGGCCACACTTGGAATACTACATTCAGTTTTGGTCGCCACGATGTAAAAAAGATGTTGAGACTCTACAAAGAGTGCAGAGAAGAGCAACAAGGAGGATTAGGGGACTGGAGGCTAAAACATATGAAGAACGGTTGCAGGAACTGGGTATGTCTAGTTTGATGAAAAGAAGGACTAGGGGGTGACATGATAGCAGTGTTCCGATATCTCAGGTGCTGCCATAAAGAAGAGGGGGTCAAACTATTGTCCAAAGCACCTGAAGGCAGGAGAAGAAGCAATGGGTAGAAACCAATCAAGGAGAGAAGCAACTTAGAACTGAGGAGAAATTTCCTGACATAGAACAAATAATCAGTGGAACAGCTTGCCTCCAGAAGTTGTGAAGGCTCCAAAACTGGAAGTTCTTAAGAAGATGTTGGATTTGTCTGAAGTGGTATAGGGTTTCCTGCCTAAGCAGGGGTCCCTTCCAACTCTGTTATTTTATTCTATTCAATGTGGAGGGCATCTGTACCCATGACATTCTTTTACAAAACCATTCACTCCTGGCTGCAGGAAGTAGTCATCCATCTCAAACTCCCACTCAAGCTTAACCTTGTCTTTTGAGATACTGGAGCCCACCCTGACATGATGATCCATTTCATCCAATTCCAAAGCAGTTTTTTTTCTTTTAAAACAGTTATTTGGAAAATCCATTTTGGATAGCTCAAGAAGCAGGGTTGGGTTGTTTTTTTTAAATGCAGGTACCCCTTATTGGTACTTTTTTACCAGGCAACCTCACCAAACGTGTATAAATTCATGTTATAAATGATTCAGACAATGAATCACTTTGACAAAATTAGTTCTTTGTATAATTATTTATGTGGATAACTACTCTCTATGCACATAAATAATCAATGCTTTGCTCTTGAAGGGGGATGAAAATGGCATTAGTCAAGACAAGTAAATTACCTTTCCTCAATCCTACTTTCCCAGGGAACATAAACTATCAGCTCAACCATAAAAACATTTAGACATAAGAATGTTGATTAGGGACAGGTATAGTGCTGGGAAATAAGACCATTAAAAGAAAACACCTAGAGAATAGTAACTTTTATATACCATTAGCCATGGTGGCACAGTGGTTAGAATGCGCTACTGCAAGTTATTTCTGCTGACTGTAGTTCGGCAGTTCAATTCTCAATGGGCCAAGTTTGATTCAGCCTTCCATCCAGTGGTGGGTTCCTGCCGGATCGCACCGGATCGCGCACGCTCCCTTTCGGCGCTAAACCCGGATCGCGCGCTCCCTTTCGGCGCTAAACCCGGAAGTACAGTCTTGCCCTGGCGACGCGACGACGCTTGCCTGCGCTCCACCAGCTCGGCTGGGAACGGAGACGTTTCTCTGCTCAGCAATGTCTTCAGTGGAGTGGTGGCAGCCTGGCAGGCTGAGCCTGCGTCCCTTTCAGGCGCTCCGCTCCGCTGAGGAAACGTCTCCGTTCCCAGCCGAGCTGGTGGAGCGCAGGCAAGCGTCGTCGCGTCGCCAGGGGCGGGGCAAGACCGTACTTCTGGGTTTAGCGCCGAAAGGGAGCGCGCGATCCGGTGTGATCCGGCAGGAACCCACCACTGCTTCCATCCTTCCAAGCAGAGGTGAGTTCCTACTGATTCAGCCAGGTTTGGCTGTGTAGGTAGTAACTTGGCCACCCATGCCCCTGAACCGGTTCTATCAGTGGTGGCATAGGCGGCACCATCTTATTTTTTGCTTTTGCGCATGTGCAGAAGCATTTTTTTACTACTGTGCATACGCATGTAGCATGCATCAAGTGCCTGCGTCCCTGAGTGAACTGGCAGTAAAAGTGAACCAGATTTTTTGGGGCAATATGTTGTCTCTGTGAACCATTGAGAGAGGGCTATAAAGCACCGTGAAGCAGTATATAAGTCCAACTGTTATTGCTATTTTATTCAAGGAACACAGTCTAAGTCAGTGTTTGTCCACCTTGACAATTTTAAGCAGTCTTGACTTCAACTCCTATAATTCTTAGCCAGTGTGCTGGCTAGGGAAATCTGGGAATCAAAATCCAAACAACATAAAGTTGTTAAGGTTGAAAAGTACTGAATTAAGTCAATAAGCCACTGTTTTAGTACCACCCTCTTTAACTCAATATCCTTATCTCATCAATTGCTGTGCTGCTACAAGCAATCAATTATTCTTGTGCTAATCATATGAATATTGCAATGGCTGCAACTTTATATAACATGACTACTAGCAGAAAGGTGAATTTTGGCTCTTTTATTGTTTAAAGACAATATCTATACCAAGAGTTGAACTAGGGAGTCTTTGATGCTCTCTGAGTCTGGTTGTTTGCTTGCAGACATTTCATAACCTAACAAGGTGACATGATCAGTGAATGTGAGGTTTTTTGCTTGTTTATATTGTCAGCTCTGGCGAGCCCACAGGCCCAGAACTGTCATTCGGGTGGGGGAAGCTGTGGGAGCTGCCAGGAATCATGCTTACCAGCTGGGGATCTCTCTCCTCCACAAGCAATCCAGCTGAGAACTCTCCATAACTCTCCATGACTGATCACTGGGTGGTTTCCATTGAGAACACTCCATAACTGATAACTGACTGAGAACAATCCATGATTGATTGCCAGGTGGTTTTCACTCTGGATCAGAAGGTGATGGGTGTGTGCACACGGGGTGGGTGTTAGCCTAAATACCAAATATTTGGTATTTAGCACAGTATGTCAGCTCTTACCATTTATTCATTGCCTTAGTGTTTTGTTTGGTCAGTTTGTGCAGGAGGAGATATACTGATTTTGATTTGATTTGATTTGATTATATTTATAAACCGCTCCCTCTCCCCGAAGGGACTCGGGGCGGTGTACAATCAAAAGTTAAAACACCATAGACATATACATAGACATAGACATTTACATAGAGGAGGCATCAAAACCCATAAAACCAATTACATAAAATCTATACAATAATGATGAAATTAAAAACAACATTAAAAACTACCCTAGGATTTAAAATAACTGCCAGGAGGATTAAAGGATAAAACTATAATTGGGCCAGGCCGGCTAATTGGAACAGGTGGGTCTTGAGTTTCTTGCGGAAGGAGCGGAGATCAGTGGTGGTTCTAATATCGGCGGGGAGGTCATTCCAGAGGGCTGGGCCCATCACAGAGAAGGCCCTACTCCTGGGTGCCGCCCGCTGGCATTGCTTACTGGATGGCACCTGGAGGAGTCCCTCTCTGTGAGAGCGAATTGGTCGTAGGGATGTATGAGGTAGGATGCGATCCCGCAGGTAACTAGGTCCTGTGCCATGGAGCGCTTTGAAGATGGTAATCAACACCTTGAAATGCACCCGGTAAACCACAGGTAGCCAGTACAGCTCGCGCAGGAGAGGTGTTATATGGGAGTACCTAGTACTCCCCATGATTGCCCGCGCGGCTGCATTCTGGACCAGCTGTAGTCTTCGGGTGCATCTCAAGGGGAGCCCCATGTAGAGAGCGTTGCAGTAGTCCAGACGGGACATCACCAGCGCATGAGTGACTGTGCGAAGGGCGTCCCGGTCTTAGAATTGGCGCACCAGGCGAACCTGGTGGAACACCCCCCTCGCCACGGCTGCCACATGGTCATCCATCGACAGCCGGGCATCTAGGAGGACGCCCAAATTGCGTGCCCGCTCCACAGGGGCCAGTTGCTCGCCCCCAATGGCCAGCGATGGAGTCCACTGGTTGAACCGGGGCGCCGGTAGCCACAGCCACTCCATCTTGGAGGGGTTGAGCTTGAGTCTGTTGCCTCCCATCCAGACCCGTACGGCTTCCAAGCACCGGGACATCATTTCGACGGCCTCGTTGGGGTGGTTCGGGGTGGAGATGTACAGCTGCGGATCATCAGCGTACAGATGGTATCTGACCCCAAAACCACGAATGATCTCACCCAGCGGCTTCATATATGTGTTGAACAGGAGAGGCTAGAGGACCGATCCCTGCGGCACCCCACAAGTCAGCGGCCTCAGGGTCGACCTCTGCTCCCCCGCCAACACGCATTGCGTCTGGTCGGAGAGGTAGGAGCAGAACCACCGCAAAACGGTGCCCCTCACCCCCAACCCCTCCAGCCGGCGCAATAGGATACCATGGTCGAAAATACTGCATTTTCAAACCGTCTCTGTGTTTGACTGTTTTCCTTAACCCTTTGGAACCTGACATATATACAGTTCTGTATGCTGTTATACACAGGTTTAAAGCCAGGTAGTAGTTTCCTCTATGGTGGCTCCTGGTTTTTGTTTTTGTTGTTGTTTCCATTGCCCCCTTTGTTTTATTTTTATTGGGAAAGTGGAAATAAAGGAAGGGTTAGGACTCAGGGGTGTCAAACTGGTTAGATGCCTCACATGCAGGCCACACCCATCCCAATTCCACAAAGGGGAAAAACGTCATGGAACATCACATGACAGCAACCTGATGCAGCAAGTTTGACATCCGTGGGTTAGGTGAACTTAGGTTTTTTTTCAGGCAGAATGGGCCTATTGTTACTCTTAACCACCCTACCTCCTAATATGAAACATCCCCTTCTGCCCTGTTCCTCAAGTCACTTGCCAGACATTTCACTGGCCAGATATCCTGTGCCTCTGAGGCACAATTATAAATAAATTATAGCCTCTGGCCACAAAGACATTTAATAAAATTTAGTTTGCCTTTATTCTGCTAAAAAGAGCACCTTTCAATTTTGCTCGTGCTATAATGCTTGAAACCAGACACAATTTTCTGGGCCTGGCAGGAACTCTAACCACTACTTTAAAACTAGATCACTTGATAGTAAAACCAGGCACTCCATAACATACATATTATCTTTCTTTTTTTAAAGGAAAGCATCATTAGTGAACATGAAAAAGTTCATGTCCATTTTCCAAAGAAGGTCAAGAACTCAATAAATGCCAGTGCTACTAGAATAGAATAAATAGAATAGAATAGAATAACAGTTGGAAGGGACCTTGGAGGTCTTCTAGTCTGACCCCCTGCTCATGCAAGAAACTCTATACCACTTCTGACAAATGGTTATTCAACATCTTCTCAAAAACGTCCAGTGTTGGAGCATTCACAACTACTGGAGCCAAGTTGTTCCACTGATGGATTGTTCTCACTGTCAGGAAATTTCTCCTTAATTCTAAGTTGCTTCTCTCCTTGATTAGTTTCCACCCATTGCTTCTTGTTCTACCCTCAGGTAGCTTGACTGCCTCTGTTACCTCTTCCAGGTAAGTGTTGGTAGGTGAAGATTTCCCGTTCCATTTTTATTGGTGAAGGTTGGCCTCCCTTTCCTTGAGGAAACTGGATGCAGCAGGTTATGGAGAGCTGGGGGGGGGGGGATTATATCAAGGTCCCAGGTGATACTTTTGCTATAAGCCATCTGTGGGAGTTCAGATCATTAAAGTGTTTGTTTATCTTGAGCAGATCTGCCTAAGTCTTCCAGGAGGTTAGTTGGCCTACTCTTCACCAGTGGCTCAGCATTGTCTCTGGGGACTCATTAGCTCAGGCAGAGGACCTTTGGGTTATAATATCTGGCGAACCTTAAAAACATAGAAGCTGTTGTTTCCAATTCTCTGTTAGGGATGTAACCCTAGGCTTGGCTTGGCAATGTATATAAGCTATGATTACTTTACTGTTACTTTAAATGCTTAACAAATGTAATTGGCTTGTTACTTCAAGCAGCCATAAAAGGGAGCCAGAATGGTTGTTAGATCTCTCTCTCTGTTTTGTTAGAAGCTGATCAGGTGTATTTTGAGATATTGTGGTTTGCAACTGTTAGCTATATTTTGTGTGCTAGACTGGCTATTTGATAACTGAATTACTGAACCGTGTATGACTTGGACTGTTAACCGGACTCTGAATACCTCTATATTTCTACACAGTAAACTACTATATTTTTATACTATTCAGTGTCTCTGAATGCTGGTTTGTGCGTGTTATTCCATATCACTCTCATTACGCTTCTCTGCATACTCGCTCTTCTAACGGGGAGCTTAATTAGCAATTTGCATCTTGTGTGCACAAACAAATGCATTGTCATGCTACATGATGAGCAACTGGTCCCAGCCAGGTTCTGTTGCCATCCTCAAGTTGATCTCTCCCCATAGAATATGCCAGAATGGAAAAAATGACTAATTCCTGGGACTGAAAAAATTGTTCTGTTTGAAAGTTAATTCAAAAATATTATATACCTGAGAAATCAGTGGAAAATGTTATCAATGGTTACTGTAATGTAATGCAATACTTTTTTTTCCACGAAATCACAAAACTACAAGTAACTTTGTTGCTTGTATCCTTATGATTTATATTGATATTATTTCCTGATTGCTTATTTGTACCCTATGACTATCATTAAGTGTACCTTATGATTCTCGACAAATGTATCTTGTCTTCTTATGTACACTGAGAGCATATGCACAAAAGACAAATTCCTTGTGTGTCCAATCACACTTGTCCAATAAAGAATTATATTCTATGCTATGCTATTTCTATTTCTATTTCTATTCTACAAGGATTATCTAGTCTAAACGTCTGAAACAGAGAAGAGGAAAAAACCCTAACTAATAAATAAATAAAAATAAAACATGGAAGGGGCCAAGCCAAACTGGCTATCTGGTAGTTAGGTTAAGCCCAAACTGTCAAACCTGCCACAACTCAAACCTCTAAATAAAAACAATCCTTGGCTCCATTTGTTGAGAAAGGTATAGTGTATTGTAGCAGTGAAAAGCCAGAACTGAAAATTGCATGGCAAATTCCCTAAGATCTATTTTTCCCTCCCTTAACTGTCTCTCATTGCCCACCCCAGAGTAACCAATCAGATTCAGGCAAGATGTTTTCGTAACAGTCAGTTCAAGCATAATTTGATATGCAGCCATTCCTTCTTCAAGCTGGGTGACCTTGAGGCAGCTTCTCAAGGAGATTCAGCATTCACTTTCATTTTCCAAAGCATTCCCCCCTTCCATCTCCCTTCCCACAATTCATGGCAGTCTGTCACAGCAGCGAAGCACAAGTAAGCAGAAGGTGGCAGCTGACATCTTGCACTTCCTTCCAGAGAACATAAGAACCTCTCTCAGTCTTCTCCTCTGCAGACCAAACATGCTAAACTCCTTCAGCCTATCCTCAGAGAGCAGGGATGTCAAACTCAATTTCATTGAGGGCCACATCAGGGGGCCCAGGGTGAGTGGGGCTGGGGTGGGCCTGGCCAGATCCATATTACTCTTGTGATCAAATGCCACTTTTGTTAGTAGTTTCTTTTGCCAGAATTCTGCCGCATGAGGCACTCCCAGGCTCTGTTTCCGCTGGCAGAGGGCTGCAGGAGGCCATCACAGATGAAAACGGAGCCCAGGAGGGCTGTGCTCAGGCCTCCCAAGCTCCATTTTTGCAGGCCAATGCTGCACTGTTTCCAGGGCAACCCCACAGGACAGATCTAAGTACTCTCTGGGCTGGATCTGGCCTGTGGGCATTGAGTTTGATACCACTGTCATAGAGCATGTTTTCAGGTCCCTTGTATCTTCATTATTACCACTCTGAGCCCTCTTTACTCTGTCAATATCCTTCTGGAAATGGGATGGCCTGAATTGTACTGAGTTGAAAGGAAAAAAAAATACTTGCCAAGTCTTTGATAAAAGGTCGGAAGAACACATAAAAGAAGGGTTTTTTAAAAAAAATAATAAATTATTTTCAAATAATAAATCCAGTAAAATCACGTAATTACCAAAAAAGCAGAAGCACTCAAAGTTTGGAAGGCCAACTCATCAAGAACAATGAAAATTGTCCTGGAACTTAAAAATAGAATTAGCGAGCTTATTCCAGGGAGTGAACTGAAAGAAACTCTGAAACTGTTCTCATTTCAATAACACAAAGAATAATGATTAGCTTGCACCATGTAGTGCGCACACACAACAATGATAGGGAATAACATAATCAATCAATTTAATTAAGGGCTCTTTACATATTCTGGTTTAATTAAGTTTAGCTGTTTAGTGTACTTTTTAATGTTGAAAGATATGATATAAATTAACCAGTTGTCACATTCTAAAGAGGGGCAGAAACCTAGATAGCCCTAAGAAAAGGGGAGAAAAGCAGACGATTTAATCTTAAAAGTATGAACAACTTTAGTGAATTAAACCAAAGACCTACATATTCTATCCTTCTATTTTCAACAAG
This sequence comes from Natrix helvetica, assembly GCF_964273705.1. Taxonomy (NCBI): domain Eukaryota; kingdom Metazoa; phylum Chordata; class Lepidosauria; order Squamata; family Natricidae; genus Natrix; species Natrix helvetica. Next base: position 337,963,912 of record NC_138548.1, read on the forward strand.
GAAAGTTAGAGAGTAGAACGACCCATCTGTCTTTTAAAGAGAATATGGGCAACCACCTGTCAGGGATTCTCAAACGGTATCCTGCATGAATTCAATGATTTCCTATTGTCATGTCCTATTCAATAACTCCAATTTTCTGAGATACACTTTCATCAAACCATGGAGATTTCTTTTATCTATGTGAGTTTCAAAAGTCACCTTTTACAAAGCCAGATCATTGATTCATCTTTTTCAATTACTCTCACACTTGGCGGGCCACGGCCTTTCCAGGATATCATACTGTGAGCTTTTTTTAATCCCATCTGGCCAGGAATTCAACTGAAGACCTTCTGTGCAGACGACTATGTTCTGTGTTGAGTTTCTTCCCCCCCCCCCGAACTATCTGACCTAGTGACCATCGTTACATCTACTACATAGTTTCTATCGCTCCTGAAACTAATGTTGGTGAATGCAAGAGTTCATCCTGCATTGTCTTCATAGGAGAAAGAGAATAAAAATCCAGTTACACCATTTTTCTCTTCAGCTAAAATTCTGTAACGTTCTGGAAATCTTAGTTCTATGTACCTGTTCTAAAAAGCTTTAAAGTACTTAAAGGCAGGATTCCCAGCTTGGTGGTAACATAGATCTCCAGAATTCTTGTCCTAGTATGACCAATGGTAAAAATTTTGGGAAGTAGATATGATGGGGGCAGGGCAACCTAAATTCAAGGGACACCCCCCCCCATCTTAAGATATAAGGGGAAATAACTCAGATTGTTCAGATTTTATAGCAAATATAAACATTTTAGATTTATTTATTTTATTTCCATCTTCATTGTTTTTCTAAGCAATCCAAGGCTGCAAGCATAGTGAACACATCGTCCTCCTCCTATTTTCCCTGCAATGACACTGTGGGAGTTGGGCTGAGACAGAGAGAGAGGGGGAAGGAGGGAGGCTGGCCCAAAGTCACTCAGCCTGCTTTCATGGCTAAGGCAGGATTAGAACCCACAATCTTCCACTTTCTAGCCTGGTAACTTAACCATTAGACCAAACCGGCTCTCCATTTCTATATTTCATTCATATATATAGCACAGAAGTGAGTACACCCCCTCATATTTTGTAAATAATTCAGTATATCTTTTCTTGTGACAACGCTGAAGAAATGACACTTGGCTACAATGTAAAGTAGTGAGTAGACAGCTTGTCTAACTGTGTAAAAGTACTGTCCCCTCAAAATAATGCAACACACAGCAATTAATGTCCAAAATGCTCAAAATATATACTTAAATATTTAAAACTGTGAGGGGGGGGGTTGCTCACTTCTGTGATATACTGTACATCCATGTATGTAGTTCAACAATATATTTTGTGACAATCTCCATGACTAAAATACACCCATTATCAGTCAACACAGCTAAGGAAAATTATTTATAGAGTGGTGATTTACATTTACATTCCATACTCTCTGATGTTTTTTATTCAAACTGGGAATCAGGGATAATAGTGTGATAAATGCAGAGTACATTTATTCACAAGTTCTGTGAAATATATTCATGTTAAGAATTTCATTTAAATTCCCAGGGTTCAGGCCAGCTAGTAATTGCATCTTGGAGAAAGATCAACTCCACTAGGACTGTTGGTATGATGATCTGATTTGCCTTCGTTAAAATGCATGCTCACTTCCTTCCTCAGTGGACTCCTTCAATAATTAAATTTCCTTGCATATTGTATATGCTTACTGTCAAAAATTGCTGCAGGTTTTTTCTGTTTCTTGGGATTCTGTTTAGTTACATTCATATGGCTGTGATCAATATTTTTATCAACCTAGAAAGGATTCCCTTGACCAATTTTAGTACTTTCCTCCAATTTCAGATACTACAAGACCCAAATAGGTTAAGAAACCCAGAAACTCAGGCAGTGGCATATGGGCCAGATGAGACAATTCTAGTAAGACTTATGCTATTCAAGTTGTGCAAGATCAGAAGCAGGGGTTAAATACTACTGGTTTGGGCCGGTTCACCCAAACCGGTACTAAAAAATGCTATTGGTTTGCCTGAATCAGTAGTAAAGAATGCTTTAAAAAAGTTTTAAAACAGTTCCAACGATCGCCCAGCACAGCTGATTGTTGCACAGCTGATCGTTGGAACTTTTTAAAAACTTTTAAATCATTTTTTTACTACTCGTTCGCCCAAACCGGTAGTAAAAAAATGCTTTTAAAAAGTTTAAAAGAAGTTCTGACGATTGCGCAGCACAGCTGATTGTCACAGAGCTGATCACAAGAATTTTTTTTTTACTTTTTAAGCATTTTTTACTACCAATTCGCCCGAACCAGTAGTAAACAATGCTAAGTAAAAGTAAAACAACAGCTCCGATGATTATGCACCACAGCTGATTGTTGCACAGCTGAACATCAGAACTGTTGTTTTACTTTTACTTAGCATTTTTTTTTACTACCAATTCACCTGAACTGGTAGTAAAAAAAAATGCTAAGTAAAAGTAAAACAACAGTTCCGATGATCCCACGGCACAGCTGATTGTCACACAGCTGATCGTCAGAACTTTTTAAAAAACTTTTTAAAAGCATTTTTACTACCGGTTCACCCAAACCTGTAGTAAAAAAGCAGGAAATCCTGCTCTCTAGCAAATCTAAATTATCCTGCACGGTTGTTCCCCACGCCTCACTGTTCTACTTACCTTTGCAGACTCAGAAAAGGCTTCTTGGTGCCTGTGGTGCACATGGAAATGAAGCACATATTTGGAGCGCATGTGTGTGTGAAGTGAACTGGTAGCAGACTTCAGAGCATTTCACCCCTGATCAGAAGATGTAGAGAGACCTGGCTCAAAGAATGTCTAAGAATCGGATATCATGATCATCATATATTATTCTGGGGAAGACACTGGAAAATTTATCACATATGGAGGTCTTGAATTTGAGCTCAGTCTGGGAACAAGTTGATGAGATGGAGATCTGCTGTATGGAGAAGAACATTATGTGCATATTTTAATAAAACAAAGCTAATTGATATTTTTTCAGACTAAGCCGCTACACTAACGAATAATTTTACCTAATACATACATTTTCGTTCATGTTCCTCTTTTTATGCACATTCTTGGGAGGCCATTTTTTAAAAACTATACTATTTTTTGTATTTGCATTTTCTTGACGGATGCAACATTGCACCCTTTCATTTTGTTCATTGTGAACTGCATTTCAAAATTCTGAAAAATTGTGGCCTTTGACATAGGACGGGAGTCCTATGGTTTACAGAATTGGGCTAGGAGGCATTGGTTAAGGAAATTTCATATCAAAATGTGAGTCATGCAGATTTCATTGTAGTATCACAGTACATACCGGCCCAGTAACACAGTTCTTAAAAACTCTTATTAGCCTTCCCCAAATTGAACATCTTCTGCCTCAGTTCCCAGAATTCAATTGTTGATTGGGTCATGGCTGAAAAAGTTTGGAGACAAATTCAACAGAAGGTTAGGCTATATAACTTGTAACAAGACATTATTATTTATTTATTCTTTTATTTATTCATTAATTCATTCATCACATTTGTGCCTCAATATTATATTAGGAAAGCACAATTTTTTTTTATTTTTTATAAAAAGGTATACTTTTAGGATTATTTAGGATAACAGGCGATAAAATGCTGAACTGCTACAAAGTCTTTTGACTAAGCAGAAATGCTCCACAAAATACAAATGTATATAACTTGGCAAGTAGCCCTATTTATCTTCAAGTTATTTGAAATATGAATTTGCCTCCTGAACTAAATTATAACCCTATTTTGATTTATGATCCCACAGACGAAACACCTGGTGCTCCACAAGGAGTAATCATTTATCTAGCTTGCTATCCTATGTCTAGTGACATATTTTTGAAAACCTTTCAAGGAAACACAGGGAAATAAGGGGCCAATTGTGTCGTTGCTATTTGATATTCCTTGATGAAGCACACAATTGAAGCATCTCAATGTGGAATATGCAGCTAGTCCTTGACTGAGGATCTTAATTGGGACTAGAATTTCAATCACTAAATAATGCAGTTGTAAAACAAGATGTCATATAACTATATCACTTAGGAACAAGAATCCCAGAAAGCCCTATTGCTGTCATTAGTGGAGGACTAACCTCAATTCAAGCCATTCCAGACTTGGTCCTTTCCAAGTGCAAAGTGATGCCTATTTGGTCCAGCAACTAGGCCTGGCATACTTCATTTAGTAGCAGGAGCAAGAAGTCCACAGTGAAGGCCAGCTAGGTCAGCTGAATGCAGGATAGCACAGAAAAGGCATAGATGGGAGGGAGATAGGGCAGGTGGGTGGGAGCAGCAGTGCCCCTGTGATTGTAAGTGCAAGTGAACTGCCAAATTTTAATCTTATGACTGCAGGGGCTGCACTGATCATAACTTTGGACACAGATTGTAAATAGGAATCATCGATCTGTTTACAATAGATTGTAAATAGCAAGCCGTCCTGGCCTGTTAATTTTAACGTATTTTAAATGTATTGTTTTTTTAAAATTTGGTTTGTTTTTTTGGATAGGGATTTAATCTTTTTTAACTTTTGGGATGTGTGTTTTTTAATGTTGTACGCCGCCCTGAGTCCTTTGGGAGAAGGGTGGCATATAAATCCAAATAAACCAAACCAAACCAAACTTAGACTTATATACTACTTCACAGTGCTTTACAGCCCTCTCTGAGTGGTTTACAGAGTCAGCATATTGCCTGCAATAATCTGGGTCCTCATTTTACCTACCTCCGAAGGATGGAAGACTGAGTCAACCTTGAACCAGTGAGACTCAAACTGCCAAACTCCTGGCAGCCAGCAATCAGCAGAAGTAGCCTGCAGTACTGCATTCTAACCACTGTGCCACCACGGCTCAAAAATGCTTTTGTTCAACACTGTCATATCTTTGGTCATAAGTTGAAGACTACCTGAAAATCCATTCCTTGTAGGCCATGGCAAGTTGACGATATCTTGACTATAAAGCTGATCTTGTACCACATGCATATTTTAAAAATGGGATATTTTTGCAGCATATTCTGTTCAAGTTTCCTTCTCTAAAGCTGTTTCTTGTCCCTTTTTAGGGCTATGATGAAAATTAGCCAAAGAAATATGCCACAATCCATCTTTTCTTCCTTATCTATGGTCTCTAAGGTGTAATCATGAATGGCTTTAATGCATTAATAAGGACTTAAATGGCCTAAATGGTTCAGAATAAATTGCTCTGCCACAACTCATGAGAACCACTGGATAAGCCCAATAGTTTAGACTCTTGTGAATATGTAAAATCTCAAGTTTATTTTGATTATTTTCAGGAATCAGAAAAGCCAATTGTCTGGAGAAATCTTATAAATCAGGGAATTTAATGTCAGCACACTCTTTTCCAATGATAGGACTGCATCAGTTCTCCATAGATATCTCATTCTCCGGTGATGTAGAAGTAATGAATTGCCACTTTCTGGCTCATGTCTTTGCAGAAACGTAAAATAAGGCATAACTAGATGCAAGAAATCCAATTTCAGCAATTGCCATCACCGTTTTCTGCAGAAAAGGAGACCATTACAATTTCCCACGAAAAGACATTACTTTGAAGACATGATGTCTGCCCAGTCATTGGTTTCACCATACAAGGATGGGGGGGGGGGCATAATATGACTTCCTATCTCAGTGATCTGATAGCATTTTGGTGTGTTTTGTGTTCTGATTTTATCGTTTATTCTGTCATCTGCTTTTTGCCCACTGAACCTCTTATCTAGTTTTTCAATCCTGACTCACCCAAGTCTGGATGTCCAGATTCATTTCCTCTTCAACTCAAAAGTTAATAGAGGCGATCTAAGTCGAGTTAATATTGTTCAGGGCTAAAGAATCTTGATTGCTAGCTGCAGTAAAATTCTTAACCACGGATGGTCCGATAAATCTATTGAAACCCTAACGACTTTTTCCAGGATTTCCTTTCTTCTACTTCTAGGGTTATGAGAGATAAATGGAAATGTCATGTCCAGAGATAATGGACATCTAATTTATGAGTTGCTAGGGGCAAACCAGAGGCAAGGGTTTAAATTTTCTGTTTAAAGATTTCAAATGGGTTTTCTAGAGACACGGTCCTGATTACTTCCAAAAATGGTACTTCAGGTTACACGCAATCCTCGTTCAAGGACCACAATTGGAGCCAGCAACTCTGTTGGTAAGTGAAGTGGTTGCTAAGAGAAATACCATGATTTTACTATTTTATTTCAGCTTTCTTTTGCTATGCAGAGATGCAAAGGATTGGTCACAAAATTACTTTCTCAGGCGCAAATGGTTAGGACCAGTGGTGGGCATGTGTAAAAGCATCCAGGTGGGTGGGCGGAGCCTCCTACCACCGCCACTGCTGGTTTGCCGGATCCAGGGCGAACCGGCAGAAACCCACCTCTGGTTAGGACCATACAATAAGTGGCAGCACAGGAAATTTAGTATTTAAGCTATACACAAGTATCTAGTCAACTAATGGTCAGCAGTAAATTGGCATTAGATAAGGGGCAATGGAATTCAAAGGTGATTTGGGTCACTTGTAAGGACTCTAAACCAGTGGTGAAATCTATTTTTTTCCCTACTGGTTCTGTGGGCATGGCTTGGTGGCGGTGGGGTCATGTGACTCAATGGGCATGGCTATGTAGTCATGTGACTGGGTGTGTGTGAAAAGACAGAAACTCACTTTAACAATGTCCTACTGGAGCAGGAGTTTGGACTAGATGACCTCCAGGTCCCTTCCAGCCCAGGATGGCTGTGCTCTTTCAAGGTATCCTCTGAAGCTGTGTCTAGTGCCAGGTTTGTGCTCCTTCCCCACTCTCCTTTTTCCCTCCCTTCCTCCCTTCCTTCCTTCCTTCCTTCCTTCCTTCCTTCCTTCCTTCCTTCCTTCCTTTCTCTTTTCTTTTGCAGCATCCCCCCATGCCCTGTTTTTGGCCTAGCAGGCCTGAGGGAAGCCTCCTGGGAACAAAAACGGACCCCAACTGCTAATTTTTTTAAAAAACCGTTCCTACCATCGCATAGCACATTGTTGGAACTTTTTATTTTTTATTTTGTTAAGCATTTTTTTTTACTACCGGTTCGGGCGAACAATAGCATTTTTAACTTCTAATTCAGGCGAATGGGCCCGAACTGGTAGCATTTACTCCATGCTCTAAACTGATGATACATTTAACTCCACTCCTTAGCTCTGGTTACTTTTCTCCTACAGATAGAATGTTAAAACAAGCCAGCCGGTAAATGAAGATTATACTATTACAATTCCCAGCAACTCTCTCCAATGAACAAGTCCTTTGAGGATCCTGAAAACTGTTCAGCAATATCTGAGATCCACCAGTTCTCCACTTGTGAACTTCTGGATAAATCATCCTTTTCTAAGTGAGTGCTTTCCAGATGTGCTGGGTTCTTGGGGCTGTGAGTTTTGCCACCTGTATATTGAACATCTGCCCCTTCTGGCTGGTTAAGAACTCCCAAGAGGTGGCATGTGTTTGGTTCAAATGTTGATGAATGCCTCACTGTGGTACATCCACAGTGGTAGATGGTGGTACATTCCCTTTTCAAAAGGCCACAGGACCCAACCATGTCTTTTTAGAGAAAGTTGTTGAAAAAGTGATAGGTGTCCAGGTTTAAACGTTAGAATTCACCTGCACTAGACAGCTCCTGCATGAGTTGCATCGGCTTCCAATTTCTTTCTGAGTGTAAGGGCTGGTTATCATTTTTAAAGCTTGAAACATTTTGTGGTAAGGTTATTTGCAGGGCCACTTCTCCCAGAGGGTGTCTGCCCATGTCACCAAGTCTGTAGGGTGAATGCACTCCAGGTCCCTTTTCTTAAATGCTGTTGTCTTTCCACACAGAAGTCCTAAAGATGCTTTTTTCAAAAGACAACTGGAATTTCTTGGATGTTTTTTCTTTTGAAAATGCTTTGCTTCTCAATCACGAAGCTTCTTCAGTTCTAACTGAACTGAACAACCTTCATGGATGAGAAGCAAAATGTTTTTCAAAGAATAAACCCCCCCAAAAGATCCAATTGTCTTTTGGAAAAAGCACCTTTGGGACAATCATGACCTGGATGATTGAGAATTTCCATAGACATACAGGGCAAAAGAAATGCACATCCTCTGACGTAGCTTCTGACCTGTGGAATCCCCTCCTCCTGAGATCTAGCAGCTTCCCAATCTTCTTAGTCTTCTGGAAGGCCTTGGAGAACTGATTTACCTTGCAAATTTGGGGTTAGGTAAAGGCTCCCCTCGCACATATGTGCTAGTTGTTCACAACTCTAGGGAGCAGTGCTCATCTCCGTTTCAAAGCTGAAGAGCCAGCGCTGTCCAAAGACGTCCCCGTGGTCATGTGGCCAACATGATTAAATGCCAAAGGCACATGGAATGCTGTTACCTTCCCACCAAAGGTGGTTCATATTTTTCTACTTGCATTTTTAGGTGCTTTTGAACTGCTAGGTTGGAAGAAGCTGGGAAAAGTAACGGGAGCTCACTTCATTATGCAGTGCTAGGGATTCAAACTGCCAAACTGCTGACCTTTCTGATCAACAATCTCAGCATCTTAGCCACTGAGCCACTGTGTCCCTTTGGGGTTAGAGTGACCCAAATTTCGGGTTACAGTGACCCAAATTCATTAGGAGCACCAGAAATTTTACTCTGATTTGCTTTTATACTCTTGTTGTTTTTGTTAGCCACTTGGCCTTATGCTGTCTAAAATAGGTGATTACATAACCATTTTACATAAAATTAAATAAATAAAATGAGTCCTCGGTGATCTCTGCCAGCATGCCTATTGAAGATGCCGGATAGAAATTCTGAGTATTACAGTCCCAGCACATCTGGAAAATAGCACACTGGCTCAGAATTTGGGCCGGATTAGATAACAATCTAGTAGGGATTTACTTAACTGGTTTACCATTTGTTCACTAGCATGTTGTAATAGAATATTATCCCAGTATCACACAGAAGAGGGGGGAATGGTATTGCCTTTCATTTCCTTCAGTTTTATCTACCCAGACAAGAAGCAGACTCTGAAGTATTAGGTCTAACTTTACTATAGGTTTACAATAATAGATTCTGGAAAATCTGAAAGTACATCCACCTTCTTGCCTTTACAATCCAAGGTTGCTTCCTCTCGCACATATGTGCTAGTCATTCCCGACTCTAGGGGACAATGCTCATCTCTGTTTCAAAACCGAAGAGCTATCCAAAGACGTCTCCGTGGTCATGTGGCTGGCATGACTAAACACTGAAGGTGCACGGAATGCTGTTACTTTCCCACCAAAGTAGTCCCTATTTTTCTACTTGCATTTTTACATGCTTTGGAATTGCTAGGTTGGCAGAAGCTGGGACAAGTAACGGGAGCTCACTTGTTATGCAGTGCTAGGGATTCGAACTGCTGAACTGCCAACCTTTCTGATCAACAAGCTCAGCGTCTTAGCCACTGAGCCACTGTGTCCCTTTGAATTAATCCAAGAAACTGGGGAGGGTTCCTTCTGAGAGGTTTGCCACACCCCTTTCTTCTGCTCCCACTTTTCTGATCAATGTCTAGTCTGTGGCTTTTCCTTCTATCTCCGAAGGTCAAATTCTGTTACTTGTAGTTAGGAAAAGCCACCACAAACAATCATCTTGAATATTGCTACAATATATGTTTGTGCTATTGTTAATATGCCAGAAATGAACTTCTCAAGATTGTGCATGCCCACTGTGAAAATCTTAACATGAAAAGTCCAGTTTTGGTCTCAGTGGAAAGTTCAGTTCAGTTCATTCATATTACTGTCATTCATGTTGTCAACCCTGAAGCTGATCTGACTGAGGCCATTTTGAGGCTTCGGTGTTGCCACACCAGAGCTGAGGGATAGGAGGGTGGAACAGAGATAGCTGGGATTTGTAGCCAAAACAAAACACTTTCTCCTGGGAACCAAGGACATTCCCACAGGTGGTCAGAGAGAGGAGGAGTGAAGTTACCAGGCAACTGGATGTTGCTTTGATTGGACCATGTGGCTGACTGTTTGGGAAAGGGAAAAAAACTTTTACTTTTAATTAGGTGAAAACAGTAGGAACATTCAGAATCGGTTTTCGCCAGCCTGTGCCAATATGATATACCCAATAAAATTGTTCTTTGAGGAATTCACCTGCCTTGGAGTTCTATTTACTATGGGTGTATTACTTGGAAACCTGACAGATATATTACTGAGGTGAGGACCACCAGGAGGAAGGTGGATGGACTCAATTACAGTGGCGATGGGGTGAAAGTTCTGAAGACAGGTGCTGAAGTTCTGAAGATAGGGTTGTCATGGAGAAAATCTATCTACTGTATGTAGCTGATAAATGTTGGCTCTGACTTCATGGCACATAATTTTTAATCCTTCCTTGAAACGTTAGAAGACTTGCCGTTATTCTGCTAGAGAGAAGTTCCCCGAGGATGGGTTCCATCTTGAATCCAAAAACTCAGAAGACTAAACCTCTGGTCCCAGGGAGCGACCAAGATTGAAAACTGTGGAATATTATCCTGGGACATCATTTGCCTTCATTTGTGCCTCCTGTGAACCTACAGATTCGCTTTATACAAAATTTAGAATTCAGTTATCGGAACTTCTAGCTGTTTCACGTTGGCTTTAGCATCCCATTATTATTCAGCAGCCAAAAAAAAAAAGCTTTGCAAAACAAGCAATAAAGCCAGATGGAAATAAGACATTTTTTAAAAAAGGAATAAGTAATGAAAATGGAAAGACAAATGAGTTACGAAGCAAGAGCCCAAGCTTCCTTTTTTTATACGCCAGGAGAAGGGGAGAAGGGGAATAAGCAGTGTTTTGTGAATATGGAATATAATATTACAGAGAGGCAGTCAAAAAACGAAACTGTCTCCGGGAAGGCACACTGTTTAACAAACAAAAGAAAGCTCAAAAGGACAACACAGACACAAAGCCTGCTGGAGAAGTCCGAGGGGAACCCAGGATGAAGAAGTCATTAGAAGAGTGGAAGGTAGCTATTTCTTTTCTTTTCTTTTTTAAGACTGCAGCATGTGTACTGACATATTGCATATCACAGTGCAATCTTAAGGGAAGCCTTTTGAAAAATCTGGCATGTCAGATTCACCCTCGCCGCAGGGGAGACGATGCCTTTTAATGTGTCTCTCCTTTGATGGCTCCATATGGGTAGCAAAGTATGTCAGTTTTTACATTTGAGCTGCTGAGTATCAAGATGGGGACGGAACAGTGAAAATGTTATTCCAGTCCATTCCCACTACTCTTTGAAAAGCTGGGCTCGTTTCAAATGTGCTCTGGAAAGTCCAAGAGAAGTTTCTTTCAGGAAGATGTTCACGTCAAGAAGAAGACGAAAAATCAAATATCCAAGACTTTCTATGAGCAGCTTTGAATTCGGGGCCACATCAATAATGCATCATAATGATGTCCTCAAAGTTTTTTCTAAGTGACACCATGAATATGAATGATTCAGGTATCAATGGTAGTGCTTGTTTCCAATGAAAGTGGAGAAAGGGGTTGTAGGATAGCATGGGTGAGATGTCTAATTGATGATTGTTTAATTATTTTCTTGATTGCAGTTTTATCTGGCAGAGTCAGCAAGGGAGAGAGTGACCCACTTAACAATTGTGTTGCTTGCAGTAGAATTTTGGGGCTCAGTTGTGGTCATAATTCAAAGACTACTTGTAATGACTTTTCATTGCTTCCTGGGTTATCTTCATTGCCTCACAAAACTCCCTTTTAATTAGTTTTTCTTTATCATCTCTCATTTTAAAAGAAAAACATGGAGGAAACAAATGCGCAAAAAGCAATAAAAAGAAGAAAATTAACATTTCTTTATCCCTTTTTACATTTGACAGTGCTCTGGGAGTCATGCACTTCGGATATACAGTAACAATATTTACATAAATACATGTGATCCTTTAACTCAGGGGTGAAATCCACTTACCTTTGTTACCGGTTTGGTAGCAATGTGAGAGAGTGTGAATGCGCTTCGCTCACATGCACCACCTCTGCATATGCGCAGGACTTTCCATGCATGTGCAGAGCGCGCCTGCAAAGGAAAGTGAACAGCGAGGAGGGGGAATCAGCTGTGCCACGCAATTTAGATTAGCTAGAAAGCAGAAAATCCTGCTTTCTAGCTAATATAAATTACTCGTCACAGCTAATCATTGGAAAAATCGGTTCACTTGAACCAGTAGCATTTTTTTGCTACCAATTGGGGCAAATGGATATCATTTTTTATTATTGGTTCAAGCGAAGTGGTCCAAACTGGTAGCATTTCATCCCTGCTTTATCTGCATTGTTCACTTTTCTTTTTATTCATTGAGTATTTATTATTCCATACTATGTTAAACAATTCCCTCTTCAGTGTAGAGTACAATATTATAATTGGTATACATCACATCCTTTATACCTCTCTGTATTATAAATCAGCTACCCAATCGGGGTGGGTTGCTCCTGGCATTACTGCCAGTTTGGTTTGTGCAAAAATTCTGCATGCACAGAACCGAAAATCAAGATGGCGATGCCATAGGAGAACTGGTTCGGGGATGTGGCAGGCCTGGGTCACTGTTGGTTCCAGCAACCCAGGCCGCCAAACTACTACCAGTTCAGTCAAACCAGTCCAAACTGGTAGGACCCCACCTCTGTACCAAGTGAATATTCAGAGTGGCATTCATCTTTGGAATGGAATTGATTTGATGGCCGATGCAATAAATATTTGGTCTTCAACCAAAACCATGTAAAGAGATGGAAGCCCAAATTGCTCCTGTTGTAATCTAATGCTCCAACTACTACCCTACACTGTATCTGTCAATGTGAACCATGTGCAATATATAATATTGATCAATATATAATATTGATCACACTAGTGCTGAAAAAAATAAAGCCAACAGAAATAGCAACTGATTCACTGGCTGTGATTATTGGTCCATGTGGATTGTCATGTTAATTCTGTTCCTGGGCCACAGACATGATTACATGGGGAAATTCACCCCATGGCAATGTTTTGCCTGGTTTCCGGTATAGCTACTGTGCCATTTTAATATTTTCTACTAGCACATAAGGGACGTGGTTGCTCAGTGGCTAAGACACTGCTTCTGTCTACCTAGCAGTTTGAAAGCACGTAAAAATGCAAGTAGAAAAATAGGTGGGAAGGTAACAGCATTCTGTGCCCCTTTGGCATTGAGGGATTCTGGCCACATGACCACGGAGACGTCTTCAGGCAGCCCTGGCTCTTCGACTTTTAAACAGAGGTGAGCACTGCCCCCTAGATTCGGGAATATCTTTTTCCTGCTCAGTCCCGACTTCATAGGCTAAGTTTACCAGATCTTTTAAATATTCCTCAGTGAGCTTGTTTTCCAGACTTCACCATATTAGGAACTCTCTGAAGTTGCTCAATTTTTTTTTTTTTGAATAGTGATGCCCAAAACTGGACACACTACTTCAAATAAGATACAGCCAGGGAAGAATAGAATGAACAGTTAATTCTGCTAATCTTATGCTCTTGTTCTTGCACCCTAAGATAAGTTTTGTCTTTTTAGCATTTGCATCACTCTACTGATTCATGCTTAGCTAATGATAGAATATCTGGACTGTTTTTCTCCAATCTCCATCACAATCCTTTTGTTTCTTAGATCTTTCCTATACAGATATGTACACAGAGGCAGAACTTTCGACTAGTAAAATTCCATCCTGTTCCTCTAGAACTTTTTGAATCTTATTTTCACCCTTTAAAGTATTAGTCTTGATATTCCCCTTGAATTAAACTCAACTCTTGGTGATTTTGATGACACATTTGTACAATTTTCTTCATACCAGTACAGAAATGGCTTGCACTTTTCTTTGTGAAGTTAATAGTCTCCCAGTCTATCCTACAGCATCCCAGCCAAACTAACCAGTTTCAATCCTGTTTAGTTTTTTGAAGATCTGTAGTTCAATCAGAGGTGGTATTCTACCGGTTTGGACCAGTTTCCCCGAACTGGTAGCGGAAATCACGGGTGGTCCTGCCCACTCACCCCGACTCTACGACATCCCACTTAGGCCCTTTTTTCAACAAAGTGCATGAACAGAAGGATGTGCGCATGCACGGAGGTGGGCACGCACACATTTATGAACCGGTAAGTCAATACCACACCTGAGTACATTATGTACATTAGGGATACTTGAGGAAACTTTTAATATTTATATGGTCTTACGGGTTCTATCTGCTTCTTTTAAGTAGCAGCAGCAACAGTTTTGAAAAATAAATTGTAAAAAGATTTTTTTAAAAAAATTCCCTGCATCTATGGATCGGTTTTATTAATAACTCCAGAAAGAGAAAAAGAAAGCGCACAGATTTCTTCTTTTCAGAGATTATAAGAAGTCAATCCTAACCTAAATAAGCAAAAATAACCACATTGTTTCTGCAACTCAGACAAAGAGGAAGTTGTGTCCCAGCTGACTGTTTTTTTAAAACAAGACTTTCATAGCAGCACTGGGAGGATGGCATTTCTTATTTGAAAATATATTACAATTGCTAATCACCTTTGCTTCCAAACAAATATTAAGCGGGAATAAACAACCGGGCATTGTTGCGATGTACATGCCCCTGTAAGAAATATGTTTTACCCTCCACTTCATTTTCATTCTCTCTCCGCCCCCCCCCCCCCCCAGAATCGCTGGCATCGATTACATTTCCTGCAAAGAGCTCAGGAGGCTGTCAAAGGCTGCAAGTTCACTGTATCTTTCTTGATGGTTTGGCGAGATAGATCAGTCAAAGGACCTGATTGTGTAGGTTCAGCTAGGATGTCTAATGCTTGAGCAGAGATTCATACACAAGCAAGAGCTTCTAGGAAGAATTCGACCACATCAAAATAACTGAACTGAAGCCCCATCTCTTTAAGCTTCTTTGTGGTTTTGATCACTGGGTTGTGCCAGCCTTTCAATTATTTTACTTTATGTTTTATTAAAAAATGTAATACCCTCCCCACACATGGGCAAGACGCCCTGCTCATTTTTTTTTAGTAGAAATTTCTCTTGCATTTTCCACATATACCAGGGGTTTCAAACACATGGCTCATGGGCCGGATCCAGTGCACAATGTGGTTGGATGCAGCCCACAGGGCCATTTTGGAAAATTTAAAGGACCAGCCGGCGTTGCTTTGCCCTGTCTACCCAGCATGAAGATGAAACATTGGGCCAGCGTGGCATCAGCCCACTCTACTCAATGCAAAGAGGAAACGTGCCAGCAGTTTGGGGAGTGGTGTCAATCTAGCCACACCCCACCAGTTGGCCACACCCACCCAGTCGGCCATGCCCGGTGAGTGGTGTCAAGATGGCCATACCCACCCAGTTGGCCAAATCCAATCAGTTGGTCACGGCACCCAGTCGGCCATGCCCAGTGAGTGGTGTCAATCTGGCCACGCCCACCCAGTTGGCCACATCCACCCAGTTGGCCATGCCCACCTGCCCCCCCCCCCAAGGTCAACCACAGCCCTGATGCAGCCCTCAGGGAAATTGAGTTTGACACCCCTGACATATACAGTTTAACAATAGATAACTCCTTAAGGCAAGTATTTTATCTTTGTTCCTTTTCTCTAGTTCTGCTTAATTTCTGATGGCTCTACTTTTGTTCTACATCTCCAAAAAGGAATTTTTTATTGTGAAAGGAATCCTCATTATTACAATAACCAGCAATGGTAGTGAAAAAAGAGTTAAATTAAAGATCTTAATACAGGTAAGTTCTTTTAAAAAAAAAAAAAGTTTTCATTTTTAAATAAACATAAAACAAACAAACATAAACGCACAAAAAGTATAAAAACCTGTCTTCAATTACTTACAGTGTGTCGATTGGTTACAAAACTTTTGTGCTTCCTCACAATAGTCTTCACTTGCAATTTACATAAAGTCTCATATCATCAATCTAATATATATGTATACAATTATTATGATTATTAAATATTCATTTGACTATAATGTTATTACATCCTTTTTATGTAAAGTATTCTAAATTTAAAATAAATATATATTATGGCATTTCATTACATCATCCTGAAATCATCCGATAGTATTACATCTTTATATTCTATTCTATATAGAGTTATTTATCTTTTATAACAACACTTTTCAGCATCCTCTCCATAGTCCTCACTTACAATTTGTGTAAAACTTCATATTATCAATCTAGTGTATATATGCATTATTATCATTATTAATCATTTATTTGACTATAACTATTATTACCTTTTTTATACATAATATTCTAAATTTAATTAAGTTTAACTTAATTTTTATTATAACATTTCATTTCA
Organism: Natrix helvetica; assembly: GCF_964273705.1. Classification (NCBI taxonomy): domain Eukaryota; kingdom Metazoa; phylum Chordata; class Lepidosauria; order Squamata; family Natricidae; genus Natrix; species Natrix helvetica. The sequence goes on from NC_138548.1 coordinate 337,980,176, forward strand.
TCATCCTGCGTCCTTCCAGTAGTAGTGCAATCCTATATCTCATGCCATTTGTAGCATTTGTATTCTAATTGTTTTCTTGATAAATCTTATTTGGACTTCTCTTGGCACCTTGTTGTTCATTGTATATCTTGTAAAGACTCGAAACCCTCCATCTGTTCCTTCCATCAGCTTGCCTTTAGTTATCACCGATGCTTCTGCCAGAATTTCTCTCATTGTTTCTGCCAGATTTTCTCCCTTTTCTTCTTCCATGTTTTGAAGTTTGCGATAGAGTTCCAGTTTGTTAATCTCTCCTTTCAACACTCCACTCCTGTCATTTCCAACCATGCTTGATTTGCTGTCAATATCAACAATTTTCTTATCACTTTGTTCATATTTTCCTTCAATTTTTTGAACTCTATCCTCAAATTTCATCACCATTTTGTAAATATTCTCAACTCTTCCCTCTATTTCTTCTGTTTTTTGTTCTATATTCTCCATTCTCTTTTGTATATTCTCTGTAATTATTTGTACTTTTTGAATTTCTAACATAATCATTTGTAATGTAAGTTCTTTTTCTTCTTCATGTTGCGACATTTTTCCAAGTTATAAATATTGCCACTAAAACATCCAAGGCTTTTTTTGTTAAGTTTCAAATAAGATCACAATAATCTTTCAAGTCAAGGCTTTCTCTTCACTCCAGTGAAGAGATAGTACTCCAGATAGTACTTGATAGTACTCCAGAAGAGCACCTGCATAAACAATCTGTACTCTTCCCACTATCCCTTTCAATATACAAAATCAGGAGCCTTGAAGTATAAGATATGAGTCGGATGTTCAAAGGGAATAAGAAAGAAACAATTTTTCCAAGCCTCCAGCATCTAGGTGGCAGTATTACTTCTTTTTCATTTGCTTTTACCCCTCTCTTTAGATTCCAAACTTAAGAAAAGAAAAGAAATCTTTAAAAAAGACAATCCAGCTGAGCGTTGAAAAAAGAAAGGAAAGAAATTCATGATCCACCAATATGAAAAAAGAGGAAAAATAGAAGAAGAAGGAAAAAAGATACCAGTCTAATTTAAAAAGTAAGAGGCATTTGTAAAAATTCCATCCATAAAAAAAAACAAAGTTAAAAAAGGATAACACCCTAAGTTTAATACAGGCTTAATTTGTTGCTTGCTCTCTTTTGTCTTCAATTTTAATTTTACTCTAACTCTTTTTGGGTATTCTCTTCTCTAATAGTAAAAGTTTATCTCACTCTCTCTCCTGCTTTTCTTCTATTCAGGGGCTGTCCCAACCTTCTGCAGCTTAATGGCTGCTTCTCTTGTTGCCGGAAAAAATAGCTTCCCCTGGATCAATCAGAGACTTTGCGATATCTCTGAGATCAGCAGGACGTGCCCTTCTCTATCACCGTCTCTACGGGACTATTTAGGTCCAAAAGGACCGTCCAGCAGCAGAGATATTGACAGCAATCTTGGAGCTCCAAGATTGCATGTCATGCCATTGTGATGTCAGCCCTGCCCTCCCAATACAAGTAAGTTCTTGTCTTGCAACCAAAATTGGGACCACGTGGTTATTGAGTTTCACATGATTTTACATATTTTTTGACATGGTTGTTAAGTGAATCACTGCAGATCACATGATCATTAAGCAAATCCAGCTTCCCCCATGATTCTGCAACCATTGTAAATACAGACTAGTTGCAAAGCCCTTGAATTTTGAACATGCAACCAGGAGGATGCTGAGGAGATTTGTTTGTAAGTTCCTTTTTTTCACTGCTGCTGTAATTTTGAAAGATCACTGAGTGAATGTTTGTAAGTTGAAGTCTACCTGTATATACAGAAGATTTGACCTATCATGAAGAGGGTTAGGGTTAGGGTAGAAGACCTGCCTCACATACTATTTGACTGTATAAGAGGGTGAGAGACAGGTACCCTGGTTCATATACACTATATTGCCAAAAGTATTTGCTCACCTACCTTTACTCGCATATGAACTTACTGTAAGTAATATCCCATTCTTAATCCATAGGGTTCAATATGACATCGGTCCACCCTTTGCAGCTATAACAGCTTCAACTCTTCTGGGAAGGCTGTCCACAAGGTTCAGGGGTGTGTTTATGGGAATTTTTGACCATTCTTCCAGCAGCGCATTTGTGAGGTCACACACTGATGTTGGACAAGTTTACGTGGCCTACCACTTTGTGGCTGAGTTGCTGTCGTTCCCAAACACTTCCATGTTCTTATAATACAGCTGACAGTTGACTGTGGAATATTTAGGAGCGAGAAAATTTGACGACTGGATTTGTTGCACAGGTGGCATCCTATCACAGTTGGAATTCACTGAGCTCCTGAGAGTGACCCATTCTTTCACAAATGTTGGCAAAAACAGTCTGCATGCCTAGGTACTTGTTTTTATACACCTGTGGCCATGGAAGTGATTGGAACACCAGATTCTGATTATTTGGATGGGTGAGTGAATACCTTTGGCAATATAGCGTACTAAATGAATGACCCATGGGAACCCCATATTAAAACAATTTACCTTATGCACGGCCAAAATTAGAAAACAACATTTAATGCAGCACAATACTTAAGTAAAAAGGGACACAGTGGCTCCGTGCTTAAGAGCAGTTCGAATGCCTAGTGCTGCATAATGGAGTGAGCTCCCGTTACTTGTCCCAGCTTCTGCCAACCTAGCAGTTTGAAAGCATGTAAAAAATGCAAGTAGAAAAATAGGGAAGGTAACAGCGTTCCATGTGCCTTCAGCATTGAGTCATGCCGGCCACATGATCACATAGATGTGTTCGGACAGCGCTGGCTCTTTGGCATTGAAACGGAGATGATCACTGCCCCCTGGAGTCAGGAACGACTACCACATATGTGCGAGGGAAAACTTTACCTTTACCTTACTTGAGTAAAATGGTTCAGTTGAGATCGGCATATGTGGGACTGATTGGGGTAGATTGTAGGGGTGATACTAAAATATTATTTTATTTTATTTATCTATATATTGAATTGTTGTATTTTATTCCAATTTTATTTTAAATTGTATTTTATTTTATTCCAATTTCATTTTAAATTGTTTTTATACAATTTAATAATTTTTGGAATTCTGTGTTTTGATATATCCTGTGCGCTAATCAATAAACTAAACTAAACCTATCATGAAGAAATGCTGTTTGTAATATTTTTTAGTACCTGAAAGCACCAGTATGAAGTGGTGGCCAGAGGTTTAGTCCTGCTATAGCCATGATGGCTAACCTACAGCATGCATACCAGAGGTGACCCATAGAGCCTTCTCTGTGGGCACACGTGCCATTGCCAGCTGCTCTTCTGGTTTCTGGCATGCACATGTGTGCCGGCCAGCTGATCTTTGTGTGTGCCAGAGCACTGGAAACCTGAAGACCAGGTGGCCGGTGCACGCATACACACACTGGCCACCTGGATTAAGTCTTATGGACCTTGGTAGCAAGTGGGAGGCCAAGAAGAGAACTTTGAGCAATCCTAGTGAATTTTCTTGAATCACTTGCTTATGATATACATTTCCACACACACCTCTGTTTTGCTTTCTAAATTTCAATATTTTATCCTATCTTCTTCTTGTGCCATATCCATCACCGGACTTTGGCGATCATGTTGGCAATCCTATTTTTGTCAACAGCTGCACGAAAAAGTGCTGCTGAGTTTTGTCCAAACCAGTCCCTTAGATTTTGAGGCCATGATGTTCTTCTTCTCCCTGGACCTCCTTTGCCTTCAATCTTTCCATGGAGGATTAAGTGAAGGATGCCGTATTTTTCTGGGTGTCACATCACATGTCCAAAATTCCCTAGCTTTTGCTTTTTAATGGCTTTGATGATTTCCCTTTGGTTTCCCAGGCGGCTTATCACCTCCTCATTTGTGATTTTGTCACATCTAAATAAATATTTAAATAAAATCAGGTTTTATCATATATGATATTTATACTGTGAATTCTTCATTATGACCATACAGATTATTATTCCATATTGAATGGGGAAAAAAAACCAGTGATTTTCTTTCTACCATCATCATGTTATTATTGTCAATGAGATTTGTTTGTTGGTTTGATTAAGGCAGAACACAAGAAAAGACAATGACTGCATTTAAATGGGTCATACACTGCTATGTCATTCACTATCCTCATTGATTTTGACCTCAAGATCCAAAATTTATTTGCACCATCATCCTGTTATTATTATTGTTAATAAAATGTGCTTGTTGGCTTGACTGAGATAGAATACAAGAAATGGCAACGACTACATCTTTAGGAGTCATATCCTGGGAGGTTATTCAATATCCTCCTGGATTTCGGCCCCAAGAGCCAAAAATTACCCTCAATTCAATCATAGGATAGGGCCAGAGGTGGGATGCTACAGGTTTGCCCGGGTTCGGGAGAACCCATACCTAACATTATGGCCAGTTCTGAGAACCTCCAAATCCCCCCCCCATCAAACCCCGCACCTGCCACCCCACCACGCCCCTCCCAGGAGTCTCCACATGGCCCATTTTGGATGTGTGGTAAGTGCAGGGCCTGCATGGAGGCTTGGGGAGGGGAGAAACAGGCCTCCCAGAAGGCCTCTGAAGCCCTGGTGAGGCAGTTTTCACCCTCCAAGAGGCTCAAGGAAAGCCTCTGGAGTCTGGGGAAGGTTAAAACGTGCCCCCCCCCCCCGCTGTGGTGTAGGAGGCTGACTAGGCCACACCATGGCCATAGCCCCCCAGCAAATGAGCAGAGAACCCGTTGCTGAAATTTTTGAAGCTCACCCCTGGATAGGACAGCACCTTGGACAGAATTGCTAAAACCACATTGCAAATTGTCTCAGACATTCACATCTAATTGTTAGACATGATGAAGTTGATCATTTCAAGCACTATGCCTGGGGTTCAACGTGTGAAAAGCGTTTAAAATCTATAATGAAGAAAACTCCTGCTTTGCTTAAGGCTTTTGCAAGTACCTGTACAAACAAATTGTACAAGTAAGCATCACATGTCAGGGTCCTACCTCCTTATTATAACTTAATAAGCAGCTATTAGGATTTCTAGGGGAAGATAAGCAAGTGAATGCCTTAATGGTAATTTGGTGACATCTCGTTGAAGGAGCAGCAATGAATTCTATTACGCTGTGGCAAATGGCTCCTACGGATATGATTTGCAGAGATTTGCATGATGCTGCTTCGGAATGGATTATTGCCTGCCTCTTTAAAATGATGCACACAGTACATGATCTTCATTGGTGTGGTTCACTTACATATGGTACATGATGATGCTTTCCTCTCCGTAGATTTCAATCATGCATAGCCTGTTTCTTCAGGCATCTTTTGCAATACAGGATGCTGGCTAAACAGCTTAGGGAATAAACACTTTTAAAATCCATTTCAGAAATGCTTGAGAAAAAATGCACCCTTATGTACAACATATCCCCCCCCCCCAAGTTTCTCAGTATGCAAGGTACGATAGCTTCAAATGTGGAAGATATGATACATGTGGGGACTCTATCTTTTTAATGAAATGTTTTCTGTTTGGGGTGCTGTTCTTTCCCTCTTTTGGAGTTTTGTTTTAATCCTTTTTCATCTTCATCATCATTATTTAATATATGCTGAGAACACGACAGATGAGAGGTAAACGTACAGTATATACACAGTCTATGTAATTATAAGTAAAATTTATATGGGGGTAGGGCAATGGCACGCTTCTGCTACCGAACCGGTAGTGACGATAAGAGGATACCATTGCTGAGGTAGTCCTCAACTTACGACTATAATGGAACCTGCCCCTTATGGTTGTAAGTCACGACAGTCATAAAATGTGTCACCATGCCGTTTTTGTGGCCTTTTTTGCAGCAATCATTAAGCAAACCCGTTGGGTGGAAATTGCTGGAAATTGAACATGAATGCCATTTTGGAGCCCAAAAATAAGTCATAAATTGCAGTTACATAACCAGGGCTGCTGCAAAAGACCGTAAATGTGGGCTGGTTGCCAAGCAACTGAAATGCAATCACATGACCATGGGGGGTGTACAGGTGTCAGATCGTCAGACCTGGGGTTTTAAGTTCCTTGGAGAAAAGGGGGCATATCTTTGAATGCTTGCTGTTTGTAAGTCGAGGATAACTTCTAAGTTTGGCCTATTGTATGAGAGAGACTTCCTGCTAATTTTGAAAGGGAGATATTTGAGCTTGAGGCCCAAGTCGTGACCTGATTGCACCACAGGAATCAAAAGTAAGGAAACATGGAGCAACATATCTGACTCAGGAGAGGTTGCAGCTCAACCAGAAACCCTTCCTATCAAGCAGAACCCACTAACAGATTAACAGAATTGGAAAGGACCTTGTAGGTCATCTAATCCAACTCCCTCCTCAAGCAGGAGACCCTACACCATTTCTGATAGATGGCAGTCCAGTCTCTTCTTGAAAGCCTCCAGTGATGAAGCTCCCCAACTTCTGAAGGCAAACTGTTCCATTGGTGGATTGTTCTCACTGTAAGAAAATGTCTCCTTATTTCTAGGTTGAATCTCTCCATAATCAGTTTCCATCCATTATTCCTTGTCTGGCCTTTGGGTGCTTTGGAACTAGGTGAGGGGGGGAGTCCTTTCCAAGCACAGGAATATTTCATAACTTGGTAGATGTTCGGCAGAAGGAACAGTTGCATGAAAACAAAGATACTGTACAATCCTTGCTGTTCTAGATATACCGGGAAGGATTTTACCTTGTGGTAGAACAACCTCTGGTCTAAGCTAGGGCATATCTTATAGGAAGTTGCACATTAGCACCTAGTTATAAAGTAAAAATAGCTTTACTTCTCTGCATTTTTCAATGATTTTAATTCACGCCATCACCTTCTGTTTTTATTACACGTTCCAATTTATGTTATCTGCTTTATTTAAAATAAGTATACATCACCTTGACTGTGTTATCAAGTTGCACAAATAAAACAAGAACATTAAACACCTCTGGCCCAAAGCTGTAAAAAGCTTACTAGATTAATCTAATTATAACAGCCCACATTGGCTTTCATCCAATGAGGGGTATCAGGTGCATGCAAACCATACAAATTTACCTAAATAAAAGAGTCTGGGACACAGAGAAATCTTAATCATGGAATGGAAAGGTCTGAAGGGGTCTTTTCCAACCCCCTAGTTAAAGCAGGAATCCACTACTACAATATCTACAAGAATGGAATGGAATGGAATGGAATGGAATGGAAAGGAAAGGAAAGGAAAGGAATGGAATGGAGTAGAGTAGAGTAGAGTAGAGTAGAGTAGAGTAGAGTAGAGTAGAGTAGAGTAGAGTAGAGCAGAGCAGAGCAGAACAGAACAGAATAGAATATGTTTACTGGCCAGTTGTGATTGGATTCACGAGGAATTTGTCTCTGGTGCATACGTTCAGACTGTACAAATAAACAACAAGCAATAGGTCATAGATCACAATAAACAACAATGGATAAATCATAAGAAACCAATGCAAGAAAGAAACATGAGAGGAGGGGAGAAGTGAGAAATGAGACAGTGCTGTGGGAATTAAATGTCCAGCATTGTGGGGTGGGGAATGATCTTTATATCTAGTAATTTTGGCATGTAATGCCCTATAGAGGCATCCTGAGGGGAGAAGTTGAAATAGATGATGTCCAGGATGTGAGGGGTCGGTAGATATTTTCTCTGCCCTCTTTTTGGTTCATGCAGTATACAGATCCCCAATGGAAGGCAGGCTGGTTGCTATTGTTTTTTTTTTCTGCAGTTCTAACTATCCAATGAAGTCTGTATCTGTCCTGTTTGGTTGCAACACCAAACCAGATAGTTCTTGAAGTACAAATGACTGTTTGAGACCATATGCCAGGGTTCCAAGTAACACCCCTAACAAAAGAAGACTCCGAGGCACACCGTTCCTCAAAGTTCCATTTTATTAGAGATGCCATAATGGCACATCTTGGAAAACCTGAATCTGAAAGCTTCCAGGTTTTCCCCACCTAAGTGAAAGTTCAAGTCCCTGTCCAGTACCCACATGTCCATCACATGGTCCAATCAATGCACCATCCAAACTGGAGATGCCTCCCAGTCACACCAGTGGTGGGTTCCGGATCCTGTTTCAACCGGTACTGTTGCAACGGGGCCCGGCGTCCTCCACATGAACGTGTGCAGCACGCGCATGCGTTCTAACCTCCAGTGATGCCTCTGCGAGCATCCGTGATGCTCCAGCTGCTCGGTAGAGTGTACCGTAGGCAATGTACATGACGTGTGCAGAAGTGCCAAAGAGTTTAAAGACAGGTAAGGATGACGGGCGGGTGGGTGGGTCCTCTGGAGCACCATACCGGAACGGTACCCAGTGCTCTGGGCAGGCACTGGTACACCCATACCAGGGTGTACCGCCTGCAACCCACCACTGAGTCACACTATCATAGTTTCATGGCAAGAAGTCCTTGACTCTCTGAGAAAGGAATGTTATTTAGACTATATATCTCCCATACTTCATATAATCCCCCCTCCCATTTTCCCACAGCATTGAATGTGGCAGGTCTGAAGCCCAATGAAAAAGATGGCTTCCAGGTCTGACACCATACTCAAGCAAACTCTGATGCCAATGGATAATCCATCCCCGCCTCAGGCAGCCTATTCCATAGTTGAACAGCCCTTACTGACAATATTTTTTTTTCCTGACACCCTACAGAAATCTACTTCTATATAATTTAAATTCACAATTCCTTGTTCTCTTTTCCAGGGTAATTCTGAATATTCTGCCCTGTTTTTTTTACATGTCAGTCTTCAGAGCTTTGAAGAAAACTCTCTTATCCTCTGAAGTCTTTGTCTTTTTCATGCAAAACATCCTCAACATCTCCACATTTTCCTCTCAAGTTATTCTTTTGTTGCTTTCTTTCTACGTGCTCCAGTTCACCAGCATGCATCCTTAAATGTGGTCTCCATAATTGAATGAAATACTCAAGGTGTAGTTCAACCAGTGCAGAATAGAAGAACCAATTATTTTTTCCCACTAAAGTGAAAAAGCCACCTAATTCATCTTGCTGCAACAGTTGAGACGGCCTTGAGAATGCCTCTGGGCTACTTAGGTGAGAGGAGAATCCTCCAAGCTTTCTCTCCTAGTACAAGATAAGAATTTCTACACAGAAGCATCTCTCTTTTCACCACTTTTTGATTGTTTCAGAAGGCGGATTTATTTCAGCACATTTTTGTAGAATGTGGGAGACATTGTAAAACTTTCCTTCTCCTTGCTGACTCTCTTTCCACGTTTTTGCACCATTTTGCACCATTTTAGACTCAGTTGCCAAGTTCTGTGTTCTCAGGTTGTCATCAGACACAATCACTTTCTGGCTAAGCAGAATTATGTCCAATATCACACAAATGAAACGATGACATTTCCATTCGCAACCATTACATTTTGCAGTCTAGTTCAGGTTTGGCGAACCTTTTCAGCATTGAGTGCCGAAACGGGAGCATGCGTATGTGTTGGAAACCAGAAGAGCAGCCGCCCCGCGTGCATTCGCAGACTGAGAAGATGATCGTCTGGTTTCTGGCATGCACATGTACACCGGCCAGCCTTTCGGCATGCACATGCTCTTCTGGTTTCCAGCACTCCTGCGTACATGGAGACCAGCTGGCCAGCAAAAGAACCCAGAAAAGCAATGGGCGAGTGCTCGCATGCCCAGAGAGAGATCGTTCTGCATGCCACTTCAGGCACATGTCCCATAGGTTCACCATCACGGGTCTAGTTTCTCATTATTGGGAATACTTGCCCCATCCAGACTTTAGCTAATCTAATATTCTGTCCTTTGGTCCATCATGATAAACATTCAGATTTCAGTAACATCATGGGGAAAATCAATAGTCGTTATTAACCAGTAAGATATTCATAAGACAGGGGAGCTTTTCTTGTTTTTAATAGATTTAAGGTAGTTCTCAACTTATGACCAGTCATTTACTAACTGTTCAAAATTATGATAAATCTCCCAAAAGTTTCTGAAGTTCTACTCTCCAGCTCCTATGGTCACAAAACTACATTCTGGGTGCTCAGCAACTGGCCTGCACCTACATTTTCTGGGGGAAACAAAATTTACATAGCATACAATGGGTTCACTTAACAACTGTTGCAAAAAGAGGTGATAAAATTGGGTCAGTCACAGGATGATCCTCTTTATGACTGTTACAACTTAACAACTGTATTTCCCAGGTTCAGTTATGGTCATAGTCCTTGACTGTATGTATGTATGTATGTATGTATGTATGTATGTATGTATGTATGTATGTATGTATATAATTTCTTAAAGAGGGTAAGTTCATTTAGGTATGCAACTTGATGGCGAGTAATTTCGGAAGAACTACATTATGTAGAAATTGGCTAACATCTCCGTGTTATACAATCAAAAATAAACGCAATTTAATAAATTATAGACTGATTAAATCATAGACTTTTATCCAGTTCCCGCTCCCTGTCTGTCATTAAAATAATCAAAAGTTCAGGCTGACCTTCTCTTTGGCAGATGAAGCCACTTCAACCAGACTTGCCAGCTGACCGTCTGCAAGCTGGACAAGCTGTTTCTGTCTTAGAAAAGTGGGAAGATGTTTGTGCTCTCTTTAATCTTGATGTAGGGTCTGTAATAAATCAAGTGAGCAATTCCATAGTTTAGGCAGAGGTTTTTCTATGCAGCAATTAAGCAATAAATAAGTTCAATTAAATAACTTTAATTGACCTCCCCCTATGCCTGAAAAGCTTTCGATCAGTGTGTACTACCTGTTAACATATGCGAGCAAAACATGGACAATGACTTCACAATTGATACAAAAGCTACGAGTGGCACAAAGAGCCATGGAAAAATATGTGATCGGCATCACAAGACAAGATAGGAAGACCTGTACGTGGATTAGATAACAAACAAAAATATATGATGTCATCAAGAGAGTAAAAGAATTGAAATGGAAATGGGTTGGTCACATGGCAAGAAGAACTGATGGCAGGTGGACCAAGGCAGCCATAGAATGGATCCCACTTGATAAAAAGTGTCCATGAAAGAGACCTAAAAGAAGAAGGATTGATAACATCAGCAAGTGTTGTGGCCCCAATTGGCAAAAGGAAGCTTAATACCATATTGGTTGGAAACATGCAGAAGAGGCCTTCATCCTGTAGTTGATAGACAATGGCTAGGAAGAAGAAGAAGAAGAAGAAGAAGAAGAAGAAGAAGAAGAAGAAGAAGAAGAAGAAGAAGAAGAAGAAGAAGAAGAAGAAGAAGAAGAAGAAGAAGAAGAAGAAGAAGAAGAAATAACATTAATGATAAATAACAGGACATCACCATACAGACTGGAAATGCCATCCTTTCTCTGTTCTATGTTTATATGTCTATTTAGCTTCTTTCCCAGCCTTGTTCATGCTACTGTAAATATGCCAAGCTCAGCAGTAAAGTTTGTCAATTTGAAGATAACTTCTTGTCGAAATGATGTGATGATGATGATTTTATCCAGTCTTTTTAAATATATAGCTCAAGGAGGTGAACATACCTAATATTCCCAAAGGTGCTTTTCCAAAAGGCAACTGGACTTTCTTTGTTTTACATTGAAGATGTTTTACTTCTCCAAGAAACTTCTTCAGAACTGACCAGCTGCCTTTTGAAAGAAGGACCTTTGGGGTAACCATGATGTGGATGACCAAGAATCTCCAAAGACCTATACCTAATACTCGGTGGTGGGATTCAACTAATTTAGCAACCAGTTTTCTGCCATAATGACTGGCTGCGTGGGTGTGGACATGGTAGGCAGGGGTGTGTGACAGGTAGCACTCGATCTCCTGCATCCCCCTGGGTGCAAAAATGGGCAACAGGAGGCGTGCACCACTCCCCCAGCATGCCCTGTTTTGGGCCTAGAAGGCCTTCCTGCAGCCTCCTGGGAGCAAAAATGAGCCATACGGGGATACCTCCCCCTGTGTCCCGTTTTGGGCCTAGGAGGCCTCCCTGCGCTTACATGAGAGCCAGAACAGGGCATGTGGGGACTCTTGGGATGGGGGGAGGGGCGAGATGGGGCAGAGCCAGCCAGTCGTCAGAACTAACAATTAACCGAACCAGATGTAAAATTAACATCTGGTTTGCCCGAACCGGCGAGAACCAGCTGAATCCCACCCCTGCCCTGCCTCGTCCTATTTTCCTCACAACAACCTGTGAGGTAAGTTGGCCCATAAAGGAAATGAGACGTGCAGAACAGAAGTCTTGTTTTATAGCTTTGCTCTTTAACAGGCTTTTCTTAGATTACTGGAACATTGTGCTTATATGACTGGACAGTCTGACAGGAGAGGGGAAGATAAGGCATGCTCTGATTCCATTCAAGATACATAACTTCATCTGAGGAATTTGCAAAATGAAAGGACATTCATTGATGCTAGAGGTGAGACAAAGGCACTGCTGGACACACAATGCTCTGATATTTTGGAAGGCCTTGACTCACAATTGAAAGAAATCACAAAGTTGGGGGCAAGGGGAATATGATGAAAGACAATAGATACACAAAATGCAATTTCGCAATAAATGCAATTCTTAAGAGGAAGAGGAAGGCAGTAAATGAAGGACCACATTGTGTTGGAGAAAGGTGACTGTATTATTAAGGAGATTTTGCCTTATTAATTAATTATTTGCATTATTTTGAACTGTTCAGCAGATCTATTTATTTTCTTATTTTTCTAAAACCCTAATATAAGAAAATAGGCACATAGGAATAATAAATGAATGCTTGCAATGCTGACATTAGTTATATTTATTCTGCACTGCTCTAATTATAGCAATGATTGACAAAAATATTAAATATTCTTGTGTTCATAAAGATAATAGGGCTAAGAAAAGGGCAAAACACATGTGGTGTATTTTTGCTGCCATGGGAGGAAATGGGAGAGATAATAACACAGAAAGCCAAAATAAATGTCACAGATTTCAAGATCCAGAGGAAACCATGTAAGCTATTTAAATACATGTACTAAATACAGAAATGGGCATACTTCTAGGCTGTTTTGCAATTGTATTTTCCAACATTTAGACATAAATATAGAGACAAAAATACATTCCAACATGAACACATTCTAAATCTGACTCCAAATAACTCATCTCTCTGATGGATACGCTGGGAAATCAAACTTGTGTTTTATTAGTTAATGCCTTGATTTGGAAGTTGAAAGAGAACAATTTGCATTTAAATAAGAAGATTAATGAAAGACAATTTGAAAGACAAAAAAGATAAGTATAAAAAGTGGAAGGGGGGACATAACTAAGGCAGAATATCAGCAAATAGCCCGAGCATGTAAAGATGAAGTGAGGAAAGCTAAGGCTCAGAATGAAAAAAAGGCTTGCCACAAAAGTAAAAAATAACAAAAAAAAAGCTTCTTCCAACATATTAAAAACAAGAAAAAAGTTACGGAAACAATTGGTCCATTGCTGGGAGAAAGTGGCAAGAAGGTGACAAGCAACAGGGAGAAAGCAGAACTATTTAACTCATGTTTTGCATCTGTCTTTACACAAAGGGATAAAACAGTCACCTTCCTATCAAAACCAGCACCACAAAAATCAGATTAGGAACACAAATTGAAATAGGGAAGAAAATGGTAAGTGAGCACCTGTCTACCCTAGACGAGTTCAAATCACCAGGACTGGGTGGATTACACCCCAGGGTTCTGAAGGAACTAGCAGACGAGATCTCAGAACCACTGAACTATATCTTTCAGAGATCCTGGAGCACCCGGGAACTACCAGAGGACTGGAAAAGAGCTGATGTGGTTCCCATCTTCAAAAAAGGGAAAAAAATAGATCCAGGAAACTACAGACCTATCAGCCTAATCAAGCAATGAATTAGAGAACACCTAGAAGGGTAGACAGGTGCTCACTTACCATTTTCTTCCCTATATCAATTTGTGTTCCTAATCTGATTTTTGTGGTGCTGTTTTTGATAGGTTGGACTGTTTTATCCCTTTGTGTAAAGACAGGTGCAAAACATGAGTTAAACAGTTCTGCTTTCTCCCTGTTGCTTGTCACCTTCTTGCCACTTTCTCCCAACAATGGACCAATTGTTTCCTTAACTCTTTTCTTGTTTTTAACATGTTGGAAGAAGCTTTTTTTTTGGTTATTTTTTACTTTTGTGGCAAGTCTTTCTTCATTGTGAGCCTTAGCTTTCCTCACTTCGTCTTTACATGCTCGGGCTATTTGCTAATATTCTGCCTTATATATATAATTAATAAATATACAATTTGTGCTGATAAATAAATAAAGGGAGACTAGTATAGATCTATTTCAAGCTATTTAGCTCTCATCAGCCAGCCATAACCTTAGTGGGATTTGAACCTAGGCTGTTTTACATGTTAGGCAGTTGTATTAGCTGCTAAGCCACAAGCTCTCCTCCCTTATCAGCTGAGCCAAGGAAATAAGTAAGTGTTATATGCAACACAAAAATGGTTTCCTGCCTGGAAGGCTCCTAGGGTGGAGCTGAAAAGCAAAAGGGAAGCAGTATGTTCCCATATTTGGGCGTAACAGGTGCTTTGACATAACATGTGTGTCTGTGTGTGTGTTCCAGCATAACTCTGGAACGCCTCGAACAATTCCAATCAAACTTGGTACACAAGTGACTTACTCTCTGGAAACAAATATTGTGTGTGTGTGGGGGGATGTAAGACACCCATAAAACCCCTTGGAGAGGGGTGTTCTGTTGTGACTTAAAATGGCTTCTACTATACTGATGCAAAATGGCTTCTACTGTGAAGCACAGTGGAGTTGCCATGGTAACAGTTTCACAGTATTCCACAAGGGGGCTCCCTCTGGTAAGGGAGAAAACATTAGAAATTACATTTGGTCCGGACATTTTCCCCCTGTAAATAAATACCCAGGCAACATCAGGTTATCGACTAGTTCTTAATAAGAACTTTGGTACAATTTTACCCAGGCAGCAGTTAAAGTATTTAATGTTGCCCTCCCCATATGAGAGAGCAATCTGTTTACTGCTAACCTTTGAACATCATGGCTGAAGATTCACCGACTTTAATTTATTGCTCTTTTGTAATATTCCAATCCTTATCCAGACAGACCTTTTAATTAGAATGGGATCAGGAGGGAATTGCTTGGCATTCTAATCCCCATATCAGCCCCCAAGTTGTAAACCAAAGAGAGTAGAAATCCAAAATACAAAACAGTCCTCAGAGGAAGCTGGGAGGTACTTAATCTCCTCCAGAAAATTCAGCTCAGGTTTCTCCCTTTGTTCATTTAAACTTCCGGAGTGTTAACCACCTTCCCTTTGGTTCTTTCTGTGACAGAAAGGCAATATATAAAAACAGAGGAAATCAGACAGTGAAATTCTGGGTTCTATAATATCATCACACGAGGAATTTTAGAATGTCTTGGACTAGCTTAAATACAATATTTGTAGTACATATAAGGTAAAGTTTCCCCTCGCACATATGTGCTAGTCATTCCTGACTCTAGGGGGCGGTGCTTATCTCCATTTCAAAGCTGAAGAGCCAGCACTGTCCAAAGACATCTCCATGGTCATGTGGCCAGCATGACTAAACACCAAAGGCGCACAGAACGCTGTTACCTTCCCACCAAAGGTGGTCCCTATTTTTCTACTTGCATCTTTTAGATGCTTTTGAACTGCTAGGTTGGCAGAAGCTGGAAAAAGTAACGGGAGCTCACTCCATTATATGGCACTAGGGATTCGAACCACCGAACTGCTGACCTTTCTGATTGACAAGCTCAGTGTCTTAGCCACTAACCCACCGTGTGCCTTTTGTAATACATATATCTGACAGTAATTTAACCTGAGTTGTGTTATGATTGGCAGCTCTGTGAGTCTACTTTCTCAGGCTTGTTTTCTGAGCTAAGGGAATGCCACCTGTATCTCTGGATGCTCACTTAATGAAGCTAGTTACCTTGCTTTATGCTTTATTACCTGCCTAGGTATGTTCAGGAAATAAAACCAATTAGTGAAAAATTAAAGAATTCCCTTATGGAACTGTCAGAACAAAACAGCAAAATCCTTTTCATCAGGTTCTTATAGAGAAATGATCAATGTGCAAAGACTAAACATTTCTGTCCTTGAAAACCAGCTTACTGGTCCTCTTATTGCTTCATACACTGACTTTTGTTCTTTAAAACTTTTCTTCCCTCTTTGCTTCAGGATCCTATCAGTTCCAACCACCCATGAGTTTCACTGTCTTTCCTTTTTTTTATTTTTGACCTACTATTTCTTCCTTCAGAGATTAGTTTTACAATTTGGTTTTCCTTCATACTCTGTGTTCAAAGCACTTCAGTGTACCTCCTTCACGTCATTAATTTATTTATTCTTTCATTCATTCATTCACTTTTACATTCGGTCCACATGCCTTTAACTGCTATTCCTTTTTCTTCTTATTCTTCTTCTTATTTAAGGACTGCATTTTCACTGCATTCAACTTATTTATATGTTTCTCTTGACATCTCATACCCTCCATATTGAAAAAGGGGCAGTAGCAGGATGAGGTTTTACGTAACCATTTCCATTCCTTTCGAAACCTAATTCATTTCAATTGATCTCATATTATACCCTATCTTTCTGCTGACATCTTCAAATTCCTCTATTTTTTTATGTTTAATAAACTTTCTACCAGAGATAGAGATTAATCTATTTGCCCTATTTTTTCCACTAATTAATAACCCGCAATTGTTCCCTCCATTTTCCCTATTAAGCACAACTAACATGATTGATACAGTAACCTTTATAGCTATACTTTATACTCCTGATTGCATGAATAACCTAACATTTACTGGACATTATTCTTAATATTCTTAACAACATTATCTGCATATAAAAATATATGTACATTAACATTCTGAATCAATATATGTCCAATATCTCTGCAAGCATTATTTCTTACTTCCTGATCAATGTTGAAACATTCAGCAGAAAATGTTTCATTCTTCAAACAAATACAACCAATGCTATTAACACATAATGCTAAACCCTAAATACAACGCCTGCTAATTTAACAATATATTCTTATATATGTGGTAATAATATTACCTTCATATGGTAATATAGATAGTATCTTTATTATACTGTATAGTCAGAATCTTTAATATATAATAATATTACATTATCATTAGAGATTAAAATATATGATGAATTGGAACTGGACATGTCTAATCTAATGAAAAGAAGGACTAAGGCTCCTTCTCCAGAGCAGGAGTCTGTCAGAATATTCATGAACTGGAATACGACATAGCAACAGGTCAGCCAATGAACAGGGCTTAGTAACAAGGTCAGCCAATGGGAGTTGAGACAGTAAGGGGCCTGGGTGTGGCTTAGCTACGCTAAGCTCTGAAACTGAAACTAGTCTGTGCTGAGAACTAAACTGGTCTGCTGCTCTGATCTGACCCCGAAGAACCACTCTTGGCATTGTATATATTACTTTATGTGTTATTATGTATATAAAGAGAAATTAATGAATCCTGCTGAATCAGTTACCTGTGTGTGCTTTCTGGATTTGATTTCTGCAACAAACATGGCAACTTTAATACTTGTGGATGTCAACCCCCAGAGTACCTCAGACAGCTGGGAGTTGAAATCCACAAGTATTAAAGTTGCCAAGGTTGGAGATCCCTGCTTCAGAGCACCTGAGGATAAGACAAGAAGTAATGGATGGAAACTAATTCAGGAAAGAACTAACCTAGAACTAGAGAAATTTCCTGACAGTGAGAACAATTAATCAGTGGAACAGTTTGCCTTTGCTTTCAAAAGTTGTGGGGGCTCTGTCACTGGAGGTTTTTAAGAAAAAAAATTGAACAACGATTTGTCTGAAATGCTTCGTGTTTCCTGCCCAGGCAAGGGATTGGACAAGAAGACTCTAAAGTCCTTTATAATTCCATTACTCTGTATTCTGTAGGTCAGAAACACAGACAACACAAAAGCACAGTACAAGACACATGGTGTAAAGACTGGTGAGCATGGTTAGCTTAATTTATTATTAGCAAAGCATAAGTTCTACTGTTACAATTAGAAAATTTAGCAATGAAAGGAGTCATTTTCTAATCTTTATTTGCCAAACTGCCCGTAAGCTAAGTGTAGCATTTGCCCATCAAATAAATTGTAGATACTGTATGCCAGAAATGGGGACCATGAATTTGACAGAAAGAAATATATCATTGATCCACCATATGTGCAAACTGATTTTAAGAATGATGACCAGAACTAATTTCTCTTGAATTTATAGGATATAATATGACTGTAGAATTAGTGGCAGCATTTTCTTCTAAGACTTAGTAATTCAAATTCTTACACTCTTAAATAGAAGGAAGTAAAAATCACATCAGTTGAATTCCTGAATGTACGATACTCGTTCCTTGTTTCCCACTCCTCTCAGCCCTAGATGTCTGCTGATCACGATCATGGGTTATCATAATATTTGTTTGCTTTTACTGTTAAGATCCGTGTATTTATTCTACATCGACAGGGATAAAGGTGGAAAAACTCTACCAACCCCAGACATTCCAAAGACAAAAACCAGAAACTCTGCATTCTGAAGCAAGACTTGTTGCTTTCCCTCTGAGGAAACTATAGGAGAGTTTAAAAAGTTTAAAGATAACCAGGGGATTTCAGGGGAGATTTTATTCATCCCCAATTCCAAACAATCCAGTCTTCACTCAATCAGCTGTTAAAACATAAAGGAATTCAACATATATCTGACAGTGATTGATTGATTAGTTAATATTTTGTATGGAGAGAGAGAGAGAGAGAGAGAGAGAGAGAGAGAGAGAGAGATGGATGGATGGATGGATGGATGGATGGATGGATGGATGGAGGGAGAGAGAGAGAGAGAGAGAGAGAGAGAGAGAGAGAGAGAGAGAGAGAGAGAGAAATTCCTCAAGAAAAATAAAAGTAAGAAAGCAAAATTAAGGAGAAATTTCCTGACAGAACAATTAACCAGTGGAAGGACTTGCCTCCAGAAATTCTCCAATACACAATCTACTGCTGTGAACAAAGTAGTTGATGATGAGGGTATTAATCAATCTTACTATAGCCTCGTGGTCCAGGAAGAAATGCAACTGGCACCCCAGATCCCTGACCACAATCTGATTTGCTATTGCATCAGAAACTGTGAGTGAGAGGCCTCCAAGTCGCAGACCTGCTGTGGACTACAGGGCCACAGCCCTTTTGAAACTGGGATATGTCAGCAGTGGGCAAATGTATTCATGCAAAGCTCCATTTCCACAAGTAGTGGGCCCTTTGCTTGCGTGCAAAAGGTGCTTGTGCTTGCATGCAAACCTCCCCTCACATGAGTGGAGGTAGCTAACTTGATTCATGCGAATAGAGCTTAGCGCACAAGTGCTCTGCTCTAGTGCCCCTCCACTCATGGGAGTGGAACTTCATGCATTGGTGGAAGAGCCCTCCACTCACGTGCAAAGCTCCATTCGTGCAAGTGAAGAGTGTGTGTGCTTGCCGTTTGCAGCAATGGAGGTGTGCATGTGTGTGTTCACCTGCCACTCACACAGCCCCCCACACCAGGCTGGGCCACCAGGCTGGAAAGGTTGGGGACCGCTCTTCTAGTTCAACCCCCTGGTCAAACAGGGGACCCTATATCATTCCATACAGGTAGCTGTCCAGGCTTTTCTTTAAAACTCCTTTGTTGAAGCACTCGCAACGTCTGAAGGCAAAGCTGTTCCACTTGTTAATTGTCCTCCTGTTAGGACGTTTCTCCTAAATTCCAGGTTGCTTCTCTCCTTGATTAGTTTCCATCCATTGTTTCTTGTTTTGTGCTTAGGTGCTTTGTAAAATAAGTTTACCCCCTCTTCTTTGTGGCAGCCCCTCAAATATTGGAATACTGCTATCATGTCCGCCCCCCCCCCTACTCTTTCTTTTCTCTTGACTGGCCATACCCAATTTCCTCAACTGATCTTCATATGCTCTTTTTTGCACTTTTTCCAAACTCTCCCAATCTTTTTTCTCTTTCCCTCTCTCGCCACACAGTGTTGAGGGGTTTTCCATCTGTACCAGGAGTGTCAAACTCAAGGCCCACAGACTAGATCCAGCCTGCGGGGTGCATTAGATCTGGCTCATGGGGCTGTCCTGGAAACAGCAAAGGACTGGCCCATGGTGCCTCTGCCAATGAAAACGGAGCTCAGGAGTGCTGTGCACTCCGTTTTCAGCTGCAACGGCCTCCTGCAGCGCTCTGCTCATGATTTTGCTGTCAGAGTGCTGCAGGAAGTCATTGCAGCCGAAAATGGAGCCCAGAAGTGCCACACGAGCTCCCTTTTCACTGGCACAGTGCTAGCTAAACAAACTACTAGCAAAAGTGGCATTGGAGCACACAAGGGACATGGAGGTGGCCACGCCTACCCCAGCTCCCCCCCACAGGTCAAACCCACCCTGATGCAGCCCTCAATGAAATCAAGTTTGACACCCCTGATCTATGCCTATCATCCAACTTCTTTAAAAGCATTGAAAAATATGCCTCACTTTCGTGTTAGCTACAAGGAAGATAAAATGTGACACGTATTGGTCTTCATTTTGATTTGAGTAGTTCTCTTTTAAAGAAAACTTAGAACTTATTATTTTCAGGTGTGAGAAATGCCAAAGCTAAAAATGCACTCTTGACCTTTGGCCATCTCCATGGCCATTACAAATAACAGGATTAACCAGGTTCTCCTGTCCAAGGTCACTCAGATCAACCCTCTCCATTTCCATTAGGGTATGAGTCTGCTGTGCCAAGATTATCTCTGACTGGCTGAAAGAAGATGTGAAAGAAGGTAGAGATTGAAATGTGAAAGGAAAATTCTAACCAATTAGATTCAATATTGAACTTCCCCCTTCAGTTCCTTCTCTGAGGAGTTGCTGACTCTTTATTTTTAGAATTGCTGGCCTTGGATTGAACGTGGATGACTGAGGAATCCTGGGAGTTGAAGTCCATACATCTGAAAGTTGCCAAGGTTGAGAAAACCCTGCAAAGGCTCAAGTGGGAGATGGCCAACTATGTTCAGATACTTTGAAATGGGACTGATTTGGTTTTTTAATTATTTGTTTTGTTTTATTGGCATTTTGACTTTCCACAAATTATGTGCCGTGGCAGGAGAAAGACATGTAGCTTTTTCTGACACTGAAAATTCTCACTCTCTACTTTGTCTACCTGAAACTCTACTTGCCAGATCATGTGCCAATGGGATGGGCCTACTCACTAAGGCCAACTCGCTGCAGGACAATGTAACAATTTAATTATTTAAAATAAATACAAAATGATTTTAATGTTTGCCATTCACATTTCATTCTGCCCTTCCCATTGCTTTCATGATTCTATCCTACAATTTCTTTGATATTAGTGTAACTTTTGTCCTGCAGTGAGTTGGCCCACAGCAAAAAAGTTATCTTATGGCAGGTTAGCTGTGGCAATTGGGCTGAGGTGAATTGTCATAGCCCTATGTCTGTGATGGCGAACCTATGGCCTGCGTGCCAGAAGTGGCACACAGAGCCCTCTCTGTGGGCATGTGTGCTGTCACCAGCTACCCTTCTGGTTTAAAAAACAGGTTCTATTTTTCGGCCATTTTCAGGCATTTGTTGGGGCCGTTTTCACAGCTGTTGCCCCCCAAAATGCCCTGAAAACAGCCCGACAGTCTGAAATGGCCCAAAAATGTCCCAAAAAACACCCCAAAACCAGGCATGCATGTACTGGCCAGCTGGTCTTTGGGTTTCCAGTGCATGCACATGCATATACATCACACATGTTCCAGTTTGGGCATTCAGTGCCAGAAAGGTTCGCCATCACTACCCTATGCCAAGACTTTATTCAGAAGTGGCTTATGAAATCTGAAAATTATATCTATATAATTTTCAATGCCACCTCCACGTTGCCTAAAGAAACTTTTCTTTACCTTTCAAAGTTATTCTAAAACAATGGCTAAATATTTTTAACCCTGTAAAACAAATGTTTACACCAGACTTTAGTTTCATCTTTATTTACTTACTTCTATTGCAGAGAGTCATTTTATCCATTAATTACTGTGATTTATTTCAAAATCACATGGTTCTCTGAGTATTTATAATATTCACCGCTTTTGCCAGGTTTCATCAGCTGATTGGCAAGGAAAACCTATGTGAAAGATTAAAGGTGATTTCTCTATAGCGCCCATTGCCATATAATCCAATTGTCATACAATCCACAAAATTACTTGCAGAGATTGCCATTGCTAATTCAAGGTATTTGGTTTCTCCAAAGCTATACACCAAGCAAAATTAACTGATCATCTGTGGTGTTTTACTTAGTTTTACTTTCTCAATGTCTTCATAAATAAAAGCTGATAGCTGATGTCTATGGAGATCCTTAGTCATCCAGGTCATGGTTGTCCCAAAGGTGCTTTTTCAAGAGGCAACTGGACTTTTGGGTTTTTCTTTAAAGACATTTCGCTTCTCATCTAAGAAGCTTCTTCAGCTTTGACTGGATAGTGGGGAATTGAAGAAGCTTCTTATATGAGAAGCGAAATGTCTTCAAAGAAAAGCCAGAAAGTCCAGTTGCCTCTTGAAAAAGCACCTTTGGGCTGATATCTAATGTTCCACTGTTGAGTCAAGGGTTCAGTGTTTCTCAACCTTGGCAACTTCAACTCCCAGAATCCCCCAGCCAGGTTGAGAAACTCTTCAAGAGCTCAAGTAGGAGATGGTCAATTAGGTTCAGATACTTTTGGATGAGAGTAATTTGTTTTTACATTTTGGGTTTTTCAAATCTCCATCTTATTCCTCATTTGTAAAACATACAACTACTCAGGTCTAGATGAATAATTATTGTCAACTACAGTACTTTATTTATCTTTTACATCTTAATCAATGTAGCCCAGATAAGCATTTGAATGAAACAATGGATGAGATTGTAGATAACAAACTCCAGTTTAAATGAAATGAAAAACTGTAGAACAGTCCTTTCCCAATATAAGCGATGATCTGGAAAAAAAACTGGGCTCTTATAAAGAACTGGGTGTGTAGACTGGCATTCTTTAGGATTAACTACTCTTGTTAGAAGTCCAAATACTGCTGTTTTACCAGATGTTACAAGCCTTTGGTGGAATTTTCAATACAATCACATTTAAATGTAAATAATGCTATGTGAAGCTTTTGTGAGAAGATTATCAAACACCCTCCTCAAAATATTAAAATATTCACATTGCTTAGAGGATGTTGTGTAGCTTTTGAAATGTTTCTCATGTTGCATTCATTTCTACAAGCACAGAACCTCCACTGGATCGGACAATGAAACAAATTGTGCATGCAGAAAGGACCCTTTTTGCAGCTTGCCCCAAATCTTTCAGAAGATGTGGTTACCTCAATGCTTCTAGAAAAAATGCTTCATTTACATCAACACTCTTTGCAAAGTAGCTCTTCAAATGTTTTTCTTCTGCTCTTAATTCAAATGTCTATGGTAGGGATGTCCAACCTTGGCAACTTTAAGACTTGTGGACTTCAATTCAGCCAACAGGGAATTCTGGAAGTTGAAGTCCACAAGTCTTAAAGTTGCCAAGGTTGGACACCCCTGGTCTACAGCCTATTCTTATATTTTCTATTAAGTGTGTAACTAAACACAGAAGAACCAGTTGAGTGTAGTGAGCTCCTGCCTAGAAATTGTGAGGCCATTAGTTCTAGTCTTGCCTTAGGCATTCAGCCATATGGGTGATTTTGGGTGAGCATCTCTCTCTTTTCAGCCCTAGGAATAAAGGGGGTATTCAGGCGGTTTGGACTGGTTCACCCAAACTGGTAGCGGAAATCATGGGCGGGCTTCCCCAGCCACCCCGGCTCTATGCCGTCCTATTTAGGCACATTTTGAGGTGTATGCACGGAAGACACACAGGCAAGCAAAGAACATGCATGGAAGGAGGAGTGCATGCATGGAAGGGGTACGTCCGCCCACAAAGTGAGTGGGCATGCACAGCGAAAACAGTGGTAACAAAATGTGAAATCTACCACTGCTTAGGACCGTGATGGTGAACCTATGGTACGTGTTTCACAGGTGGCACGTGGAGTCATTTGTTAGGGCACGCAAGGCGTTATCCTGTCAGCTCCCAGCTGACTTTGTTCTTCTTTTGAGGATGTTTTTCGCCTTCTGGAGGCTTCCTTGAAGAACCGGCCCTACGGGTAAATGGAAGTTCGGGAATGGACTTTCATCCTCCAGAGCCTTTATGAGGCTTCCCTGAAGGCTCCGGAGAGCAAAAAACAGCGCTATGGCCAAACTGAAAGTGACTTGCAGTTTAGCCGTAGGGCTGGTTTTTCACACTCTAGAGACTTCAGGGAAGCTCCTGAAGCCTCCGGAGGGCCTCCGGGGGGGGCAAGGGAAGTTGTTTTCGCCCTCCCCAGGCTCCTAGAAAGCCTCTGGAGCATGGGGAGGGTGAAAAAAGTGTGCCAAAAGTGTCCCATGCGCTTATGGGTGTGGCATTTCTGCTCATGGCTCCCCTGCGCTCCCCCCGCTTTTGGCACGCGAGCCAAAAAAGGTTCGCCATCACTGGCCTAGGAAGAAGGCAATGGCAAGCAACTTCCAAAAACAGTTGCCAAGAGATGAGCATGAACTTGAGAAGTCAAGACTGACTTGAAGGCACACAAACAAGAAAACATGTTGGGCTTGAACATTTCCCCCACATTTTCTTGCGAAGAGTCTTGGAGAAGCTAAACATTTAAAATAGCATTTTGAGATTTTGTGCATAGGAATTAAATTATTAAATTGACACCAGTCTTAGACTCAAGGGTAGGATTCAGCTGGTTTGGACCGGTTTGGGTGAACTGGTAGTTCTGGTGAGCAATTGGTCCTGCCCACCCGCCCCTGCTTTTTCCTGTCCTATATTTCCCAGTTTTTTTAGCTTCAGCTGATTCCCGTGGCACACTGGATTGCCAAGCATCAGCTGCTTTACTCACTGACACTGATACAGAAGGTAAGTTTTTAAGCTTAAAATGGGCCGTTTTTGAACGCTGCATGTGCATACAAAGCACGCATAAGACATGCACGCAAGGCATGCATGCGCGTGCTCACCGAACTGGTTGTTCAACCATTTGCATTCCACCCTTGCTTAGACTATGACCCTAACTGTAGATAACCCACACGTAGTATTTCCACCCAGTGCAATACTAATTTTATGAGCACCATCTCTTTGTTCTCTAATTGCAAGCATTGTAATGGGGCTTCCCCAAATAGCTTTGGGGCCCAAAAAAATGGTGCTGTTGGAACAAAGCTTAATCAATCCCTCAGAGAAGCCTCACTGATTTTTCAGGAGAAATCATTGCTTCGTCTCGCCCAGAAGTGAGGAAGCCAATCTAGCGATCCAGCTTTTGTTTTAATAGGCGCTAGATCTTTAAAAAAAAGTTCTCCTGCATCATCTGGCTGTGTTGGTGGGCTGAATAATTACTTAAACAGCACACAGTGAGCAAGCACTGGAGGTTGACTGCATGCAGCACACCTTGAACAACTTAAGAGAGAGGAGAAAAGGAGAGGAAGACAGCAGTAATTACTCACCAGCTGTGCCTTTGGAGCCTCCAACTGCGCAACAACCAAACATGCAATTAAACAACCATGTTTCAAAAGGAACCAAAATATCTCAAATTTTGGGATAATTTCACCTATGTTTGTAATTAATTCCTGAAAGTGAAAAGTGATTTTAAATTGCTCTAATTAATGGCTTCTTCTCCTCCGGAGAAGGGAATGGGGCTTGCTAGTTGAGAAAGCGTTTCCTAGCAACCCCCGGCATTGACTTTCCAGCTGTGTCTTCTTATCATCAGAAGGAACTGCAAGGCCTAATGTTCTCTAAGCAGACTCTGTCTAGACTCGCCTCCTGCAGCCTGGTATTCTCCAGATGTGGCTGGGTTGCACTTCTCAGAATGTTTCAGACAGCGATGACTGGGGATTTGAAGTCCCACCTCGTCTGGAAGGCAGCAGCTGGTAGAAAGTTGGTTTAGAGTAGGGCTTCCCAACCTTGGCAACTTTAAGACGTGCATGGGCTTCAGCTGCCAGAATTCCCCAGCCAGCATGAAATAATAGAAAATGTTCTATACTGCAGAACCATCTAAGAACTGAAGTTTGCCTCCTATTAGCATAGTTTAGGGGATAAAGAACCAGAGGTGGGTTTCAGGGGGTACGGTATGGTACACGCATACCGGTGCCAGAAATCCAGCATGCATTTGCGTAACCGTTCCTCAGGAAGCCGCGTACCAGAACAGTCCCTCCCCTGGCCTGCCCCCGCCACCATTCGCTCCCCTCACTGCTCTCTCTCTCACCTCGCCTGTCCGCATCATGCTTGTCCCGCCCACCCACTTCTTTTGCTGGAGGAGAGGACTCAGCTGTTGGAAGAAGCCTTCCTTCTCTTTAGCAAGCGCCTTGCAAAACTGGGACTTTGCAAACTGCTTCTCAAAGAGAAGGAAGGCGGGAAGGGGATGGACTTCTTCAGATGAGCACAGAAAGGCAACAACATCTCTCGGATCACAGTGAGGTGAAGCGCCCTCAGAAATATTTCCCCAACCTTGGGCAGCCGAGGCGGGGGAGCTGGTGGGTGGGAACTTGGATGCTCCAAAAATCCAGCAAGAAGGGGAGGGGGCGCCTGGTGGAGGGCAGTTTTCCTTTCAGCCTCCGAAGCCACACTCAGCCCACTCAGCTCCCGTGGATGTTTTCCCGGCCCGCTGCCAATTTATAAACAGAAATTAACCATCTTCTTTTAAACTTTCCATTTCAATGTGAATTTAAGAAGTTTTAGAAAAATTCTCATTGAAATGGAAAGTTTAAAAGAAGTTAATTTACGTTTATAAAGGTCACATGGTGGCGGTACGTGGGCTGCTGACTGTCCCAGAACCTGGCCAGGGTGGCAGGGCTGTCCTGGAGCATCTCCCAGCCGGGAAGGGGTGCCAGGAGAAAGCGGGGATGCCAAAAGTCCAACTGCAGCCGGCAGCAGGGCATAAAGGAGTGGCCACCCAGCAGAATTGGGAATGTTCCCATGTTGGTGGTCTTGACGGGGAGGTTGCGCAGGCCTGGAGATGGCGGGGAGGGGGGGTTGAGGCTGCCATTGCCCCCTGCAACAGGCAGCAACCTGCCGCCGGGAGCTCTCGGAGGAAGGAGGGAGGGAAGCTAGCCCCGGGCCTCATCTCTGCTTCCTTCCTTGAGAGCTGGCTTCGGGAATGGCCAGCCTCTCCCATCACTGTGCCCTTCACTTGCCTTCCACTCAGAGGCTCTGCTGGCAGGGCACCTCCCATTTCACCTCCCAAGAGAAGCACGGGAGAGACATGCAAACAGCAGCAACTTGAGGCTCCAAAGGAGGACACTGGGGTGGCAGTGGTTCCCGCTGCTGCTGCTTCTGCTGCTCCTGGTAATTCAGGCTTCTTGGAGAGCATTAAGTTTCAGGTGCACTGATTCCAGCAGCTGGGTTTGGCTTGAAATTTGCTATCCTGGCAATCCAAAGGGGATATTCCCCCAGCGGCATCTCAGGCACTCCCCCCCTTAGCCCGGAGGGAGTGAGGACAGAGTTGAGTGGGAGTTCCAGGTGCTCGTGGTCATGGCTGCTGCTTGGGAGAAAATCAGCTGGAAACTTGAGCAACAGCTGCAGGGTGAGACGCAAGGGACAAAATGGGTCACCGCAGGCATAAAAAGCACCGTCAAATTGCTTCCCATGGTCCGGGAACCAACCAACCAAATAAATAAAGTTGGCTTCGCTTCCTTGCGTGGCAAGAGAGAAAGTTGCCCGAGATGCAGCTGCATTTTGCCTTGAAACTTGCTGTTCCGGCAACCCGAAGGGGACATTCTCCCAGTGCCATCTCAGGCAACTTTCTCTCTTGCCGTGCAAGGAAGCGAAGCCAAATTTGTTTATTTAACCTTCCACTGCAGCCTCCCCCACCCTACTACATTAAGATCCTTGCGCTTCTCATTCCTGCTGGAAGCATGCAGGCTATGCGAGTGAGCAGACGGGCGAGGCCTCCCCGATAATCTGAGGGGAGCCGGGAGGCGCCAAACTACACCCAGCCATCCTCACTCCCTCCTGGCTAAGGGTGGGTGCGCCTGGGAGAATGTCCCCTTCAGCTTGCTGGGACAGCAAATTTCAAGGCAAAACACACTGCATCTGCAATTTAATGCTCTCCAAGAACCTGCATTACCGGGAGCAGCAGAAGCAGCTGCAGTGGGTGCCACCGCCACCCCTGGTGTCCAGTGTCCTCCTCAGGCTCCTCATGGCTGTTTGCGCGTCTCTCCCGAGTTTCTCTCGGGAGGTGAAATAGCAGACACCCTGCTGGCAGAGCCTCTGGGTGAAAGGCGAGTGAAGGGCACAGTGACGGGAGAGGCTGGCCATCCCCAAAGCCAGCTCTCAAGGAAGATGGTAGAGATGAGGCCTGGGGCTTGCTTCCCTGCCTCCTTCCTCCAAGAGCTTTTAGGCGGCCTGCACTGGTTACCGGTTGTCTTCCGGGTGCGATTCAAGGTACTAATTATGAACTTTAAAGTGCTCCATGGCTTAGGCCCAGGGTACCTGCAAGACCACCTACTGCCACCAATAGCCTCCCACTGTCCAGTACGATCCCACATAGTTGGCCTCCTCAGGGTGCTGTCGGCCAGACAGTGTCGGCTGGTGACCCCCAGGGGGAGAGCCTTCTCTGTGGGAGCGCCTTCCCTCTGGAATGAGCTGCCCCCGGAGCTTCGCATAATCCCTGACCTCCAGTCCTTCCGACGCGCCCTAAAAAGTTGGCTTTTCCAGCAAGCCGGCCTGGCCTGTTAATTTTAACTCATTTTTAAAATGTGAGTGTTATATAAATTGGATTTGTTTTTTGGACTGTTTCTAATTTCCTTTTAACTTTTGTACTATGTGTTTTTTAATGTTGTATGCCGCCCTGAGTCCTTGGGAGAAGGGCGGCATATAAATCTAATAAATCCAATCCAATCCAAGAGCTGCGGGCAGCAGGGAAAACGAGGCTTCTTTGCCAGCTTCCCAGCTGGCAAAACAGACATTTTCGCCAACTGAAAGGTAGGTATGTGTGTGTGTGAGAGAGGGGGGGACGAGAGAGAGAGAGAGAGAGAGAGAGAGAGAAAGAGAAAGAGAGAATGAAAAGAAGAAAGAGGGAGAGAGAGAGAGAGAGAGAGACAAAGAGACAAAGAGAGAAAGAGAAAGAAAGAAAGAAAGAAAGAAAGAAAAAAAGAAAGAAAGAAAGAAAGAAAGAAGAAAGAAAGAAAGAAAGAAAGAAAGAAAGAAGAAAGAAAGAAAGAAAGAAAGAAAGAAGAAAGAAAGAAAGAAAGAAAGAAGAAAGAAAGAAAGAAAAAGAAGGAAAGAGAAAGTAAGTGGGGGAGAGAGACACAAGAAAGAAAAAAGGAAAGAAGGAAGGAAGAGAAAGGAAGGAAAGCAAGCAAGAAAGAAAGAGGGAGAGAAATATATAAGAAAGAAGGAAGGAAGAAAGAAAGAAGGAAGGAAAGAAGAAAGAAAGAAAGAAAGAAAGAAAGAAAGAAAGAAAGAAAGAAAAAGAGAACTTATGATCACAATTGAGCCCAAAATTTTGGTTGCTAAACAAGAGCGTTGTTAAATGAGTTTCACCACATTTTATAAGTTGGCCACTCCCACCCGGTCACATGACCACAAAGCCATGCCCACAAAATAGGCCACAGCTACAGAATAGGTTCTAAAAAATTTTGAAACCCACCACTGTAAAAGACTCACTGGAGAAGAGCCTAATGCTGGGAAAGATTGAGGGCAAAAGAAGAAGGGGACAGCAGAGAATGAGGTGGCTGGATGGAGTCACCGAAGCAGCACGCATGAGCTTAAATGGACTCCGGGGGATGCTAGAGGACAAGAAGGCCTGGAGGAAAGTTGTCCATGGGGTCGCAATGGGTCGGACACGACTTCGCAACTAACAGCAACAACAACAGGAAATAAACTTGTTTCTTTATTACATTTTTATCCCACCTTTATTACTTTATCAGTAACTCAAAGCAGTGAACATGCACTACATAAACTTCCTTCCTCCTCTTTTCCCCATAACAAAAAGCCTGTGAGGTGAGTTGACCCAAAGTCACCCAGCCAGGTTTCATGCCTAGGTGGAACTAGAACTCACAGTCTCCTGATATCTAGACAAGCCCTTTAACCATAACACCAAACTGGCTCTCTCTTTTTTTTTCCTTTTTGTTAATCTAAGTATTTTAGAGTTTCAGATTTTATGCAGATTCTTCTTTTAATATTTACATTAATGGGAACCATGCAAAGTCATCTGGGAATGGATGGCATATAATTTTAAATCGCTAAAGAAAACAATAAGAAGGAAGGTAGTAAAGCTCTCAAGTCTAAGGATGGAAATTATTTAGTTTTATCACATTTGCCACTTTTCTGTGAGGTTTTCAGATGCTTTTTGCGGCAACAGATTAACACAGCTGTCCTTGGAGAACTGGATTTGAAACTCTCATTGCACTCAGAACGCAATCTCTTTTTCTTTCAGGTATGTTTTGTTGTTACAAGAAAAGAAAAGAATCTCATATACTAACCATGTTTTCCATCTGATATTTCCCATGACAGCCTGTTTGAGGAGCTGACAAGGACTAGGAATGTTTTGGAAAGACTAACAAGAAAAGGCAGAGCATTAAAAAATGTGTGTGTGTGGGGGGGATACATTTTCAGGCAATATATATTATTTCGCTTAAATAATCTTGTTCCTTTTGTGCCTCTACATCTAACCGGAAGAGACAAGTCAATACAAAGAGAAGTTCAATTGCAGATAGATGAAACAAATGATCAGTCATGGAGGTATATTGCCATTTCTGTTTGAAATATGTGGTGTTCTGTCGCAATCTAGCTTTAGACATGCCTAATTAGAGCTTTGCAATGCAGGCAATTCAATGCAGCTAGTTGGGAATCGTGATGTGCAGTTTTTTATGTTCTGCAACATTCCACCCCCCCCCCCCAAGATCTCTCTCTCTCTCTCTCTCTCTCTCTCTCTCTCTCTCTCTCTCTCTCTCTCTCCCTCCCTCCCTCCCTCCCTCCCTCCCTCCCTCCCTCCCTCCCCCTCTCTCTCATTGGGAATTGCTTCCAGACCTAACTGTGCCTTGGTCATCTTAAATGATATAACCCAAATATGTCAAAAGCAAAAATAGGACAAAATAGTTCACACGTAGGACCTGTGAACAATACTGACTCTCACGAATAAAGGCAAATATATGTATCCCAGGATAATGTTGCAGAGTCCAATCTTGGTCGGTCACTGGGAACAGAGGTTTTGTCTTCCGAGCTTCTGGGAAGAGAGCAAGGAAGGAAAAGAAGGAAAGAGGGAAAGGAAGAAGAAAGGAGAATGAAGAGGGAAAGAAGGAAAGAAGGGAGGGAGGGAAGTCCTGCCTTAATACTTGGCCTCCAGCAGATGGCAAGACTCCTCTGGCGGACAAGGGTTTGGTGCTCTCCCTGGTCTAGTGTTCCTCCGCTGGAGACAATGGATCCCCCCAGCCATGCCCAGGCCACTACAGGTGTCCCAGACATGAGTGATGTCGGGCTGGCTACACCCACCCCGGCCATGTCCCCCAGTCCCCCCAGGACAAACGAAACTTTGATGCGGCCCTCAATGAAATCGAGTTTGACACCCCTGTTATAAAAGGATGGGGTTTTAATTACATGGTCCTGACTATCATCTTCATTGCTTTGATCCAGGGGTGAAATTCAGCAGGCTCTGACAGGTTCTGGAGAACCGGTAGCGGAAATTTTGAATAGTTCAGAGAACTGGCAAATACCACCTCTGACTGGCCCCAGAGTGGGGTGAGAATGGGGATTTTGCAGTATCCTTCCTCTGCCATACCCACAAAGCCACACCACACCACAAAGCCACACCCACAGAACTGGTAGTAAAAAAAAATTGAATTTCACCACTGCTTTGATCCCTTCTCTTTGGATACCCCCGCCACCCTGTCAATCTGGGTAATTGATTCAACATTTAACTGCTATAACTGTTAGTTTTTTTTTTTTACAATATTCAACAAGAATCTTCCAATTTTTATATAAGATTATTTTTGTGTATGAGAAAGTTTTTTCTTCCTTCCCTCTAATCTCCTTTCAAGATGGAAGAGGAGCCATCTTTTCTCAAAACATTCCAGCTACTTAAATCTCTCTTTCAAGGATTCAGTCTTCAGATCCCAATCATCTTTAATGCATTTCTTTGTTCTTGTTTCAGTTTCTCTAGAACTTTCTCAATGGTGGGAGGGGGTTATCTGACCCATGCAGAATATAATGGAACTACAATACCATTTCCAGTCATAGTGACCTGCAGCTTTGAACTGACAGCAATCAGATGAAAGGATTTTATAACTTTCTTGACGTTTAGAGAGACAAGTATTTCTTTAGATGAGTGTTTCTCAAACTTGGCAACTTCAAGAGGTGTGGACTTCAGCTCCCAGAATTCCCCAGACAGCAATGATTTAGACATATTTAAAGATATGTCATGTTGGCCAAGGACCATAGGAGAGATCAAAGGTGTCTTCTCTGCTAAAAGCTATATTTTTAGAAATCCACTTTATTCTCAAGGTCAAACTGCCAGTTTACAGCAAATCATACTTTACTTACCTTTATTCCCTCAATTTTCTTTACTTACCTTTATTCCCTCCATTTTCAGGCAATTGGGATATTTTTCTTTTGTCATGGCTAACTCTTGATGTTTGGAGAAGTCTCGTATATAATCTCACATACCCGAGAATGCCAAAGGTCCTTCCATGACTGCCTAGCCTTGATTTTGTATTCTGTTTCAGTCATTTTGAGGGATAGAGAAGATGCTGTGTAGGACTACAAGATTTTTAGAAAGTCTTCTGGTGTTAAAAGTACAGGAGCTCAACTTGCTGACAGCATCTTAATGTCTCACCAGGCTTCCTTTGTTCTTCTATTCTTCAATTCTTGTTGGACAGCAATGTGTTGATAAGAAGAAGGGATAGGTAGTCCTTGCACTCCTCAGAGATTTTGGTGCACGGATAACCCCTTCATCCTATTGGAAATTCTGATAGGAGTTGTAGTACAAAATATTAGAAAGGCTCCCAAAATATGTAGGGAATATTGCCTTGACCTTCTAGTTCCCATGGCTCAGAGCAGTTCATAACTATAACACAACTTAATATGATATAAAATAGTTCATTCAGAAAAATGTGCATGTATAGATTATTTTATTAGTTTTAATAATATATAATATAATGACCATGGTGGTACAGTGGTTAGAAAACAATATTACAGGCTGATTCTGCCCATAGCCAGGAGTTTGATCCTGACCTGCTCAAAGTTGACTCAGCCTTCCATCCTTCTGAGGTCAGTAAAACGAGGACTCAGATTGTTGGGGGGCGGGCAATATGCTGACTTCGTAAACCACCCAGAGAGTAAGTAAGTAAGTAAACTTTTATTTATAACCCGCGCCCTCTCCTAAACAGGACTCGGGGCGGTGTACAGACATATTAAAAACCATGTAGATACAAAATATAAATGTGCATAAATATATAAACATATAAACATATAAACGGAGGAGGTAGAATGTGCTGTACCAAATTTAAATTAAAATACAAATATAATTAAAATTCCCCTTAAAAATTACACAGTAAGATGTTTGCCAGGAGGTTAAAGATGGGACTATACATCCGTCAAGCCAGCTAATTGGAACAGGTGGGTCTTAAGCTTCTGTCGGAAGGAGCGGAGGTCGTTAGTAGTTCTAATATCGGGGGGGAGGTCATTCCAGAGGGAGAGTGCTGTAAGACACTACGAAGTGGTATATACAGTACATCTAAGTGCTATTGCTATGTTTTAATGTACACTGTCTTATCCAAGGAATTCCCATTACTGGTCAATATAGAAGTATAATAAAATCCATATACGCGTATATATGTGCACTTTAAGTAAGCACAATAAATACTTAGCAAGTAGAACTTGTATGCTCCTTGCAGATGGCATGTTTGTGTCTACTCAGAATTTGACTGATGATGCAAGAAAGATGGGGATTTGGTAGTTGCTGACTGTTGTACAGAGATGGTTTTGCTCATTCACATATGTACTTCATCCTTTGCTAATTATGCCATCAAGTGGTGAACAGGAATATGTGATTCACTCCTAGGACATGCACTAGATCACCTGACTTTGAGTGTATCAGGTATTGATTGACAGAAACTACAGCATTTGACATTAAATTGATAAACATAACACAATCTGTTGATACTGAAATAAGTGGAGGTTAGATTCAGAATGTGAGAATTGAATGGTTTGACTGAAGCTTGTAATTAGACATGAATAGCTCATGCATCATTGAAAATTGCAAGAAGGAAGGGGAAAGCCTACTACCTTGAATTAAACCTATTCTTTAATAAGTCTATGAAAATAGAATCCATCAATCCAAGTGACACCTAACTACAGAAATCTATTAAATTGCTGAATGATCATATGGTTTTATATGTTATAATTTGATCTGAATTATGTCCTCCATCAATTATAATTGAAAACCACTTCCCACTGTACAACCACAATATTATAAAAATGGAGAATGTGGTGGACATTAGGCAATTAATATCAAAGTCACCTTAACTAAATTAAGGGGCATTTTTGTAAAGGGATAAAATTAACCCGTGTTTTATGAGAGTAATAATTAATAAGGTTACTGTGGAACATTTGCAAAAGAAACAAACTATATTTGCTGCTGAGTAATCCTTTAATGGGATAACAATGAGGTTTCAAACAATTCAGGTCAGATAGCTATAAGTGTAATTTACTTTGAAGGAAGACACAGTTGAAAGAGGGACCATTTCTTGCTGGTCACATCTACCTGACCCGTCAGAGCAGGAAGGCAGGGAATGTTACGAGGGAGATAACCTGGTATCAGGTCCATACACTCAGAAGAAGGGCTTTCTCCGTGGTGGCTCCCTCTCTCTGGAACATCATTCCCTCAGAGATTAGAATGGCCCCCACTCTAACACTCTTCCGGAAGGCGCTGAAGACCTGGTTCTGCCAGTGGCCTAGGGAACCCACAGTGGGATGGAGCCCATTAAATGGCTCATGTGATCGACTGCCACTGGGGCGGGAGGTGGGGGGTGATTTTATTACATTAATTTATTTGATTTTTTGTTAGTTTTATTCTTTTTAGATGTGGTTTTTATATTTTGCAAGCCGCCTTGAGTCGCCATGGGTGATTAGGCGGCAATATAAATTTAATAATAAACAAAATAAATAAATAAAAATTATCTATTGGATGATTTTCTGTTTAAAACAGGATGAAACCAATATTAGAAATTTCTT
The DNA here is from genome assembly GCF_964273705.1 of Natrix helvetica. Lineage (NCBI taxonomy): Eukaryota > Metazoa > Chordata > Lepidosauria > Squamata > Natricidae > Natrix > Natrix helvetica. The sequence goes on from NC_138548.1 coordinate 338,015,353, forward strand.
CTGTTTTCTTTCCCCCCCCTCCATTCTGATTCAACCTGATCAAATGTTTTCTTTGTTTCAAAGGAAAAGTAAACCAGTAAAAGGTGCATTGATTTTCATCAGATTGCACCCTTCTTGGCTTCTCCTGTTACTGTTCATACAACAGGAAATGCATTGGAGGGATTCCTAGGGAGGCTATAAGGATGCATAACTGAGGATGACCTTACAACCATAAGTTCAAAAATAATAATTAAAGAAATGTTAAAGAAATACAGGTAGTCCTCGACCACCATTGTTCCCAAAATTTCTGTGACTAAGCGAGACACTTGTTAAGTGAGTTTTGCCCCATTTTACGACCTTTCTTGCCACACTTGTTAAGTGAATCACTGAAGTTATTAAGTTAGAAACATGGTTGTTAAGTGAATTTGGTTTCTCTATTGACTTTGTTTGTCAGAAGGTCGCAGACCCCGGGACACTGCAAGTCATAAACATGAATCAGAGGCCGACTGTCTGAATGTTGATCATGTGACCATGGAGATGCGGCAATGGTCGTGAGTGTGAAAAAAGTCATGTCACTTTTTTCAAGTGCTGTTGTAATTCTGGTCACTAAATGAATTACTGTAAGGCAAGGACTACCTGTAGGAAGAGATTTGTGAGAATGGAGAACAAAACAAAAAAGGAGATTCACAATAGAGAACAAAACTTTTGTGCAACTAGGGAACAAACCTGGACTTACTATCCTATTCTATAAATACCAAGGAAGGCAGAGTCAGTTTATCCAAAGTATATGATGTCAACTTCAAAAGGGATCAGGTGTGCTGCAGCCACTTTTCCATTTCTCAGATTGCCACACAGTGTGGGAGGGGGGAAGTCTGGAATGTCAGCTCTGACGATAGTGACAGACCATCCTGTGGGAACCAAGGTCATCTCAACACGTCCTGGCCAGAGACTGAAGGGCTGCCAAGGAGATACCAGAAACACCTAATTGGACAATGTGACCTATGACCACGAGGGAGGGAATTATCTGTTCTTTAATTATACTGAAACCGTAGGAAATATTTAAAGCTGGTTTGGCTTTCATCCGTGTCGAAATAAAACAGTTATTTGAGAAAGCTGAAAGTCTCGGAGTGTTGAATTGGTTGGGTTCATTAGTCGGAACCTTGACATATGGACTGTTGGTACATCTATCACTTTGTCCTTCACTGCCCTGGTTTTTTAGAATGTACTTCCCACTGAATGGAAAAGTTTAACTTAAATGTTGGCTTTTAGAAAGACCTTACTGTATATGTTTGCATTCAGCATTGGGGTGCAAGCACCACAAGCCTCTATGACCGTGATGGCGAACCTATGGCATGCATGCCAGAGGTGGCACCCAGAGCCCTCTCTGTAGGCACGGGTGCTGTTGCAAGCTGCTCTTCTGATTTCCAGTGCATGCATGCGCACCAGCCAGCTGATCTTCACGCATGGCAGAGCCCTGGAAACCCGAAGACTAGCTGGTGGGTGTGCATAGGGCAGCTGGTCTCTACGTTTCTGGGGCTCTGCTGAGTGAGAAGACCAGATGGCTGGCAGGTGCATGTGCACCAGTCAGCTGGTCTCTGAGTTTCCAGGACTCCAGTATGCACATTCTGTTCTGGGAACTTGGTGCTGAAAAGGTTCACCATCACTGCTCTATGATGTTGTTATGCACATTTCTTCATATTTCATTGTTTTGTAAAATAAAATTTATTTTTTAATTTTAAAATACATATTCTATCTTTCCTTAAGCAACGTGTCGTCTGGGCACAAATATCTGTGCAACATTCTTCCATAAATGATAGTGCATTATCCAATTAAATCTTGTAAGTCTCTTCATCTCCTTCTCAACATACCTTCTAGTATATCTTCTAATATATATATACAATAATAACATTGATTATAGTTATTTTCATCATATTTATGCTAACAATTATCATTTTATTTTCATCTCTATCTTAATACATTTTCTGTTCTTCTTTTTATCTTCTTTTTTATTTCCAATTTCCTTTTTTATTCTCTAACCATTGAAAAAAACACCTCCCTTATCATATAATAATCAGATTGTTCTTTCTCCTTAATTGCCACTGTTAGTCTATTCATTTCTGCACATTCTAATATTTTCCTAATCAGCTTCTCTTCAGTAGGAATCTGTTCACATTTCCAATCTTGTGCAAATACAATTCTAGCTGCAGTTAATATATGAATGATTAAATATGTATTCTCTTTATTATAGGTTTCAGGTAATATCCCAAAAACAAATATTTCTGGTTTTAACTCAATACATTGTTTTATCATCCAACCATATCTTGGTACAGTACTTCTTTGCTTCTCCACATATGATAATAAGATCCAGGTATTGTAACTGCTGACATTTCCAACATTTAGCTGATTTGTCTTTAAATATCTTTGCCAACCTCACCAGTGGAAAATGCCATCTATAAAACATCTTCTTCATATTTCTATCATCATGTTTTGTACTAGACACATATGATGGCAGGCTTTTATTTGTTCATTTTAATTACAAATAAATATGTTGGATTTTACACTTCACTGTAAACTACTGGAGAAGAATGTTAGCAGAGCAAAGTAGAGATAACCAAGTTGCTTGGATGGTAAACTTTCCATTTAATTCCCAGTCCGTAGCTTGGAGCATTTTATCTTTAATTGGGACCACAGGGACCTCATTGCTTAGTGACAGAAATTCTTTTTCCAATTACTTTTGTAAGTTGGGGTTAGGACAGGAACACCTCACTCCACCTCAGAATTTACCTCAAATATTTTTCTTTGGAAATGAAAAAAGACTAAAGCCGAATCTTCTTCCTCAAACTGAATAACAGAAACTGAAAAGCTGGAACATGGAACATGGCAAAATATTCACCCTAACACTAGTTAAAAGCTCCTGATGGTTCCCAAAGTCTAATTTGTGTGTAGAAAGTTATCACTCATCTCTTTCCTAGAAGAATGAAATATTTTGAGGAATATTTTTAAAAAGGCGGGATAAAACATTTCCCCTAAAAGAAAAAGAAAAAAAATCTTAAGGGAGACAGAAACTCAGAGTCCCAGTCCCCTGCCTCCTCCCCCTCCCAAGCAGATACTGACCTGGGGCAGTTTTAGAAATGCAGATTTGGTAATCCATTACTCCCTGCAGCAAAAGTAGGATTAGCCCTCAGCCACAACAGGAATTGCCCAACGCCCCTTCATTGCATCAGCAGTCCAAACTTTAACCAAACCTGGGAGCTCAGACAACTTACAGAGCCAGCTATGACCCATCAACAGCCAACAGAATACATGTTCTTGCACAGGAACAGGAAGTTCAAGTGCAAAGCCCAAGAGAACGTATAAAAACACCCACACTAAACTCCATGTGGTCAGGTGCATCAAAATCACACGTGCTTGGTGGTTCTGCTTCATCAATAAATGGAGCCTCTTTCCAATCAACCTCCACCCTCCATTTTCTCTCCAGTGCTTTTCTCCCAGTTTGTAACTGGACCTGGATATTTCTTCCAACACATGCAAACTCCAGGACAAGAGAGCACGAGAAACTGTGCTAAGAAAACATGTGGGTTTTCTCCTAACTTTTCCATGTTCTTGCCACAGTGATGAAGGAGGACATTAGACCACTAAATGCTTCTGCATATCCATCTAATGAGTTCCCAAATAACATCTTTATCTGGTGAGTACAGTATATATTCTTAATGCGTTAAATAATAGTGTTGACACATTATTTTTCATTCTCAGAGAATGGATGGGAGCAATTGTTGAGGTAGGCTGATGGAGATGTTAGGAGATTTATCAGTTGGTAATAATCACCAAAAAGTTAGTGCCGGTGAATGAACAGAGGCAGGAAGAAAGAGAGGAGGGTCAATTGAAAAGCTTTCAAAGAACTGGTCATCTGTAGATTTGTTGCAAAGTAATCCAGCTGTCCGTCAATCAATCAGCTCAATATATTTGTCACCTCGCTGGTCAATATGAAACACGGATAGTTTTTTAAAGATTTGTTTGTTTTCCTTTGGCATTCTCCAAGTTTCATTCTAACCTTTTCTTTAAATGAAATTCAACAGCAGTAAATTAGTACTTACCATTGAAAACAGCTTCATCATTTAATCTGATATCTTTTTTTTGGGGGGGGGACAGTATTATTGCCAGGTAGAGGGACGTGGTGGCTCAGTGGCTAAGACACTGAGCTTGTTGATCAGAAAGGTCAACATTTCAGGAGTTCAAATACCTAGCGCCATGTAATGGAGTGAGCTCCTGTTACTTGTCCCAGCTTCTGCCTACCTAGTAATTTGAAAGCATGTAAAAATGCAAGTAGAAAAATAGGAACCACCTTTGGTGGGAAGGTAACAGTGTTCCGTGCATCTTTGGCATTTAGTCATGCCAGCCACATGACCATGGAGACAACTTCAGACAATGTTGGCTCTTCAGCTTTGAAATGGAGATGAACACTGCCCCCTAGAGTTGGGAACGACTAGCACATATGTGTGACGGGAACCTTTACCTTATTATTGCCAGATAAGTACTGTTTTCTAAAACTTATTACACAGAGAGCAATGACTTTAATTTTGTTTCTGCAAGATCAAAGTCTGCTGCATGCGTTTGAGCAGGACTGATGGCGGAAAAATTAAGGAATTATATTTTTCTTTATATGGCAGTCCTTAGAATTAATCTCTCAGGATTTGGGTGTCACTTCCTCTTTGCTTGATGCATCCACAAATGAAAATGCAAGGTGAAGTCATTAGAATGCAGAAACTGAAAAGCTGGAATCGGATTCTAAACAAGCCACAGTCCAATGGTTATTAGATTAAGGTAGACAAGGAATAATATTATTAAAAACATGGTTTTCTGTACCAGCTGCTCGTTGTGTCTCAATGGGGGAAAGTTCATCGGTGTCGAAGTCTTGGCCTCCTGAACAGCAATTCTTATCCAGGTTAAGGTTATAGCAGATCTATCACACTTGTCTTGAAGTTGTAATTCAATCCAGGTTTCAACCACTCACAAGCAGACTCACTGGGAAGATAGTATTAGAAGGAAGCAGAAAGGCAAGCAGTCAAAGATGAGACAAGTCAGTTAAGAAAGTTTGCAGCTAGGAATTATAAGAGCAAGAAGTCACAGAGGCCATCAGAGCCAGGCACGGTTCCAGTAGTTATGAATTTCACTAGCTTCTCATAGCTTCTGATGAAACCAGAGCAACCGGCCTTGATCTGATCTGAATTCTTTTAATCTTGTCTCCTGTCTGAGTTGAGCAATGATGCTCTCTTGGCATCCTCAAGGATTGAGCGAATGGAGCATTAAGGACTCTTGAATTTATGCAATAGGCCTATTTCATAGAGTGCTGGAGAAACAAAGAAGGACAATGTGCCATCAAGCAAAATATGTAAGGCTTTTGTTGATGCTCCTCCTGTTTTTTGGTTAATTGCCTGAAATTCCTGATAATTGACATTTGCAAAATGTATGTAATTTTCCTAGTGGTGAGTTCTGTTGCAGACAATCAATAACTTTCTTATTAAACAAAACTATCATATTATTAATAGGTTTTACAGCTCTGTTGTTGTGTCAGGCCTGCCTTCATTCAAATCTCAAGAAAGAAAGAAACCCCACTCCATTGAATTGGAGAAGAGTACTTTTACTAAGTTTGAAATGATAGCAGCAAAAGCAAGGCAAGATCTGATTCAAAACATGTGAAGGTTACACATTGAAAGTCATCCCAAATCCCCCCCCCCCGAGTCCAGCATTAAAAGTCCAATCAACATCCAGCATGATGTTAGGAGAAAGCTCATCTTTAGGTATTTCTTGCATCTGGAATCTCAGCATGGTTGGCCTTGACAGAGTATAAGCAACTCCATAATTCATGAGTACAAACCTCCTTTCCAGTTCTCATGGGACTACTACACAACAGATCACTGCCCCATTCCAAATACCCATGCACCACATTTCTATGGAAGGAGAAACCCATGTTTACATAGATTCAGCTGACACATTGTTTCTTCCTCCTCTTCATATCTGAATACAAGGAATCTCAAAATCACCCTTTTCACAATGTCATTCTCTAGTCCACATTGCAAGGCTCCCTACATCTAGGAGCTGTTCAGAATCTTGAGCTTCTCTGACATAAGTGTGGCTTAGTAGTCAGAAATTAAATTCATTTGGAAATAGACATCTCCAAGAAAGGTCAACTTTCCTGACGAGACCCCACTATTTCTTTACTTTGAATCAATTTATTATCAGAATGGTTTTGCATCTTTTACAGCATTCAGAGTCAGATGCGTTCAGATTTGTTCTCGCTTGCCCATTGCCCCAATGATTCTTTAACCATGTTCTTCTACCCATCCCAGTAGTGAGTTGCAGGTGGTACGCCCTGGTACGGGCGTACCGGAGCCTGCCCGGAGCACCAGGTACCTTTCCGGTACAGTGCTCTGGAGGACCCACCTGCCCGCTCGAGCTCACCTGTCTTTTAAGCCTTTGGCACTTCTGCGCACACGCATGGCACATACAGCACCTGTGCAACTCTCCGCCGAGCAGCTGGAGTGAGCAGAATGTCGCAGAGGCTTGCAGAGGCATCACAGGCAGGTACAACGCATGTGCCGTGCTTGTCCATGTGGATGACGCCGGGCTCGTTCCAACCATATTGGTTGGAACGGGATCCAGAACCCACCACTGACCCATCCCAAAGTTTGTGATTACTGTGATTTAGAATAGCCTCATCACAAGGTTTTACTTTGATTTTAGGAAGATCAGTAATTCAAATATGCATTCTATCATTTTTGTCATGGCTTTTTCAGCAAGGCTTCAACAAACACTATCTATATTGCACTTGGAACTTCCTAGCAACATATTGGAACCACAGTTTTATGGACTGTAAAAAAGAAGAATATAATCATCTACTCCTATTATGCTATTGCCATCGAAATTTAAGAGACTTAGAGATTAGCTCTAATAAACAATTATGTATAAGTAAGTTTAGGCACTCAGGCATCTTTGCCATCGATGTATTATTTTCTATCCATCTGAACATTATCTGAAATGTTGCATCTCCATTTGTTAGGGAATAGCTTGGTTATTTTTAAATGTGTCAAATGTTGTACATCTTGTCCATCTATTCACAGAACAGATTTTTTTCCTCTTGTCCTCTGCAGACTGTTTTTTGTAAAGTTAAATGTCCACATTGCACATAATTTCAAGGACTGTTAAGTTTTGCCACTTTGAGTGAAGGGCGTTTGCAGATTCTGAAAACAACTCTGCTCACTTAAGCTCAAGCAACTTTCCTTAACCTGATGTTCTCCAAAGTGACTGCTCAAATCCTACAAATCTCAGAGTTGTAGTCCAATATATCAAGAGATCCCACATTGGGGAACATCTCACTAAAGGGGAAACAAAGTACGCTATCATAGTTTTGTGGTCTCCCTTCTCCATCATCTCACACACAGCATCACCCTATCTAGCCTTTTACTTGAATTTGGAGCTTGTGTGTCATAGTACTTGCTTTTATATTCTGAACGTTTCTATATTTTTTTCCAAAGACCCTTTTCTTAGGTGATAGAGATAAATGATTTTTCTGATTCTTCTGATTCTTTGCTTTGTTCAGTCTTCAGGCTGAAATCCCACTAAAAGAGCCATGGTGGCGCAGTGATTAAAATGCTGCATTGCGGGCTAATTCTGCTGACTGCCAGGTGTTCGATCCGCACCAGGCTCAAGGCTGATTCAGCCTTCCATCCTTTTCTAGGTCAGTAAAATGAGGACCTAGATTGTTGGGGGCAATAGGCTGACTCTGTAAGGGCTGTAAAGCACTATGAAGTGGTACATAAGTCTAAGTGCTACTGCTAATGCTCAAATGCATGCATTGAAGAATTTCTATTTCCAGCATGGCTAAAACTTCTTTTTCACCAGTTACATCTTGTGCTTTTAAGTGTGTAAAGTGATAGAGGGCCATGATGTCAATGGAGAATTGGGGAGAAGATATTTGAACTCTGGGGTTCCGACATCCAATGTTGCAATAGTGAAGGGGTGTCAAACTCAAGGCCCATGAGCCGAATCCGGCCCACAGAGTGCTTAGATCTAGCCTGCAGTGGGCCCTGGAAACAGTTGAGGACCCGCCCACAGTGCCTAATGGAGCTCGGGAAGGCTGCATGCACAAGCTATTCGTGTCTAATTACAAGCTTTTCTGTTCAGATTTGTACCTTGCCTACAAAGAAATCCACCCAGCTAGAATATAGGAGGTTTCTGTAGCTTCTAGTTCTGCACAGGTTTTTCTCCCATTCACATCATTTAACTGGGATTTTATCAACAATTAATCGAAAAGTAATTTTGGCATAAAAATAATGGCTTTGATGGGGTTTTTTTCAGAAGACTTTGAGTAACATTTTTCTCCCAGTTGCTTTGCCTGCCATTTACAGCTTTTGAACAGAACAGAATAACCTTGGAGATCTTCTAGTCCAACCCCTGCTTAGGCAGGAAACCCTACACCATTTCAGACAAATGGTTATCCAATCTCTTCTTAAAAACTTTCAGTGTTGGAGCATTCACAACTTCTGGAGGCAAGTTGCTCCACTGACTGATTGTTCTAACTGTCAGGAAATTTATCCTAGGTTGCTTCTCTCATTAATTAGTTTCCACCCATTGCTTCTTGTTCTGTCCTCAGGTGCCTTGGAGAATAGCTTGACTCCCTCTTCTTTGTGGCAACTCCTGAGATATTGGAACACTGCTATCATGTTTTGGGGGCAGATACTTATTGTTTTACCTTTCCTTTCTCACAACATAATCCTAAACGCTCAAAATTATGTTGCAGTTGTTGTGACATCACGACAACAGTCAAATCAGGCAATGAAACAACATTTCCAGGGAAGAGTGGAGGATATTCTAATTTTGAAGGAACTGGGGACATGTACTCACATAAGTGAAAGCTGCTTCTGTCAGGGGAAAAATTTCACCCTGAACTAGTGAGGCTTTGATCGCGGCTTTTCCAAACAGCATTTTCTTTAAGAAGCGAAAATGAAGTCCAATAACAAGTTCTAATGAAAAAACAAGCTTTAATACAAAAGTAATAAAATAAAGAAATAAACAAATCTATCTAATTGTTACATTTTGGCAAGAAGCAATTTGTCTACCAGCTTCCTGGCAGACGGACAAAGATCAAAAGGAAAAGAAATCTCTGGAATGTGTGATGTAACAAACATGTTAAGCATGCGCAATAAATCATTGTCAGATAAGAACTTATGACCTGCGCAGTAACTCTTTCAGTTCAGCTATTCAGTTCAGTTCGACTAGCAAACATTTAACGCAGTGACAGCTTCCTTCTTCGTCACCCCAAATTGTGAGGGAAGCTTTTCTCACAGGTCAAAAGAAGGACTACAAAATGATTCCTGCACTTAGTCTGCCAATAAATCTGATACAATAAAATTGTACTGGGCGGTGGGTTGCACCTCCTGCAATCAATGGCTTCTCTCAAAGAACCTGCCAAGGCACAGCCTCTATTTACCCACCTCCGTCCTGAAAGCCTGCTGCACCAGCTTGTACACAGATCATTTCAGACGTGCTGGGAAAACATGTTGACAAAAGAAGTCATTCTGTTGCGAAGTGCAAAGCCAAGCCTCCTGTGCACATGGTAATTACCAATCAATTTCACATAAATAGCAAAACTTAGTCCCATTATGTTAATTTGCCTCAAAAGTGAAGGAATTATTTAAACGTGGAAAGAGGTGGGTGAAAAGAAGCACGGTGCTTGCCAAGTTTTTACTGCCAAGTGGGGAGAAGACAATTTCAGAGAGAGAAGCAAAGAGAATATAGGAAAATCACACCTTGATGCACCTATTTACATGCTTACATGAAAGTCAGTTTCACCAGAAATTATGAGACCTACATCTATGTAAATATTTATTTATTTTATGAGCTGTGGTGGCACAGTGGTTAGAATGTAGTACTGCAGGCTACTTCTGCTGACTGCAAGGTTGAATGGCAGATCGAATTTTACCGGCTCAAGGTTGACTCAGCCTTCCATCCTTCTGAGGTTGGTAAAATGAGGACCCAGATAGTTGGGGGCAATATGCTGACTCTGTAAATCACTTAGAGGGGGCTGTAAAACACTGTGAAGTGGTCTATAAGTCTAAGTGTTACTGCTAAGTGCTATTTTATTTATATTTTTAGAGCTGCTCAATTCAACAAACTCAATTATACGAAGACATGTCCTTCCTCCTGTCCTCTATGTCATTCATGTAATAGGACTTTGCAACTATTCACAGTATAATCGTTAATGTATGTGAGATGGGTAGCTATATACATTTTAATAAATATAGTGGAATTTCCAAAGATAACTGATAAAAGATTTAACTGTGGTTGCAAAGAAAAATATGTGAATAATTGATGTGGCATTTCAAGGGGATAGTAGAATAGAAGACAAAGAATTAGAGAAGATCACAAAGGATCAAAATCTGAAAAAGTTGAACAATTATGGCATAAACCAGTTTTTTGTGGTCCCAATGGTTATTGGCACATTGGGTGCTATACCCCAAAATCTAGGATGGCACATTTGAGCATTGACAAAATTTCCATCTGTCAGTTACAAAAGACCACCCTATTTGGATATGCAATTATGCATCTACTATTATGCTGATACATGATGACACACTTCTTGGAAAGAATTCTGTGCATATGAAAGTCAACACCAGCTAGAGAACTGCAGCTGTGATTTCACATTGCTATGTATATAATAATAAAAATAAATGATAATGAATAATACTGTTCATCCATGCAGTAATGTTCACAGTGTCAGGGTTCCAAATAGCATCCAAAAGTAAATCAGAGTCCAAGGCAAAGTATTGCTCAAAGTTCCAATTTATTAAGAGAGCCATGTTGGTACATCTGGGAAAACCCGAATCTGAAAGTTTCCTGGTTTTCCCCACCCAGTTGAAAGTTCAGGATCTTGCCCCCACACTCACAAGTCCATCACATGGTCCAATTTTCCACTGCTATGCTGGCAGTTCCAACCATCCAGTTCCAGTCACGTGCAGAGACAAATGTTGACCTTGGCTTTCTAGAAGGAATTTTGTTTTGGCTACACATTAAGTAACTCCGTACAATCCCCCCTCTCATTTTCCCACAATAGAGAAAGGCATAGTAGAATAATAGAAAATGTGGCAGGCCAAGATCCAAGAGGAATATGGCTGCAAGCCTGACACACAGACTCTATTTACCAAGGAAAATTGGGTGGGTGTAGAATGTTGTAAGTATACCACAATTGAAGAAGTAAAAAGGGCATTGGAGGATGACAATAAAGAAGAAGCACCAAAGCTAGTACACCATGAAATCTGACTTAGTACTGGAGAGATCGAACTGATCTCACGGACAGGATGACAAAGCAGCAATGATGGTGCATTAGAAGATCTTCAAGAAATACTAGTCTCTTGCAATAAAGAACCAAAAGGACCACAAATAGACTAAGTACAGAAAATGAAGAAGTTAAAGTGTTTTGGGATTTTAGAATTAAAACAGACAAGCATCTACCACACAACGCCCCGGACTTAACAATTACTGATAAGAAAGGCCAAAAAAAAGCCTAGATAGTGGATACTATACTTCCTGGGGACAGCTGAATAAAAAGAAAGAACTGAAGAAAACCACAAACTACTAAGATTTTTAAACAGAAATAGAATAGCTGTGGCAAAAGAAAGCAAAGACTTAACAGTTGTTGATAAGAAAGGCAAAAAAAAAATCTGGATAGTAACAATAGACTGGATAGTAACAATATCTAGTGAGTAGAAGAGAAGAGAAAGAACTGGAGGAAAATCACAAAATATAAATACCTGCAAATAGAAGTAGAATGAGTATGCCAAAAGAAAGCAAAAATAGCATCAATAGGCACCTTGGGTGCAATCTCAAAACATCTGGAGCACCACTTGAGCACCATTGGCAGCGACAAAATCACCATCAGTCAGTTGAAAAAGACAGCTTTATACTTGGAACAGCTTACAACCTGCAACAATAAATATCCGCTATCCTAGATCTTTTTGGAAGGACTCAATAGGTGGACCAAAATGCCAAACTAAGTCTAAACATCTGGCTTAACACTGCAATCAACCATAATGATGGCAACAGCTTTCATGATACAATTCTACCTTTAACAACATGAAACTACATCTGTTAATCCTGGGCCCTTGGGAAGGACTTGATAGAAGCATAAGAATGTTGAATCCGGTTGAAACATCTGGATGAGACCAATAATAATTTCTCAGTGTCAGGAATAGGAATCTGTGATTCTCCAATACTGTTGAATCACTATCCCCATCTTTCTTGCCCTTTCACCACATTGGTTCAGGACTCATAGAGTTTGAATTCTTACAACTTTTGGGGGACTGTTAGTTTTCTACCTGTGCCGTCAAATGTGGTAGACATTAATTAATAGGGGCTCAGCAGGTATAATTACAAGCTGTTGATTGAAACTGGTAATTATGAATGAAGAAAATATAGTGAATGGTTGACTTTAAAAAGTCATCAAGCTTCCAAATCTTTGACTTCCATTATCTGGTTGATGAAGATATACCAGCAGTCCTCCACCTGAATATACACCAAAAAAGGTATGTGGGTTGACAGCCAACACCATAGGTCAGTGATGGCTAACCTTTATCGGATTGCATGCCAAAAGCAGGGGGAGTGCAGGGGAGTTGTGTGTGGGTGTGCCCACATCCATAATGCTATGTGTGTGACCCCCACACACATGCATGCATGACCCCCCCACATGCACATGCGTGCTACCCTCTTCCTCCACCCACCCACTTTTGGCCCACGATGGACCCATTTTTCGCCCTCCCCAGGCTCCAGAGGCTTTCTAGGAGCCTGGGAAGGATGAAAACAGCCTCCCCCACCCCCATTGGAGGCCCTCTGGAGGCTTCAGGAGGCTTCCCTGAAGACTCCGGAGGACGAAAAATGGCCGTATGGGCAACCCGGAAGTTCGGGAACAGTGACTTCTGGTTTGCCAGTAGGGCCATTTTTCGCCCTCAGGAGCCTTCAGGAGGCTTCCCTGAAAATTGTAATGACCACCAGCCCTAATAATATATATCAAAAGCCTCTTCACTGAAGGTTATGAACTGAATTTTATTATTGTGGTCCAATGCAATTTGGCAGAGAAAATGTGGTCATGGTTTGTTTTTTTAATTTCACAGTATAGTGTTGTTATGGCAAACCTATGGCACGCATGCCAGAGGTGGCACACAGAGACATCTCTCTGGGAATGCCAGCCATCGCCCGTTGCTCTTCCAGGTTCCAGTGTGCACATGCGCACCAGCCAGCTGGTCTTTGTGCATGCGGGAGCACCGGAATCTAGAAGAGCAGCTCCCTGGCATGCGTGCATGCTCTGGGAAGCTGAGCATCTGGTTTCTGACACACACATGTGTGCTGGCCAGCTGACCTTTGTGCATGCATGCGCACCAGAAACCAGAAGATAAGGTGACCAGCAATTATGTGCACACTGGAAACTGGAAGCTTAGTTTCCCGGTGCATGCATGCAGAGCAGGGAACTGTTCTTCCAGTTTTTGGCACTCCCGCTCATGCGCGCCCCAGAGCAGCACACACACATGCTCCCATTTCAGCACTTGGTGCCGAAAAAGTTTGGCAACACTGGTCTAGTGTTTTGAGAGAAGGACTGGACCAAAGTCATCCAGTCAGCTGTTTCTGTGCTACGAGAAATCTAGAATGAGGGTCCCTCACCCCTAGACCAGTCCCTTAATCTTTGACTATATTAGCTTTCACATAATAAATTTTATTTAAGAAGTATGTGTATGTTGTGTAAGGAATATCTATGCACTTAAAGCTTCAATAATCTGGGATGTGTTGAGAGAGGAAACGAAATGAAACATTTGTAATTGGAGAAGGTTGCCTAATGAGATTTTTACTACCAGGGTAAATTTGTTTCAAGCTGAATTTTTGTCTTGAGAATTCTGAATGTACAGATCACCAGCTTGTTCCCAGTATGTAGTCAAGCTTATCTATGCTTCTTTTGCTCTCCCTCTCTCCCTCCTCCTCTCTCTTTTTTCTTTCCCGTGAAAATAGCCCCTTCTGGCAAACTGAAGGCAATTGAAGCTGAGTTTAATTAGCTGCCTTCTGTAAATATGCCATTATTCTTCTCACTCAGCACCGGAGTTATATTTACAAAGGGAACAGATAGCAATAATTATTTGGGGCTGTAGTTAGTAATAGTTAATGTTTGGGTGTAATCGAGAGGAAATTAAGACAAGTGTGCTCTTTGCTGTTGGGAGAAAACTGTGTGTCTGTGTGTGTGTGTGTGTGTGTGTGTGTGTGCATGCACCAGCAGCAAAAGCACCTGGATTTTCAGTCACAAACCAGACATATGGAGGTCTAATCAAAGAGGTAAATATTTGTCCTGCACCTCACACCCTTTGGGTTTATATTTTAATTAATTATAAAATGTTCTCAGGTAGAAGTTCTTGTTATCAATTAAAAGAGCACCTTTGGATGTAACCAAGCATTGTTTGATCCGGCAGAACAGCTTTTCAAGTCCATTATATGTCCAAATATGTTGAATTTCTGAATTCTGGGAATCCCAGCAAATCTGTCTTTATGCTGGGCATTAGATTCCAATGCATTTGGAGTGCAGCAGGTATGAAATGTAAAAGAGAATACATTTCATCTCTTCTTTTTGCTAAAACTGCTGACTTTTCGGGGGCAAGATGTTAGCCACTGGACTTCAAATTCTTTCATTGGAGGCTGTAAGATGGAAATATAATTTGGAATGAGAAATTATTGTGGCCATCTAGAGCAGGGCTCTCAAACTCCTGGCCTGCAGGTCAAATATCAGGGATCCAAGTAACACCCCCAATGAAAGAAGACTCTGAGGCCAGTAATTCCTCAAAGTTCCATTTTATTAGAGATGTCAAATTGGCACATCTGGAAAACCCGAATCTGAGAGTTCTAGGTTACACACACACACACACACACACACACACACACACACACACAAATAAAGTCAAAGATCCATCCCCTGTACCCACAAGGTCCAATCAATTCATTGTCCCAACTGAAGAAAAACCCCAGTCACTCCCATCCAGGTGCAGGCAGAATGTCCTTGATTCCCAGAGAAAGGAATATTGTTATGGCTAATCCTCCACTGACTCCTTGTTACCCACCCTCCCATTTTCCCAGGCACATAATGTGGCAGCCCTGAAGCTCCAAGGAAAAAGATGGCTTCAAGGGCGGACACCAGATGTGTCACGCACTGGCCACGCCTATGCCCAGTTTACCGAAAGGGGGGGAAGTCGTGATATGTTACATGATGACAGAAGTTTGACACCCCTGATCTAGATCATGTGTCAGGCCTGCAGTCATATTCCTTTTAGGATCTTTGCCCTGCCACACTCTTACTTTACTATGCTGTTTCATTAGGGGGTAATTGGGAGTGGGAATAGTAAGGAGTAGAATTGTAGAATGTGTTGTTGTCAAAATAAAACATTCCTTTATAGAAGTCTAAGGTCATTCTTTGTCTCTGCACCTGACCGGAACTAGATGGGTGGAAATGCCAGCGTGGCAGTGGAAGATTGGACCATGTGATGGACTTATGGGTGTGGGGCAAGATCATGAACTTTCAACTGGGTGGGAAACCCAGGAAGCTTTCAGATTCGGGTTTTCCACAGATTGTACCAACATGTCTCTCTTATTAAATTGGAACTTTGAGGAAAGCTATGCCTTGGACTCTGATTTAATTCTGGATGATATTTGGAATGCTGACACCATGCTTCTTGTTGGCCTCAGTTTGTGTGAGTTGGAAGAAACATTTCCAACTTCATCTCTGTGAGTACAGGTTCCCCACAGGGTTATGTCTTGAGTCCACTACTGTTCACCTAGATGACCCACGACTGCTGTGCCAAATCTGCTACAAATCATATTGAGAAATATATGGATGACATAGCAGTGGTGGGTCTTATCTGGGATGACAATGAAGGTGCTTATAGAGAGGAGGTGAAGGCTCTGGTGAACTGGTGCAATAAAAATAACCAGGTTCTAAATGATAATAAAACAAAGAAGATCATTGTAGATTTTAGAAAGAGCCGGCTTGGTCATATTCCACTCAGTATCAAGGATGCAGCTGTAGAGGTGGTCAACAGTATTAAATATCTGGGGGTGGAGATAACTAACAGTCTGAAGTGGTCTCTCCACACGTCATCCTTACTGAAGCATGCAAACCAGTGTCTGCATTTCCTGCACCAAATGGGGAGAGCACACCTTTCTCCTTCTGTCCTGGCCACTTTTTACAGAGGCACGTTTGAGAGCATTTTAACAAACTGCATCAGTGTTTGCCATGGTGGCTACAGTGCCTCAGAGAGAAAGTCCATGCAGAGAGGGGTAAGGACAGTCGAGAAGTTTATAGGAAGCTTGCTTCCTGTCATTCAGGACACTGCTTATAAGCGCTATGTGCTTAAAGCTCAAAGCATTGTAGGAGACCCCCACATACCCACTTCATGGTATGTTTCTGTCTCTGGGAGGAAGTTTTGAAGTATTTCTAGCAGGACTTCCAGATTCTGTAACAGCTTTGTTCCCTATGCCATCCGTCTGATAAACTCGCAAGATTCGTTTTTCTCACCATGGACATATATACATCCGAACTAAACTGTGTTCTTTCTCTATGTCATATAATATGTGTGGCTACATGCATAATTTTGTATGTATTTATTTATCTTGTCATGCTTATGTAGTGTATATTAGAGTTGGAGACCCTTTGAGAGCTGTATGCAATAAAATTTCATTTTAATGTATGCCGATTAGTGTACATTCAAACTGGCAAATTTTTTCTAAGTCTTCTAAGATCCTCCACTGTGGCCTTCCAGATGCAGCCTTCACAAATGCCTCATTATTATTCTAGGATATCATGCTCTTGAGTTATCTCCAGGGTTACAAACTAAATCTGTCATTGCAAACTAACCAAGGATGCATTTTCATCTTTTCTTGTCATGATTTGACTGTTCGGGAAGGGTAGGGAAGGAGTATCAAGGAGACGAAGGCTCAGGAATCTGGGTCTTATCGAGGGTCCAGATAACTTCTTTCTTTGAGAATTTGGGGAGATTTTATGACTGACGGGACTATTACACCAGGAGCCAGGAGCTTTTCACAACTCCCATATTGCCTAAATTTTTACTGTATAAGACTTATAAGTCGCATGAAATGTTGCCAATCTCAACTTTATCTGTTACATAGACACCTGCAGATGTTTGTTTCTGGCAGAATGAAGCATTCTGAAAATACTGTAAGCACCCTTGAAGTGGCTCAGTCCAGAACTTATACTACGGGTTGTGAGCATAACATTGGAGCAATATTTCCACCAATATTGTATGTTCCTTGACAATAACAGTTCACTGACCTGCAAACAATCCAGGGCTTTGGAAATAAGGTAGTGGTTTTATCACAGTTGCTCTTTCTACTGTATTACTTCCAAGTAAAGTGTATTGCTTGTACAAACATCTAGATATACAGTTTTAGTAAATAGTCTATCACAAATCTGACCTGTTTATTGTATATATTATACATCAAAGAGCCTAGAACTGCCATAAATGCATTTATGTTTTTTTTTTTAGAAAGAGTGAAGGGATCTTTCAGTCATCTCATAAAGCACCGATCCTCTAACTATCGCCCGCGGGCCGGATATGGCCCATCAATGCAAGGTATCCAGTCCATGGAGTAGTGGGGTTCAGCCTCACCCCTCGCCCCACTCCTCGCCGTTGGCCTTATCATCCAGTAAACATTCTGCTTAGTTATTTCACCGGTTGAGCTGCACTTCTGATCACACCACTGCTGCCAAAGGTAAGGCCGAAGGGTGCTGGGGCGGACCAGCTGACTGAGGGGTGATCTCGCCAGTGCAGCCACGTGATCCACGGCCGGTGGGTGAGCAGGGGAGGGGATGCTGGGGATGCTGCTAGTTTGAAAAGCAGCTCTGCTGCCAGCTTGTAAAGTAGTGCTTTAAAAGTCTTTAAAAACAATTTAAAAACAGCCTTTCAGGATTTTTTTCACAGCCATATGATCCAGAGCCGGTGGATGAGTGGGGGAGGGGAAAGTACAGCAAGGACAAGGGCAAAATGTACTGCTAAACTTGCCACACCCACCCAGTCACATGACCACCCAGCCGTGTCCGCCCAGTCACATGACCACCTAGCCATGCCCACCCAGTCACATGACCACCTAGCCATGCCCGCCCAGTCACATGACCACCTAGCCGTGCCTGCCCAGCCAGTCCGACCCTCCAACAGTCTGAGGGACCATGAATCGGTCCTCTATTTAAAAAGTTTGAGGATACCTGTCATAAAATTTAGAAAGTAAGTGTAACTTCCATATACATTTTATTCTGATGTGGTGCTATTTTTTATTTTTTTTAAAAAAAGTTCAGAACCAATATTTCCTTGATCAGAAATCTGCCTCCCAAAGTGGGCAATTAAACAGAACAGACCTATCTGCTAATCCTACTGTATGTTAATGCTTTTTTTAAAATAATGGAATAAAGTTAAGAAAAGCAGATCTGAAATAGAAGAGAGGAGAGAATAGCATAACACGCAATAGGAAAAAAAATGACAGGCCAATGTGGAATAGCATATACTCACTGAGAAGGAAATTTTATTTCTGTGAAAAAAATTCATAGCAAAACTGCTTTGAAAGTTTTATCAAAGTTCATAGAGTCATAAACCTGATCGACATAATACTTTCTAAATTGGAACCGCTTTGCTTAGCATGAAATATTGAATATATTATTGTATAAAAGAATGAATTCTTTAAAGTATCCTTTCTAGAGCAGAAAAAAAGGCTACCTCTTCAAAATATACTTTGTTTATTAAAACTGTTTTCTAAGATAGTTACATCTAAGGAGCTCCATTAATCTTGTAAGAAGAAAGCTAAGAACTTCCAGGCACATAATGATCTATAATTCATACTGTGGATTGCATATATATAACAACTGGAGAGCAGGATATTCAGTATGTTAGGAATATATAGAGCTTACAACATACCTACCTCTTATTATGAGAAAAACACAGAAGACCAAACCAGTCTCATGGGTGCTCATTTGAGATAAAATGAATTCTCACTTCAGCCATTATGTAGATGAAATGCTAAAAATGGTCCTTTGTGGACCTGATCCTATAGAGAGGGAAACCATCAAAATCAAGCAATGGATTAATTTTCCTACACAATGGAATTTGCATTAGAAATTGTTTCTATTTCGCACAATACCTAGAGATTTGTCTTCTGTATATTAGAAGAAGCTGCTAGTCGTTCAAAGTTGTAGGTATCTTTTTTTTTTGACCATCCACAAACATCAACGTTTTGCATAAATCAACAATCAATTCTCAAGTTTAGCAAGAGAACTAGCATTCACTCCCACATCTTTCTTTAAAAAAAGGGGGGGGTCAGCTTTGATGAGTTATTTGTTGTAATTTGGTTTGTGAGTTTCTTCTGTAAATACATTTTCAGCATTATTTCTTTGAATGGTTTGTAATTCTGGTAATTACTGGTCATTTCTCACTTTTTGGTCTGAAAAGACAGGTACCAATTCTCTCACCCGCAAAGCGAGGCAAACTATGTCTGCTTTTCTAGTACCCGTAGAACTGCATGTATATATATTTTTGTGATAAACAACATAAAGACGATCTTGGTACAACCACAATTTCCATCGTTCCGTAAGAGAATTACTAAGTGAGTCATGCCAACTGTTACAACCTCTCTTTTTTGCCACAGTTAAACAAATCCCTGCAGTTGCAAGTGAAAGAAAAAGTTATACTTCATTAACGGACCTTTCCCATTGACTTTGGTTGTGAGAAAATAGCTGGCAAGGACACAAATGGTGATCGAATGATCAAATGATCCTGCAACAAGCATAAATCATGCCGGCTGCCAAGTGCCCAAATTTAGATCACATAACTGTAAGAATCCTGTGATGGGTAAGAGGACCAGATGTAAATCACCTTTTTTCAGTGCAGTTTTAACTTCAAATGGTCCCTGAATTAATGCTTGTGAGTCGAGGACTACCTGTATAACAGTTTTTAAGGGTTACCAGGTATTTTAAAATGTTATGATTCATCATACCTCTTTGATAAAACTCCATGGATCCCAAGCTCAAAAATGAAAAGATGGCTATTTGAATCACGACTGGTCTTCATCAGTAGAACGATTTGCCTCCCAAAGTTTTGGGTGCTCTAACCCTGGAGATTTTTAAGAAGACATTGGACAACCATTCGTCTGAAATGGTATAAGGTTTTGTCGATGGTGATTCTCAGTTGTCCAGTTCATAGTTATCCCAATGGTGCTTTTTGAGAGGCAACTGGACTTTCTTGAAGAAGCTTCGTGGATGAGAAGTGAAACATCTTCAAAGAAAAACAAGAAAGTTGAGTTGCCGCTTGAAAAAGCACTTTTGGGACAGGTCTATACCTGTCCTCCTTGAACACGGGTTGGACTAGAAGATCTCCAAGATCTCTTCCAACTCTGCTTTATGAATTACCATGTCAGCAATGTAATACGAAGAATTTGAGAGCTTAGCTTTACATTTTTTCCCACCTCCCATTTTTAAAAATGACAAGAAATTGCAGGAACATTGCTGGCATAAGGGCCATTTTTTGGTTTAATGTAAAAGATGAGTGAATTAATCTTAGTAATAGAGAGTTAGTAATAATTCTCTCTAATACCAACAGTCAGTTCCAACCAGTTCCCATCCATTCACAAAATAACATCATATTTCCTTGTCATTCCCGGTTTCTTTCACCACAACCTTTCTCCACTTTTCACTTTTAAATTTGCCACAAATATTTTTCATCATAAGATCTACTTTTGCTGCAAACTTTATTATAGTGTACCTCAGAAGAAAAATATCTTATGAGCACTTTCAGAAATGGATTTAAAGATGTGTAAATCAAATGTCCCTGAACCAATTTCTATTGAGTTTGGCACCTACTTACAATGGAGCTAAAAGTTTCTTTTGGAGGAAGCTTACATGTTAAATATTGAAATGTTTCTGCCAGGGTCATTTTGCTTTTCAAACCACCATCAGCACAGATATGAGGTGTGTGACACTGCGGAGAAGTGGGGGGAGGGAATCAGAGGTGGGTTCTACCGGTTCAGACCCGTTTGGCCAAGTAGGTAGTAACTTGGTCGCCCATGCCTTTGAACTGCTTCTATCAGTGGCATTATAAGTGCTGCCATTTTGGGTTTTTTGCTTCTGCACATGCGCAGAAGCATTTTTTTCACTACTGCTCATGCACACATGCGCACAAAGCATGCACACACCTGAAGCACATCCCTGAGTGAACCGGCAGTAAAATAATCCGGAACCCAGCCCTGGGGAGAATAGCATTGGTACAACTAGGAGGCTCTTTAGTCAGTACACAATCACAATCCAATTATCCAACTTTCCATCAAATATGATCTTCTCATTTGTTTATTTTATTTAATGTGAAGTTGAACATGTGAACCGAGCCTACATAATTCTGTCCCCATCATCAATTAGGTCATTCTTTCTGCCCCTCTTCACTGACTGATGTTTGATCCATCCCACTGTCATCTGAACCACTAAATGTTTTCATATAGAATAGAATAGAATAGAATAGAATAGAATAGAATAGAATAGAATAGAATTCTTTATTGGCCAAGTGTGATTGGACACATAAGGAATTTGTCTTTGGTGCACATGCTCTCAGTGTACATAAGTGGAATAAAATACATTCATCAAGAATAAAAACATACAACACTTAGTGATAGTCAAGGTTCCTAATAAGCTATCAAATCGTACTAGAAAACAAATAAAACAATATAAATTGAAAGATACAAGCAACATCGTTATAGTCATAAGTGGGAACAATTGCATTGTCAAAATGCAAACCAAGGCCATTAAGATTGTTCTTAAACCACTATCATGTGGCCACAGCAAATTTAGTACATTTGTAAAGCCAGTTCAAGGGAAAAACCAAACTTTGAGTTCTTCCTTCTGAATGCACTAACCTTGGCTTCATCATCACCCCTCACTCCTGAATGAAGTACCCCAATTGAGATGAGACCTCATGATTGTGAACTTTTAAAAATGCATTCTTTCAGCATTTTTATTTATTCTACAGTGCAGTTGAGGCTGCCTAGTTAAATTGTATTATTCATTCTCGTTTTCTTCTAGGAGAAAATGTCATTAAGCATGCTAGGGTTTCTAACGAGTAGCCAGATGTAGGATTGCAGTGCAAGTATATCCAATGTTCTTGAAATGGAAGACTGGAGACTGAAGGGGGTCAGAGACACAACGTCAATGATCTAGAGAGGACAAATGAACCAAACATCAGCTGTGTATTCATAGATTGACTGTTCTGCTTCTACCTGGTCTAGTGATTAAGGCTCCAGGCCAGTGGTGGGATCCTGCCAGTTGAACAATGTGTTCGGTGATTGTGTGTTTTGTGAGCATGTATGTGCTTTGCATGCGCAAAAACTTACCTTCCACATTGCTTCTTGGGGAGTAGCACAGCTGAGAAATCCGCTCTTCCACACTAATCAGATGAGAGGATATAGGTAAGTAAAGTGCAAGGGCAGGCAGACCAAGCTGATAGTCGGAGTGAACGGGTTCACCCGAACTGGTCCGAACCAGCTGAATCCCATCCCTGCTCCAGGCTAGAAACCAGGAGATGGTGAGTTTTAATCCCACCTTTGAGCCAAGCACTCTCTTCCAGCCATACTCATCTCACATGGTTGTGGGGAAAATAGGAGGAGGAACGAATGTTATGTGTCAATGAAGGCAAATATACACGTCCCAACATACTGTTGCAAGATACAATTTGGGCCAGTCAGCTTTTGGACTCATGCTGGAGCCCATTCTCAGAGAAGTGCCTGGGGATGGGCTCCAGTACGAGTTCAGAAAACCAAACCTTTGGTTCCGGTGACTGACTCGGATTGGATCTTGCAGCATTTATGTATGTTCACTGCCTTGAGTTATTTGCAAAAAGAATAATGCATGAGGGATAAAATAATCCAACTTAATAAACATAAATCTGGAATCCCTCATATATACCCCTGGAGCAGACTTCCGGTTCCAATTAGGAGAGTCTTTTAATTGTTTATCTTAAAAAGGGAGATTGGCATGCTGCAGAAAATATAGTCCATCTTTACTTGGAAATGGGCTTCTTTGCCCGAGAGACCAGAAAAAGTAAATTGGGTAGGGGAAAATCAATTGGCCTAGGGCAATTCAGTAAGATTAGAAGCTAACCGAGATTTGGAAACTGGTTCTTCCACTATATCATAGTGGCAGGTGTCCTGCTGCAGCCACTAACAAAATGGGCACGGGGAGTTAAAACCTGACATTTCTGATCTAGAATCTTTTTCTTTTCTTTTTCCTTCATCTCACTTTATTTTCAGAGACAGAAAGAGACAGAGAGAAACAGAGAGAGAGAGAGAGAGAGAGAGAGAGAGAGAGAGAGACAGAGAGAGAGAGAGACAGAGAGACAGAGAGACAGAGACAGAGACAGACAGAGAAAAACACAGAGACACACAGAGAGAGACAAAGTGAGAGACAAAGAGAGAGAGAGAGAAACAGAGACACACAGAGAGAGAGAGAGAGAGAGAGAAAGAGAGAGAGAAAGAGAGAGAAAAACAGAGAGACAGAGAGAGAGGGAGAGAGAAACAGAGAGACAGAGAGAGAGAAACAGAGAGACAGAGAAACAGAGAGAGAGAAACAGAGAGAGAGATACAGAGAGATATACACAGAGAGAGAGAGAGAGAGACAAAGAGAGAGACAGAGACACACACATAGATAGAGAAAGAGGAATCTGAGTTTTTAATGTTTTTGTTTCTATCTCCCTTTACTTCTACTGTGCTTCTTTTAATGATAGCCTTAACTGTTTTATGTTGAAAATAATCAAGTATATTATAATCATAAAACAGCAATATAGTCCAAAATATAATTCTGTGATGCTCTTATCAGGATTTTAACTACCTGCTGCAGTTCAGTGGTGAGACACTGTCTACAGCAATGACTGAGCAGAATGTTGATGGACATTGGTAGAATGTTGATCAGCCGTGCACAGTTCACTTCAAAATTATATAAAGACTCAAATACAAGCCAAGGCTTTCAAACTCCTGGGTCCAAATCACATCTATTCATGCACACAGAGGCATCTTTTGCTTTTACGCTGCTTTTTAGAAACTATTGGGATCCTCACCTAGTGGTTTTTTTTCCCACCCACCCCTCTCCAAACGTCAATGTCCCCCTCTTGGTCTTAACTGATCTGTACTTACTTACCCCGGCTGAATTCCTGGCCTGTTACAAGTACAATTTCAGGATGTGCATTTGGTCCTTCAGCAGGAGCTTGTGCTCCATCTACTGCTCATGTCACAGAACTGTTTCAATATCTGGAACATTAGATATGGAAGTAAGTGAGGAGGGCTGTTCATCATGCCTGTGCTTGTCAGGTGATATCTTTCGGTTAAACCAGTCTCCTATCCATCCACCAGTGACCAGGTATATGATAAATGATGCTGTCTTAGGAATGAGCCCTGTTGTGCTGAAAGGCTTAAAATATAGCCAGTTTATATGATATTTAAACTAACTTTGAGCTCGCTTGGTCTTCCAAATATTAAGAGCCGGGTTATAAGGATGTCACATTTTAACACAGACCTGTACAAGCATGGCATGACAGAATAGAAGAACTATCTATGCCCACTCAAGAATGGGAGATGGCAGCAGAGGCTGGAGGAAGAACTGCTGAAACTGCTCATACCTTAAGCCATGGATGAGTGGAGAAGACACTATGGACCATACTGACAATCATTTATCATTCATCTTGAAAGATGAGAGAAGATTGGAAGATGATTGTTCTGTCCCATGATTCTAATGAATATGCAGACACAAGCTTGGCTGTCTGGCATGACTAATTATGGAGATAAAGCCACCCCTTGGCTAGGAGCCTAGAAGATTAGACTTACGGAATGCTTTCTCAACGGCTAGTAAAATGGACTGTTGTTTCCTGCAAAGATTCCCCTTCCATCACTCCACCTATAAACTCTTTGGGAGGGGCCACAACAGTAACCAGCTGTCCCTATTTCCTTCTATGACATCTTCTCCACAGCTGCTCCCTTCTCCTCTCAGCTCTATGCACACGCACATCAGAGACAACCTCCCTCTGTTCCTCCTCACTGCTCCCTGACTCAGATGCCACCTGGTGGCCAACAGGCCTCTCTAGTTCCTGCTCTGACTCCAAACACCCTCCAGAGTCTTCCTCATCCTCCAGAGCAGTCCCACAATGGTCTGAGCTGTCCGAGTCCACCAACAGCTCAGCCGGCCACAGCTGGATCATAACGATGATCTTCTCTCTCTTGTGGCAGCAGAGCAAGGTACATTCAGTACTCATGTTGACTTAAGTTCTTTGAAGAGTTGGGAGCTTGATAAATTCACCAGTTGAATTTTGTGATACAGGACAGCTTTTGCTAGAATGAGTAACTGCAATAGAACAACTGTCAAGCCTTTGAAAATCTAGGACATGTATTCTCTGTTTCAAAACTGAACCAAAACTGAACCAATGGACAGTACCATTCCACAGAGAGAGGAGAGAGAAAGCCTAGAAAATGGCAGGTAAGAAAGAAGAGTCCAAGCCACACTTTGCCTTGATATTTTAGATGTGTATCCATGTAAGGAGTAATTTATGTGGACCGCTATTCAGTCTACCACTTGCTTGAGATAGAACCAGCAATAGAAACATCACAGGAAGATTCTGCCTGTGGTGATGTATTCTTGAATTATTCACTGTAAGTTCTAATAATTACTAAGGGAAGTGTATTATCTGCCTTTACCAATCCACTTGGTAATAGGTAATAAATTAGATAGCATCCTACAGGAAAGAAAGAAAAAGTTTTCTGTATTGTATCCATGCTACTCTTAATTCTAACATCTCTCTCTGTGTCTCTCTGCCTCCCTCCCCACCCCTCTCTCTCTCACACACACACAATATCTACTTACCTACATCTATCTATCTATCTATCTATCTATCTATCTATCTATCTATCTATCTATCTATCTATCTATCTATCTCTATAACTATCTATGATATTTATCTATCTTTCTGCATTCTATCATGACACATTTGAAGATGAATCTCTCCAACTTTCTCTTCTGTTCATCCTGTGAAAAATGCCCCACAAAAATAACATCTACCTTAATGCATGCAAAAATAACATCATTGTAAATGTACTTTTCTGGCAAGGGGAAATTCACAGCTTCTTATAACCTATCCATCTTTGTCCTGTCCCCTTACGTGTGCAACTATGCTTGTTTATTTACAGATAAATCTTGCTTCTTCCTCTCCGGCATGAATGGTGAACGCTTGTCTTCAACTGTTACTAATGATCTCCTTGTCTGCTGCCTGCTTCCCTTCTCACTCAGCAAGGTAAAATTCAGCGGTGCTTGCCAAAGGAAGAAATCATGGGAATGACTCCGATAGATGCATTTGCCTACTGTTTGGCCAATTCTTTTTTAAGATAAAAAAAAACTATAAACAGGAAGATTGGGGACTCATCAGGCCGCCCATGCATTCAGGTATGTGGACAAGGTCCTGGGATGACACCAAATGCATTTCATCATACAGTTTCCCAAGGCAGCACTCTCCATTTTTCATTAAGATACCGCAAATTGAGATATAGTAAATTAGTGCCCATACTTATATATTAGCATATGCACATTTTCTATAGATTTATGCTGCCCTTCCTGCTCAAATTTTAAACGCAACCATTTAGAAAGAAGTACAGGTAGTTCTCATAACCACAACTGAGCCCAAAATTTCTGTGCTAAGCAAGACAGTTGTTAAGTGGGTTTTGTCCTATTTTATAACCTTTCTTGCCTCAGCTGTTAAGTGAATCACTGTGTTGTGGCCTGTCGACTGCTGGTCCCTCCAGCAGCCAAATCAGAGGAAGAGGAGGCGTAGGGCTCAGGGTCAGCATCAAAGCAACCTGAGAGCTCTGAGGGAGAAGAGGGAATGGAGCTGGCAGAAAGAGAGACAGAGGCAGAGTCTGGGCCATCCATTAGCCCTCAGATGGAGAGTCAACAGTGCCCAGGTCTGGAGGTGACTGATGAGGAAGAGGAGGAATAGCTGGGTCAAGGGCAGATGCACAGAAGACAGAGGAGAGGAGAGCAGTGGAAATCCATGGGCCGATCCTTGGGAAGGAAGAGCCACCGCTGCTAACAAAACTCCACCCTAGCTTGGGGATAAAAGGCAGGGGGTGGAGATGAATAGATGTGGCAGGTAGACAACTACTCATCTTCCGGCCAGACAGACTTGTTAGCCTGTGTTGAGAGAAAAACTTTTTGCCGGGGCTGCCGGCACTCTTAATAAAGGAATCTTTGAGTTCACTTCAGAAGGTTCACCGTGT
Organism: Natrix helvetica; assembly: GCF_964273705.1. Lineage (NCBI taxonomy): Eukaryota > Metazoa > Chordata > Lepidosauria > Squamata > Natricidae > Natrix > Natrix helvetica. The sequence continues at coordinate 338,042,704 of NC_138548.1, forward strand.
TAGGGGAGCTGGTTCAGAACACACTTAAGTTAGTAAAATGGTTGTTAAGTTAATCTGGCTTGCTTGTCAGAAGATCACAAAAGGAGATCGCATAACTCTGGGACATTGCAACCATCATAAATATGAACCAGTTGCCAAGAGTCTGAATTTTGATCATGTGACACGGAGATTCTTCAATGGTCACAAACATGAAAAACAGTCACAAGTCACATCTCTCAGTGCTGTCGTAGCTTCAAACAGTTGTAAGTTCAGAACTATTTGTACTGCCTCTTATCACCCAATGGATATGGAAGATTCTCTTCTATGGTCTTTATCTGCAGATTAAGAATGGTTTCCTTCTTTTTCTCTGACATTTTCATACACGTATTAAATGCAGAAATGGGAAACAGGTTTGAGATGAGAGATAGAAAGATAGATTGTGGAGCCTTTCCCTTGTTCCTGTGTTCCTTGTCCCTTGAACTGACAGGGGATGAAAGCCTGCACGAGATGTAAAGGCGATCGACGGCCTTTCAAAAATGTTCAGACGGCCTTTCAAACATTTTCAGGAGGTCAAGAAAGGAGAAGGAAAGATGGCAAAAACAACATCTGCTGGCACTTGTCATTGCGACACCAGGAGCTGCCCAATATTTTTCAGCCATCAAACATCTGTTTTATTGCTTTGAACGTGCCCGTTGCTTCCCACATGGGCAACATTATGGCTCATTTTTGCTTTGTTCTACATAGCTCGCCAGAGATGAAAAGGATGTCATGTTGGAATGGTGTACATTTCTACATCGATTCTTTGTGTCATTTCTGTTGGAATGGTAATAACCCAGTTCCTAAGGATGAGGCTTAAATGGGGTTCACATATTAAAATGCCCTGATCTAATGTACAATTCTCAAACTAATAGATGAACCCGATCACAATTATCCTTTGGTGGTCACATTTCCCCAACTTACGTGGTGCAATCGTAATTGTGTGTAAAGGTATCTAAGCAGAGTATATTATGTCCATGCGCATTAGCAATGGTCATTTTGCAAAATTCTGTATCTATAAAAAAAACCACCCATTAGGAATAATAGCCTCTGAAAATGCTTGCCAAAGTGCATATAGCATAGGAAAATCGACATAGCAGCAATATATCAACAAAAGGGAGGTGATCAAAATATAAATATTAAGAAGACTTGCTCAGAAATGTATACCAATTTTTTTTTGCATGTTCATTTTCTTACAAGCAAAATTGGACATGAAATAGTACAGGCAGGACAACACATACTGCATGTTTGTACAGGGAAATTAAATAGACCTGCTACGGAAATAGCAATAGTACTTAGACTTGTATACTGCTCAGTGGTGAGATTCAAAATGTTTTACTACCAGTTCTATGGGTGTGGCTTGGTGGGTGTGGCTTGATGGGCATGGCCTGGTGGGCATGGCAGGGGAAGGATACTGTAAAATCTCCATTCCCTCCCCCACTCCAGGGTAAGGTTACTGCAAAATCCCCATTTCCTCCCAATCAGCTGGGACTCAGAGGCAGAGAATAGATTGGGGCTGGGCCAGTCAGAGGTGGTATTTACCAGTTCTCTGAACTACTTAAAATTTCCACTACCGGTTCTCCAGAACTGGGTAGAACCTGCTGAATGCCACCCCTGATACCGCTTCAAAGTGCCCTGATATCATTTCTAATAGAATAGAATAACAGAGTTGGAAGGGACCTTGGAGGTCTTCTAGTCCAACCCTCTGCCTAAGCAGGAAACCCTGTACCGTTTCAGACAGATGGCTATCCAACATCTCCTTAAAAACTTCCAGTGTTGGAGCATTCACAACTTCTGGAGGCAAGCTGTTCCACTGATTAATTGTTCTCACTGTCAGGAAATCTCTCCTTAGTTCTAAGTTGCTTCTCTCCTTGCTTAGTTTCCACCCATTGCTTCTTGTTCTGCCCTCAGGTGCTTTGAAGAATAGCCTGACTCCCTCTTCTTTGGGGCAACCCCTGAGATATTGGAACACCGCCATCATGTCACCCAAGTCCCTCTTTTCATTAAACTAGACATTCCCAGTTCCTGCAACCGTTCCTCATATGTTCCAGTCTCCAGTCCTCTAATCATCTCTGTTGCTCTTCTCTGCACTCTTTCTAGAGTCTCCACATCTTTTCTACATCGTGGTGACCAAAACTGGATGCAGTATTCCAAGTGTGGCCTTACCAAGGCCTTATAAAGTGGTATTAACATTTCACATGATCTTGATTCTATCCCTCTGTTTATGCAGAGGGATAGAATCTATGTTGAAACTCTAGAAAGAGGCAGAGAAGAACAACTAAGATGATTAGGGGTCTGGGGGCCAAAACATATGAAGAACGGTTGCAGGAACTGGGTATGTCCAGTTCAATGAAAAGAAGGACCAGGGGAGACATGATAGCAGTCTTCCAACATCTCAGGGTTGCCACAAAGAAGAGGGAGTCAAGCCACTCTCCAAAATGATGATACAAATGGCTGGAGTTTCAAAAGAGATGATTACTCTGGTAGCCCTTAATGGACTTTTGCTAACACCCTGTCCAAAATAAAGAGATTTTATGCATTTGTATACAAAAAAGAGAAGGAATATAGGAAGTAGATATCATCTGTAGTTTAAGAAGGCAATAAGTCCCTAAAATTATTTATGCTTATGATAAAGGGCGAAATCACTTCTGTATATATATTTCTTTTTTTTCTCCCCTTTACTATATTCTTATTTTTTTCTTTTTCTCCATTTCTGCACCTTCCATTTTTTTCTTTATTTTGTCCTCTTTTTTAAAAAAATTGGAAATTGTGCGTCCAGTCTCTTCAGCAGCTCAAGACAATGTGGCAGTGAAGAAAAGGCCCCAATGATCAGATTTCCCCAGCAACGTTAATGAGACATGCAGAGCAAATCAGGAGAACTAGGAAAATGCTATTTTAAAGCTGGAAAGCTAAGGACAAATATAGCCTGCGTTTGCAAGCTGAAGGTGAATGAGACATAGGCAACAGCAAAAGGATATACGATCCTTTCAAAACAGTGGAAAACCTAGATGCTACAGTTAGGGAGCCATGAGGATAAGCCAGAGCAATAGCTCTGATTTACATCCTGTGTTCCCATTCCTCTCACAGATATTGTTGGTTTGTTTTCAAATAACTTCTAAAATAATTGCTTCTCCAAGTGCTGCCTGCTGTTTAATTATAATTCTTGTATGAATAAATAGAACATGATTACATAACAATACAGTGCTGCCCAGCAGAGCAAGCCCTTCTCAATCCATTCCAAAAAGCTCTCATCAGGACAAGAATCATGTACACATGTACCGACACACTCACACAGCACAGTGGAGGAAGCAAAAAAATAAATAAACAAGAGAAGGAGAAAGGAAGGATTACTTTGTCATATACAAAAGCTGTATTCTTTCCAGTTTCAGTTCCAAAAAATTATATAGTAGATCTTTCACAACTGATATTCTCTCTCTCTCTCTCTCTCTCCCTCCCTCCCTCCCTCCCTCCCTCCCTCCTTGTCTGTCTGTCTGTCTGTCTGTCTGTCTGTCTGTCTATCATCTATCTATCTATCTTTATCATCTATCTATCTATCTATCTATCTATCTATCTATCTATCTATCTATCTATCATCTATCTATCTATCTATCTATCTATCTATCTATCTATCTATCATCTCTCTCTCTCTCTCTCTCTATCTATCTATCTATCTTTATCATCTATCTATCTATCTATCTATCTATCTATATCATCTATCTATCTATCTATCTATCTATCTATCTATCTATCATCTATCTATCTATCTATCTATCTATCTATCATCTATTTCTCTCTCTCTCTCTCTCTCTCTCTCTCTTTATCTATCTATCTATCTATCTATCTATCTATCTATCTATCTATCTATCTATCAGCTATCTATCAGCTATCTATCTTTATCATCTATCTAATCTCCTGGCAACTGTCTGGACCAGTCACTGCAGCTTCCTTGGCAAAGACTATCAGAAGTGATTTGCCACTCCCTCCTTCTTTAAGCTGAGAGAGAACCACCGGTCCAAGGTCGCTCAGCTGGCTTGGTGTCTAAGAATTAGAACTCATGGTTTCCCAGTTTCTAGCTTGATATCTCCCCCACTACACTAGTGGTGGGTTCCTAACCGGTTTATTATTGGTTCGCTGAGAGGGTGTTTTGCGCGCGCACTGCTCACTTCGCTTGCCCACACGCCCACCGGCTGTTGCTGCACATGTGCAGTTGACTAAAAACTGTTCTGTGCATGCACAGAAACATTCCAGTGACAGCAGAAGAGACCTGAAAACCAGTGTGGGGGCATGGCAGGCCTGGGTCATTGCCGGTTCCAGTGACCCAGGCCGTCATGCCACTACTGGTTTGGTCAAACCAGACCAAATTGGTAGGAACCCACCATTGCACTACATCAAGCTGGCCCTCTTAATTTATTTTAGCCTCTATAACATATACATCTATTTATTTATTTATTTATTTATTTATTTATTTATTTATTTATTTATTTATTTATTTATTTATTTATTTATTTATTTATTTATTACAAATATATTGGACATTACAATTAAAAAGGTAAGAACTAACTAAAGAAAAAAGAAAAACATAAAAAGTAAAGGAGAGAAATAAAGAAAAAGAAAAGAAAAATATATAAAAATTACTTTCCCCATCACAATAAATATGAAAAAAATAGTAAATTATTATCTTTTATTAAAATATGAGAAAAGATATCTTTTCCCTACATCTTATTTCTAAGCGAATTGTTACAACCTCATCATTCAATTTAGCAATCAGCAAAAGTCCATTAAGATATAGCAACATATCTACTTTAACCTTGATCAAATAGACCAACATCATATTCCTTCCCCTCACTTTTAAGCATCTTGATCCTTTATCCACTCAAATATTGGTTCTAGAATTTAGCTTCTTCTCATTTCTTGTTTGTTCCTTCCCACAAAATTCTTCAAAACCTGAAGAAGTCTCCTTTGTAAATCCAATATAAGGAAGATATCTAGGTCATTCTTTTGATTTGATAAGATATCAATCACTTTCATTTGTATATTTGCTTGGTATTGCTTTCTACATTAGTAATAGCATTTCATTTTTAAATCTACTTTTAAAACAGCCTCAAACTTAACCGGCAAAGCTTGCTCTTCCATATCATCTTCCAAGCACAGTCTGTCTATAATAGGAAGCATTTTTAAAATCTGTTGGGTCCATTGTTCATAAATATTCTTCTACACATTCAGTGTTAAAATATTTTGTTCCATTCTTTATTAGTAAACCCAATTTAAGTACTCTTCTCCTTTAATTATAATCTTTATTCTTCTGGTTCCTTTTATTTGTTAACCTTCAGAAACCTTTATATATATATAAAATTATTCAAATCATCAGGATTTTCCCTTGTGAAGAATTATTATAATTAATTTCAAAATCTTAGTTTAAACCCATCTTTTGTCTGTAACTTTCAATAAATAATGTTCTTATCATTCTTTTTCAGTCAATAAATAAATAAAAGTAAGTCCTTAAACTTATTTCACTAAAGATCAAAGAAAACGCAACCAGTGTAATAAAACATACCTTTATGAAGGTTCCTAATATTTTAAAAGCAGTTAATAAATAATTTCCCAAATTGATTAAGAAAGGACATCTGCAAACTGTGGGTCTTTAGAGACACCAGACCATAGCTTGTGATCACATTCCTTCAACTCCCAAAGCTCTCTCCTGCCAGTGACCACTCTTTGCAGTCTGCTCACAAGGAGCAACTGTCTGAAGTACTTGTGGGTAATCCTAGTCCTCTTCTTCTCATTTCTTTCCTGGAAGTCCTACAATATATGCATTATGAGCCATGGTGGCGCAGTGGTTAGAGTGCAGCCTTGCAGGCTACTTCTGCTGACTGCCGGCTGACTACAATTTGGCAATTTAAATCTCACCAGGCTTAAGGTTGACTCAGCCTTCCATCCGTTCGCGGTGGGTAAAATGAGGAGCCAAATTGTTGGGGGCAATAAGCTGACTCTATAAACTGCTTAGAGTGGCCTGTAAAGCACTGTGAAGTGATATATAAGTCTAAGTACTATTGCTATTTCTCAGCTGAAACAGTGATGTTGACCCAGAGGTCCCAAATTCTCTTTTAGGTATGCAGGCATCCAATACTAGTTTTCAGATGCTGAGCATTAGGGCAGAAATCGGTGTACCAATGCACCCAACTCAGTTCTTGTTGGAGCAATTTGAGGCTCTTTTTTTCAGAGGCACAAGGATTTCTTCAGAGCTGCCAAGGATTTGCTGTAGCAGCTGTTTGTAGTGTTTGAAATGTAAGGCTCCAATTATTTCAATCCCGATGATGCTATAGTTTTGCAGAACACCTTTCTGCACCTTTCTATATATTTAGGCAAGTAACTGGCAAATCCAGGATTTTGCAGGAAAAGCTGGTGTGCCTACTAACAAAGCATCTGTCTGAATCCCCATTTCCAAATAGCAACCAGTAAGGAGACCTTTTCTAGCCACATTTTCTGCAACAGACAAGCACTTCTGCCAGCAGCTAATTATGCAAGCAAAGGGCACAACTTAATTTACAGAAAGCTGAAAGATTTTTCTTTCTGGTTTCTGATATCTTATTTTTGCCTACGTGAAAACACTGTTAGTCTTGTCAGAACAGATATTTTGAAACAGGCTGCTTCAATCAGAAAAGCTTATGAATATAAAGTGTTTTCTCCAAATTAACAGGAATTATATTTTAAAGTCCCTCAGTGCAAGGGTTTGATGTGCCTGTTTTAAAATGGGGAGTTCTTAATGAGCAAACCTACATTTGTTTTCTAAAACTCTGAAAGCATTAGCATATCTCTGTATTATAAACAATCTTATTATTATTTTTTCTGCCTTTTTTCCAAAGGAATTTTTGGCTTACTAAATGTAGGATTAACCAGGTGTAGGGCAACAGGGGAACATGTTCTCTTTTTTATCCTCATGTCCTTGGTCCAACAGGCATATGCTTAAAATCAAACATTGTCCAGCTTTTTTTATTGTTTTGCTTCATCACACAATAGCAACAGCACTTAGAATTATATACCGCTTCACCGTGCTTTACAGCCCTCTTTAAGCGGTTTACAGAGTCAGCATATTGCCCCCAACATTCTGGGTCCTCATTTTACCTACCTTGGAAGGATGGAAAGCTAACTCAACCTGAAACCGGTGAGAATTGAACTGCCAAACTGCTGGAAGCCAGCAGTCAGCAGAAGTAGCCTGCAACAGTGGTGCGTTCCTACCGGTTCAGGTGATGATTTGGCGGCCTTGGTCGCTGGAACTGGCAGTGACCCAGGACTGCCATGCCCCCAAACCGGTTCTCTTGCATGCACAGAACAATCTAATTGCACTGTGCATGCGTGTGCAGCAGTGACGTACAGTGAGGTTTATGGCTGGTGAGGCTGGTGACGTCATCAAATTATCATCATGAAGGGAGGACTGTGACAACTTTCTCACTCTCTCTGTGTTTGTGTCTCTGTCTGTCTGTCTGTCTGTCTGTCTCTGCCTCTCTCCCCTCTCTCTCTGGGCAGCTCGATGTGATTAAGGCCTTTTTGCTACTCCTTTGCGCTTCTTGCCCACGGGCATGCGCTACCCTCTTCTCTCTGATAGAGCCCATCCATGGGGGGAGGGATCAGCGCAGCCGCGGTCCCCTTCATGTTGGCTCAGGAAGGAGGGGAATGGGACCACGTGTGCAGGGGAAGGGGACCGCGGCTCACACTGATCTGAGGCTGGCGCTGAGGAGCCTCCTGCACACATGGTCCCATTCCCCTCCTTCCTGTGGCTCTTCTCCATAGCGCAGCGGAAGGAGTTGCTGTCCCCGCTACCATGATCCTCGGGTATTTTGCTTACACGCGCAAGGAAGAGATGGAAGAGAAAAGGGGAGAAATTTTTTTCTTTTCATGATGAGAGCGGTGAGGCTCTGCCTCCCCTGCCTCCCCTGCCTCCCCTGCCTGCACGTCACTGGTGTGCAGTATACATCAAATGTGTGCATGCGGCGTGCACACGAGCGAACCAGCAGTAGTGCCTGCCAGAATCCACCCCTGGCCTGCAGTACTTCATTCCTACCACTGTGCCACCATGGCTCTATGCTGCTCTTACATGCATTCATGCAAGCTTTAAGAAAATCCAGGAATGACTGAGGCCATTTGGAAACAGCTATGAGACAATAAGGGGTCCAGGTTGCAGTCCCCACAGACTTCATGCAAATATCAAGAAAAAAATTCTTAAACGGTTTCTTAAAATAGTTGAAAAAGGCTTGTTCTCTCTCATTCCAGAGCATAAGATCCAGAATAATGCATTTAACCTCTTTATTTAGCAAAGTTAATTCGATGGGATCATAAGGGGAGGACTACCTGTACTTCAGAACAAATCCACAGGAATTAAAATCAGTGCGATTCATTCAGCTCGCATGGAGAATTTCCCACTAACCCCAGACCTTTTTTTCTTACAACCAATCAAGCAAAAAAAAAAACACCCAAACCCACTACCCCAATTCTATACTTTTTCATCCCTCTTATACATATTTCATCAGATGCATTTCCTAATGGGGGCTCTCCCAGTTCTGTAACCTTCAAAGCCTCCTGAATGGCCCATTAGTTTCTTTCAGGCCTTGAAGGGGAAACCAAGCTGATGGTTGGGTGCTTATAACTGAAAGCTTAGCTGGCACAGCGCCCATCTGCAATTGCCTTGATTGAATAATTTACATTTCATTCACATGTGAGGGTTACCAGCAGGAATTCAGAGCAGAAGTTGAACTTCCAGGCAGTTATGCATAGCAAATAAAAAATCTACAATTTGTCCTAATTCCCAGTAGAAGCAAGTTTTTAAAAATGTAGAGAACTCTTAAAACTCCTGTATCATTCCCCGGGTATCTTTCCCACGTGCTTTGCCAGTGTTTTTCATTTTCCTTGCAGCAGAACTCATGGTTTTTAAATGCTTCCTATCAGGCAGAGATCCAGCTGGTTCAGTGATAGAGGCTCAGTATAACCTCAGTCTTGCATTGATTACATTCATACAGTGTGCAGGGTCAGAGCAGGCAACTTCCAACTGGTTGGGGAACATCCCTTGTTCTGCCCTCTGAAAACCACCGAAGTTATTGTGATGACACCGTAACATTGTTGGATACAGTTAAATTTTTTTAGCCCTGCCGTTATGTGGTTTTGCTTTAAATTTGGAATATTATATCATATAATATGAATATATTCAAATATAATGTGACATTTTATATAAAAGGACGTACAGTCAAATGAAGGTTGAAGTCTAAGTGACTTCAGAAGGTTGAATTCTAGGTGATGACTAATATATATAAATATACTTGATTTAAAATATATGATTTGATATGAATTCTAGGTGATGACTAATATATATAAATATACTTGATTTAAAATATATGATTTGATATGAATTCTAGGTGATGACTGTGGAAGGGATGCACAGAAGTTTTTGTAACCAATCAACACACTTTCTACAATTTGTAATGGAAGATGGTTTTGTGGGGTTTGTGTGTGTGTGTGTGTGTGTGTCTTGTCTGTGTTTATTCAAAAATTAAAAAAAAATTAAAAAAATATTAGCCTGTTTTTCCAATGGCTTGGGGAATTGGAGCACTTTAAAAAGGGGGCATGATGGTTAGAGATTAAAGGCGCTGAGCTGTCAGCCCAAGTTCGAGCCCCGAGTGTTGCACAATAGGGTGAACTCCCATTACTTCTCTCAACTCCTGCCCACCTGTAAATGAAAGTAGATAAATAGGTACCACTTTGGTGGGAAGGTAACAGCATTCCATGCAGTGTATAGTCATGACCATGCATGCATCTTCGGATGATGCTGATTCCCTCGGCTAGGAAATGAGCACTGCCCCCTAGATTTGGATGTGATTGGACAGGGAAAAGCTTTACCTTTACCTTTTACAAAGAGAGAGTGGGTTTCCTTAAGCTCAATTGCACTTGCTTTAAATCTTAATTTAAATGAAATATGTCCAACTAAAGAGGGATGTGGTGGCTCAGTGGCTAAGACGCTGGGCTTGTCGATCAGAAAGGTCGGCAGTTCGGTGGTTCGAATCCCTAGCACTGCGTAACAGAGTGAGTTCCCGTCACTTGTCCCAGCTTCTGCCAACCTAGCAGTTCGAAAGCATGTAAAAATGCAAGTAGAAAAATAGGGACCACCTTTGGTGGGAAGCAGGGGTGGGTTCCGGCTGCTGCTACTGCTGGTTTACTCAGGGACACGCATGCACAGAAGCAAAAAACAAGATGGCGGAGCCTATGGCACCCCGAGACAACAGGTTTGGGGGCGTGGCAGACCAAGATACTACTTATTCACTGAACTGGTAAGAGCCGATAGGAACCCACCTGTGGTGGGAAGGTAACAGCGTTCCGTGCACCTTTGGTGTTTAGTCATGCCGGCCACATGACCATGGAGGCATCTTCAGACAGCGCTGGCTCTTCGCTTTGAAACGGAGATGAGCACTGCCCTCTAGAGTTGGGAATGACTAGCATGTATGTGCAAGGGAACGTTTACTTTTATGTCTAACTAAATAATTGCAGATATCAATTGAAGAAATGGGGAGAGCTGGGATACTAGATGGTTGAATGTGGCAGCATGGTATGGTACTTCTTTGCGGAAGCAAATAAAATGCTTTAGGGCCTAGCATAATGAAGGAAGCTGTGTTTGTCAGTCACCTCAGTAATGGTGGATGAGCGTGACTGATGAAGTGTGAGCCATGGAGCGGGTTGGGTGTGCTAAAGGACTAGATTGTTCTGTTTCTCCTGCAATCTCATGGACAGTCTTTTTACAAGTATATTAGTTCATGCTTTTAAAAGGAGGTCTGGAAATAGTGCTCAAATTGTGTGAAGTTGGAAATTCAAGAAAAAAAATTTTTATAAGAGGATTGGATGGGGGAGGGTCTCTGTGCCCAGCATTTCAAACAGCTGCCCATTATCACAGTCTCTCTGCCTCAGAGAAATCATATCTCATAAGGAACAAAAAGGTTGAATGTTATTTTAATTGAATTTGTTTTCCATTTCTTTCCAGACTGTCTGGGGAAAATCTCACACATCTTTTGATTGTTTTTACCTAAAGTCTATTATCCTAATAATTAGACCCTTTACACACACGCACACAAAAAAACCCCAACCCAGGCCTGTGTTTATAATTATTTTTTCCATTGATTGTATCAGTGAACAACAAAAACATCAAGACGAAAGGAAAAGAGGGTATTCTGGAAATGATTGCTGAACCAATTCATAAAGTGATTTCGATCAGTGATATTCCTGACAGTGATTCACTCAGAAAAGAAGATGCAAGGAAGGGCTGCGAATTAATCAAGTCTGGGACTGAAAGCTTATTCCACAATAGGCTTGATTCAACTTGACAGTACTTCTGGACTTGTCTGACTCGAGAAAGGAAGCAGTTTGTTTTGTCTGTTCCACAACTATTGCTAGGTGTAATTGTATGTGAGAATGACCTTGGAAGGCACAGGAAAGAGCAATAAGAGGCCTCATACCCCATATCAGACGTGTATGCGTGTGTGTGTGTGTGTGTGTGTGTGTGTGTGTGTGTGTGTGTGTGTAAAATGGCTCAGAAGGGACTGTCTCTAGTTTCTTGTGCTGTAAAGGAAACATGGGTGGAATGTATTCTCAATCTTGCAAGATTCTGTTAATGTAACCATATAATAAAGTATAATTAGTTCATCTAGGCATGCTTCTTGTCTGGACTATGTTGCAAGGCTTCTCATTCTTTCCCTAGGTTAGGATCAGTAGAAAAGTGCTTACTGAATATAAATTTCAGGAAAATGTTTGAAATCACATCACACATATGATTCCTTATAACTGTGATGGCGAACCTATGGTACAGGTGGCACGCAGAGCCCTCTCTATAAGCACGCCAGCTGTTGCCCCAGCCCAGCTCCACAGAGCATGTGCGCCGTCCAGTGATGGGATATGACTGGTACACCCCGGTATGGGTGTACCGGTGCCTGCTGGGAGCACCAGGTACCGTTCTGATACGGTGTTCCAGAGGGCCTGCCCGCCCGCCGTCCTTACCTGTATTTGAGCCGATCGGGGTTTCTGTGCATGTGCACGGAGTGTACGGCGCCTGCATGACAAGCAGCTGGAGCATTGCAGAGCATCACAGGTGGTAAGTAAACATGCATATGCTGCACACATGCATGTGGTGGATGCCCGGCCATGTTGCACCATACCAGTTACACTGGTGCCGTCTCCTGCTGGCCAACTGGTCTCTGCCGTGCATGTGCGTGGGGTGGGGTGTATGCATGGGTGGAAAGAGCCCAGGCACAGGAGGTGCTCACATTGCATTTCAGGGCTTTGCGTGGTGCCCTTTTGCTTCGTTTTGGCTTCCAGGTTGGTGCAGAAGGCCTTCCAGGCCCAAAACGGGGTCATGTGCGCATTGCATTATGGGTGCTGACACACAGGTGTGCTGTCGCACGCACCTGTGCGCACTTTCAGCACGCAATAACAAAAAAGTTAGCCTTATAATATATGACTCTGGTCCATAATGCTTTGTTTCACGGTGTGCTGCTTAAGGGTTCAGGTATCACTATAAGTTGTAAGGAATCTTGTTTTGAGCTCAACGTATCATCCGAACCTAATGCATATCATGTGAAGAATAAATGTGGATAGAGAATTATGAATATGATCTAGTTTTACTAATCAAATTTATATGGACACTCCTCTTATAAAAGCTCGCGTAATTGCAGCATTTGAAAAATTAGCCCAAATCTCAAAACAGCACCAGAGTTTGGTGCTCTTAATCTCCAGCATTGCATGAATTCTCATGCAAGATCTAGACAAGTTTCAATTTTCTTGCTCAAAATTTTATTTAGATTTGGAGTCTGTGAATGTCATAACAGCTATCTAGTCTCATGGATACTGTTATTTCAGGCTCTCATAATTTTGAAGCCTATTCATTGAATTGATATAAAATATATAGGCTTTCTTTTAGAAGCACAACTTAAGATTTATTATCCCCAAGGCCTGCCACAAATGTATATTGTGGAACAGCCAGTTTATGGTAAAGGTAAAGGTTCCCCTTGCACATATGTGCTAGTCGTTCCCAACTCTAGGGGGCGGTGCTCATCTCCGTTTCAAAGTTGAAGAGCCAGCACTGTCCAAAGACGTCTCCGTGGTCATGTGGCCGGCATTGATTTAACACCAAAGGCGCCAGGAGCACTGTTACCTTCCCACCAAAGTAGTCCTTGTTGTTCTACTTGCTTCTTTTTTTTTTACATACTTTCGAACTGCTATGGCAGAAGCTGGGACAAGTAACCGAAACTCACTCCCTTACACGGCACTAGGGATTTGAACCTCTGAACTGCCAACCTTCTGATTGACAAGCTCAGCATCTTAACCACTGAGCCACCATGTCCCTTTTAGTTTATGTTACAGCATCATAAAAACAGGGTATGATATAGCAAGGTTAATTTATATAAGATATACATGTTTTCTTTGGGTAGCATCAAAATAATTATATCTAGCCAGGATTTGCCATACATGCAAAAAGGAAAGTATTCATATTGATGAAACTACCAATTCGTTTTGCTACATTATGAAACTGGGGTTATAATATATGCGCACTGTATCATGGTCTAAAATATGTATACTTATGCATTAATCTAACATGAATGTATAGAATGATTAATCACAGTAACTTTGATTATCCTGTGAGATTATAATATACTGTGTCTCTGCACCATTTTCATTAAACACCGGAGTTGTTAACATCTGGATGTCCACGAGATGCCAGCAAAGAAGATTGTGTTTGCTGCCATCGCGTGACGATTGAAAATCCTGTAGCCCAGGTACGGAAGTCATGAAATTACGTTACATGAGCACAGCCTGAGGACAACCTGAATAAGTCATATGAAATGCCATTCATATGAACAGCCACATTTGCCAAGCAAAATCTCCAAGGAATGCAACATTAAATAAGTATCCTGGGAAGTGGGATACTTGCTTTGCACAATCTTCCCACACCGGATTTCTCATCCCTTTAACATCCCTTCTTTTTGTAACTGCATTGCAATAAGAAACAGGTCTTGGATAGCCCCTCCCTACACCAACTGGAGCACCATTTATTGCCAGATGCCTGCAAGCCCGCCATTATGCATAACGAAGCTTAGGCTAAGTGTCCGAGCACCTGCTTCCCAGAATCCCCATGCTTTGGCTTCCTGCTGCCATCATTTAGTGCTGATTTAAAGGCTGCCATTTGCAGCCCTCCTACTTGCTCCTTAACTCTTGTTTCCTGCTGTTCCTTTTGCAGATGATGATGCATGACTCCAGTCAATTGCCCCTAGCTTTTGGTTCTGTTGAAAAGATAATCAGGGCGGGGAGGGTTGGGTGGGAGAGAGACTATTCCATTGACAAGGCAGTCCACTTCAGTGTGCACTATAGTCTTAGCTATAAACACCTTGATTATACCTCAATGACATTAATTAGGTAGCATACGAGATGCGTCTTTGTTTATATAAGGCAGCTCCGTTGTCAAACTCAAAAGGGGAATTGCAAAGAAAGAACAATTGAATTTACATTATTAGACAGGCTCTTTAACAAATGAATGTTAGCTTCTGTCACTTGGTTTCTCCAAACAAGCTTTCAAAATAGAAAACCAGACAGTGGTGGGGGGAGAGGGTTGGTCACCACCACCACCACCGTCTAGGTGGCAGGGATCACCGCCAATGAATTAAGGAGAAACTTCCCAACTGCGAGGACAATTAACCAGCGAAACAGCTTGCCTTCAGAAGTGGGTGCTTCATCACTGGAGGTTTCTAAGAGACTTGTCTGAAATGATATAGGGTCTCCTGCTGGAGTAGGGAGCTGGACTAGAAGACCTCCAAAGTCCCTTCCGTCTCTATTCCGATTCAGATTCAGATAGCAATGTTTAGGCCATCTAACCATTGGAGCACAGCATTGCTTATCCGAAAGAAATTGGAAACTGTACCAGTATATCAGTGGTGGGTTCCCACTGGAACTGGCCATGACCCAGGCCTGCCATAGCCTCGAACCGGTTCTCTGGGTGGCGCCATAGTGCCACCACCTCGTTTTTCAGTTCTGCGCATGCACAGAACAATTTTAATTGCACTGTACATGTGTGTGCAGCATGCAGCATGTATCAAGCGCACATGTGCTCAGTGTGCATCAAGCGCACGTGAGCATAGCGTGCATCAAGCGCATGTGCGCACATGAGCAAACTGGCAGTAGTGCTTGCCGGAACCCACCCCTGCAGTATATGCCCTCACCTACAGCTGGTCACAATGTGATCTACCGTTTGAAATGCAGCCCTGGGCTGCAGTAACAAAAGCATAGAGTCACATCAGGAAAAGTCACTGTTGCTGTATATTTTATATTTTGCAGATCACACCAAAATATTGTAATAATGTGTCAGCTCTGGGCCATACATTTTAAGAAGAACATTGACAAACTGGAGCATCTGCAGAGGAACTCAGCCTCAAAAACCAATGATAAGAAACCTGAAAAAGAAAACCTAGATGATAAGCAGCCCTTGAAGAATTGTTGAAAGTATTGAACCATGGTGGCACGGTGGTCTGAATGAAGCATTGCAGGCTAACTCTGCCCACTGCCAGGAGTTTGATCCTGACTGGCTTGAGGTTGACTCCGCCTTCCATCCTTCTGAGGTGGGTAAAATAAGGACCCTGATTGTTGGGGGCAATAGGCTGACTCTGTAAACCGCTTAGAGAGGGCTGTAAAGCACTGTTAAGCGGTGTATAAGTCCAAGTGCTATTGCTATTGGCTATGCTTAGCATGGAGAAGAAGAGACAATGGGGAGAGCTGATAGCTGTTTTCAGACTTTCAAGTAGAAGTCAGGATGGACTTATTTGTTGAGAGTTCTTCCTGAAGACAAAAATAATGGTCTCAAATTACAAGGAATTACCTTTTTTTTTGCCCTATAAGACGCACTTTTTTACTCCAAAAAAGAGGGTGAAAATCTGGGTGCGTCTTATACGCCGAATGTAGCCACCTGGGTCATCTAAAAATGGGGCAGGCAAACACCAGTGAGGAAGAAGAAAGTGATGACAGTGACTGTGTGGATCTGTCCTTCCTCATTTCTGATAGCAGCGAAGAAGAGGAATTCTTGGGGTTCAAATAAAAACATTACAGCCTTATTTTTGTTACTTTCACTGTTTACTGACTTTACTGACTGTTAATGAGAGTAAAGATAGTTCTTAATATGTTACATGGTTGACATAAAATTGTTCTTAAACTGCTGTTAACTTTATACAGTTGATATAAAATATTTTACTACAGTATTTGGTTCAGAATCTTTTTTTTTCTAGATTTTCCTCCCTTAAAATTGGGTGCGTCTTATATTCCGGAGCGTCTTATAGGGTGAAAAATACGGTAGGTCTTGGTGGAACATCCAGAAAAGTTTCCTAACAACTGTTCATCAGCAGTCTCTTCCCCAGGTTTCCTTAACGTCAGCAGCAGTAATCAGTATCTCTTGAGCTTTAACCTTCTGCTTCCTACTCTTCTAACCATCACTGCAGAATCCAACACATCAGGACGTGAGTATCATTTAACAGTATATTATTATTCTGGGCAAATTCTGGCTTTGCTGCTGAAGCTGTGAATCCATCATCTTCTTCTTTAATTTCCAGAACTATGTTAATGGGGATGTGTTTTTGCTGGCATACGTCTCACTAAGAGGTAATAAATGGTTTCATCCCTGCACATTGGCACTAATAACCTCTACTATAAAAGAAGAGTTTAGCTGGAGGGAGGAGGTGATCTTTCTGGACTGTTCGTACTGTTATCTTTTTTTCTTTCTTTCTTTCTTTCTTTCTTTCTTTCTTTCTTTCTTTCTTCCTTCCTTCCTTCCTTCCTTCCTTCCTTGCTTTCCTTCCTCCCTTCCTCCTTCCCTTCCTTTCTTCCTTCTTCCTTCCTTCCTTCCTTCCTTTCAAGCTTCAGAGGTTTGCTGAGCTTTCAGAATCCAGAACTTCAGAGATGCTAATTATGAGAGAGTATAGTAAATTACAAATAAATTAGTGTTCCAAAGGAAAAGAATATCCATAGCCGAGGGTCAAACTGTGAGGTCCTTGGTGCTCTTGATTGTTTGCTTGCAGACTTTTCATTACCCAACTAGGTAGCATCATCATTAACAAATTAGTGCTCGGTTTTAGCACTTCTATACTTCAGTTGCAAGAAATTATCTGAATTAGATCCAGGGGCTGGCATTCATCACCAAATGGAATGATTGCAGCTTCAAGTAGATAATGTTGCAATGCAGCAATATTCACAGTAGAAAGGTGGGTGCACACATTAACTCTGACGTTGCTAAGATGCTCATCTCAGTTTAGGCATTCAGATGAAAATGGATGGTTATTTGAAACAATGGGGCATGACAGGTGGTGTATTCCTAAGACTGAGGCTACATCTTGGGTGCCAAATGAGAGGCTGGAAGCACAGACAGTGATTTTTTTTTTTACAGATTAACAGAGTTGGAAGGGATCTTGTAAGACATCTAGTCCAATCCCCCACCCAAGCAGGAGACCCTACACCATTTCTGACAGATAGCAGTCCAGTCTCTTCTTGAAAGTTTCCAGTGATGAAGCTCCCACAACTTCCGAAGGCAAAGCTGTTCCATTGGTTGATTGATTTCACTGTCGGAAAATTTCTCCTTATATCCAGGTCGAATCTCTCCTTAGTCAGTATTGAAAAAGGAGATTGTCCTCCTAGATGATAATTAGTGCAAAGAAATTGATTTGGCATCATTTTTCATCTACAAAATTTCACCAGCAGCTATAAGGAAAGAGCCAAAGAGCTATAAGGAAAATCAAAGTGCTTGTATTGTTATTATTTTTTGAATCTCCATGTTTTCATATTAGAGGTAAAAGGCAAAGAAGCTACTGGTCCATGGCAAGGAGAAAAGGGTGAGCTGTTAATGATTGGTTATTAGAGGGTTGCAACAGAAATTGACCCACCAGCTTGTCACCCAAGCGTGATGTCAAGGACAGAGAGAGTAACTGCCCCAAAATCACCTAGTACACTTTCATCGCTAAGGCAGAAACTAATCAAGGAGACAAGCAGGGATGAAATGCTACCAGTTTGGACTGGTTCACCCAAACTGGTAGTAAAAAATGCTACCGGTTCAGGTGAACCGATATTTCCAACGATCAGCTGGACGATGATCAGCTGTGATGTGTGATTTATATTAGCTAGAATCGTCGGATTTCCTGCTTTCTAGCTAATCTAAATCATGTGACATAGCGGATCCCCCCCCCCCCCCGTTGCTGCTCGACTTACCTTTGCAGACTCGGAAGTCTTCAAAATGTTCCTTTTTTAGCACTGTGTGGTCACGCCTCAGGTGCGCATGTGCGCAAAGCGCTTGCTCGGTAGCAGACTCACTGAACTGGTAGCATACTTCAGAGGATTTTACCGTTGGAGACAAGCAACCTAGAACTAAAGAGAAATTTCCTGATAGTTAGAACAATTAATGAATGGAACGGCTTGCCTCCAGAAGTTGTAGGTGTTCCCACACTGAAGAGTTTTAAGAAGAGCCTGGACATCCATTTGTCTGAAATGGTATAGGATTTCCTGTCTGATCAGGGGGTTGGACTAGAAGACCTCCAAAGTCCCTTCCATTATTCTATTATTCTCCCAGTTTCTAGCCTGGTTTCTAGCCCTAACCATTTGACTAACCTGGCTCTCTTCTCTTGGATGAAAGTGATCTCAGGAAATAATACACCACTTCCTTATCATTCACAAGGAGCAGTGCAGTATTGCAGGCAAACTCTGCCCATAGCCCAGAGTTCGATTCTGACCAGGTCAAGGTTAACTCAGCTTTCCATCCTTCCGAGGCCAGTAAAATCAGGACCCAGATTGTTGGGGACAATATGCAAAATAATGCTTACTTTGTACTTACTAATGCTTACTACCCAGAGAATGCTGTAAAGCACTATGGGGTGGTATATAGGCTTAAATGCTATTGCAATTGGCATATTTTGTTGCTGATTACCCTTTCTGCACACGCCCAAGCCTTCTAACCCAGGAACATATTCTTTGACAGGAGCGTGATCCTACTAGTTTAGCAACCGGTGCGCGCACAGCCTGACGCGCGCTGCGTGTGTGCACATTTTAAAGGAAAACAGCTGAGGCGCAGCAATCCATTCTGCCATGCCTATCAGCTGGAATAAAAAACAAGGAAATATAGGTGAGTATAGCCCAAGAGTGGGCAGGTGGGACCACTTGAAGGTCGGAGCGAACCGGTTCGCTCTCAGCTGTTCTTCAGAGCTACTGGTCTGCCTGAACCGGGCCAAACTGGTAGAATCCCAACTCTGATTTTGAAGCTACTGATCCAGAAAAGGACACTCAAAATCCTGGAAGATGTGAGACTACATCAAAGCTAATGGGCTTTTCTTTTTCTTTTGCCTTTTTTTCCCTATTGTCTCCACATAAAATTGGTTCCCACTTATGAAGATAACCAATGACTTCATTAATAAGCAGCCTCTTTAAGAAGAGCAAGGCAAGTCTTCCTTCAAAGGCTGCCTTCTTGCTGGATTCATTAACTCATTCTTCCAGGAAATGGAAGAGAAGCTGAAGGTCTATCAGTCAGGCAGTATCAATCCTTTGAAAAGCTCATTAACAATCATATCTCAATGTAATTCCAATGCTTGCAAAGTAGAATAATTTATTAGCTTTCGAATCTGTCACAGTTTTTAAAAGATATGCCACCAGCATATGTTAGAGAGGATAAATAATATAATATGAGAAGGGAATATTGAAAGCAAATGGGATTGAGTTATGTTGTGCAAAATATAAATATTGGTTCTAACTTGTTTGCAACTCAAGCAAGCATTGACACAGAGTAATTTACTGTATATGCTCGGATGTTATTTCTTAATCGAAATTGTAATTTGAAATGTCTTTCAATATTAGTAGCTCGGGTTGGTAGTTATGTTGTTGGTTTGAGTTCAGAGCTTGGCGATTTGGTTACAAACATTTCGTCCCCATTCAAGGAGACATCTTCAGTGCGCTTTGGATTGGGAATTTTCATATTCTTAAATATTAAATAATATCGCTTTGAGATTTTTAATGTTCTTCAGGAGTTGGCTAAATAAAGGCCCAAGAAGGCTGATATATATATGCAGTGGTCCTCCAGTTTCAATTACTTCTTTATTTAAATTCGTTAAAATTTCAGACCGTTTGTCTGAAATGGTACAGGGTTTCCTGCTTGAGTAGAGGGTTGGACTAGAAGACCTCCAAGGTCCCTTCCAACTCTATTATTCTATGTTCCAAAATGAATCATGAAGGATCCCCATTTTGTCAACTGAATGTGACATACGACTATTACAAGCTGTTGCATTATTGCAAAGCAATAATAGTTTTGATGATAGGACATTCAGCTAACCAAATCCTTCTGTTCCACAAAAAAAAAAACAAGTGATGCAATATGTGGGATTTCTTAATGCTGTTTTTCCTTGCAAAAGTACAACCCTGTTTGATAATTCAATCTCACTAGTAGGTGAAGAGCTATCTCATTCAATCTCACTAGTGGGTGAAGAGCCCATACATTTTCCATCATAGCCTTGTGCCCACATTCAGTTGCCGCCACTTGCTGGTCAAGACTAAGGAAGCAAAGGTGACCTCCAGGGATGGTATGGCAAACTCAAGACAGCTCTGCAAAGGTGAAGCTGAAGACTCCAGCAAAGGCCAATGAGTGAACCAGTTGACAATTCTCTGGATAAGAAGAGGATGGGAGATTGCCCACACTTGCTCTGGATGTCTGCTTCTCACAAAGAGAGTGCAGGACAGTGGTTTTCCATAGATTTGAACACTGGGAGACAACAGGATTAGCCATTTTGCTCATAACTATGGCAGAAACCTTCAAAGGATATAAAGCTGGCAAACCTTACTTTCTAATCACTTTCAGAAATTAGTCATTAATTATTTCTAAGGTATTACTTATAAGCCGCAGTGGTAAGTGTGCAGTACTGCAAGCTACTTCTGCTGACTGCCAGCTGTCTGCAATTTGGCAGTTCAAATCTCACCAGGCTCAAGGTTGACTCAGCCGTCCAGGGGTGGGTTCCTGCCAGTTCTAACCTCTTCTATAGAAGAGGTTCCAGCTCCCTCCCCCCCCCCCGATCTGCACACCATCAAGATGAAGAGCAAGAGGAGGAATTCTGGGAGTTGAAGTCCACAAGTCTTAAAGCTGTCAAGTTTGAACACCACTGGGGTTTTTTTTCTAAAGGGTTAGGGGTGCAAGGATTAAGCTTTAAGACTTGCGTGCTTCAAATGCCAGAGTTTCTGAGCCAACATTTTGGTTGCTAAACAAGAGCGCTGTTAAGTGAGTTCACCACATTTTACAAGTTGGCCATGCCCACCCAGTCACATGGCTGACAAGCCACACCCACCCAGTCACATGGCCAGCAAGCCACTCCCACAAAGCAGGCCACACCTATAGAAGAGGTTCTAAAAAAATTTGAAACCCACCACTGCAGCCATCCCTCCTTCTGAGCTGGATAAAAGGAGGACCCAAATTGTTGGGGGCAATATGCTGACTCTATAAACCACTTAGAGAGGGCTGTAAAGCACTGTAAAGTGGTATATAAGTGCTATTGCTATTAGATACCTTCAGAATTACAAACCTAAAAATGTCCATTCTGGTAAGTCTGCCTGCCATCCTGAATGAAATAAAAACTTAATCATTAACATAATGATTATCTTAAACTGATAATTCTCAATGCTTTAAGTTACCTCATGGTACTTAAAAAACAATGTCCCTCATTACCCTTAATTTTCAGTATGGTTCTTGAACCATTGGTGGTGCAGTGGTTAGAATGCAATATTGCAGACTAACTCTGCTTACACTGCCAGGAGTTCAATGCCTTTGATCCTGACTGGCTGAAGGTTACTGTTTCCATCCTTCTGAGGTCATAAAGTGAAGACCCAGGTTGTTGGGGGCAATATGTCGACTCTGTAAAACTGCTTAGAGAGGGCTGTAAAGCGGTATATGCGGTAAGTTTAAGTGCTACTGCTATTGGCCTCTTCATTAGACAGCCTCATATATTAAAGGAATGGCAGCATTTGTCACTGAATACAAATTGGTCTTATATGTCAAGGCCTATTGGGTTAACATCTTTCCCAAAGTTTACTCCAGTACATTGAATTAAATATGTTTAAATGTAGAGATGTAATTTCAGTGAATACAACTTGACCATCAAAATTATTTATTTTAATCAATACATATTAATTCATGTGGTAGCTTAATGTCTGTCTTGAAAAGGATTCAATATTAATTCCTATCAGATATTCTGTACAGATAAATAATATTTCATGGCACGCTTTGGCCAAATTGTAGTTATTTTATGAAGGTGGAAGCTTTAACCTGACCAGATTTTCAACGATGTCATCATGTTAACATCTGTATTTTTCTAACAAAGACATCACTCATTATGATTACTTTCCTCTCTCAGCCCATTAAAAAAGCAAATGCGTAACACTTTTGAAATCTTGGCAGCTCTTAGAATCTAGTTGTATTAAATCAGGATCTTTATTTCTTGCCCTGCAAGCTGCTAGGCAATTGTGGTTATTAATAGGCAAGCAGTTGCATTTTGATCCTGGAACACATGAAGTGTTGATACTGCGGTATAACTCAAAACTGAATATAGCAGGGAAGATGTTTTATTGACGTGCTTGAACTAAGCAAGGGATTAAGGCTTTAAACTAGCTCATCCTTAATGGTTATTACAAAGATTTGGAGAGATCGATTTGCTTTCCATACATGTTTGGCAATATATACAACGAAAAGAAATATTAGCCAAATGGCATGGCTGGCCCAGATATTTTAGCAAGCTCTAAAATGGAAATCTCAAACTGGATTTCTTAGAGGGCCAGCTCAGCATTGTAGTTCTCCGTGAGCCAGCGGGGTGGGGTGTGGGGGGTGTGCAGATAAGGTGGCTGCCTCCTGCAACACCCTGCCAGCCAAAATGGAGCATGGGGGGGGGGCACGTGCAGCCCCCTATGCTTTGTTTTTGCCCTCCATTGTCTCTTGTAGCACTCTGCTGGCCAAAAAGGGGGCACACATTTTCAGGGCCATTTTCAGCCCATTTTGGCCGGCAGAGTGCTGCAGAAGACCATAAAGGGTGAAAATGAGGCACAGGCTCCCCACACATGGCCTGTTTTAGCTGCCAGAGGCACCACGGGCCAGTTTTTTTAATATTTCCAGGGTGCCCCCGCGGGGCGGATTTAAGGACCCCACAGGCTGGATCCGGGCCACAGGCTTTGAGTTTGACACCCCTGCTCTAAACTGTCTGCTATTTTAGCTTCTTCAAGGTATGTTGCACTTGAATAAAAAGATATGTCAATCAAATGTTATTTAAAAAGTGAAATGGAAGTTAGTGTTAGTTGCTTATTTGATTGGTAAAAGTAAGAATTGGAATATCTGTGAATCAATGGGTCTTGGTCTTTAAAATACGAAACATGCAATTACTGATCATTTAAAAATGAAAAGTAATTCAGCAGTAAATATTAGTTTGGTTCTATTCGCCCCCACCCCCCCAAAGAATATTTTAAAAAGGATGGACAAGAAACTTTTAAAATTGACGATTTAATAAAATGGGACTATCGGTATCTTTAACTCATACAATTTGGTCTTGTTCTGTTTGTTTTTATCTAAAATCGACATGTACGTTCATATAATTTTGGGAAAACGTTTTAAAAGATTTCAGGTAGAAATACTGCACACTCTAGTTCAATGTTTTTCAACCTTGGAAACTTTAAGAGGAATGGACTTCAACTCTTAGAATACCCCAGCCAGCATGCTGACTGGGGAATTCTGGGAGTTGAATTTCACATCTCTTCAAGTGGTTTTTGAGAAACTCTGTTCTAGTTCCTTTAGGTCTGACTACTGCAAATGCAAGATGAGTAGGCCAGTTGACAGTCACAGAATGCAAACCAATCATCTACACAAGCCACTGGTCCACTTCTACTCCCACTGTCATTCAGTGTCTTTCCCAGAGTGCCTACACACATGGCATTGTGTGAGATGGAGGCGACTCATTGATCCTGCACATGCTTAAAGGAAGAGAAGACAGAGATCTGGCCACGTATGCCATCAACAACAACAACAGGCATTGGGAGGCATTGGACCAGTACTGCCACTGTCTCCTAAAATCACCAAATATTCCAACTCTAACCTGACTATCCAAATTGCCAAACAGTTGATTGACAGGGTTTCTACTCTGCAGATGCCTGGTCCAATTGTCAACTTGTTCCATGATCATGTAGCTTGGTGTTATCCATATGGCATTAGATGAAGGCAACCAAAATGCTTTTCTGCTAGGCTGTCAACCGTACTACAAAGGGTTACTACAAAGCTTTTGCATCTGTATATTATATCTAAAGAGGACCCAACTGTTCTCCACATCCTGCCCAGAATTTCTCTCTCTCCACAGACCATCTTTAATATATCCATTCCTAGAAAAATAAAATGTTCCATCCCTGTCACACATCCACATTTTGCCCCATATTGTGAAAAGGGAATCTATATCCAACTGGATCAGAGTTCCTTGACCTTCTCTAAAGGCATGCTGGTTGGGAAATTATGGGAGTTGAAGTCCAACACATCTTAAAGTTGAAAAGGCTGAAAAACACTGCACTAGATTTTTGTTGTTGTTGTTAGTTGTGAAGTCATGTCTGACCTACCACAACCTCACGGACAATGTTCTTCCAGGTCTTCCTGTTCTCTACCATCCCCCGGAGTCCATTTAAGCTCATGCCTACTGTTTCAGTGACTCCATCCAGCCACCTCATTCTCTGTCGTCCCCTTTTTCTTTTGCCCTCAATCTTTCTCAGCATTGGGCTCTTCTCCAGTGAGTCCTTCTTTCTCATTAGGTGTCCAAAGTATTTAAGTTTCATCTTTAGCATCTGGCCTTCCAAAGAGCAGTCAGAGTTGATCTCCTGTAGGACTGACCGGTTTGATCGCCTTATAGTCCAAGGGACTCGCAGGAGTCTCCTCCAGCACCATAGTTCAAAGGCCTCAATTCTTTGGTGCTCAGCCTTCCTTATGGTCCAACTTTCACAGCCATGCATTGCAACTGGGAAAACTGTAGTCTTGACTATACATACTTTTGTTGGCAGGGTGATGTCTCTGCTTTTTAGTATGCTGTTTAGATTGGCCATAGCTTTCCTCCCCAGTAACAAGCATCTTTTAAATTCTTGGCTACAGTCACCATCTGCTGTGATCTTGGAGCCCAGGAAAATAAAACATGTCACTACCTCCATTTCTTCCCCATCTATTTGCCAGGAATTGAGAGGGCCGGATGCCATGATCTTAGGTTTCTTAATGTTGGGTTTCAAGCCAACTTTTGCACTCTCCTTCTTCACCTGCATCAAGAGGCTCTTTAGTTCCTCTTCCTCTTTAGTTCCACTAGATTTTAAAACATGCCCAAAACACAATAAATTTCTCTTCCTCCTCCTCCTTTTTTTTTACAGCAAGTATCAGTTGAAAGGCAAATCTCATTACATTTTTATTTTCTCTCCCTATAGCCAGACCTTAGATTCTTTACCATAAAATGTAGACAGCAGGAGTTTGGTCAAAAGCTGTTCAGGCTGCCTCAGTTCTCCTATTCTATTCACTGTATGGAGGCGATTTCAGTCTGTATTGATGACAGAGCTTATTTCCTTCAATGCCCTCAAGTACTGAGCAATAGTCTGGCCCCAGTCCATGGCCCACTGAGAATTGGGCCACACAAGCAGTGAGCCAGCACTTAAAGCAGTGGTGGGTTACGACAGGTACGCCCCGGTATGGGCGTACCGGTGCCTGGTGGAAGCACCAGGTACCGTTCCAGTACGGTGCTCCGGATGGCCCACCTGTCCGTGCTCCTTATCGGTATTTGAGGTTTTCGGGGCAATGGACACAGAGCGTACAGCCCCTGCATGATGCTCTGCCGAGCAGCTGGAGCATCGCGGAGGCATCGCGGAGTATTGCAGGTGGTAAGTACACATGCTCGCACTGCACATGTGTCCATGCGCACTGTGCGTGTTCATGTGGTGGATGCCCGGCCCCATTGCACCGGGAGCCGGAATCTACCCCTGACTCAAAGCTTTATTTGCGCATGTGCGGGAGTGAGGTTGCACATACCGAACCATCCCCTCTTCCCCCTCCCCCCAGCTGCAGCTGTGTCCCCGGAACAAGAAAGATTGGGGGACTGCTGGTTCAGTGGATAGTATGATGTAGTGTTAACTTTACGTGCTAGCAAATTATTTTTAGCAGGGATCACAGCAGGTGTTGGTGAATAATAAAAGCTATTTGTAAAAGTATTATCCTGCATGTCAGGGATTTTCTTTTTAACAACTTAATTTTCACATGCATTTCATTAATAAAAGCTTCAGTATCATTAAGGGGTGGTTGTAAAAGGGACACGGTGGCAGTAAACGGGATGGGTGGCGGTAAAAAGGATGTAGTGGCTCAGTGGCTAAGACTCTGAGCTTGTCAATCAGAAAGGTCGGCAGTTCAGCAGTTTGAATCCCTAGCGCCCCATAACGGAATGAGCTCCCATTACTTGTCCCAGCTTCTGCCAACCTAGCAGTTCGAAAGCACGTACAAAATACAAGTAGAAAAATAGGGACCACCTTTGGTGGGAAGGTAACAGCGTTCCATGCACCTTCGGCATTTAGCCAGCCACATGACCTGAAATGAGACGTCTTTGGAGAGCGCTGGCTCTTCAGCTTTGAAACAGAGATTAGCACCGCCTCCTAGAGTTGGGAACGACTAGCACATATGTGCGAGGGGAACTTTTACCTTTACCTATCAGTAGCTGTGAAACCATAGGTGATTCTCGACTTACAATCACAATTTGTATCAGAATCTGCAAGATAATGGTTAAGTAACTTGTGCCTGATTTTACTATCTTTTTTTTTTCCTGCCATGTTTATTAAATGAATCACTAAAGTTGCTAATTGAATAATATGATCATTAAGCAAATCCATCTTCCCCCACAGAGTCACCTTGGCGAGATGGGTGGCATGGGAGTTTAATAATAAATAACAAATAAATAAATTTAACACTGCTTGTCAGAATGCGGCTGGAAGGTTGTAAATGGTGATTTGTTAAGGGAATCACTCTAGCTGTTAAATTAGTAGCACGGTTGTTAAGTGAATCTGGTTTCCCCACTGACACTGCTTGTCAGAAGGTCACCAAAGGGGATCACATGGATCTGTCATAAGTGTGAGTCAGTTGTCAAGGATCCTACTGTAAATCTACATGACTATAGGGATGCTGTAACAGTCATGAAAATGGTCATGTCACTTTTTTCCAGTGACGTTGTAACTTTGAACAGTCACTAAGTGAACTGCTGTAACCCAAGGACTCTCTGTAGTTGTAAGTCACTTTCTCATCATCATTATAACTCCAAACTGTCACTAAATGAATAATTGTAAGTCGAGGACTACCCATATTGACTTGTAGGAGTACCTGTAGCAATCTGTGTCAAGGGTTGCTATAGCTCATGGATTAAATCCAAGAACTTTTTTCTATACATTGAATGATCTCTGCATCCTCATTTCAATCCCCGAAAGACCTAAGAGGCATTTCAAATATTGGGGAGAATTTCAAGTCATGTCATTCTGGGTGGAACAGAACAGAAGCCTCCTTTTCAGAGTTAGATTTCACATTCTTTTTAAAAAAAAAATAAATCTCTTGCTCCTTATAATGGAAGATAGAAAAGCAAACCAGAAGGAAAACACTATGGAAAAGCAATAACCAGATGAAAAAAATAAATAAAAGGTTTATCTAGCAGCGTATTATCCACCGGTTCCCTCCACTACACCTCACCCTGATTTAATTGTGTCGGCTATGCTATTTCCAAATTTAGAAAACTAGATAACCTTTTCACCGTCCCATTTTTATGCATACAGAAGAGGTGGTATTCGGCCAGTCTGGACCAGTTCGGGCAAACCAGTAGCTCCAACAATCAGTTAGCCCCACCCACCCACCCGCCCCACCCCATCCTGTCTTTCATTTCCTGCTTTCTAGCTCATCTCAATCATGTGGCACAGCTGATTTCCCCACTCCCTCACCGTTCTATTTACCGTTGCTGATTTGGAATGTAAGCAGATGAGCTTCTAAATGCAACATTTTCAGCACCAGCGCAAGCCCTTTAGATGCGCATGTGCACGGGCAAAGAAAGAGCTCACCAAACTGGTTGTTAAACTGGCAGCATCCCACCACTGCATATGAAAGATGTATGAAATGGAGCCGTGAACATTTTCTCTAATTTTCTAATAGCAAGATGTATAGAATGGAGCTTCTTTCCTTCCCGCGATTGATTGATTGATTGGTTTTAACAATACTACATTACTTTCCCATCACACTCCTATCTGCTGCCTTGTGTGTTTGCAGATGGGTCTGGAGAGACATCCTTCTTGCCTTATCTCTTTAGAAGGCGACTTGACAGCTCTCAGCCACATCACAGCATAGAGGAGGCCTTCCTTTCCAGCAAATGTCAAAAAGGCTTCCCTGGTGAAAGTAGTCAACGTCTCTGACAGATAGAAAGAGGTAACACAGGAAGGTATTCAAATCCATTCTGACAGCCTTTTTACAGTTACAGGCACTTTTGTTGCTAGACTACAAGATGTGATTTTTGAACTAGAACTCAGGAGAAATATGAAGGGTCACAGAATCTGGAGATTCCTATTCAAATTGCCTGTACCATAACCACCAAGTCAAATCAACTGTGCAGAGTTAACATGCTTTCCAACTTTTTTCTTTGCTGTTAATTCCACCTCCCCCCACCCCTCCAATAATCTCCTATTTAAATTTTACTTAGATAACTAAATTCTCCACTTAGGACACAGAAATCAAAGGTACAGATCAAGAACGCTACATCCCTAGCTCGGTACCCTGTGAACATGTATTATTTATTTTGAAATAATAAAAATTATTTGCAGCTTGGGTTTTAGATTTTTTAGGAGTGGTTTGCTCTCCAAGTTTGTTTCAATTTAGGGAAAAAAATAGAAAAATAGAATAACAGAGTTAGAAGGGGCCTTGAAGGTCTTCTAGTCCAACCCCCTGCTTAGGTAGGAAACCCTACACCACTTCAGACAAATGGATATCCAACATTTTCTTTAAAACTTCCAGTGTTGGAGCATTCACAACTTCTGGAGGCAAGTTGTTCCACTGATTAATTATTCTAACTGTCAGGAATTTTTTTCTTAGTTCTAAGTTGCTTCTCTCTTTGATTAGTTTCCACCCATTGCTTCTTGTTCTACCCTCAGGTGCCTTGGAAAATAGTTTGACTCCCTCTTCTTTGTGGCAACCCCTGAGATATTGGAACACTGCTATCATGTCTCCCCTAGTCCTTCTTTCTCTTAAGCTAGACATACCTAGTTCCTGCAACCGTTCTTCATATGTTTTAGTCTCCAGTCCCCTAATCATCTTTGTTGCTCTTCTCTGCACTCTTTTTAGATTCTCCACATTTTTTCTACATCATGGCAACCAAAACTGGATGCAGTATTCCAAGTGTGGCCTTACCAAGGCATTATAAAGTGGTATTAACACTCCACGTAATATTGATTTTATCCCTTTGTTTATGCAGCCTAGAACTGTGTTGGCTTTTTAGTTTCTGAATGTTTTGTTACCAGATAACTAGATAAGGTTTGTCTTGTCCTATTCTCCTTAGCTTATAAATGTCTTGTGTGGTTGTTGGTTGTTTGAATAGTCTGGCTTCTTATATATTCATATGTTGGATCAAGATAAATATGTTAGTTAATTTCTCCTTTGGTAGAACACCAGACCTCAACAAATTCACATGCATGGCAGGTCCTGGCATGACCAATGATTTCTGTTCCTTCCCAATCGAACTGCTGTTGTTCATTATCAATGTGGTTTGAGATCATGGATTTTTGATAATGTAAAAACTGCACCAGACCATTCGAACAACCAACCAACAAAAGAACCAATCAACTGCTCAGAATTTAAATATAGCTCCACGCGAACAACCCTGGGACACAAGGCATTTAGAAGCTGAGGAGAATAGGACAAGGAAATCCTGCTGGTGATGTTACCTAACCTAGTAAACCAAACGTTCAGAAACTAAATTGAAAGTTTTTTCTTATTTCGAATTAAATATCAGTCAGCAGTGAGATGTGCCTGAAAATGAAAAGAAAATACAATTTTATGATGGAATATTATTTCCCAAATCATGGGAAGAATGCACTTCATCTCACGACTCTTTGCTCAAGGTCCACGTCTATGGGAGGGATGGAGAAATGAAAAAAACAACAAGATGGCAAATTTATGTGACACCTTTGTAGATTCATTAACATACATGTGTTTACTCTATTTATTGATTCATTAAACTTATATGCTGCCCATCATGCTATCCAAAGCAACTCTGAGTGGCTTACAGTACAACAAAATCATAAATAAATACAAGAGCATTAAAATGGACAAGAATTAATTTAAAAATTACCTTAAACACCAAGAGCATAATTGATATGTAGCTAGGATCTTCTCTAATACTCTACCAACCACCTCCCATTGCAGCCCCAAAACTGGCAAAGCCAAGTTTTAAGGTCCATCCATAACGCCAAAGAGATAGGGGTAGATCTCACCTTGAGTAGAAAAATGTTCCATGGCAGAAAAGGTTCTTCTTCTAGGCCCCACCAGCTGAAATTCCTGGGATCCTTCTGCTAAAGCACCTTCTTTAGTGGGCCAATCCTATTGTTAATGTCGCAAACCTGTTGAAAAAATGTGGAGCTTGCCTTGTGACACATTGTCTCCCATCCTGTAGATTGTAAGAGTGACACCGAAATATGATTTTATTCCATTTTATATATTTATGTATTAAGTTATATTGTATTTTATCCTACAATTATTGTATTTTACCTTATTCTTATTTTAAATTGTTTGTGTAAGATTTTATTGGTGATATGTGTTTGAACCTTGTGCTTTGATATGGCTTTTAGGTTAATCAGTAAAAGCTATCATATCATTTTAAATATTAAACATGAAAACTCAGGAACAAATTATGATTCCAAGACATAATTTTAATCCATTATACAATAACACTGTGCTAAAAATGTATTAAATGTATCTGCCATCTTGTTAATTATGGCCCCATCCAAGCCATGTGGTCACTCCACACTTTAAGAAAGATAAAGTGGAAGTGGAATCGGTTTTTATCATTTCCATTTTTCATTAGAGAGCACTTATTCTCTTGAGAGAGACATCACTGGGAAGCCAGAGTTATCACCTCAGCTACTTCCAGACATTCTTGGGTTGACAGATTCTTTCCAAATGCATGCATTAATTCTGCTCTTTAAAGAAAAGCAAATCCTTTAAAGTGATTTTGAAGCCCAGATATTTCCCAGTTTTATGATACCAACTAGTGCCGAGCGTTAACATCCTCGATAAATTTTGGATTAAAATGCAAATTGCAGAGAGAAAAGAAAAGCATCTTAAAGAATTGGCAGAGACTTGCCAGAAAATTAGGATCAGCAACTTTTTCCTCTGTCAGTGGGCACCGTGGCACAGTTTTGCATATTGTTGTTGATGTAATTCATCATCCCTCTTTTGTTATTTAAATAAAAACATTGTTTTAAAAATCTCACGAGGCTTCATGCAAAAACAGAGTTTGCATGAAACTCCAGCCTAATTTTTTAACTTAAAATGTTAAAATCTTTCTAAATTTTTAAAGGGCTTTGGCTAATCTAACGAAGCCACATGTGCAAAGGCATTTAAAGGACTTAATTTGTGGTCCTGATCTCTGCCATAAAAAATGACAGAACATTTTAGCATTGCTTTTTATTCCCTCCCTGGCTGCTGCAGAACAATGTTTATTGTTCCAGAAAATGCAGAAGTAGAAGGTAAATGGAAGACTCTTTTATTTTCTCAGAATGCTCCAAAATGACATTACATTTTGAAAAGAGGGGCCTTCAGCCAGCTGTTGCCAAGAAAGAACTTTGTTACCTCTTCTAAAATTGACTATTTTAAAAAGAAAACAGACTACTTTAAGGATGGAAACATCATAAAATTTTGCCCTAAAATTTAGCAGCCCCTTTGAGGAGAGATTTTCATGCATAAAACATTCAGAGGTGACCCAGTTGGCAGTTGCCGTATTAGAGTCCTATTCAAGGCCCATCCTCCACAGCCATTAAGAAAATACAAATATATCAAATCAAAATGCAGAATCCCCCAGAATTCTATTCTCAAATGAAAATGCAGTCTCAACCTCTTTCCATATGTTCCTCCGCCACCATCCTTTGTCTACTCATGCTTTTTTTAGGGAGGGGTTTTTTTATTTAATTTTTTTTATTTTTGAATAAACACAAACAGACAAAACACAACCCCCCCCAAAAAACCATCTTCCATTACAAATTGCAGAAAGTGTGTTGATTGGTTACAAAAGCTTCCGTGCATCCCTTCCGCAGTCGTCAGCTACAATTCATGTCAAATCATATATTTTACATCAAATATATTTATATATATATATTACTGTCATCATACCTCAACCTTCATTTGACTGTAATTGTTTTTACGTCCATTTGTCTAAAATAGTCCAAATTTAAAGCAAAACCACATAATGGCATTCCATTAGCTCTTCCCAATATCATCCAATAACATTACATCTTTATAACATGTTCTAAATAAAAATTGGTTATATTTAATAACAGAGTTTCTAAACCTCCTTTTGTAGTTACCATTTGCAATTTATACCAACTTTCATCTTATCAAACATATATATAATGTTGTATTTGTGCTGATAAATAAATAAAGGGAGCCACAGGCTCTCGTCTTTATCAGCTAAGCCAGGGAAATAAGTATGTATTTGTGTTACAACTGATGAGAGCTAAATAGCTTGAAATGGATCTATACTAGTCTCCCTTTATTTATTTATCAGCACAAATACAACACAAATATAAAAAGGCAACATTAAAAATAAAAATATGGTTTTCTGCCTGGATGGTTTTCTATAATGAGCCGAAGGACAGAAAGAGGGAGTAGTGAGCTTCCTCCCATATTTGGGCATACCAGGGGTTGTAACACAAATACATATATATATGTTACAGTGAAATGATTGGATTGGTTCCACTTACTGAAACAAAGCCAGCACCCCATCCCCTCCCACCAAGATTTACAGAAAGACAGCAGCTCCGTTCCCATTTTAAGCCCAAACCCGAAGATGGCAGGTGAGATCTTGCTGAAACGTTGCAAAGACAATCTCAATCTTACACGGGAAAAGACCCGAATACGACAAAACCAGCATACCTATACATATATTCAGTATCAATCATTTATTTAACTGTATCCATTATCACTTCATTTTTATCTAATGTTCTAAATTTAACTAAATTTGACTTATTTTTTTATTATAAACTTTCATACATAACAGAGTTTCTAAACCTTCTTTCATAGTCACCTTTTGCAATTTATATCAAATTTCCTCTTATCATACCAATACATATGTATACATTATTATTATTCTATTAGGGATAGAATCAAGATAACGTGAAGTGTTGATGCCGCTTTATAATGCCTTGGTGAGGCCACACTTGGAATACTGGATTCAGTTCTGGTCGCCACGATGTAAAAAAGATGTGGAGACTCTAGAAAGAGTGCAGAGAAGAGCAACAAAGATGATTAGGGGACTGGAGACTAAAACATATGAAGAACGGTTGCAGGAACTGGGTATGTCTAGTTTAATAGAAAGAAGGACTAGGGGAGACATGATAGCAGTGTTCCAATATCTCAGGGGTTGCCACAAAGAAGAGGGAGTCAAACTATTTTCCAAGGCACCTGAGGGTAGAACAAGAAGCAATGGGTGGAAACTAATCAAGGAAAGAAGCAACTTAGAACTGAGGAGAAATTTCCTGACAGTTAGAACAATTAATCAGTGGAACAGCTTGCCTCCAGAAGTTGTGAATGCTCCAACACTGGAAGTCTTTAAGAAGATGTTGGCTAGCCATTTGCCTGAAACGGTATAGGGTTTCCTGCCTAGGCAGGGTGTTGGACTAGAAGGCCTCCAAGGTCCCTTCCAACTCTACTATTGTATATTATTATTATTATTATTATTATTATTATTATTATTATTATTATTATTATTATTATTATTATTATTAATCATTTATTTAACTATATCCATTATCACTTCATTTTTACATAATGCTCTAAATTTAACTTATTTTTATAATAAGCTTTCATATCTCAACTATTACTGTGTCTTTTCAGTAATAGTACAGTCTTATGTCTCTTGCCATTTGTGGCATTAGTATTCTGGTTAATTCCTTAGTAAATTTTGTATGGACTTCTCTTTGCAACTTGTTGCTTGTTGCATATCTTGTATAAGCTCGAAACCCTCCATCTGCTTCTTCAATCAGCTTATCTTTGGTTATCACTAGTGCTTCTAACAAGATTTCTCTCGTTGGTTCCATAAATTCTTCTCTCCTTTCTTCTTCTATGCCTTGAAATCTGGGGTAAGGCTCCCATCCATCTTTCTCCCCTTTCCATATTCCACTCTTTCCATTTCCATCCAAGCTCAGTTCACTGTCGGTATCAACAATTTTCTTATCTCTTTGTTTATTTTTTCCTTCAGTTTTTAGAGCTCTGACCTCCACTTTCTTCATTTGATGAACATCCTCAATTTTTCCATCAAATTTTACTGTTCTACAATCTATGATCTCCAAACTCTTCTCAATTTTCTCTGTTACTTCTAATAATTTTTGAATTTCAAACATAATCTTTTGCAATGTTGATTTCTTTTTCTGGCATTCAAAACTTTTTATTAGGTTTAAAGCAAGTTCATTTATAATCTTTCAAGACAAGGCTTTGTTTTCATTCCACTCCAGCTGCCAATGATGTTCCTAAAGAGCACCTGTATAAACAACCAATGCTCTTCTCACTATCACTCCCTGTAAACAAGCTGAAGAACCTTGAAATACAAAATCAAATGATCAAAAAGAAAAAAAGAAAGGACAATATTTCCAAGATTCAAGTCTCCAGCCTCCAAGAGGCAATGTTATTTCCTTTCCCTCTGTTCTTACAGCCCTCTTTGTATTCCTTTTATATCTTCTTTATATTCCGAGCTTAAAGAAAACAAAAATTCTAAGTGGAGCAAAAAGAAAAAAGACCATCCAATCCAGCTTTATAAAAATAAAGAAAAATATTTTAATCCATAGGTAGAAGAAGAAAAACTAATCCGTTCAATTTAAGGAATAGGAAACATTTGCAGAAGTTCCATCCATTAAAAAAAGGATAACAAACTGTCTAATGTGGCTTAATTTCACCACTTATTCTCTCCTGTTTTCAAATTTAATTTAGCTTTCATTGTTTGGGGTAGACTCTTTTATAACAAAAGGATTTCCTCACCAGATGGACACACTTTCTTTTTCTGTTTTCCTCCCGTTCCAGAGCTGTCCCAACTTCAGCAGCTTCAAAGACTGCACTTCTGTCGCCGGCAAAAAGAGCTTCTCCTGGATCAATCAGGGACTTTGCAGTGTCCCTGAGATCAGCAGGATGTACTCTTCCCTATCACCGTCTCTTTGGGACGGTTTAGGTCCAAAAGGACTGTCCAGCAGCAAAAGTATCAACTGTGATCTTGGAGCTCCAAGATCGCACGTCGTGTCATCATGATGTCAGCTGCCCTCTCTCTCTCTGCTCATGCTTGAGTGTTATACCTTGGGTGCTTGAGTTTCAAAAAAAAGTGTGATAAGTTTTTCAACATCCTGAAGAATTTCTTAAAATATTCCTAACCCTTTGGCATTCTTTCTTTGCCTGGATCTCATGCACAAAACATTTATCCAGTCAGCAGCATCAGGCAAAAGGAACAGCCAGATTCCATTGATCAATGTCAGGAGGTGAATTACTGAGTGATTTCAAATTCTTTAATAACCCTGGTTTTCTATTATTGTGTTAGTAAACAACGAAATACCTCGGGGGCACTTTGTGCAGGAGGGGCCTCTCAGTGCTGTCCAATATGGTCTTTCCACACTAGTTTAGATTTATAAAATAAAAACAGGACTGTAACACTTTTCATTTAGCGAACTGATAGAGATGGCTTTATTTCCTTATTTATTTATTTACTTCCTCCCTCCCTCCCCATTTTTGTTCTGTACTGGAACCAAATTGTTGACATTAAACAATGATTGAAGAAATGTCAAAGGGGAATCTGTGCTTCCCAGCACCAATTACTACATTTCATTTATCACTGATGACAACCAGCATATGCAGCATTTGGGAAAGAAAAAAAATCATTGTACATTGTGAAATAAGGAAACATTTCATTGAATCAAATGATTTCAGTTGTCAAGTCAACTTCGAAGTACATTGAAGTGCCATTTCAACATGAACTAAATTACTAATTATTTGAGAAGGGGGTCCTTGGTGGTTTCTAAGTTGGTAGTTTTCTTGCAGATGTTTCATTAACCAAACTAGATAACATCATAGCACTGGAAGGGAGTGGGGTTTGCTCTTATTTTTATTTGCTGTATTTTATATATTTAAGAAAAAGAGCAGACCTCATCCCTTCTAATACTGATGTTGTTACCTAGTTTGGTAATGAAACATCTGCAAGAAAATCATCAAGCTCAGAGAGGAACAAGGACCCCAGAGCTCAACCCTGAGTCACAAATATTTTCTTCTATCCCCATTTGAGAAGAGCTAGAGACTAGGAATTAGATTTCCTTAGCAAAATGCTCCTGATTCACTCCCCAGTTTTTTCAATTGAAAAGATATTTACTTTTCGAACTTGGAAAAGCAACTGGTAAATGGCTGTTCAGTTTGACAATGTTGGCTCCTGTTGACTAATGCAGGAATCGTCAACCTCGGCAACTTAAATACTTGTGGACTTCAACTCTTCAGCCTGCCAACTTTAAATCTGGGAGTTGAAGTCCAGAAGTCTTAAAGTTGCCAAGGATTGGAGACCCCTGGACTAATATAAAGCAACCCGTGGAAAACAACTGCTTTATTTATACCAGGGGTCGGAAACCTTAAACACTCAAAGAGCCATTTGGAATCATTCCCCACAGAAAAGAAAACACCAGATGCCACAAAACCCTTCCCGTGCCTGACTATTTCCTGAGCGGCCACAAAACTAGTAGATGTAGTTGAATAAAACGTTCTGTTTTCTTCTGAAATTTTTCTTTCCTTAGATTTAACCATGGTTGGCCTACTGGGGGTTGAAAAGCTCAATAAATCACATGCCAGCACATGTTGCACATTGGCGGTTGTGATGCATAGTTTAAGCAACAGGGAGCTGCAGCAGAGGGATGAAAGAGCCACACGCAGCTCCAGAGCCAAAGGTTGCTGACCCCTGATTTATACTAATAGTGCTTAGGACCACTTGACTTGAAGCTTGATGAAGAATGGTGAGCAATGGAGTCCTTGGTGATAATGTTACCTAGCTGGATGATGGAAAGTCTCCAAACAAACAACCAAGGCCAAGAGACCACCAAAGACTTCACGGTTCAACCGGAGCTACAGGTATTTCTCTTCCAATGGAATTTTAAACAACATTGGGAGATACTACAGATGAAATCACAGCCCTGGTGTTTGGATACAGGCGACTGAAATCAGAAGGTATAGAAAAATGAGGGAGGGATACCACTCTTTGTATTATTATTATTATTATTATTATTATTATTATTATTATTATTATTATTATTATTATTATTATTATTATTATTATTATTATTATATGATTGTATCACAGCGGCCAGTTGATTCGCCGGATTTGGCATTGATTACTAGTCGGGCCCCACCCAGGGGCCTAGGACGTTGTAACGTATTTTCGTAATATACGTGCAGATCCAAGCAGTGCAGCTTTTTGCATTTGACTGATGGTGATTTTGTCAAGTTTTAACTGTTTTAAATGTAATTCCAGTGCTTTTGGAATAGCACCCAGTGTGCCGATTACCACTGGAATTACCACTGCTGGTTTGTGCCATAATCGTTGGATTTCAATTTTTAAGTCCTGGTATTTCGCGACTTTTTCATGTTCCTTCTCCTCAACCCTGCTATCACCTGGTATTGCGATGTCTATGATTGTAACCTTCTTTTTCTCAACCAGTGTGATGTCTGGTGTGTTATGCGCTAGTATTTTGTCTGTTTGTATACGAAAATCCCACAGGATCTTGACCATCTGATTTTCGGTGACTTTTTCAGGCTTATGTTCCCACCAGTTTGTTGTTGTTTTAATATTATAATTTTTGCACAAATTCCAGTGGATCATTTGTGCTACTGAATTGTGCCGCAATTTATAATCAGTCTGCGTGATTTTTTTACAGCAGCTGAGTATGTGGTCAACAGTTTCATCAACTTCTTTGCAGAGTCTGCATTTGGCATCATCAGAGGATTTTTCGATTTTGGCCTTAATGGCATTTGTTCGGATAGCTTGTTCTTGCGCAGCCAGGATTAGTGATTCTGTTTCTTTCTTTAATGTACCTGTTGTTAACCATAACCAAGTTTTTTCACTGTCCGCTTTATCTTTTATTTTTTCCAGAAATTGACCGTGTAAGGCTTTGTTCTGCCAACTCTCCATTCTTGATTTTATCACATCTTTTCTGTATTCTTGTTTCGTCTGTTGGGCCTTCAGTAGATTTTTGTTCTTTACTTCGATTAATAGATCTTCTTGACTTTCTTTTAAATAATCAGCTAGTGCATGTTTTTCTTCTTCAACTATTTGCTTCACTTGTAATAATCCTCTGCCACCTGATTTTCGGGGCAGGTATAGTCTATCAGTGTCACCACGTGGATGTAAACTATAGTGCATTGTCATTAGTTTCCTGGTTTTTCGGTCCAAAATATCCAAATCAGCTTGTGTCCAGTTAACTATACCAGCTGTGTATCTTATAACTGGTATTGCCCAGGTATTTATGGCCTTGATTGTATTTCCACCATTTAATTTAGATTTCAAAATTTTCCTAACTCTGTTGGTGTACTCTCTCCTGACAATATTTTTTACTTGTCCATGTTTGATGTTATCCAACTGCAAAATGCCTAAGTATTTGTAGGCTTCATTTTCATTGCATTTAATTAGTTGGCCATTGGGCATTTCAATTCCCTCACATGTACTGATTTTGCCCCTTTTTATGGATACAGTGGCACATTTTTCCATGCCAAACTGCATTGAAATATCGGTGCTGAATACTCGGACTGTGTTTGTCAGTGATTGGATTTCTATTTCTGACTTTCCATAGAGTTTCAAATCATCCATATATAATAAATGTGAAATTTTTTCAGCTTCTTTGGCTTTTATTTTTATATTATTATTATTATTATTATTATTATTATTATTATTATTATTATTATTATTATTATTATTATTATTATTATTATTATTATTATTATTATAATAAAAAATCCAAATACTTTGGTGTGATAAGTGTCACCCTACCTTATTCCTTGTTTCCTTATTTGGTACTTGCCATAAATTCTTCACAGAAGATAATGTAGGAAACAGTGACAGCCGTTTTGATCTGTGAGATGAAAAATATCCCAGGTGCCACATCTTGGCAATATATTTATTTAGAGGATTTTTTTAAAAACTCCTGGTGACTACCGGGACAAGTCCCTGCAGCTTGGGAAGGATTTTTGGGGGGAAGTGGCTTGTCCTTGCCTTGTTTGTAGAGCTGGGAGTGAGAATAATTTGTGCCTAAGGCACGACTAGGATCCACAGTCTCCCAATCTCTAGCTTGGCACCTTAGCCAATACACCAAGTTGGCTCTTAATATAGCTATTAGAAGCTAGACATATTATAATGAAACTGGGGAAATCACCACAATTTTCATGACTTCAGAAGCCAAGTGGACAATCATTTGACTGAAGTGGGTTTCACTCATCACCAAGACTAGCTTAGGATGTTCCAATGGAAGGGAGGGAGGAAGGGAAGGAAGGAGGGAAGGAGGAGGAGGAGAAGGAGAAGGAGGAGAAGGAGGAGGAGGAGGAGGAGGAGGAGGAGGAGGAGAAGAAGAAGAAGAAGAAGAAGAAGAAGAAGAAGAAGAAGAAGAAGAAGAAAGAAAGAAAGAAAGAAAGAAAGAAAGAAAGAAAGAAAGAAAGAAAGAAAGAAAGAAAGATGAAAATTCCCACCCCACCTTACCCCACTCCCCCCATCCCATCCTGCGAGGAAAAAAAATCTACATCCATTGTTTAATTTATCTTGCAACATGACAGCCACAAAAGATAAATGATAGTTATAATAATATGCTTTAAGCCTCACAGAACATTCACAGACTCACCTGGCTAATAGCTATGTATTTCTGAAATGATCATATCTCTCACCTGGATATACTGTTTGGTCAGCTTTTGGACTTTCTTATAGTAACAGGTTTCACAGGTTAAGCAGTCTAGTGTAATAACTCTCTTCAGAAATCACACTTTGGAGCCCTGGCTTCAATTCCTTTCTCTTCAGATTTCAATTGAAAAGAAAATATTTCCCCTTACTTGTATGTACTTTTGACAGCAGCTGACATACCCACAGCCATAAAACTGTCTTGATTTTTCTTTTTTTTTTAAATGAAGGAAGAGGAAGAAAATGGAGGGACTTTTCTTCACTTCATGGCAATATATACAGACTGTACAGTTATCAACCTGAAGAGATTCTCTAGACATTTATAGCCCAAATTTTGGTGTGTCTGAAAATTAAAGATTTTAGACCAAAAGGAATCGAGTATTTTGTTGACCAGAGGAAAATGTTGCAGCTGCTACTTGGTTAAGGGTGACATTTGATCTGATGTTTCCATGGCAGAAATCATATCATGGCACTTAATAAGGAAAATATCAAAAAATCTAAGACCTGAGGCAAGAGAAGTGGTGGTTGTGACAAAGGAGAGATTAAGAAATTTTCCTGGCTTGGGGTGCATATTGACTTGGCCAGCATTTCCAAATAGTTTCATTAAATTTATGCCATCACAAACATAATATATAGACCTTAGAAAGAGAATTCAAACCTAGACAAATGTAACACCATTGGGTTTTTTTATTATTATTTCTCCCCCTTCACATTGTGATTCATCATCCATTCTATTATGTTACAGAACATGCCATTTTTCTTAAAATGATTTGACAAAGTGTTTCTTTTCTGGACAGGCTATATTATTAGTATTCACAAGCAAGTATTTTACAACAAATGGCTTCAGAAAGCAACTGAAAAAGGTTTCCTGCATTATATTTTTGAAGTACAGGTAGTGCTTGACTTAACAACCATTGAAGTTTTAAAGTTACAAGGGCATTGGAAAAAAATAACTTATCATTTCTCACATTTATGACCATTGCAGCATTCCCATGGTCACATGATCAGATGCTTGGCAACTGACTTCTATTTATGACAGTTGCAGTGTCCTGAGGTCATGTGATCATCTTTTGTGTCCTTCTGATAAGCAAAGTCAATGGGGAAGCCAAATTACTAACTTAACAATGTAGTGATTGCAAACTGAGACAAAACTCACTTAACAACTGTCTCACTTAACAACAGAAATTTGAGGCTCTATTGTGGTTGTAAGTCAAGGACCACCTGTAAATATTTCTCTAGTGATTAAGACCTGTAGTTCTTGGGTCACTGCTAGCTATTGAGCCATGGTGGCGCAGTGGTTAGAGTGCAGTACTGCAAGCTACGTCTGCAGACCGCCGGCTGCCAGCAGTTTGGCAGTTTGAATCTCACCAGGCTCAAGGTTGACTCAGCCTTCCATCCTTCCGAGGTTGGTAAAATGAGGACCCAGATTGTTGGGGGGGGGGGATAAGTTGACTCTGTAAACCGCTTAGAGAGGGCTGTAAAAGCACTGTGAAGTGGTATATAAGTCTAAGTGCTATTGCTATTATTCCAGCAGCAGCTTGCCATCTTTTGTGCCATGATGAAGAGAAGCTAATATTTTGTGATGACTCAGTAAGGTAGCCTCCATTTAGAGAGGAGGAGAGAAAGAAAGGAAGATGGGGGAAAGAAGAAAGAGGTAAGGAGAGGAGGATGGAAGGGGAGAAAGAGAAGGAGAGAGGGTAGGAAGGGGAAGAGGAAGAGCAGGGGTAGGGGAAAGGTAAGGGAAGAAGAGAGGAGAAGGAGAGGAGGAAGGAAGGAAGTAGAGAAAGGAGGGAGGGAAAAAAGAAAGGGAAAACAAGGAAGTGTTACAAAAGGAGGAAGGGGTGGTAAATAAAGCAACCCAAATTGTCCATTATAACTTATTAAATGAAATAATAAATGTATAAGAATGATAAATGTAAAGAAGAATACCAATTAAGTGAATGTATACTTAAAATGGTATGTAAGAGAATAGAAAAATAAAAATTCTTTGGGAAAAAAAGGTAGCCTCCATTTCTTGCTTTGAAGTTCAAATCTAATAGCACTCCCTCTTCAGTCCCACCTAATGGGATTAATGACCATAACAGGACAATAAAAGGAATGGCTAGAGCACGGAGAACTTAATGTCCCTTCTCTGTATATTGTTCTGCCTAAAATATTGCCAATCCAAGACCATTTCTTCCTCTTTTTCTTCCCAGGTGGAACATTTTGGACTGTTCTCCTGGTAGGATGCAGTTAGCTAGGTGCTTGGCTTTGCCTAGGCCTTACCATACATTTCTTGTAAATAATTATCTTTTCTGTTATACATACTATATGCAACTTGTTTCACTAATTATTGCCGCTCTTAGGAAAGTTATGCACATACAGAAAATACTTCCACTCCCAACATTTCTGGTACTAGTTCAGTAGTGGCACTAACTTCCTACAAGGCTTCCTGGACATCAGGTAAGGTTAATAATAATAATAATAATAATAATAATAATAATAATAATAATAATAATAATAATAATAACAACAACAACAACAACAACAACAACAACAACAACAATAACAATAATAATAATAACAATAACAATAACAATAACAATAACAATAACAATAACAATAATAACAACAACATAATAATAATAATAACAGAGTTGGAAGGGATCTTGTAGATCTTCTAGTCCAACCTCTCATCCAAGCAGAAGATCCTACAACATTTCTCACAGATGGCAGCCAGTCTCTTCTTAAAAGCTTCC
The DNA here is from genome assembly GCF_964273705.1 of Natrix helvetica. Taxonomy (NCBI): domain Eukaryota; kingdom Metazoa; phylum Chordata; class Lepidosauria; order Squamata; family Natricidae; genus Natrix; species Natrix helvetica. Next base: position 338,085,698 of record NC_138548.1, read on the forward strand.
AGTGATGAAGCTCCCACAATTTCTGAAGGCAAACTGTTCCATTAGTTGATTGTTCTCCCTGTTTCTAATTTGAATCTCTGTTCAGTTTCTACCCATGATTCCTTGTCTATGATAAACATAGCCTTGATATCTTGGGAGCATTACCAGTAATGAAATGGTGTAGGGTTTCCTGCCTAAGCAGGGGGTTGGACTAGAAGACCTCCAAGATCCCTTCCAACTCTGTTATTCCATTCCATTCTGTAAAAGAAATATCTAATCTCCCTGTAAATATCTATTCTTAAGTGGAGTTGCCCAACTCAAAAGTTTGATCATCTCCACTCTGCTGAAATTGGAATATGCTTGTATACACAAAACCCAAATTTTCACAATGCTGCAGTGGAATATGCCGATATGCATATCAGAGATGGGCACAAATATGGAGAGATGAAAAAGAAAATATGCAATATTGATTATGTTCCTAATCCTTTTTCTGTAGCCCCAGGGCTATGAATTTTTATAGAAATATATATCATGACTTGGAAGGTACATTCAAATACTTCTAAAAATATATAATAATTACATTAGTCAAACAATGTCAGTTATTTTTATGTGTATATTGTCTAGAGCAGTGATGACTAACCTTTTTGTTGTTGCGTGCCAAAAGTGCACGTGTGACACCCCCCTGTGCCCTGCCCCCCTGTACATGCACGTGTGACCTCCCCCCATGACCCCAACCCCGTGCATGTTTGCACGACCCCGCTGCGCCCCGTTTTGGGCCTAGTAAGCCTCCCTGCAGACTCCTCGGACCAAAAACATGTGTGACCTCCCATTGCCCCTCGCACATACATGTGTGCCCCCCCGCCCCCTTTGCATGCGCACATGACTCAAAAATCAGCTGGCTGGCGGGAAGCACATGCACGGTGGAGCTGAGCTGGGGTGATGGCTTGTGTGCCCGCAGAGAGGGCTCTGTGTGCCACCTATGGCATGCTTGCCATAGGTTTGCCATCACAGGTCTAGAGTCATCTGATGGACAGAAAAAAACTTTTAAAAAACCCCCGAAAGCACATTTACAAATATGTAAACAAAATATACATTTTGTTTTCTAGGATCAGCATTTGTAAACTGGACCAAAAGAAATCTAGGAAATTCAACATTGGCAGATTTGCTCATCCCTCTTTCCTTCCATTAAAACAGGCCAGGGAGACAGGGAGGCAGGGAGAAAATGAATAGAATGTGTGGTTGCAGGAAAAAAAATGGGGGAGAGATGTTTTCCTGCCAGAGTTGACCATCTGCATTTTATGCGCAGCCGTTTTAATTACAGCTCTGTCAGCAAAGCAAAACTCATTTTAAAAAATGAGTATGTGATTTTTCCAGGTTGACACAAAATACAGCTATTGCTGGTCCGGCCTTCTCTTTACTCCGTGCTGGCTGCTGCCCTCCCCCCCCGGGGGGGGGGGGGGGGAATTGAATGAGATCTCAAGAGAATTTAGAAGAGAATTACCATAAGCGTTTATTGATCCTTCAGCTTTAAGAAAGACTTGGGATGGCAAATGCTATTATGACACAGTAATTTGAGCTTGAATCAGAAAGTACTGGAGCTTGACAAAAGTGAAGAACACCAAGCAAGGCAGAAATTCAAAAAAATAAAATAAAATTAACTGCATTTAGCAGAGGACAAGAAGGAGGTGTGAAAAAATATCGTCCCTCAAGAGTATCATCAAGACAAATGTATTCCCTTTCTCGTTTATTGGCATCTTTTAAAAAGAATCCACCTTTATAGATTGAAACTGCAGAGATCTTGGGCATACCGACAGACATATTTGAGGACACCAGGCATCTAGAGGGGAAAAATAACCAATGCAGTAACTTGTAGGTGTGCCAGTTTTCAAATGTACATGAGAGATTCTATAAGTTAAATCACTGCAGATGGGGACTGCAGCGAAGAAATTAAAAGACACTTGCTCCTGGGGAGGAAAGCTATGGAAAATCTAGACAGCATACTAAAAAGCAGAGACATCACCCTGCCAACAAAAGTGTGTATAGTCAAGGCGATGGTTTTCCCAGTTGCAATGCAGGGCTGTGAAAGTTGGACCATAAGGAAGGCTGAGCACTAAAGAATTGAGGCCTTTGAACTATGGTGCTGGAGAAGACTCCTGCGAGTCCCTTGGACTGCAAGGTGATCAAAACGGTCAGTCCTAGAGGCGTTCAACCCCGACTGCTCTTTAGAAGGCCAGATCCTGAAGATGAAACTCAAAATACTTTGGCCACCTAATGAGAAGGAAGGACTCACTGGAGAACAGCCCAATGCTAGGAAAGATTGAGGGCAAAAGAAGAACAGGAAGACAGAGAATGAGGTGGCTGGATGGAGTCACTGAAGCAGTAGGTGTGAGCTTAAATAGACTCCGGGGGATAGTAGAGAACAGGAAGGCCTGGAGGAACGTTGCCCATGGGGTTGCGATGGGTCAGACACAACTTTGCAACTAACAAAACCAACAACAAATACGTTAAATAGAAAAGTAGTTCCAACGGAATGGAGAGCCAAGACAATTTTTACATCTTCCAAACAACTTGAAAAGAGGAAAGAATCCTACATCCCTTGCTAGGGTAGTTGTCCTCAGGTTAAACAAATTTTTTCTTGAAAAATTAAGGAAAAATGGATGAAAGAAATGGTTCTGATGAGGTTGTGTAGCACCTTTAAAACCAAAGGCACATGACTTCTGGCTAACGTATTATCCTTTTATCAGAATTAACTAATGCTTCTAATTGCATATGGCATCTACACAGATGAAGTTGCTAGATCGGGTTGAGTTTATGATATTTAAATATTACCCCCTCCTGAGAATGCAGCAGTGAAGCAAAATGGAAGAATGTGGGAGAATGGCATTTTTAAAAAATATTCAGCTATGAAACTCTTGCACACAGAAAATTAGCAAATTATGGAGAACAGCTTCAACTTCTCCCTGATAGACTAGGTTTCCAAACACAGCAAAAGGGTTTAGTATATTTTTATTGGGGATCATCCAAATACAGGTAGTCCTTGGTTTACTACCCCAACAGAGCCCAAAATTTCCATTGCTAAGTGAGACAGTCGTTAAGGGACTTTTGCCCCATTTTACAACCTTGCTTGCCCCAGTTGTTAAGTGAATCACTGCAGTCTTAAGTTAGTTGTTAAATGAATCCAGCTTCCCCATTGACTTTGCAAAAGGTGATCACATGACCCCAAGGTCACAAATTTTGGGCTGAATTCAACAGTCACTAAATAAATTGTTGAAAGACGAGGACTCTCTGTACTTGATCTATTCTGAAGTGCCACCACTCCAAGACCTGCCTATTTTTCATCCTTCCTGGATGTTTGTCAGCAAGTTTGAAACGTGGCTAAAATTCCAGGAATAACCCAGTTCTGATTATCTGATTTTGCAAAGGAGAGCCCTGGATCTCTTGAGGCCCTCCTTCTTCTTTGCTTTTCATCATTTCAGAAATTGATGTGTGCTTCACTCTGATGCCAGAAAGAGCAAATGCATTTCTTAGCCCCATCCAGTAATTGGCCTGCCTCTTTAAAGAACTTACTGATCGAGACCTCCTACAATGTACTAAATGTAATTGATTCTAACAATATCAGAATGCCTCCCAAGAGATAAATAAGCAGCCTTGGAAGCATTAATATTTTTCTGCTTTATAAGAACTGTAGGATGTTTCATTAGCAAAAGATCCGTGGAGATTTCTTGGGCTGCAGAGGGTAGCACTTCATCCTTCAGAATCTACAATCAGGGCAGACATCTTCTGTCAGCTGACCCAAGCAATTGAGAGGTATTGATTGGGGCTGGGTTTCTATGGAAACTCATTAGTTGTCGGAGTTCTGTCTCATAGGAACTGATTAACTTGCCTGTTCAATTCCATCCAGAAAGGCAATGAAACAATTTGGAGAGTGGGGGTGCTGTTAGAGAGCTACTGTTTAAAAGTCCATGGACAGGTACGGGTAGATCAGAGGAGACCTCCTGCTCACAGAACTAGCCCTACAATTAGGCAATATGTATAAAGTGTGTATTGTAGGAATAGCAAAATGACACAAGATTGTCTCAGTGTCTCAGTATTTCTCATCCATTACTCAGCCTGCTTTCCTTAGATCCGTGATGGCGAACCTATGGCACGTGTGCCAACAGATAGCATGCTAAGCCCTCTCTGAGGGCATGTGAGCCATCGCCCAGATCAGCTCCACCACACATGTGCGCCTCCCACCAGGTCTGTGCCGAGAGACGTGTGTGCATGTGCGGGGGGGGGCAGGGGGTCATGGGTGCATGTGCGGGGATCATGGCAGGGGAAGTACAGGAGTGTAGTGACCCCTGTTTTTTGTGCCAAGAGACTTTAGGAAGGTGCACCGATGCCTGAGGGAGACTGTTTTCGCTCTCCTGGAGGCTCAAGGAAAGCCTCCCGAGCCTGGGGAGACCAAAAAAACAAGCCTCCCTGAAGTTCCATATGTCTGGAAATGGGCCTCCAAAGGGCCTCTGGAGCCAGGGGGAGGATGTGTTTGCCTTCCCAGAGGCTCAAGGAAAGCCTCCGGAGCCTGGGGCGGGCAAAAAACAGGACTTTCAGAAGTCCCAGAAGTCTGGAAATGGGCTTGTTTAGGGCCTCCGGAATCCAGGGGAGGCCATTTTCACCTTCCTGGAGGCTTGACAAAAGCCTTGGGAGCCTGGTGGATGAAAACTCCCCCACCCTCCGGCTTGGTGCAGGAGGCCGAGTAAGCAACACAGGGGGGGGGGGTTGGACGTGCATGCACAGGGGTGTCATGCGTACATGTACAGGGGCGGGGCGCATTGCATTGTGGGTGTGGGCACACATGCACGATAGTGCGCGCACACACAATTTCAGCACGTGAGGAAAAAAAGGTTAGCTATCACTTCCTTAGATACACTGGAAGTCACTGCCCCGCCTCTGATATTGGAGTGACATTCAGCTGCCAGTTCTGTCTGCTTCCTCTTGTTGTCTTGGCTTTAACATGGTAATGTCATTGCAAAATCTAATACCATATTTTTGTATAACTGACCTAGTAGCGAATGAGGTGCAGTGATGAAAGTAACGAATGAGGTACAGTGATCCCAGTCAGTAAACTGGGATACCGTAAGCTCTAGTTCTTTGTTAGGCATGAAAGTGGCTGGATGATTTTGACAGTGCCAGCCACTTCACCTTACAGGGTTGTTGTGGGGGGGAAATAGAAGAGAGGTGTCAACTTTGAACCGAACCTGGCAGCAGCCATTTTTCTGCTCCTCAGTTACCACATAGAAAGGGAAAGGGGGGGGGACGAGGTTGGAATGCTTTACTAGGCACGACAGAGAGCTTTTTCGGGAGAACCAAGGTCATCTCTGTCACTGCGTTAAATTGTTTGCTAGCCTGAACTGACTGAATTGACACTAAATAGTTAAACTGAAAAAGAGTTACTGCGCAGGTCATAAGGTCTTATCTGACAGTGATGTACTGTGCCTGCTCTTCACACATTCCAGAGCTTTCCTTCTGATCTTTGTCCATCTACCAGGAAACTGGGAGACAGGATTGCTTCTTTCAAAATGTAACGATTAGTTAGTTTTGTTTTATTTCCATTTATTATTTTTGTATTAAAGTTTGTTTATTATTTAGAATATGTTTCTCCAGAATGTTTATTTCTTTTCTTCGCACCTTAAAAGAATATGCCTGTTGGAAACAGCCCCGATCCAAGCCTTGTTTAGTTCAGGGTGAAATCTTCCCCTGACAATCTCTACTGACAATAAATAACATTGGGGAAGAAGCGCCCAGAGAGCCCGCAAATTAACCCAATTAACCAACGTGACTTGTGACAATTGGAGATGGGGATATTTCCTATTTTAATTATACTGAAACTGTGGGAAAGATTTAGAATTGGTTTTCCTTTGAAGCCGTGCTGATATGATGTAACTCAATAAAGAAGAACTTTAAGCCAAGTTTCAGAGTTCTGATTTGCTTAGGTTCGTTAGTTGGAGTCTTGGCAATAGGAACATTAGTTACGCCATTTTGTTTGTACAATGAATGGAGCAGTTCTTTCCCGAAGCCTGAGAAGCAAGAAACTCAATGACTATGGATCTGGAATTGGAGAATCAGAAAGAATACTGCAATCTGATGGAGAATGGTGTTAGATGTGGATTAGAATTTTGGATCTCAACTGCTGCAAATTTGTTTGTCTTGTTCTCTTTCTGGTCAGAAGACAAGCCATTGAGATAAATCTTGGAGAATCCTTTGCAAAAGGATTTAACTTCAGTGCACATTCTTCCTTCCCCAAACTCAGTTAACAGGAAGAGAAGCAGAAGAAGGAAGTTTGCCACTATAGTCTACACCACCACTGTATAAAAGTATTTTCTATGGAACAACATGGATATTGGCAACATACCAACTAGATTCTTGTTCTGTCCTTGCTACACTTTATCCTGTGCAGCTTCATTCTTTTGCTCTCAAGTCAGTCCTGCCTTGGAATTCAATACAATACAATACAATACAATACAATACAATACAATACAATACAATACAATACAATACAATACAATACAATACAATGGCAGAGTTGGAAGGGACCTTGGAGGCCTTCTAGTCCAACCCCCTGCCTAGGCAGGAAACCCTATACCGTTTCAGACAGATGGCTATCCAGCATCTTCTTAAAGACTTCCAGTGTTGGGGCATTCACAACTTCTGGAGGCAAGCTGTTCCACTGATTAATTGTTCTAACTGTCAGGAAATTTCTCCTCAGTTCTAAGTTGCTTCTCTCCTTGATTAGTTTCCACCCATTGCTTCTTATCTACCCTCAGGTGCCTTGGAGAATAGTTTGACTCCCTCTTCTTTGTGGCAACCCCTGAGATATTGGAACACTGCTATCATGTCTCCCCTAGTCCTTCTTTCTCTTAAGCTAAACATACCCAGTTCCTGCAACCTTTCTTCATATGTTTTAGTCTCCAGTCCCCTAATCATCTTTGTTGCTCTTCTCTGCAATCTTTCTAGAGTCTTCACATCATTCTCCTAAACATTCTAAAGAGTGGAGTTTTATAAGTGCAAATGACCAGGAGCACTCACTGAATTCAAAGCACTGAATAATGTATTATCGCTACCTATACACAAGAATCTAGTTAACTATCCCTTGGTTATCAATGGAGACCAAGTGGAGCAAGTGGCCAGTTTTAGTATTCTGGGTGTTATCATAAAAGAGGCAGTCCACTAGTCAAAAGGGCCCAGCAGAGCTTATACTATCTGAGATTTCTCAGGAAACAACAACTGAATGAAAAACTGCTGGTGACCGTCTATCGCTGCACCATGGAGAGTATTTTAACTTACTGCACCTGTGTATGGTTTGCCAATTGCACAGTTGGCAGATAGGACAGCGCTCCAAAGGGTTAACATCATTGCCCAGAGGATCATTGGTTGCCCTCTCCCCTCTTTGGAAGAGCGTTAGAGCTCCCGCTGCCTTAAGAAAGTTCAAAACATTCTTAAAAATCCATCTTATCCTGGGCACCCTTTTTTTTTTAAACTATTACCATCTGGCAGACGGTACAGGACAATAAAACCAAGGACAAATAGGCTGAAAAACAATGTCTATCCCAGAGTAGTAACTATATTGAATTCTACTATATTGTGCAATATTAATGCACTATCAAGGGTTTTCAATTCAATTGCATAGAATGTGAAGCATGTGTGTTTGTTTTGTTTTTATACTTTTCTTATGTATAATGAATCCTGAAATGGCATTTAATTTCGTTGTATGAGATGCAATGACAATAAACTACTACCACTATTACTACCACTACAAACTAATGGTCAAAGCTAAATTGGTGCTAGATATGGGTCAAAACAAAATTCATTGGGGGCTGGACATGGCTCCCTTGAGAGTGTGCAATGATGATGACGCATTTAACCCTGCCTTCTAGTTCCGCCTTCTCATCTCCTACAACTTTAGCCCCAAGGTCTTAGCCTGATGCATTATCAAGACTGTCAGTTTTTATTTCTTTTAACTGTCATTCAACAGCCTTGAACTCTTCCTAACTCTCGCTGTTCAGCACCCAACCTTCCCACTACAAAGAAATTATGCTTATCAAATACAAATTTGTAATTTGAATATGTCTCCTCATCCATTATGGCGTTTTCCCTAGGAGAGAAAAGTAACCTTTGCTTTTTTTTTTAATTCCTATTCCTCTAATTTTTCATTTTCTATCATTTTTCCCTTCACCTACTAGAGCTGAAACTCTGGGGTTGTCAACATGGCCCACAGCACTGATTAATTTTATACATCCATGCCTTTTAGCTGCATATAAATACGGTCAGCATTTTTTTTTGCCAGCCAAGTAATTAAAACAAACTTCACTTCTCATTGATTGTGAGTTCAGTTGCTGCAAAAGGATTTCCCTGAAGCTAAGAGTTAGGGAAACTGTAAGCAATTATGCAGAGACAATTATTCTTACCCACAAACTAGACCAAAGTCCTCATCAAAGGCCATCCTAGGAGTGGAAATTAATAATTATGATTAATTTGTGATTCATAAAATTTATCCTGATTTCCTCCCCACTTCAATGCCTTCCGTTCCCTTGTGTTACTGCTAGCTGAAACTAAAATAATAATCATTAACATCATCAAAAGTACAATCTCTGATGCGTTCTCCACCTTTCTGCTTTCGCACGCCAGTGTTTAAAATATGCAAGGAGCTTTATTATCATGGAAAGGAATACAATTATGTCTTCCAACTTTGGAGGAAGGACACTTGTTACGCATTTGCCGTGGGGAAATTTCATCGCATTATGAATTTGTATTCTGCTAAGTGCCCCTCTTAATAACTTCCCCTGGTGAGTCTCTTCCATGCGACAGTGTTAAAGAAAAGATTATCTAAAGCTTAAGGACTTTTCCTTTCTCCCAGGATGTGAGACAGTGACTTCTATCCCAGACCAAATAAAATTATATATATATATATATATATAAAAGCTAGCTCTCCAAATGCTATGTCTGAGTAATAAGAAAAATAATCAAACATACAGGGAGACTCTCTGGAACAGAATTCAAACGAATGTATTTCCTTGGGGAAAATAGATTTTTAAAATGCTTAATAAAAGATAATATTGGCAACACCTGAACTAGTTTCTAACCTTGAATGAGAGATCATTCAAAGAGATACCAGAGGATTTTGCATTGTCTCCATACAGTAATCTCTGTCTTGCAAAAAAAAATATGCCGTTTCTGCTGCTGACATTTAAGCAGCAGTGGATTGGGATTTCTTGGCTCGCAAGACACTATTTTATTTCATTACTTCTTTCTTTCCTTTAGGGTATGTTTTAAAGGACACTTTTAGCGAATGTTTTTGGCAGCCCTGATGGCGCAATTAACAGCCCATTGTTTATGTGCATCATGTGTGCAAGGCATACTGCAAAAAAAAAAAAGGCTGGGTTTTAATCACCTGTCCCTTTTATCATTCCCTTCTTCTCCTATCTTTTTAGAGGAATTCAGCATGGATCAATTCTAGGGGGTCTTAATTAATTCCAGACACCTGACCAACTAGGGATGGAGTCAGACCAGGGGTGGGATTCTACGGGTTCGCCCAAGTTCGGGAGAACCTGTAGCTAACATTATTGCCGGTTTGGAGAACCTCCAAATCCCACACCTGGCTGGCCCCACCCACCATGCCCTGCCCCTCCCACCCCACCCTTCCCCTCCCAGGAATCTCCACGCGACCCATTTTGGATGCAAGGTAAGTTCATGGCCCGTGCGGAGGTTCGGGGAGGGGGAAAATGGGCCTCCTGGAAGTTCCGGAAGGCCTCTGGAGCCTGGGGGAGGCAGTTTTCACCCTCCCAGAAGCTTGAGGAAAGCCTCCGGAGCCTGGGGAAGGCAAAAACACCACCACCACCCGCTGTGGTGCAGGAGGCCGACTAGGCCATGCCCACCATGGCCACACACACCCCAGCAACCGGGCAGAGAACCTGTTGCTGAAATTTTTGGAGCCCACCCCTGAGTCAGACTCTCCAAAACTCAAAGAAAGATGGGGGTACCAAGCTGTAAGATAGCCCCTTCCTATTTCCAAATTGGAATCTGATGCCATATAGGCAATAGGCAATATAGGAACTTGGTTTTTAGCTTGTTGCCTTTTGTAAAAAAAAATATAGCATCCAGCTGAAGAAGACTCTTGCAGATGGGGTGAGTGTTTTATGCACTGTCGATTGTAGGCGCCTGGTTGATATTTCTAATCAGTAATTTAAGTTGGCATTTTTCATTTCTTCTGTGGCTCTCCATCCCTTGGGCTTAGGAGCATCGAACACTGGAAATTCTTCAGCAAAGCTTGGCCCTCTTGTTCTGACTAAGTTTAACTGCTCGCCAGACTGAAGATTTACTGTTCAGAATACTACTCTTTTCTTTGTAACAATTTTTTTGGGACGAATTGTCAGCACCCATGATTGGGGAATATTAAAAAAAGGCAGGAGTGAATATTTCCCCTAAAATTGGGGGGGGGGGGGCTGGGAATCTTAAGGGAGGCAAAAACCAATCCCAGTCTCCCTTCCCCAAGCAGAAACTGAGCAGGCCAGCTTTTAGAAATGCAGATTTGGTAACCCATTCAGAAAGATTGGGTCAGACAGAAACTTCAGATAAGCAACAAGTCAAAGGTTGGCAAGATTAACCCCGGAAAAACACCTAGGATTTGCATTTCCTCTTTTGCTAATAGAACCAGCCATGACCCATACATGAGCCCATATGGATCCAAAAGGTATAAAACCCACCCACTCTCAACTCCATTGTGATCAGCTGTCCCAGAACTGCAAGCTCTCTCTCTCTCTCTCTCTCTCTCTCTCTCTCTCTCTCTCTCTCTCTCTCTCTCTCTCTCTCTCTCTGTGTGTGTGTACTGTTCACCAATAAACAGAATATTTCTTTCCAATCAGCCTCCATTTTGTTCCCAGCTTGGAACTGGACCTAGATATTTCTTCCAACAGAATCTGCAGGGAGAAGAATTAAAAAAGGAAGATGTCAGTCACAACAAGGCAGCCTTGGTCCCCTTTCTTTTGTACATGTTTCCTTTCACGTGCACTTTCAAAGCAATGGAGCTTCAATGATGATGTCCTCGTGGCTGTCATCTCGACTTCTTTGTCCCTCCCCAGATTCCACTGCTGCCTTATTAGATCCAGACATCATTCAACATTTGCAAAAGGAGACCATTTCTTGGTGATGAGGAAATAGGTTAAGGTAAAGGTTCTCCTCGCACATATGTGCTAATCGTTCCTGACTACAGGGCGTGGTGCTCATCTCCATTTCAAAGCCAAAGAGCCACGGCTGTCCAAAGACGTCTCCATGGTCATGTGGCCAGCATGACTAAACACCAAAGGCGCACAGAATGCTGTTACCTTCCCACCAAAGGTGGTTCCTATCTTTATACTTGCATTTTACATGCTTTCGAACTGCTAGGTTGGCAGAAGCTGGGAGAAGTAACAGGAGCTCCCTCTGTTACGCGGCGCTTGGGATTCGAACCACCAAACTGACGACCTTTCTGATCAACAAGCTCAGAGTCTTAGCCACTGCATCTCTATAGACATATATATATATATATATATATATATATATATATATATATATATATATATATATATATATATATATATATATATATATATATATATGGTTTACAATTTCCAACCTTCCAATCACCCCATATTTGCCTTCATCGAACAATGTTCTGTTTATAACTTTTACCAAAGATAATAGAAAAAAATGTTAGCAGATGGATGTGAAATGCAACCATAAAATAAGAAATGGGACAAGAGACATTTAGAAGTGTTGATTGTGGTCTTCAAATATTTGTCAATGTTTTGTTGCAATTAGAAACACAAATGAAATGTTAAGAGCATTTATGGAAAGCGTAAAGAACACAGAACATTTAAGGAGAGTTTATAAAGAAACATGAAATATGTCATTCTATCAGAGCAAGGGCATTCTCTGCTGTGACAATGATGTGTAAGTAAAGATAAAGACTTCTTCAAATCAAGCTCCACTCCTAGTGATTTATTGACTTTTCTTGGCAGTGATACAAAATTGATTTGCCATTACCTATTTCCAAGATATTTCTCTGACTTCCAGTCTAGTCAGCAATCCTGTTATTCACTGGAATTTCCTACCTTGGTGCTAATCAGATCCTTAGCTTCTGCTGGACCCAACTGAAATGGAGTCTAGGTCACCAGAGTTAACTGAAAGACTAAAGAACTCAGGGATGAAAATAGTGCAGAACATTTCAGGAATCATCCTATTCAGGATATACATTTAGTGTCAACCCTGAAGCAAACCTAGCTGGGGCCATCTTTGAGGCTTCAGGGTTGCCACTCGATGGGAGGGGGAGGGAAATAGTTAGCTGGGGTTTTGCAACCAGAACAAAAGCCTTTCCTGTGGGAACCAAGGTCATTCCAACAGGTGGCTGGGAGAGGAGGAGCAAAGTAACCAAGCAACTGGCCAGCACCATGTTGATTTGACCATGAGGACTTGGGGAAAGGGGGAAAACTTTCCCTTTTAATTAGGTGAAAACTGTGTGAACTTTCAGAGTCAGTTTTCACCAGTTGTGCCAATATGATGTATTCAATAAAATTGTTCTTTGAGGAAACTATCTGCCTCAGAGTTCTGCTTTCTATGGGTGCATTACTTGGAATGCTGACATTTCAGATACATTTAGGTCTCTAAATGTATTTCAGGAATCATCGTACTTAGGAAGCAAGTTAAGAACTTCAGACACTGTTGCATAACTGAATTATGAAATCCATCTAGCCTAGTTTGGTTGCACTAGCAGCTTTTAGGATTTCCTATAGGGTTTTTCTATGACCACCCCAAAATTGTCTGCCATGCTTGGGATTATATTCAAGATTACTACTAGCTACATATTTTTCCTATGCTGGCACAGCTATTGGTTGTTTAGCTTTGCCCTATTTTGCAGAAACTCCGGTGGATTTTCAATGAGCTGATATTTTATCCTGAAAATACACAGATAGGTAATATCAATATGGATGCATTTAAACATAAATGTTGAGGATGAGGGATATTGTTTCTAAGAAAATGAATTCCTTAATACAATTGGTAGAGCAAAATAGTTGCTGTTAATTTTACTGCCCTACCTTCCTTTAAGAAAAATGTCCAGTACATTCAAGTCACTTCTTGTGTGGTGATACATTTCTTTGGAATGTCTGAGGATCAATCAAATTGGGATTATTGAGAAGAGGTCAGAGTCCATCTTCTTCATTGCACATTGGAATGACAATAGTTCCTGAGCCGAGGTGGTGCAGTGGTTAGAGTGCAGTACTGCAGGCTACTTCAGCTGACTGCTAGCTGCAATTCGGCTGTTCAAATCTCACCGGCTCAAGGTTGACTCAGCCTTCATCCTTCCGAGGTGGGTAAAATGAGGACCCAGACTGTTGGGGAAAATATGCTGACTTTGTAAACCACTTAGAGAGGGATGTAAAGCACTGTGAAGTGGTATATAAGTCTAAATACTATAGCGCTATAGTTCTATCCATGTATTCCAAATTTTCCACCCAGGGAAAGAAGAGGAGAACAAGGTCACTAACCCTACTTGTTCGATTGTGGCTAGGAGCGGCCAGCCACACCACACCTCCTTGCCACACAGCTGGCCCACCTCTGGCACTGCTGCAGTCCCTACACCTCCTCCCCATCACCAGTGCTCTGTGTTCACCACGATAGTGGTCCCAACAGCCCCATCATCCGTGTTCCTTCCCGCCCCACTGTGGCAAGCCCAGACCTTGGGGTTTAACAAACAGTCTTTCAAAATTCTTTTGGCAGAGTAATTGGATGGATAAGATCCCAAAGGGAAGGGAGAAAGTCTCCAGTCATTTCTCAAAGGAAGGACTTTCTTCTGGCAGTATATTATGAAATCATATAATTAATGATTTTGTATGTTAAAGAAAAATGCACTTATAAAACTTATTATATATGTGTGTGTGTGTGTGTGTGTGTGTGTGTGTGTGTTGTATTTGTGCTGATAAATAAATAAAGGGAGACTAGTATAGATCTATTTCAAGCTATTTAGCTCTCATCAGCTAGCCATACCCTTACTGGGATTCGAACCAGGGCTGTATTACATATTAGGCAGTTGTATTAGCCACTAAGCCACAGGCTCTCCTCCTTATCAGCTGAGCCAGGGAAATAGGTATGTATTTGTGTTACAACCCCTGGTATGCCCAAATATGGGAGGGAGCTCACTATTCCCCCTTTCTGTCCTTCGGCTCATTACAGAAAACCATCCAGGCAGAAAACCATATTTTTATTTTTTAATGTTGCCTTTTTATATTTCTGTTGTATTTGTGCTGATAAATAAATAAAGGGAGACTAGTATAGATCTATTTCAAGCTATTTAGCTCTCATCAGCTAGCCATACCCTTACTGGGATTCGAACCAGGGCTGTATTACATATTAGGCAGTTGTATTAGCCACTAAGCCACAGGCTCTCCTCCTTATGTAGGTATGTAACAAAGGTGGTTTTCATCCACTACCCTGTCTATATTATAACTCTCCATAAGGAGAAGAATGTAGCAACAACCATCCTAATTCAGTCTTTCAATCTGAACAACCAAATCTGTTAATTTGACTTTCTTTAGCCTTTTTAAAACCTCAAATTCTTTTGATTATGTTTACAAAGAAACTTGCAAATATCAGGAAGCTTATACATAAGATTTATTACACATATACCCCCAGCAGTTAATGTAAATATGTACAAACTTAAATAAGAGACATGATTAATGTGATCCAGCATTTCACAGAACATACATAGAAACACAAAGGAGCTTGAAACCAAGCAAGCAAGCCAAATGCTAAACAATCACTTAAGGACCATTAATTTGCTATTGGTGCATGGCAATGTAGCATCTTTTTTGTGACAGAGGGGTTACCCTCTCCTTTATTATGCAACAATATGAAATAGTACAACTGTCTCACTTATATTATCATTCTTGGTCATTTTGATTGCTGAATTTTTAATCGTTAGTTTTATATTATTGTTTTTTATTATATGCTACCAGAGTCACATATGTGAGATGGTTAGATATATAAATATGTTGTAGGAGGGGAGGGGGAAGAGGAGGAGGAAGTAATAGTAGTAGTAGTAGTTTTCTCCATCATCACATCCTCAACTCTATGAGATAGTTAAAAATCATTATGTATAGGATTTCATAAACACACACGTGCATCCACAAACTAGAATCAGGATTTGGTACATTCTGCACTGAATTACTTCTGGTTATTAACTTTTGATGGCATTCCTCATCCAGCACAATTGTCCAAATTTAATATCCTTCTCCCAAGGGCTACTTAATCATAGCACAACTCTCCAGTGCCATACTGCCAGGGAAATGGTTATGTATTTTTGTTACAACCACTGGTATGCCCAAATATGGGCAGGAGCCCACTACTCCCCCTTTCTGTCCTTCAGCTCATTACAGAAGACCATCCAGCCAGAAAACCATATTTTTATTTTTAATGTTGCCTTTTCATATTTGTGCTGTATTTGTGCTGATAAATAAATAACGGGAGACTAGTATAGATCTATTTCAAGCTATTTAGCTCTCCCTTTGTGTGTGTGTGTGTGTGTGTGTGTGTGTATGTGTGTGTGTGTGTGTGTACATACTGCTTCCCCTTTTTTGCCTTTCAGCTCCACCCTAGGAGCCTTCCAAGCAGGAAACCATTCTTGTGTTGCATTTGTGCTGATAAAAAAAAGGGAAGCAGTATGCTCCCTCCCATATTTGGGCATACCAGGTGCTTTGACATAATACTTATTTCCTTGGCTCAGCTGATAAGGGAGGAGAGCTTCTGCCTTAATGGCTAATACAACTGCCTAACATGTAAAAACAGCGCAGGTTCAAATCCCAGTAAGGAAGTGATGGGTTTCAAATTTTTTAGAACCTCTTCTGTAGGTGTGGCCTGCTTTGTGGGAGTGGCTTACCAGCCATGTGACTGGGTGGGAGTGGCTTGCCAGCCCTGTGACTGGGTGGGCATGGCCAACTTGTAAAATGTGGTGAAACTCACTTAGCAACGCTCTTGCTTAGCAACCAAAATGTTGGCTCAGGAACTCTGGCATTTGAAGCACGAAAGTCTTAAAGCTGTCAAGTTACAAGAGCCTTGCACCCCTAACCCTTTAGAAAAAAACCCAGGGGTGTTCAAACTTGACAGCTTTAAGACTTGTGGACTTCAACTCCCAGAATTCCTCCTCTTGCTCTTCATCTTGATGATGTGCGGACGGGCGGGGGGGAGGGAACTGGAACCGGTTCTAAACGGCACTGTAGATTTGTGGAACCTCTTCTATAGAAGAGGTTAGAACTGGCAGGAACCCACTCCTGCAGTAAGGGTATGGCTAGCTGATGAGAGCTAAATAGCTTGAAATAGATCTATACTAGTCTCCCTTTATTTATTTATCAGCACAAATGCAACACAAATACATACATACATACATACATACATACATACATACATACATACATACATACATACATACACACATCACAAATGATGACAAACAACCTAAATACAGGTAGTCTTTGACACACGACCACAATTGAGCTCAAAATTTAGGTTGCTAAATGAGACATGTGTTAAGCTTTATGGAAGTTGTTTGCAAGATAAATACCACCTGCCACAAAACCACAAATAGCCTCATGGTAATAATGAGCATAACAATAGCTACTATAATCTCTCTTCTTCTTTCTCTTTCCCCACTCTCTCTTTGTCTGTCTCTCTCTCTCTCTCTCTCTCTTCTTCCCTCCCTCCCTCTCTCTCTTTCTCTCCCCCCCTAAAATCTCACATCCCATCCTAAAAGAAAAGTTGTTTTTTTCTATCTCCCTCCCCAACAGGGCACCATGCAAACAAATGGGAACAGCTAACATTTTAAAAAAGAGGGGCGCCGTGGTTCACTAGCTAGATGCTGAGCTTGTTGATTGGAGAGGTCGGCAGTGTGGTGATTCAAATTCCTAGAGCTGCGTAATGGAGTGAGCTCCCATTACTTGTCTCAGCTTCTGCCAATCTAGCAGTTCGAAAGCAGGTAAAAATGCAAGTAGAAAAATAGGAACCACCTTTGATGGGAAGGTAACAATGTTCCGTGCGCCTTCGGCATTTAGTCATGCCGGCCACATGACCACAGAGACGTCTTTGGAGAGCACTGGCTCTTCGGCTTTGAAATGGAGAAGCTCATAAATGTAAGGATTAATCACAAAGTTACTTTTTCATTACTGTTGTAACTGCAAACCATGGCCAAACAAGGCAGTCCCTAAATGAGGACTACCTCTGTCAGAAAGTTGGCTCTGAAATAGATTAAAATTAAAGTGCCAGCAAATTACCGGTAAATAATTTGCTGGTGCTAGATAAATACACCTCTTGGGTATGTTAAAGCAAACAACACAGCTGAATGTCATTCGGTTTTGTAATACACATGGAAGTTCCCTTTCACCAAATGAATTGATCCTCCTACTTGTTGAATTCTATGCACAAAACAGGAGGAGAAAATGTCTTATCTCTTCCAAATCTCTTGGCCACTCTTCTTTCTCCCTGCATAGCGTAAGACTCAACTCATAAAGCAGTTGCACTGCTGCAGGCTACTTCTATAAGGTATCCTCCCCATCCAGCCATTGCTTGGAAATATAATTAGGTTTATTTTAGGCTTGTAGTGCTGTTTATTGTCATGAATGCTGGAATAATGAACCCTTGTTTAGAAACAAGTCAGTAGGGACAAATGGAAAGCATTTCCCATAATTACACGATTTGCAATTAATTTCTACCTGGAACTGTCAAAAAATGGACTTAAATCTCAGATCAGATCTGGATACTTTCACCCTTCTTTCTACAAATCTCCCCTTTTCATAAATGTATTCATTCTCTCTCTCTCCCTCTCCCTCTCTCTCTCTCTCTCTCTCCTCCTCCTCCTCCTCCCTACCTCCCTAGCCCCCTACCTCCCTACCTCTCCTTCTCTCTCCTTCTCCCCCCTCCTCCCCTCTCTCTCATCTTTCTCTCTAGTGTCAGGTTTCCGAAAGATGCCCTAATTAATTCATGAGTCTCGAGCCAAATTTCAAAAAAAAAATATCCAGTCATTTGTTAGAAACACCATTTTGGCAATACCCCATTGCAGTCAGATCTAACCTCATTTAAATTATGGCTGAACTTTATCCCTGTTTCTTCCCACCCCTCAGTCTGTGTCATAAATCACATTCTCCAATGAGGTGCACACCTCACAAGCCTGCTGTAGTAAACTGAGATCCAACTCTAGTCAAAGGTATGCATGGAATGTGTTACCCCCCTTTCCTCACCATGGCAACTTCATAACACATGCAAATGCTTTATGAGTTGACATCTAGCTTCCTACCTACCTACCTATCTTCTATCTGGCTTAAGGGTCTTAATTAGGACACCCTAACTTGCCAGCAATTGGTGTTGCTAATGTAAAAAGCAGAACTGGCAAACATATTCTCCCCTCGTCCAGATCTCACCTGTTCGGCAGAAACTTGGCAAAACTTAGTTGATTGTTTTAAATGTCAGTCAGAATTATGGAGCAAAGAAAAAATGGCTTTACAGCAAAATGAAGACTTCTTCTTTGTCAGCCAAACCAATTTTCTCAGCAGGCCTCTGGTAAAGGAGGGGGGAGTTCACCGTGGAAAGAGCTGCAGGAAGAGACATCTCCAATTAGAAACATTCTGGAAATTATTATCTGTATTCGTTACCAAGCAACTCACTGTTATGAGATCGGATAGGATATAATTGAATAATTTGAACAAAACTGAAGGAAAAAGGTTGGACCTTCATTAGATCTAGGATGACATGATGACATTTGTTTCAAATCTCTTCTGAACTCAAAGTAACCCAATATATTTCAAACCTAAAATCAACAAACTTATTCTTGTTAGTGTTTATTCCATATACCGTATTTTTCAGACTATAAGACGCACTGGAGTATAAGATGCACCATGATTTTGAAGAGGTTATTTTTTTTAAAAAAAGTTTTTGCACTCTGCAGGCCTCCCAAACCCTCTGCATGCCTCATTTTTTTTGCAAAAAAAAAGGCATGCAGAGGCTTTGGGACACTTGTAGAGTGCTCCTGGGGGCTGGGGGTCAAAAAACAGCCCATTTTTTGCTCTTTTTTGCCCTCCCCAGCGTTTGCAAGCCTACCAAACCCTCTGCACATCCATTTTTGCAAAGGGGGTTGGTTTCGGTAGGCAAAAAATGCTGTATTCAGTGTATAAGATATACCCAGATTTGCACCCTCTTTTTTTGAGGGAAAAAGGTGTGTCTTATACTCCGAAAAATACGGGTGTACAGTTTTTTATGAGCTCCATGTTCTTCCCCATTCTTTGCCATTCATAGCTGAATTGTTTGAAGATTTTGATGTGACTAAGACTAGTTAAGTAGATGTGAATTAGATATCTAGCTATTACTTTTCACTGGGTCTTAACAAATCTTGCATTGATTGTTCTTTTCCTTCTTTAACTACAAATAGTCCTCAACGTATGACCACAACTGAACCCAACATTTATGTTGAATTTGTTAAGAGTTTTGACCCCATTCTACAGCCTTTCCTGCTTGACAGAAGGTCGCAAAAGGCAGTCACATGATCCAGGGACCCTGCAACAGTCATAAATACACACCAATTGCCAAGCAACCCAATTTTGATCACATGACCATCGGGATGCAGCAACAGTCCTAAGTATGGAAAAACAGGTATAAGTCACTTTTTTCAGTGCCACTGTAACTTTGAACAGTTACTAAAAGAATGGTTGTAAGTCAAGGAGTACCTGAACTTCTTTTATTTCAGTGAAACATGAGCAATTTTCAGTGCATGTATGTACATACCATATTTTTGGAGTATAAGACGCTCTGGAGTATAAGACGCACCTAGCTTTTGGAGAGAAAAACAAGAAAAAAATCTGCCTCTGCCTCCCAGCAATTTGCCTCCTTGCAGCAAACTGACTGTTTCAGTTTCAGCACAGCCTGATTAGCACAAGCAGCTGATTGTTGGGCCTCCTGATGATCAGCTGTTTCAGGCTCCAGGGATCGCCATAGCCTATTGCCGCCTCTGTATGCCCCATTTTCCGCCCAGCAGGGATCAGAATGGGTGGGAAATGGGGCACGTGGAGGTGGCAATAGGCTATGGCAATCCCCTCAGCATGAAACAGCTGATCATCAGGAGATCGATCCAACCGACAATCAGCTGCTTGTGCTAATCAGGCTGTGCTGAAGCTGAAACTAAAACAGGCTGTTTGCTGCAAGAAGGCAAATTGCTGGGAAGCAAAGTCCAAAGGGTGAGGGCCGGTAAGTGGACGGAGCTACATTCGTTGTATAAGACACACCCAAAAAAATTTCACCCTCTTTTGGGGGGGGAAGTGTGTCTTATACTTCGAAAAATACGATACATAGACCTTCCATTGGAAAGAAGGGGGATACAAATGGAAGCATGCAGCATATTATGGACTTTGGAATCCTCCAAATCCATCCTTGCTGCATCACTGCAATCTGTTGATATGGAAAGCTTTGCCCAAAAGGAAAGAAGGCAAAAATACAATCACATTCGATAAAACAAAACATAGGCATATCATTGTTATTCACATCTTTAAAAAAAATACATAACACAATATTTCTATTTAAATTATTTGGTTATTTTACAAGAGATGCTATGCAGATCTACTCAGAAGTGTCATTCAGTCAAACAGAACTAGAACTTAGCCACCCCAGAATAGCACCATGATGAAATGGTTGGCAAATAAATCTAATAAATAAACACATCATATTGGCATCTGAATCAATGGGTTAAAACTGTGTCATTATTGCATAAAACAGCATACTTTACAGGAAGTTCTCAACATAAGGTCATATAGTCAATCATTAATAATGGTTCAAAGTTATGATGATCTGTAAACACACTTATTTTTCTGACCTAGACTTCCCCAAAAAGCATGAGGCAGAGTCCTGGTCCTAACAAAACCCCTTTTATTAAACAAACGTGAATTCCGTTCATTCACATTCAGCAAGGCCTGGCAAACAATCTTTCAAAGGAATATTTATAACTATAGATCTTAATCTATCTTGGACAGCTGCCATGTAAATATTTTCCAAATGAGGTGCTGTGCAAGGAAAGACTGGGCACAGAGTCTCTGAGATTCACAGATAGATCTTCACACTCCTGAAATAAATATAACGATTGAATGAACAAATTGTTTCCTGCAAAATCCCACTCCCCTTTCACTCCTCTTTTATTTCCTATGAGAGGGGCCAATCACTTTCCACATATGACTTTACTCCCAAGTCAACCCTGATTTCTGAGTTGTTCTTTTCTTCTGGCACATGCGCACACTGGGAACAGGCTCTAGCTGTTCCTCTGCCTCACTGCTGTCTTGCTCCATAGGCACCTGATCACCGCCAGATGGTCTCAGCCTCCTCTCTGCCTCCGATGCAGAGCCCTCGTCCGAGCCATCCCCAGTCTCCAGGACTGGCCGATGCTCCCCACCAACCTCCTCACTGTCCAATTCTGCTGCCAACTTCGCTGGTGGGCCACAACACCTATGACCATCATACCACCCCTAATCCCCACATGACTGCAGTTTGGGTGCTTGGTATCCAGCTTGCATTTATGACCGGTTGCAGCATCCTGAAGTCACATGATCATAATTTGTGAACTTGTTTTTGCCAATTTCCAGCAAAAGACACCCATTGGGAAAGCTGGATTTGCTTAAGGACTGCAAGATTTCCTTAATGACCATGTGATTCAGTTAACAACTACAATGATTCCATTAACAACTGTGGTAAAAAATAGTCATAAAACTGAGTTTGACTTGATTTATGACTGCAATGATTTATGGCAGAAACTCTGATTCACCCGCTCCCCTCTTGTTGTAAGTTGAGGACTATCTGTAGTTGTTTTTTTTTTACTTGTCTTAAATATTTTTTTTATTGAAAGTGGGTTTTACAAAGGTTTTACAAGTTACAGAAGTAAAAAAGAAAAAGAGATGATCAAAGTCTAAAAGGAAATGTGAAGACTAAAATGTTATCCCAAGAAGCAACAACCAATTTTCTTTGCAGCTGTGACAAACATAGCAATTACAATTTTCATCCTCCAATAGTGCATATCATAGTTCCCTTCTTCCCATTAACAAACCTTTTTAATCAATAAATCCCCAATCAACAGTTCACTTTTATCCATTTTCAGCAAAGGAAAACAAAATCCGCAGTCTTTTATGAAGGTAGTTGTAATTCCTTCCTTAATCAAAACAAGTCAATTTAGTCATCTTTGCAAACTCAGCCATCTCCACCATTCGTTCCTCCATTATCAGTGTTTCTGTAGTCTCCCATCTTTGTGCATATAATTTCTTTTTTTTTTCTTTTTCTTTTCTTTTTAGACAGACAAACAAGACATCAAACATAAAACCATCTTCCATTATGCACAGTGTGTCAATTGGTTACAAGGTTTTTGTGCTTGTGCATAAAATTTCATTGCTCCAATTATCATATAGAAAACCGATTGTCTATCAGCCTTTTCTAGCTGACCGCTGATAAGTCCTAATAAAAAAAAGTTCCAGTTTCGTCAGAATGTGAATTTTTAAAACTGTCTGCATCACCATATGTATTTTTTTCATTTCTTCACAAGTCTTCCACGCATGATGAAATGTCCCTTCATGTTTTTCACATTTACAACAGTGAGTAGATGTATCTTTATATAGGAGGCCTGGCGGCGCAGTGGTTAGAATGCAGTATTGCAGGCTAACTCAATGCTCACTGACAGGAGTTCGATCCTGACTGGCTCAAAGTTGACTCAGCCTTTCATTCTTCTGAGGTTGGTAAAGTGAGGATCCAGATTGTTTGGGGCAATATGGTGACTCTGTAAACCTCTCAGAGAGGACTGTAAAGCACTGTGGGGACAGTACATAAGTCCAAGTGCTCTTGCTATAGTGCTATTTATATACCTTGGACAATTCCCCGGGTACCAATGGTACATCATTTTAAAAAAATGTTTCTCCAGTGGTGGGTTTGTACCGGTTTTACTACCTGTTCGCTCGTGTGTGCACACTCTCGCGTCCAGACGAGTGGGCGGAGCCTCCCGCCGCTGCCACTACCGGTTCAACCGAACTAGGCCGAATCGGGAGCAACCCACCTCTGAGTTTCCCTTTAAATTGTAACACAATGTGAATTTCAGATCTTTTAACCACATTCTTTCCCACTAAGCCATTTCAATATGATAACCAAATATTTTTGGCCTATTTTACCATACATACAATAATACAATACAATACAATACAATACAATACAATACAATACAATACAATACAATAGTAGAGTTGGAAGGGACCTTGGAGGTCTTCTAATCCAACCCCCTGCTTAGGCAGAAACCCTATACCGTTTCAGACAAATGGCTATCCAATATCTTCTATAAGATAGTGTTGGGGCATTCACAACTTCTGGAGGCAAGCTGTTCCACTGATTAATTCTTCTAACTGTCAGGAAATTTCTCCTCAGTTCTAAGTTGCTTCTCTCCTTGATTAGTTTCCACCCATTGAACATTCTTTAACTTCCTCAATTTCAAATCTCAGCAAAAGTTTATACATTTTATTTATTTATTTATTTTTCACATTTTTAAACTGCCCATCTCCCTCAGAGCGGTGGGCGGTGTTCGACAAAATGTTAAAATACAAAAGCAGCATATAAAAATTAAAAATCTAGAATTTAAAAGGTGGCAAAGATGATTAAACCCTGTTAAAAATTCATTTAAAAGGCGATTTTAGCCATCGCGTCTTCATCATTTCTACATAATTCATTTTCATATTCCATTTTATCACTTTTTATTCCTGGCATTATTTCATCTGTATTAAATCTATCTCTTAATCATGCATACGAGAGCCATTGAAACCTAAATCTCTCTGCAATCAATTGTTCTTTTGATTTCATTTTAAGTTCCCCCATTTTGCTGTTCAGTACTAGCATGTCTATATATGATTTACTTTAGTTTCATTAATTTTAAGAGCTCTGCTCCATATGTTTTGAACTAAACAATCCCCTAAGCTGATTCAATAAGTCTACTTGTGTAGATGACAGAAATTAGAGAGCTTTGACTAACTCAAAAGAACTAAAAGAGTCAGACTTGGTTGCTATTTAAAGAAGAGATCACCAGAAAATCTTAAAGTCATAGACTAGATGATGATATTGAATAAGGATGGTGGAGTCAAATGGTTTCCAAATAGTTGCCAAAAGCATACTCACTCAACTGAATTTAATCAAAGGAAGGTTTACTCTGTCTTTGCCTGCTTTGAATCCAGTGCATTGAATTTAATGGCCGATATTTCTGAAGAATATCAATAACAGTATTTAAAGTAAGCTACTTATGGAATTGCATTGTAATAGTTAGTAGATGCTGATTGCATTCCCATCTTATGTCCTTTTCTCTAAGCAACTAAAAATCATTTAGAAACCTACAGGGATATTTTTAAAAATTGAGATCATGTCCAACTGAGAGGATTTGAATGTGGGAGCTTGCTATTCCCTTCCATTCCCATGTTTATTTAAAGATGTTGGTTATGATGACTAGAGTTTTTGTTAAATCTATTTTTTTTTTGGTCTATCTTCTAATAAAAGGTCAGCCAGGTAGATATTCCATTTATCACTATTACAAAAGACTGTAGCTCCCTGATGAAAAGGGAGAGAAATTAATTACAAGTCTGGAGCTGCAATAACTCTCTCTAATAGTGACAAAATTTTTAAATTAATGTTTCTGACACTCAGAGAAGTTTGATTAATTTTTAAGATATGATCGCTGCAATATTGGTGGGTAAGAAAACACCATTTTCTGCAATTTAGATGTGAATCATTCTTGTAACACTCTCAGCAAAGCTACAAGGCACCTTCACACTTTATTAACAACTTCAGGGCAATAATTAGTTTGAAGAAAAAAATGACATAATAAATATATATTTTGCAGTAAGATGAGTGAGTAAATAGATATGTCTGAGAGTTAATGGAATTTGAATGGGAAAAGTACATAAAAGCCAAGAATCATGGGTACTCACTTGATCTTGATGTCAGAAGAAGCAACCAGAAATTGGCTACACAAACAAGGAATTGTTCACATTAAGAAGTCAAACCAACAAGTGCCTAAATATACATAAAGTTAATGCTTCCCTGAAACACCTCAAGCTGGGCAACTCTTGTTTGTGGATGAACAGAAAAGGAGGAGGCAAAGCCTGAGGGTGGAGTCAAGCAAGTAATCAGTCTAGAGTTATTATGTCCCCACAAGCAATCAAAATCCAGCCCTCCTTGAATTCTGTTAATTCTTATCTAGCATCAATTTAATGCTGACTATTAGTTGACTAGATTCTGGTGTATAGGCTTGAGCAATAAATTATCTTAACTGGGACTTAATGTGTGATCATGATTCTTCGCACCTGACAGGGTGTCTTCAAATATCTATACCAGAATGGGATGTATGTATGTATGTATGTATGTATGTATGTATGTATGTATGTATTGTGGGACACAGTGGCTGAGTGTCTAAGACGCTGAGCTTGTCAATCAGAAAGGTTGGCAGTTTGGCAGTTCAAATCCCTAGTGCTGCATAACAGAGTGAGCTCCCGTTACGTGTCCCAGCTTCTGCTAACCTAGCTATTTGAAAGCACGTAAAAAATGCAAGTAGAAAAATAGGAACCACCTTTGGTGGGAAGGTAACAGCATTCCCTGTGCCTTCAGTGTTTAGTCATGTCAGCCACATGACCACGGAGACGTCTTTGGACAGTGCTGGCTCTTCAGCTTTGAAACGGAGATGAGCACTGCCCCCTACAGTCAGGAACAACTAGCACATATGTGCAACCTTTACCTTTATGTATATATTTATTTATTGGCAGGAAATCATATTTTATCTTTTTATTTTTGAGGTATGCTTTCTGAAAGGACATGGTGTTGAGGTCATCAGAATGTACAAAAGGAACATTTTCAAACCAATTTTAATTGTTTTTGTGGAGGGGAAAGAATGGCAGAATAATAGAAAGATTAATATTCTGCAGAAGAAAAAGCAAACTATCCATCATAAGAAGGGGAGGGGGTGGTCTTGAGTGCAGCTGTCCAATTATTAAGCAGAGACACCTATATGAGATCCCAAAACATTTCAAAATCATTGTTTTCACTGCCTTGCACCAAATCAAGAAGGGTAGATTTTAGTACACAGCTTTAAAATCAGAGATACACATTCTAGGGTCTCTGGTCACACACTAGTTCTCAAACACTCCAAAGGTTGTTATTAAATTAGTATTCAGAATAACAAAATTATGAACCTGGAGTGCAGTGGGATCACCTTCATTAGAATTAATTCAATGTAAATTAAATTAAGCCAAAATTAGCTTCCTTTTTTTCCCTTGGCTCAGCTTAGTTATTTTGGGAGAATGGCTCATTGCCCAGAAAAAGTTACAAACATCTGTCCTAAATTATTTAGGACCAAATTCCCCTGTCCTGGTTAAGTCAAACTTTAGGATCAGCTAGGAGGGCCCTAGATAGTACCACATTCCTGAGCATGGTCCATTCTATGAAGATCTCAGAGTAGTCTCATAGATTGTGTCTGTCAGCCTCTGCTTTGCTGCTCGCTTCGGCTGCCATTGAAATGGGGAGGGGGTGATTGGGTCACATGTTGATATCTATGATTACGCGCGCTTTTGCTTCAGATCTTGCTTTGCGTAGCTGCTATCTACTCATAAACAGTAAAAGTACTCTTAATTCTGAAAAATGGAGTTGAATGATTTCTTTCTTGGTTACTGATGGAGGCTGCCCTGACAGTATCATTCAGCACTTGAGTCCCCAAGCAGGAGAAATCGGCTTAATCCTCCCAAATTGTTGAGTTTCCAATGAGTGAAGCAGTGGTGGGATTCAAAATTTTTTACTACAGGTTCTGTGGGCATGGCTTGGTGGGCATAGCATGGCTTGGTGGCAGGGGTGAAATTCAGCAGGTTCTGACAGGTTCTAGAGAACCGGTAGAGGACCTTTTGAGTAGTTTGGAGAATCGGCGAATTGGGGTCTGGGGTTGGAATGGAGATGTTGCAGTATCTTTCTCCCAAGAGTGGAGAGGGAATGGAGATTTTGCAGTATCCTTCTCCTGCCATGCTCACCAAGCCACACCCACAGAGCCAGTAGTAAAAAAAAAATGAATTTCACCACTGCTTGGTGGGTGTGGCTTGGTGGGCGTAGCTAGGGAAGGATACTGTAAAATCTCCATTCCCTCCCCACTCCAGGGGAAGGTTACTGCAAAATTCACATTCCCTCCCAATCAGCTGGGACTCGGGAGGCAGAGAATAGATGGGGTGGGGACAGTCAGAGATGGTATTTACCGGTTCTCCGAACTACTCAAAAGTTCTGCTACCGTTTCTCCAGAACTAGTCAGAACCTGCTGAATACAAACTCTGGTTGAGAGCATTGTTGGTTTGCAAGGAGACACACTGAGTGTGGTATTGTCTATTGTACTTGGTACTTTCTGGGGCTGGATGATCTTTCCCATTCTAATTCCTTATCCTCTGAGAGAAGAGGCTGCTGCTCCTTGTGACTATTGATACCATCTCTGGAGTGAACTCAAATCTCTTCGCTTGAGTTTTTGCAGTGCAATTTGGGCCTTTTGAAAGTGGGGATGATTTGAGGGGGTCAAGAGAAAAAGATGCTGCCTAGGGAAGAATCAGACAAGAGAGGGAGGAACCTACAGTTGCTTAACAGTCAGAGAACAAAACTTAGAAAGGACGCCCCCTACCTTTTACTGTATATCAGGCTGTCGATAGAAATAGCAGGAGGTTTGGACTTTCAGACTTACAAGATTCTGTCCATGTAGCATCATAATAAAGTAGAATTAGCTTATCTGGCCATGTTTCCTAGCTGGTTTAATTGGAGAGCTGGCAGCCTGGGACTTGTGCAGATGGGAAATTATGCTGTGATTTATGCATATTAACTCTGTGATGTAATGGTTGTGTAGTGTTACTGAGGAATACACTATTCTCACTTCCTTTGACAGGAAGCTTGTCAAATAAGCAAACCCACCGGTAAAGCAAAGCTTGTCTTCTGAATTTACAGCTGTTACATTTAATTGCACCCTATCTGGATTTACGAATTCCACGTTACAGCTTTTTGCATGCTTTTGAATGGTTTTAGAAACCTGCAGTGCTTTAGGCAGTTTTCTAGACTATCCTGCAAAAGCCTTGGCCATTGAAAATGAGAATAGCAGTACAGGAGTCTTCATTATCAATAGCGGGCATTTCAGAAATTCTAAGAAAGGGAAATGAGCAGCAATGATTTAATGCAGGTCAATAATATATATGTTCTTTTACTTAAAACAAGGTACGGAAAAATCATATTGAAGACCTGGCTTTCTGGAATTCATCCCAGCTTCTTTATCAACAGTGGCAGAGGTGGTATTCAGCCAATTCTGACAGGTTCTGGAGAACTGGTAGCGGGAATTTTGAGTAGTTCGGAGAACTGGCAAATAGGCTGTCCCTGCCCCTCGCTGCTTCCCAGCCTCCCAGCTGATCTTCTTTTGTTGCCCTGAACAGGAGAATGGAGCTGGAAAGCAGGTTAGTGGGGTGGGATTTTGCAGCATCCTTCCCCTGCCACACCCACAAAGCCATGCCATGCCCACAAAGCCATGCCCACAGAACCGGGCATAAATTTTTTTGAATCCCATCACTGAACAGTGGCCATTTTAAGCATATACTTTCTTCTGTATAATGAAGTAAGGATTTGCAGGTGTATGTGGTTTTTCCTTCCTTTTTTCCTGCTGCGTCTGTGTGTTTCTGTGTATGCTTGCAATGAAATATGCTCCAGAGTTGAAGATATTCTTGCTATTTCCAGGCTGGCCCCATGGGTCAGATTGAATTTGACACCCCTCAGCAAGAGCATTTAGACTTATATACTGCCCCATATAGCATTCTCTGGGTAATTTAAAATTATTTGCATATTGCCCCCAACAATCTGGGTCTTCATTTTACTAGCCTTGGAAGGATGGAAGGCTGAATCAACCTTGTGCCCTGTTAGGATCAAACTCCTGGCTATGGGCACAGTTTGCCTGCAATTTTGCACTCTAACCACTGCGCTACCACGGCTCCTCACTGCATGAGGACTGTAAAGATGCATAGGCATGCACATATGTATACATGTAAATTGGAAAAAAAATAGCAGTCATATTTTCAAAATAAATGCCATTGTGGGAAGCCCCCTCCCACCTCCTAGAAGAATGAAATAATTTGGGAAATATTAAAAATATAATATTGGCAGAATATTATATTTCTCCAAAGGGAGAAATGGAGAAACATGCTCTTCAAGACAGAAAGCACACTCAGTCTTTCTTAATAGCCCCCAAATCCCCAGCAGACGTTTTGTGCCCATTAAGAAAGATTGGCCCAGCCTATCTACAAAACAAAAGATTTGCAGATCCAGGGTGATGAGATTAAGAAGAAGAGGACATGAACCCTTCAGGACATAATAGGATTAACCCCAGGGGTGGGTAGTGACTGCCGGTTCGCTTGTGGGCACGTGAAAATTGCTGTGTGCATGCGAAGAAGCAAAGTAAAAGATGGCGGCGCCTACGGCGCTACTGGAAGAACCAGTTTGGGGGTGTGGCAAACCTGGGTCGCTGCCGGTTCCAGCAACCCAGGCCACCAAACTACTACCGATTCAGCCAAACTGACCCAAACCCGTAGGAACCCACCACTGATTAACCCACTATCATTTAGCAGAAGACACAGAACTCACTACATTGCACCATCTCCTAAGGGCCTTTCAGACATTTCACAACCCACCTAGCAGCATCTCTGAAGCTTATTAATAAATCCATGTACTCATCAATCCAATTGTTCAGCTTCTCCAGAACCACAAACGCTAGTGGATCTGTTCGTCAATAAGTCCAATCAGTCTCCAACCTCTATGTTGTTTCCAGCATCTTTCTCCCAGCTTGGAGCTTGGAGAACCAGATGGCCTTTCCTTCCAACACAATGTATGTGGACAAGGATAGAGGTGAGCCTCTATCCTTGCCGAGGATAAGAGCCGAGGTGGCGCAGTAGTTAGAGTGCAGTATTTCAGGCTAACTCTGCCGACTGCCAGCAGTTCGATGCTGACTGCCTCAAGGTTGACTCAGTCTTCCATCCTTCTAAGGTGGGTAAAATGAGGACCCAGATTGTTGGGGGCAACAGGCTGACTTTGCTAACTGCTTAGAGAGGGCTGTAAAAGCACTATGAAGCAGTATATAAGTCTAAGTGTCATTGCTATAGCCAAAGGGCTAGAAAAGACCCAGGGACCATAAAATGCCCAGTTCTGCCCTAATGCCTAGTTGATGAAACCCAACAAGTAACCTATTCTGACTCATCCCGGCCAGTGTTGTTTATCTGTTCCTTTCGCAACCACAGCAATGATCCAATCCTTAAAGGGAGGAGGGAAGAAAACCACAATAAAACACCTAACCACTTGCTGTAATGAAAACGGATCAGATTGATAGCAATCAATGGCATCCAGTTCACTGCGAAAACATGGCTTGCTGTCTCCACTCCACTCCCTTTAGTCAACAAGGTTGAAGTTTTGCAGGCTGGATCGATGCGCCATTCATTAGGGGAAGTGAACCTGTAAGAATAAGCATTCACTTCTCTCTCTGTCAAGATCAAAACCCAGCCTGTACAGTAATGTCGAGACTGGAGGTTTTAAATGATCTTGAAACTGCTCGCTCTTTAGAGAAAGTTTCAATCCTTGAAGTTAACTTTCATGTAGCAGTCTCAGACAAAGGCTGGGGTGGGAAAGAGAGAATAAAGATACCTTTTATTCCCCAAGCCTTGCTCTATTGACTCCAAAGTAGGTTGCATTAAAGTCAGCAGTGTCTGTTCTGGAATAAGTGGCCAAGGAGTTGCAGCTTCAAAAGCTTTGGGGTGCACAATCGATCCAGGAGGCGTTTTGAGGATTTCCGAAACGTATTTAATGTACAACAGAATTAGAATAAAATCCTTGATCTGCAACTTAGCAAAAGACAGAATTCTGCAATTTGTTAATTTTCTCCCCTTTGTCCTTATCCTCCATGTTATAATTCTGCTTTGCTTTTGTTAAATCAAGTGGGTTTCAATGAATACCAGTAGAATGCTGACAGCACTCGTTCTAATAAGAGAGCTGCTTGGCATTCCCTCGTTTCTTTCAATCTGAAAGACGCTATTTAATATGCCCTCTGGTTTATTGTTATTATTGGAGAGGTTTTCCCATTTTTGCTCTGTTTCTTGGCATAGGTTAGTTTGCTTTGAAGATGAAAAGCACTCTACACAAATATATACCTTAAACAATTCAAAAGAGAAGTGAACTTTTCCATATGGCACTGAAGTCAAGCAAACACAAATTTTGCAGCTGGAATCACACACTTGGCATCGAGTGGGAGGCTTAATCCTTCATTCTTTACCACAGAGAGAGGGCCCAATACATAATATCAGGTCAAGATATGTTTTGCAATAACCCAGATGTGTTTTTTTCCCTATGAAGGAGACTTTGGTTTATTTAATTTATTTCAAAGGTGCTTGTCGATGCTTTTGAACTTCTCCTGGTGTTTTTCTCAGCTTCCTTTGGTGTTGAAGATGTGTTCTGACCTAGGTTTCCCAAGAACATGAAGCAAATTTCTGGTCCCAACAAAAACCCCTTTTATTAATTTACTGTGAATTCTGCTCATTCACATCCAGCAAAGTCCTTTGAGGGAGGATTTACAGTCACAGACCTTATCTGGCTTGGAGAGCTGACAGGCCGATGTCTGCAAAACATGGCAAGTGGTCTCAGAGAGTCACGAACCAATTAAGCAAACTAATTGTCTCCTGCAAACTCCCCTTTTGCTCCTCTTTTATTCCCTCTGGGAGGGGCCATTCATTGTTCACCTGTGGCCTTACTCCCAAGTTGACCCCTGTTCTTTAGATGTTTCCTTCGTCTGGCAACTCTGCACCTGCGCACACTAGGAACAGGCTCCAGCTATTGGTCGGCCTCACTGATGCCTGACTCTGAAGGCAGCTGATAACTGGCATGCGGCTCTGGCCCCCTCTCTGCCTCCAACACAGAGCCTTCGTCAGAGCCTTCCCCAGACTCCAGGACTGGCCCATCTTCCTCCCCAACCTCCTCGCTGTCTGAATCTGCTGCCAGCTCCGCTAGCTGCTGGCAGCCCACAACAAGATGGTGGTATTACTGGTTTCAATTACAGGTAGTCCCTGACTTACAACAGTTTGTTTATTGACCGTTCAAAGTTGCAACAGCATTGAAAAATGTGACTTATGACTGTTTTTCACACTTACAACTGTTGAAGAATCCCCGTGATCATGTGATCAAAATTCAGACGCTTGGCAAGTGATTCATATTTATGATAGTTGCAGTGTCCCAGGGTCATGTGATCTCCTTTTGCAACCCTCTGACAAGCAAAGTCAATGGGGAAGGCAGATTCACTTAACAACCAGGTTACTAACGTATCTACTGCAGTCACCCACTTAACACCTGTGGCACAGAAAGCCGTAAAATGGGGTAAAACTCACTTAACAAATGTCTCACTTAATCAGATAAATTTTGGACTCAGTTGTGCTTGTAAGTCAAGGACTACTTCTATATGTTTCCCATCAGCTGAAACCTTCCCTGGCATCCTCATACATCCCAAGCTAAATAATAACAATAATTAAAAATCCCATGGAAAGTGTTTTCTTTTTTTTTTTTTTTTGTAATAAAATTTTATTGGTTTTTCAAGATTTATAGGGAAAAGGGTAAATGGACAGGTATACAAATTTTGGCAGTTGCAAAATGTGTGAGGCCCCCCTCCCTCCATACCCATAGTATACATTTATATATAATGCATTAGTATATAATTGATTACAATCAGCATATTAGTTCTATTATTAAATTCAATCAAATTAAACATTACAGTATAAAATCCAAATATAATTCCATTTTCACTTTCGGTCAATTTATAATAATATGATTTTCTTGTTTATTTTTGTGATCTGAGTCTTCTTGCTATTGCCCCATCTCCCTCCACTGGCAGAGCTCTGGCCCCTCCCGTGTCCTGCGTGTCCGTTGTGGTGTCTGGTGTTTTCTCTAGGAGTGTTTTATTTTTTTCCATAAAGGCCTGCGCCTCTATGGGTGAATTGATTCTGATTCTTGTCTCCTCCCAGAATATCAGCATACCTTCAGGCATCAACCATCTAAACCACACCCCTTTCTGGTATAATTTATTCGCTAATTGCGAATAATTTTTTCTTTTTTCTCTAATCTTCTTAGGGATCTGCTTCAGAATGGTTATCTCCATATCATGATATGTCAATGCTTGCCCCCTTTGTACACCCAGAATTTCATCTCTTGTGCTTTTTCTAAGGAATTTAATGTGAACCTCCCTGGGTACATTATGTGTTCTAGCATAAGCTGAGTTCACTCTATAAACCAGGTCTATATCCCACCCCATCTGTTGTTTTTCTTTGTGTGTGTAGTCAGCCAGAATGTTTGTCATGATGTCCCTTATATTTTCCCCATCTTCTTCTATAACATTTTGAAATCTAAGATAATAGGACATTCTCTCAAATTCTAATTTCATCTGTTGGATGTCAAGATCTTTGTTCCCTTTCTGCACAGCTTCCACCCCCCCCCCCTCACCTCCTCCAACCCCCCTTCCACAAGATCCAGTCTCTGTGAGTTCTTATAAATTTGGGCTTGATTCTCTTTAATTTCATCTTTCATTTCCCTTAGCTGTTTCTTGATTTCCTCCTGGCCCTGTAAAATTTGTTGAAGCATTTGTTGAAAGTCCATCTCTATAGTCTTAGGTTGCATCAGTTCTGTTATCTTTGACTGTGTAGCTGGACTGGATGTTACAGATGTTGGAGCAGACGTGGCAAAGCCAGGTTTCCCAGGAGGTGGTCTTTTGGATGCCATCCTTTATAGCATTAGAAGTTCAGTCCATATATAAGATAAACAGTTAGAAAAGAAGGGTAGCCAGGTGAGGTCCGGGAGCAGAAGAACCAGGCAGAAGAGAATCTCTCTAATAAGTCTGGCAATAGATGAAAGGTTTCCCCTAGAAAGTTCAAAAAATACCAATCCACAAGAGATTCCTCTGGGAGACACGGAGACAAAGACCGGAAGCCTGAATTTTAAAGGTGGAGTCAGGTTTCACAATTCATAAAGACAACGGAAGTGTGCCATCTTGCCCTGCCAGTTTTGGGCACAGAGGCATAACAAAGTTTTAAAAAAGTTCCAAAAGTCCACAAATCACAGTAGAAAGTAAAATTAAGTTGGAAAGAAAATCATCTCAGCCTGGGTGAGGCTTCATTCGTTGGCTCTCCCCCCTCCTCCTTCCCCGGGGGCTGAGAGCAAAATTATTCCTAGCCGCTTGTCCAAGGGGGGGGAAACCCCCCTCCCTCCAGCCGCACCTCCAGAATACTCCGAAAGTTATTTTAAAGTTATTTTATAACTAATTCTTCGTGCAAAATAGGGCATGAAGAGAGAAGCAACCTCACCGCACCGCAGCTGCTTCCTTCAATTGCTTCATTCTCCAGACGGCTTTAGCGAGGCGCGAGGCGCAGAAACGCGAGGCGCCCTCCGATCTAGCTCCCCGGTGCCTTGGGCGCGCGAGAGACCTCCCGCCGGCCACCGCCGCTGCAGGAGCTCCCGCGATGCCGCCCCTCCGGCAGGACCCCTCTGTGGGGTGTCCTGTGCCCCCCAAGGAGTGGGGAAGCCCACCGGAGAGCCGGAGCGGGCAAAGAGCTGCCTGTCGCCGCTGCCGCCGGAACCGGAACTCGAAAGTGTTTTCTAATTATGTCTTTTCTTCGGCTAAGGCAAAGCGCCCATCGACATGAGTGGCATTGAGTTAGCCATGCCCACACGGTCACATGACCACCGAGCCCCGCCTACCCAGCTGGTCATTAGGGCAGAGAACTGGTTGTTAAATTATTTGAATCCCACCACTGGTTACCTCCAAACTGTATGAGTATAGGAACTTTACCCCAAGCTCATGCAAATGTCACTTCTAGTGAGATGGGCAGCTGTATAAATATGATAAATATATAAATTCTCTTCTTCCACATTTGGGAGCCCTCCTGGCCATTCCTTTGAGTAGGACTCTAAGCATTGTTTTGCCAAAAAGCAGAGGTTAACTGATGGCACTAGCCGAAGAGCTAACTGTATAGAGAGGCACATGCGGTCTGCCTCCCATGAAGTAACTCGAGCTGTGAAATGCATTGAAGACAAAAGCAGAGCTTTGAACTAAGGTGAGAAAGAGTCTAAAAAAATCAGTGCAAGGGATAAACTACAGGGATAATGTC
Source organism: Natrix helvetica (assembly GCF_964273705.1). Lineage (NCBI taxonomy): Eukaryota > Metazoa > Chordata > Lepidosauria > Squamata > Natricidae > Natrix > Natrix helvetica. The sequence goes on from NC_138548.1 coordinate 338,120,953, forward strand.
ATCAAAGCACTCGGTCTGGGTTAACATTCTTCCAAAATATTATTTCAGACTAATTTGATCTTCAAAGGCAGGCCCGTTTAATGGATCTTGTGTTCTTAAGTTCTGAAGCACATGCCAAAATGTCTTCCCCCCCCCCCTGCAAGTTGTTGAATTGGAATAGCAGGAGGACGTTTATCAGCTCACAGACTTCTCTGATCAAAAGGGCGGTGTAAAATTTTCAAACGCACTTATAAATAAAATGGCCTTTGTAAAGCATTTGTTCGTTTACACAATTTATCATCCGCTCTTCATCATAATCACATTAATCCTAAAGCAGTGATACAAAATTGCATTAAAGTCTTTAAATAATAGGGTCCCAGCACTATATAAGCGGGACCAAGGCAAATGAAGTTATGAGAGAACCGATTCAATTAAAAGTTGCAAGCTTGCATAATTTGAATCTGTCTTAATGAAACACATTTGCGTGGAAGGCACTTTTCTCTAGGACTACTATATAGCAAATTCTGAGAAATGGTTAAGAGGCCATCTCTGTCTGGAGTTTGGAAGGCTCATCCATTTGAGAAAAGCAAACCTTCAAGAGAAATGTGACGACTTTGCTCTGTGAGTTAATAGTCAGATAGTATAATATAATAGTATGTTAATGTCTTCTACAAGGCTAAGGGTCATTAGTTATCACGTGAAGATACCCAGAAAATGTTTTCGCATGTGTGTTTATAGAAAGTCATTCTGTCTATGGAGATTCTGAGTCATCCAGGTCATAGTTGTCCTAAAGATGCTTTTTTTCAAGAGGCAACTGGACTTTCTTGTTTTTCTTTGAAGATGTTTTGCTTCTTATCCAAGCAGCTTCTTCAACTCCCCATCATCCAGTCAGAGCTGAAGAGGCTTCTTGGATGAGAAGTGAAATGTCTTTGAAGAAAAAAATGAAAGTCCAGTTGCCTCTTGAAAAAGCACCTTTGGGACAAGAAAGCATTGTGTTTTCTGTGTTCATAGTGTTATCTATCAACATCCTCTAAAGTCACCATTTTTAAGAGAAGGATGAGATGAGATGGAAATGTTTGTTAGACTTCCATCTCATTTGCTAAGCAGGATTGTTTCCGTGCCATGACATTCGTCCATCCACCCATCCTTTCATCCATTCATTTATGCATCCGTCCGTCCATCCATCCAGGTACTTTAACATGAAAACAGATAGCCTTCTTTTGGCCAATGATTACATGTACCATGTTAGGAAGAGCAGGGAATGTAATGGACAGGGTAATGATTCAAAAGCAGGATGTCATCTTGCAAGGGAGGCCATCACCTTTTCCTTTGGTTCTAGAGGAAAGTTTTGAGGGAGCTTGCTTCACTAGGTGTGCTAGTTATAATCTTACCTGCCTCAGGATTCCCTGGTGATCCAAAACATGCTTTGTTTATCATTCATTTGAGCTATAATCTATGTGGGGCTACCCTTAGAAGTGATTTGGAATTGGTACAAAATGTGGTACCCAGTTTGTTGGTGGAACAAGCCTACCAATATCAGGTGATGTCTACAATATTTTGAAATCATTGCATTAATTACTGGTAAACTTGTGGGCTCAGTTCAAAGTTCTGATAGTCACCTTTAATGTCCTGTTCCATCAGGTACCTTGCTAGTACTGAATCTTCATGTGCAATCCAGACAGGGAAGACCTTTTGAGGATCCTCCACCCACTCTTGCCTCTGAGAGGCACATGGAACATACATAAGACAATAGGTCTTGTCTTATGGTAGTCTCTACTCTTTGAAAGACTCTTTCCTTAGAAGGTTCTTATCCTTGTATCTGTTTTGCTCTGAAGTTTGGCCTGCTAGGTGTCCCAATAATCCAAAGCACATGAATTTGCTTAAACCCGCCATCCTGAGCCCAACATTTGGGAAGCCAGGCTCTGCCTGTCACAAGCCAAAACAAAGGGTGAGTGATGGAGGAGTAACACCTCCTTAAAAAACCTTGGTCCAGCTGGCCTGGCTTGTAGCATTCTTAAGGGTCCCTTTCCAGGGTTACAAGAGAAGATGGTCAACGGTTTTGAAGGCGGAAGAGGGCTTTATGCCCCAATGGCAGATAAAGCGACAGAACCATCTTCTAGGAGAAGGGAAACTCTGATTACAAACCTCCACTGACTTGTGGCTATATCCACTACTGGAAAAGGCTTCAGGAGTCAACCTCAAGGCAAAATACAGAGCCGGAGTCCCAGAAGCAGTTCGTGACTGTGTACAACCATGTTCTGCTGACTCCTGTGACGCAGCTGGAACCAATCATATCGGCTCTGCAATTCCATTGGACTATTTCAGCGACATGGAGATGGGGGATCTGCTGCTTGGGTAACAGTCTATCCTCCATATTAATCTACCTTGTGCTCTGGAGAGGACACTCCAGCTTTGACCTCTTTCCAGAGCACGATACCATAGTCTTTTGAGACTGATGGATGCCAATGCAGTGCACGAATTTGCTATTATGTGATTGTGGGTTGATTGTTTTATTTTGTATTATTGTTTGTCTACATTTTAATTGTATTATTATATTGTATACAAAACATGATTGTTCCGTGCATATTATACTACTTTAATTGCTTTATTATTATTCATTTAATTTTTGTCTGCTGCTGAGATTCTTTCAGGAGTCAGGTAGTGTACAGGCATAGCTAAATAAATAAATAATTGTCTACATAGGCGTATAAATTAATTTTATACCTCTCATATTCCACAGAGAAATAACAATGATCGTATTGTTTCCACATTAAAGTCTACTTCAAAACAGCCAGACTGTGTTTTTGCACAAAACGCTTCATCCTACCTAGGGATTTTGTTTTTCACAACATGAGAAACTCGGTTACTTTAGCATGTTTTAAAAATGTGTGTGGTTTAGCATTCTGTGCACATCCGGGGCATTTGGTTAGTTCAATGTACTCCACAGACCTAGAAAAGTAATCACTTTAGCAACTAAAATCAACCCTATTGTGCAAACACCACCTGAAAATGTCAAGCGGCCTCCTTCTAAGTCATCTCAGGGACTTTGGTGAATGATGGCATTCCAAAACCAATAATAACTCAGAAAGTGGAATACACTATAAATATGACTGCCAGTAAAAAAAAAAGTAAAAGAAATAAAAGTATTGTGCTTTTCCTATTAAAAATGATGACATTTTCTATTCAATCTCTGAAAAGTTCCAAAATCTTTTTTTCTTCTTTTTGCATTCATACATAGAGCTCCGTTTGCTAGCCTCCCACTTGTGTGACCCAGTTCCAATGGGTCGTAGACCAGGGGTTGGGTATCCCTGCTCCATATAACTTTCTAAAACTATTTTTTTTAACTTGTAAATGCAAGGCAGTGCTTTGAACTTCCACTTTTGGTCAACCCTGAAATTAGTTTTGCTTTATCCCATTCAAGATTCAACTGAGGAATTTAAGTAAATATTGACGATAATACTATCCTACTATAATGTAAACACATCATGAAAATATAATTCCATAATATAAACTTAAGATTTTTTTGTTTTGCGATTGGTTTGGGAATTGTCTGGTAGACGCGCAACATTTATGGTACCCATAAATTCTCTGTTAATTTTTTTTGAGCTACTAAATCTGGGCTGCAGAAATATGAAGAACTACCAGATGGAAGCAAAAGGTAAAAATTATTTCTGTCTCTTTGCTGCCATCAAGTGATTATCCAAATTTCTGCAACCTGAATATGATAACAGTGGTATGCAGTGGTGGGTTGCCAATTTTTTTTACTACTGGTTTGGCCGTACTCCTGTGTGCGCTCGCACAAATGCAGAAGCGTCCGGGCAGGTGGGTGGAGCCTCCTGCCACCGCTACTACCGATTCGCCTGATCTGGGCCAAACCAGGAGCAACCCACCTCCGGTGGTATGCACTGTAATCCTATTCTCGTTCTTATGCAGTTGAAAAAGAAATATATTTTCAGTTTGTTCTGCTCATGTCCTTTATAAATGAAATGAATGAATTTTATTCTTAAATGCCTTTCATTCACATGTGTTATATTTATTGAAATGTGGTGATGGAGTGGTTAGAATGCAGTATTGCAGACTAATTTTGCTGACTACTAGGGGTTCGATCCTCACCGGCTGAAGGTTGATTCAGCCTTCTATCCTTCTGAGGTTGGTAAAATAAGGACCCAAATTGTTGGAGGCAGTATGCTCACTGTAAACTGCTTAAAGAGCGCTGTAAAGCATTGTGAAGTGGTATATAAGTCTAAGTCAGCGGTTCTCAACCTTCCTATTGCGCGACCCTTTAATACAGTTCCTCAGGTTGTGGTGACCCCTAACCATAAAATTATAAGTCATAAGTTTGTTTTTTTTCTTTCTTTCTTTCTTTCTTTCTTTCTTTCTTTCTTTCTTTCTTTCTTTCATTCATTCATTCATTCATTTCTCTCTCCCACTTTCTTTTTCTTTCTTTCTTTTCTTTCTTTTTCTTTCTTTTCTTTCTTTTCTTTCTTTTTCTTCCTTCCTTCCTTTCTCTTTCTCTCTCTTTCTCTTTCTGTCTCTCTCCATCTCTCTCTCTCTCTGTGTGTCTGTCTGTCTCTGTGTGTGGTTCTTTGTCTCTCCCTCCCTCCCTCCCTCTCTGTCATTCTCTCTGTGTGTCTGTCTCTCTCTCTCTCTTTGTGTATCTCTCTGTCTCGGTTCCTAAGACCATCAAAAATATGTGTTTTCCGATGGTCTTAGGCGACCCCTGTGAAAGGCTTGTTTGACCCTCCAAAAGGGTCGCAACTCACAGGTTGAGAACCGCTGGTCTAAGTGCTATTGCTATTTCTACTGATTTCAAAGGATTAGCTCCTCACAATGTATTTGGGATGGAAGACACTTAAGCTGTGTTTACCATTTAGCTAAATTCTTGTGAGGCATTACACTTTGAGCTAATCGGGATGAAAAAGTATTCATATGACATTTCTCAGTCCTGCAACCTAAGAATGCAAATGGATACTAAGCAGGACTGCTTTAATACTAGCTTAGAGGAAATCTACCTGTGTTATGCTTTTATTTAGCAGCCTTAAGCATTAATTTGTATTGTGCAGAAGGCTGCTCTTTTCGGCTGTTAATCAAAACAGTAGATCCTATCAAAGTTATAGCAGCATTGATGTCACTCTCAAACCTTGTAGTCTTGCACTGCACTGGGGATCAACAATTTTCTTTGTTTAAAGCACATATTAGCTCAGAAATAAGACTTGCAGCTTTCAGTGAGGCATGTTCTCAGCTAAGTACCGTATTTTTCAGAAAAGAGGGTGAAAATCTGGGTGCATCTTATACACTGAATACAGCATTTTTGGCCTCCTGAAACCCCGCCCCTTCACAAAATGGCCATGCATAGTCTTTAGGAGGCTTCCAGGGTGCTCCTGGGGACGGGGGTGGGCAGAAATGAGTGAAAAATGGGCCGTTTTTTGCTTGTTTGTGGGGGGAGCAGCCCCAGGAACACTCTATAAGCCTCCTAAAGGCTATGCATGCCCTTTTTTGACAAAAATGGGCCCGTTTTGGGGAGGTCTGCAGAATGCAAAACCTTTTTTTTTTAATTTGCCTCTTCAAAATCTTGGTGCGCCTTATACCCTGGTGCATCTTATACTCTGAAAAATACAGTAGCTATCAGTTTGTATATGGTATAGAAGCATACAGGTAAGTCCCCTACTTACAACCATAATTAAACCCACAATTATGGTAGTTAAGTCATGCCAATCATTACACCCATCATCACATGATTGTGAGTAATTTTACTTTATTGCAGTGGTTAAGCAAACACTGCAGCTTTTAAATAAATGCAGTGGTTGTTAAGCCAACACAATAGTTATGAAATGAATCCATTTTACCCAATGGGAATTTTTAATCAGTAATTATAAATAAACACTGAAAACTTGTGCAGCACACATAGTCAGGAAATTTTGCAGCCAATCAGCTGAACAGGACAGCTGACCCTCCCTTTTACCTCACTTCTTGTCTGCCCAAAAGACTTGGCTCGGCTTGTTGAAGTGATTGCTGCATTTGTATAGGTAGTCCTCGACTTACAACAATTTGTTTAGTGGTTCAAAGTTACAATGGCACTGAAACAAGTGACTTATGACCATTTTTCACACTTACGACCATGTGATCAAAATTTGGACACCTGGCAACTGGCATGTATTTATGGCGGTTGCAGTGTCCCAAGATCATGTGATCACCTTTTGCGACTTACTGAGAAGCAAAATCAATGGGAAAGCCAGATTTCACTTAACAACCATGTTACTAACTTAACAATTGCTGTGATTCACTTAACAACTTGGCAAGAAAGACTGCAAAATGCTAAGCAACAGAAATGTTGGGCCAAATTTTTGTCATTAGTTGAGGACTACTTCTACTGCACTATGAGTGCCCTAGTCATAGCTACATTTTTTAAAAAATGCCGCCCAAATAGTTGATAATTAGCAGTTTTTCCCCCAAATTATTTTGGCTTCAGATATGATAAATTAAGCCAGGCCATTTTTTTTTCTTGTACGATCTGCATTATGAAAGACTTCTGGAACATGACAAGACACTGATTAATATCTCTGAAAAAAGTTTTATTACAGCTGAATAGGGGATTTTTTTAAACATTTGATGTTCCATATGAGGTAGGGTTTACGTACATTAAATGAGACAAGAGGCAAGATGCAGAGACATAAGAAAACATATGGAAATTTTCTGCAACCCTGTTTAAAGTGTTATTCCTTTCTTCTCGTGTTTAAAATATAGATATTAGATAAGTCAAAAAGGTAATCATATTGCAGAATACAATATGTTCAGCTCAGGACTTTCCAGAGAGGCTTCCATTCAACTTCTCTGCAGATTCAACCATGCTTAGCTTTCTAGATCAGCAAAAGCAGTCCAGGTAGTCACCTAGCTTCCCCACCATCCAGTCAGAGCTGAAGAAGCTTCTTGGATGAGAAGCGAAAGGTCTTCAAAGAAAAACCAGAAAGTCCAGTTGCCTCTTGAAAAAACACCTTTGGAACAACTATGATCTGGATGACTGAGAATTTCCATAGACATCTAGCTAACCTGCGAGACCACCTACTGCCACCAGTAGCCTCCCACCGTCCAGTACGATCCCACAGAGTTGGCCTCCTCAGGGTGCCGTCAGCCAGACAGTGTTGGCTGGTGACCCCCAGGGGGAGAGCCTTCTCTGTGGGAGCGCCTTCCCTCTGGAATGAGCTGCCCCCGGAGCTTTGCATAATCCCTGACCTCCGGTCCTTCCGACGCGCCCTAAAAAGTTGGCTTTTCCAGCAAGCCGGCCTGGCCTGTTAATTTTAACTCATTTAAAATGTATTGCCTTTTAAATTCGGTTTGGTTTTTTTGTATATGTATTTAATTTCTTTTTAACTTTCCGGATGTGTATTTTTAATGTTGTACGCCACCCTGAGTCCTTTGGGAGAAGGGCAGCATATAAATCCAATAAAAAACAAAAAAACAAACAAAACAAATAACCTGATTCTAAACCCTCCCTATTTATTTATTTATTTTGCTGAAAAGCAAGTTAGAAAACCAACATTTTTGAGACTCTTTTGAGACAGACAAATAGTTCTTCCTATCCAAATAATTTCCCGCAGTCGTAAATAAGAAGTTTCCCAAATATGGTGAATTCAAGATGATAACTTGATAAAGAAGATAAAGATGATAAGTTGATAAAGAACCATTTGCCTTTTAATAATTTTGGCCCAACATCTTCAATCAAGGGACACGGATATCAAAGATACAGTTTTGGGAAGTGATTAAAAAAACAGAGCCAATATTAAAGCAGTAATAAAACAAAAGGTGCCGCAGGGAGTTAAGGTCTTTTAAACAAGCCTGTCAAAAAGTGTAATAATGTTGTCAGATCAATTTGCTACCCGGTGCAGGTTTAATGTGATAAAGCTTCAAAGTGGAAGTTCTTAGCAGATTATGTTTTCAAAACTGTCAGTCAGGAACTACAGTCATAAGTAACAAATTATAAGATACCTACCTCAGAACTAAAGATTCTGCAACAATCCACCATGTTTGATTTTCAGGAGATCCCATGTCTTATTTCCCTTGAAGAAGACAAGTACTTGGACCCACCCCAAATCAATCAGGTTTAATTTCTATTAGGTGGAGGGGGGAGAGAGAAAGACATGTTGGTTGTGCAAATTGTGACTCATAATGAAAAATTAAGTCAGGCTGGATTATTTGCCAAAGATCGGAGCTTAGTATACCAAAAACAAAATGTTTTAGGGTCCTTGGTGCTCTCTGAGCTTGATAGTTTTCTTGCAGAGGTTTCGTTATCCAAACTAGGTAACATCCTCAGTACTAAAGTAGACTAGCACTGATGATGTTATGTGACTTGCAGGGACGGGCTTCAAAAATTGCGGCAACAGGTTTGTTGATCCGTTGCTGGGTGGGCGTGGCCTAGTCAGCCTCCTTCACCATGGCAGGGAGGGGGCCTTTTTCATCCTCCCCAGGCTCCAGAGGCTCTGGGAGGGCAAAAACTGCTTCTCCTGGGCTCTGGAGGCCTCTGGAGGCTGGAAACAGGCCCATTTCTGGACTTCCAGAACTTCCAGTAGGCCCATTTTTTGCCCTTCCCAGGCTCCGGAGGCTTTCATCAAGCCTCTGGGAGGGTGAACACTGCTTTCCCCAGGCTCCGGAGGCCTGGTTTCCCCTCCTCCCCAAGCCTCCGTGCAGGCCCTGCACTTACCTGGCATGATGAATGGGCCGTGTGGAGAATCCTGGGAGAGGATGGGTGGGGTGGGAGGGGCATGGTGGGGTGGACATGGCCAGCCAGGGGTGGCATTTGGGGGTTCACCGAACTGGGCAGAATCCTATCTAGAGGATTGCCCAAAGCCATGCAAACCCCCAGCAGCCTACCTCTAGACTTAGGTAAGAAAATGCTTGCAAGAAAACAATTGAGCTCAGAGAGCACCAACAACTCTTCATTTTAACCCTGAGCTACAAGTATTCTCCATTATTGGAACAAAATTTGTGTGCAGAAAAGATAAGAAAGTTTTTCATTCGTTCGTTCTATTTTTCAGACATCCACGAAAATACCTTCCACCTTCTTTCTGTTCTGCTAGTCTAGATAGCTTGTGGTTCATAACTTTGGTCAGTGAGGGAGGGATGATTTATTAAAGGATCCACTCACAAACTTTTAGCAGACATTCAAGGGTTCAGGATCTTTTCCAGTAGAAAAATGCTCAAGGGAAAGTTATAGAAAGCCTCTCTTTACCAATAGTAGAGAATATTTGTAGTTCAGGATTGAATCCTGCTCCCTTCATGGTTGTAGATAAGCATTCTAATGTAGATGGGTGCCCTGGTAGGATCTCCCAAGGGAGTTTAATAGATGATAATTATCATTGTTCTTTACAGGAAAGTAAATGAAACATATATGAAATCATACACTTTATAGATAATATTGAGGGTGGTGGAGAGACAGAGAGAAAGAGATAATTCTTCCTCTTACTCAGTGATAAAAGTCTAGGTCATCCATTAAAACTAACTGCAGAGAGATTTAGAACTGAAAGGGGTGTTTTTTTCACTCAACTATTTTCACTCAAATGAGAAATGTCTGCAAGGATTCTCAATCATCCATGTCATCAGTGAGGGTATTCAGCCAGTTCGGACCAGTTCAGGGGAACCAGTAGTGGCGACCTGCAGGGGATGGGACCATCTACCTACCCTGGCTGTATGTCATCTTATTTAGCCACGTTTTCTAAGCCGCACGCATGCGTGCAAGCCCTGTGCAGGAGCAAAGTGCATGCACAGAGAGCACACACACTCATGAAGAGGGTGGGTGCGCTAGTGTGCTCAAAATTGTTTGTGCGCGGTGAACCGGTGGTAAACGCATGTGAAACCCACCTCTGCAGGTCATGGTTCTCCCAAAGGTGTTTTTCCAAAAGGCAACTGAGCTTTGGGTTTGTTTTTTTTCCTTTGAAAACATTTTGCTTCACAGCCAAGAAGCTAATGTTAGAACAGAAGAATCTTCTTGAACGATAAGCAGAACATTTTCAAAAGAAAAATTAGAACAACAACAACAACAACAAAGTCCAGTTGCCTTTTGGAAAAAGCAACCTTAGAATGCAACTGTAGAATTCTCTGACTGTGGTTTTCATCATGGGATCCAATTTGGAGAGTTTGGAAAGGGGACTGGACAAGTTCATGACTAATCAATGTTTACTCCTTTTTTTTTTTTAAACAAAGTTTTTTATTGGTTTTTTTACATTTTACAAAGGGAAAAGGTAAGGGAAAGGTTACAAATTTTGGCAGCTGTGAAATGCGGTAGGTGCACCCCCCCCTCCAAACTCATAATATACATTTGCATAAAATTCAAATATTACATAATAGCATATAGTCAGTGTGGTAAATTCAATTGGTAATTTCGGTCAGTTTATATCACATGGATTTTCTTGCTTATTTGTGTGATCTGAGCTTTCTTGATGTCGCCCCATCTCCCCCAGCTGGCAGTGCTCCGGCCCCTCCCGTGTCTTGTACATCTACTGAAGTGTCTTCTGGTTTTTCTAGAAGTAGTTTATTTTTTTCCATAAAGGCCTGCGCCTCTATGGATGTATTAATTCTAACTCTTGTCTCCTCCCAGAATATTAGCATACCTTCAGGCAGTAACCATCGAAACCACACCCCCTTCTGGTATAGTTTATTCGCCACTTGCGAATAAGATTTTCTTTTCTCCCTCACTTTCTTGGGGATCTGTTTCAGAATGGTTATCTCCTTATCTTTATATGTCAAGGCTTGCCCCCTTTGTGCATTCAGGATTTCATCTCTTGTGCTTTTCCTAAGAAATTTAATGTGTACCTCCCTGGGGACATTGTGTGTTCTAGCATACGCTGAGTTCACTCTATAGGCCAGGTCTATTTCCCACCCGATCTGTTGTTTTTCCTTCTGAATATACTCAGCCAAAATGGTTGTCATGATGTCCCTTATATTTTCATCATCTGTCTCCATCACGTTCTGGAATCTAAGATAAAAAGACATTCTCTCAAACTCTATTTTCATTTGTTGGGTGTCAAGTTCTTTGTTTCCCCTCTGCACACCCTCTATCCCCCCCTTCATCTCAGCCGCCCCATCTTCCAAAAGATCCAGTCTCTGTGAGTTCTTATTAATTTTATCCTTGTTCTCTTTAATTTCTTCTTTCATCTCCTTCAATTGTCTCTTTATTTCCTCTTGTCCCTGTAGAAGTTGTTGTAACATTTGATGAAACTCCAGGTCCGTAGATTTAGGTTGCTTGAAGGCTGTTAACGTTGATTGTGTGCTAGGACTGGAGGTTGCAGATATTGGGGCTGAGGCAGCAAAGCCTGACTTTCCAGGAGGTGGTCTTTTAGATGCCATTGTTTATAAAGTAAAAAGTCCAGTCAGTATAAAGAAGGATCAGTCAGAAAGATAGAACAGCCAAGAGAGTCCAGGAGGAAGAGAGTCCAGGCACAGGGAAGTTTTCTATTCTCCCTGGCAAAAGAACAGTCGTTTTTCACTCCAGGGGGTTGAGAAGCAAACAATCCACAAGAGAATTATCCAGGTAGCACGGAGACAAAGACCGGAAGCCTGAAGTTAAAAGGTGGAGTCAAGTCTCACATCTCATGAAGACAACGGAAGTGTGCCATCTTGCCCTGCCAGCTTCGGGTATTGAGGCAACAAATAAAGTTTTCAAAGTTCAAAGTTCCCAGGGCTTCCAGATCTCATTGTCTTAAACCTTGAAAGTTTAAATCTGAAAATCCATTTAGTACGGGTGTGACATCTTTAGTTTGGCTCGCCCCCTCCTCCTTCCCTTGGGGCTGCGAAATGTTTACTCCTTTTTATGGCTCTTTTTATTACCGATAGATTTGCAACCATTCATTAAATGACTGATCGAAGCTACGGCACTGAAAAAAGTGACTTAGGACTGGTTTTCGCACTTATGGCCGTTGCAACATCTCCACGGCCGTGATCAAAATTTGAGTGCTTGGCAACTTACATGTGTTTATGACAGTTTCACTAACCTGAGGTCATTTGACCAACATTTGTAACTTTCACAGCCAGCTTTTGAGAACCAACATCAATGGGGGAAAGCTGGATTTGCTTAATGACTTCACAATTCACTTAAGAGTTGCAGTGATTCACTTAACAACTATGGTTCTAAAATCAGGAAAAGCAATACCGTATTTTTCGGAGCATAAGACGCACCTTTTTCCCTCAAAAAAGAAGGTGAAAATCTCGGTGCTTCCTATACACAGAATACAGCATCTGTGTCCTCCCGAAACCCTGCCCCCTTTGCAAAAATGGTTGTTCATAGCCTTTAGGAGGCTTATCGATTGCTCCTGGGGGCTGGGGAGGGCAAAAATGAGCCAAAAATGGGCCGTGGAAAAATATCCTCTCCTGATTGATTGTTTGGCTGAGCAGTTTCCTATAAAAGGAGCTCTGTCAGCCAGGGAGTTCAGTTGCCTCACAGGGAGTATTGAATAAAGAGCTGTTAGAAGTCACTCTGGCCTCATCTCCATTCTTCACCCAGAACATAATTGATCTACATGTTGGCCTTATTTAAAGTTGTTCAAATTGTTTATTAAAAAAAACCTCAGTTATAACGTGAGAAAGAATTGGTTAATTATTTAGTGCATTATTTTAAAGCTTTATCTTGACACCTCGAATTCCAAAGGAAATACTGCCATTGAGAAAATGTTGATTCTTACAATCTAAGGACCAATCTAACTGTTTGATTTAAACTAGTTTTTAGGGATTTTCTCCCTATTTGCTATTTCCTATTTTCTTAACAAGAAAAGACAGTTTTATGAAGGATCACTGAAGAAGTCTTATTTTCCCTGTTTACTCAATATAGCCACTCTGCAGAAGCATTTTGTCTGCTCATCATCTTAACTGATGCTGAAAATTTTCCTTTACCCACTTGGCCAATGCACGGGAAGCCCAGAAGATGAATTGGTATTGAACCGAGGCTTCCAGATTCTACAAGAAAATAAAGTTATTTTTTTAAAAAGGAGAAGCAATAAATGGAAAACAGAGCAGCTCCTATTGATTGTGTGATGTCCTCCCCCCCCCCCCCACTCAATTCTCCTGGACAGCTTCGTTCTTCCACCTGAAGCATTTGGCAATGAAAGCTGAATGTGTTTTGCACCGTCTACCATGTACCAATAGCTTGTCTGGAAATGGAATACTTCGGTTCTTCAATAGGTAATCCCATGTTTCTATCCCACCACCAAGATTTGGTTTCCTCATTTCAGCAAAGCTTTGTAGAGGCCCAGTTTATGCCATTGTGTATGTTGATAAAAACAGGATCATTGAGGTTTAATATTTCATTATCTTTTCCAGATTCAAGAATTTGCATTTTCCTTCCTTCCTTCCTTCCTTCCTTCCTTCCTTCCTTCCTTCCTTCCTTCCTTCCTTCCTTCCTTCCTTCCTTCTGTCAGAGTTCCAAGTAACACCCCCAACAAAAGAAGTCTCCGAGGCTTGAAGTTCATCAAGTTTCATTTTATTAGAGATGTCATATTGTCACATCTGGGAAATCCCAAACCTGGGAAGTTTCCAGATTTTACCCACCCCAAAGAAAGTCCAAGTCCCTACCCAGCATCCACATGTCCATCACTTGGTCCAATCAAGCACCATCCCAACTGGAGATGCCTCCCAGTCATTCCCTTCCAGCTGTAGGGCAAGATGTCCTTGACTCTTAGCCTGACACCTTCCTTCCTTCCTTCCTTCTTTCTTTCACAGTAGCTTTTTCCAATTTTTTACTTTGTCGTTAACGGAAAAAAACCAGTGAGGAAGAAGAACTGAGAATTCATTCTTAGTAAAATCCATTTTAGGGAGCTCTAAAGACACCTGAGAACAATTTTATTTGGTCTATTTCCAAGGCAGGAAATAATTCTCCTGCAGCTAGCCTAACAAAATGAGTATTGGATACATCATTTTGCTTCTAACATTTTTTTTTGCTTTGTTTAACCCTTGTAAAGGCTTTGCCGTTAGCTTTGTGATTATGTGAGCTCAAGAACAATTCATTTGATGGGCTTATGTCCCAAGTTCAATATGAAAGGAACAAGTTCAATTTTTTTGGCAATGTGCCGTGACACAGAATATTTCTGCACAACAATAACATGATCTTAATGGGGAACTGCATGGCATCATTGCACTTGCCAGAAAAGCACATGGTTCAAAACAAAAATAAATAAATAACTTCAAAGGTGTTCTTTTTTTCCAAAATCAGATGAAGACAGCTGCATGGCTTTGTCTCAAATTTGAGTTCAACTTTGTGGACAGAATTAGATTATCTCCCTCCATTTGTGCAAACTGAATAGGAATTTAAAGAGCTTAACGTTCTTTTTTTAAATGATTTTTTTTATTTTAATTGAACAAAAACACAAAAAAAGAATCATCCTTCAATACATCTTGTAGAAAGCGTGTCGATTGGTTACAAATAACTTTCGTGCATTTCTTCCATACTCATTACTTGTAGTTCATAATAGATTATACACTTTAAATCAAAAATCTTTATATATCTTACCATCAATATATCACAATTCTCATTTGACTACAATTATTTGAACGTGCTTCTGCCTGAACTTATTCATATTTAAAAACACGACCACATAATGGCACTTGTTAGCTATTTCAAAAATCCTCCAATAACATTACACTTTTATGACATATTCTGAGTAAAAATCAATTAATAATGTTTCTAAGCTTTTTTTTCCCGCTGTTTAGAATATTATATCCAAGTTGCTTTTACCAATACCAGAGCATGTATATATTATTAAACAACATCCATTTCCTTGTTGTTACTATAATTAGCTAAAAGTCATTTACTATTTATATTCCAACTCCTCTCGTCAACCCCCCCCCCCCCAAAAAAAACCATTACACCTTCATGACAAAACCTAAATAGAAGTTTGTTGGTAAAATTTATAGGTCTTTTTCCCAGGTCACAATTTGCAATCTATATCCAGATTTCTTTTGCTAGTTTAACAGTACTTAGTATATATCATTAAGTTGTATCCATTATCATTCCATTATTGTTAATTATAGTTATTTAATTGTTGACAAATACACATTTAATAACAATCTAAAACAATCTAAAAATTACTAAATTCCTACTTATTGCTCAACCAAGATTAATTAATTTTTTATTATCAACTTTCATTGTCAACCTGTATCTTTCCAGGAACAAGACAGCCTTATCTCTCTTGCCAATTGTGGTGTCAGTCTTCTTTTTATCTCCTTTATAAGGTTTTTATAGATTTCTCTCCACACTTTGTTGCTTGAAGGATCTCTCAGGTAATCTCATTGCCCTCCAATTATTTTTAAAGTTAGCTTATTTTTGGTTATCAATCTGGTTTCTGAAAGAGTTTCTCTTCTTAAATCCAACATCATTACCCTTTTTTCTTCTTTTGTATCTTGAAATCTGGGGTAGAGCTCCAATTTGTCGAAATCCCTCTTCCATGTTCCCTTCATTCCACTTTCACCCACATTTGCTCCAATAATAAATTCATCTGTTGTCTTGTCTTTATCTTCTATATCTTCATTCTCCCCTTTAGTTTTTGGGGCGCCAACTCCTTCATCTTTTGATGTGAGGAGTACTAGTTTTTCCAACTTCTTCTCAATTCTCCCATATCCTTCCAATAAATTTTGAATTCCAGCCAAAATATTTTGAAATTTTAAGATTTCCTCCTCTGAATATTGATCCATGTTTCTAAAAAAGAAGAAAGAAAAGGGGGAAAAAAACTAATAGCCGCTGCCACTCTAGCCTTCCAAGCCTCTTTTATTTTTTAATTTTAGGTTGATTTAAGCACAAGGTTTTTTTTGTGCTCTTCAAAAGAGAAGGGTTCTGTTTTGTTTTGTTTTTCCCCCTTTCTCTCCCCTGCCAAAATAGTTCTCACAGGCACCTGCAAAAACAATTCGGGCCCTCGGTTCTTTATCAGTTTGTATAAACAAATTACAAACCCTTCAGCTACAAAGTCAGTGAAAACAAAGAGAAAAAAAAGAGATACAGTACATTGTTTCAAAAACTCCAGCTTCTGACTTCCAAGTGGCAATGTTGCTACTTTTCACTTTCAATATCTCAGGTTGAAAAGGAATAAAGTTCTTTAATAAAATTTAATAACAAGTAATAGGAAGAATTGTTAAAAACAAAATGGAAGGTTTTAGTCCACAAATCAAAAAATAAAGTAACAAAGAGCAGAAGAAGAAAAAAGGTTGATCCATTCACTTTAAGAGAAGAAACAAAAAACGTTACGAGCACTTCAATCCACAAAATATGGTTACAAAGGGAAAAAAGCTTTCCAATGCAATCCAGTATTAATTAATTTCGCAGCTTAATTCTTGCTTGAAGATCTAATTTGGCTTTTTTTTTAAAAAAAAGGTTTCTTTGGGCAGTCTTTCCCAAAATAGAAAAAAAATCTCACCAGATGGACTCACTTTCTCTTTTCACTTCCTTCCTTCTGGAGCCATCCCGACTTCATCAGCCTGGGACTGCCTGTTTACCACCGGCTTTACTCCATTTATTGCTTTGGTCAATCAGGGACTTTGCAATGTCCCCGAGACCAGCAAGGCTTTGTCTTCCTGGTCACTGTCTCTACAGGATGGTTTAAGTCCAGCTGGACCACCCAGAGGCAAAAGTGTCAATGGCAATCTCGGCGTGTCGAGACTGCACATTGTGTCATAACAACATGGCTCCTCCTTCTCAGAGCTTAACATTCTTAACTCCAGTCTGGTGGTAAAATTCTTTTTTTTTTAATACCGGATCTGTGGGCATGGCAGGGGAAGGATATTGCAAAATCCCCATTCCCTCCCCATTCTGGGGCCAGCCAGAGGTAGTATTTGCTGATTCTCCAAACTACTCAAAATTTCCACTAATGGTTCTCCAGAACCTGTCAGAACCTGCTGAATTTCACCCTGGCCCAGTCCAAATATATCCACTGTATCTGCAAATGTATAATTATAAATAGTGTGTGTGTGTGTGTGTGTGTGTGTGTGTGTGTGTGTGTGTGTGTACAGGCAATCCTCACTTAACATCCAATCATTCAACAATGGATCTCTCCAGAGCTGCTTTCAACCCATTTTTGAAGTTCCGATAGCCATTTTGGATACTTAGTGACTGTGATATTCTGCCTTTTTCCCCTCTGGTTTCCAGCAAAAAAAAAAAAAAAACACCTATTGGTGAAAACAGGTTTGTTCCATTACTGCAAAATTCACTTAACGACCACTACAATAAAAGAACAGGCACAGTCATATGGTGATCCACTTAACTGTCGCCATTTATGACCATAATTCTGGACTCAATTTACGGTTGTCAAGGACTACCTATATTTACTTATGTATATGTGTGGCCATATGGGTAAGTAGATTCTGAAGGGTCTTAGAAATTAACATTCTATCAAACCCCATCAAAACTCATTAGCATTGATAATGTTACCTAGTTTGGTAATGAAACGTCTGCAAGCAAACAGCTAAGCTTAGAGAACAACAAGGATTATCTTCCTATCTATCCATCACAGAACTGTCAAATCAAATCAAATCCCAGGGACTTTTCAGGCAGACAGTCATTCATACCATGTGTCAATTTGGGGTGGGTGGGTTGTTCACTGATCTTGCACACTCCATTAGAAACTTAATCCTTACCCCATTAGTCTTCCTGAACTGGAAAAGAAAATACGAAGCAAAGGAAATACTCTAAATTTCAGACATAATTATTTATTTATTTATTTATTTTCAGTATTTCTAGACTGCCCCCTCTCCCCGAAGGGACTCGGGGTGGTGTACAGTGTGTCATTAAAACGAATACAAAAAAACGAATATCCTATACCCTTAAAAACGAATTAAACCTCATACAACTGTACAAAAAGTAAAAATTAAAAAGTAAATTAAAAACAACTAAAAGTATACCCCTAGAAAATTTAAAAAATGCAGGCTTGAGGAACTAAAATTGGGAATTAGGAATTAGAAGCCTGAATGATCACAAGAGTGTTATGTGTGGAATTTTTTTTTTTAAAAAAACTGTATTTATTCCCCGTAACCAAAAGATGAAAGGGATTTATAGTAATATAACATAGCAAAATACTGCAAAAACACTACCTACTTGTGTTCAGGTAGTGTTACCTAAGCCTAAATTAGAAGATGATGACTTATTTTTCTGATGAGACAGTTTAGTAATGGGTACAGCAACTGGCAATAATTAGCCAAAGTATTCAGTTTAGTAATAGCAAAAAGATGTTAAAACTTGAGTAAGTCTTTATTTTTATCTTGTGCTCTACCTAACATGCCTGACACCTGAAACAGAGCATTTTTAACACATACGCTCCTTATCTGTCACTGAGGACCAGTTTAGTGGAGGGGTTAAGGCAGGAATGTCAAACTCAAGGCCCAGGGGCTGGATCCGGCCTGCAGGGTGCTTAAAGCTGGCCTGCGGGGTTGCCCTGGAAACAGCAAAGTTCCAACCCTTGGTGCCTCTGCCAGCTCAGTTTTTGCCGGCAGAGGATTACAGGAGGCCGTTGCAGCTAAAAATGAACCTCAGGGGCCCATTTACACTGGCAAAATGCTCGGGCCACCACAAGTGCCCCCAACATGAGTGATGTCAAGCTGGCCACGCCAACCCTGGCCACACCCACCCCAGTCCCTCAAGATCAAATACAACCCTGATGTGACTCTCAATGAATTCGAGTTTGAAACCCCTGGGTTAAGGCATCAGGCTAGAAGCTAGGAGCACAGTGTCTCATGAAATTAGGATGCTGTGTTGACTATCCGCAGGATCACGTTTGAGACCTGATTGCTGCTGTAGAGTGGGGTGAGCTCCTTTCACCTGCTCCAGCTACTACGAAACCCAGCAGTTCGAAAGAGGTCGATAAATGGGAACCACATTGGTGGGCAATTTCATTGGGACACAAAAGAAAACCCAAATGGGTGTTCTCTGGGCAATGGTGTCACTGGCATATCCTTGCAGAGGGCAATAATCAGGAATCAAAACTGACTTGACAGCAATTTTTTCCCTTCTGTTGCTGACTGACAAACTTCTGATCGGTGGACTGGCAATAATAACATAACTCCACATTTACTGCTATCTTTGGTAGGACACTTCTTGTTGCCAACATTCAGGACAGATCAACTCCCAACTTTATATGCAAATGATAAACCCCCTCGGTATCCCATTGGTATATTTATCATTTGTATATAAATATTTAGTATTTATCCGATATAAATACTATAAACAAATATAATATCTGATAAATGTACTTACTTTTCTGTTTATGCTGCAGTGAGAACCAGGCTATTTCCATGTGAAATATTACTGAGTGCAGGCATTGCACATTGCTTACATATGAGCTCATTTACAAAGATAATCATGATAATTCACATGTGCAAAGACTATATCTGGCCTGAAGTGTACTATCCTGAAAGTAATTTTGAATTAATCACTTGTAGTATTAACTGAAGCTAAGTGTAATTAACTTGGAGACTCAGTTTGGTGTAGGCATTAAGACATTACACTAGAAATCAGGAAACTGGAAATTCTAGTCCCACCTTGGGCACAGCCAGTTGGGTGACCTTGGTCCTCTCCAGTCACTTTCTCCCAGCCCTAGGAAGGAAAAGACAAGCACAAACTACTTCTGTAAAACCTTGCCAAGAAATGGCATGGGCTTGCCCAAGCTGTCAATCAATCAGTTTATTACAGTCTTAGACCAGAGACCAGAACAAATAAAAATGCTCAGTAGTTATACAATTAAAAATTCTAGAATAAAATAATAAACAACTAAAACCTATAATAAAATCCAGTCTGTCAATTATCCATGGTCTAACTATACTAAAATTGCAATTCAATTCAATACAATACAATAGCAGAGTTGGAAGGGACCTTGGAGGTCTTCTAGTCCAACCCCCTGCCTAGACTGAAAACCCTACACCACTTCAGACAAATGGTTATCCAACATCTTCTTAAAAACTTCCAGTGTTGGATCATTCACAACTTCTGGAGGCAAGCTGTTCCACTGATTAATTGTTCTAACTGTCAGGAAGTTTCTCCTCAATTCTAAGTTGCTTCTCTCCTTGATTAGTTTCCACCCATTGCTTCTTGTTCTACCCTCAGGTGCCTTGGAGAATAGTTTGACTCCCTCTTCTTTGTGGCAACCCCTGAGATATTGCAACACTGCTATCATGTCTCCCCTAGTCCTTCTTTTCATTAAACTGTACATACCCAGTTCCTGCAACCGTTCTTCATATGTTTTAGCCTCCAGTCTCCTAATCATCTTTGTTGCTCTTCTCTGCACTCTTTCTAGAGTCTCCACATCTTTTCTACATCGTGGTGACCAAAACTGAATGCAGTATTCCAAGTGTGGCCTTACCAAGGCATTATAAAGTGGTATTAACACTTCACGTGATCTTGATTCATAAACTGTGTGGCCCATTGTAGGTTCAACGCTAAAAAGGAAGTGACTAAGCAGTGCAAATTGTTTGCCACATTTGTTATATAACATAACTATGGTGGAAAAGATGCGCGTTTGCGATGAATCCCCAGTGCTGCTGCACAGAATCTGCCCACCTGCTCTGTAGTTATGGACTGTTCATCCTTAAGCAGCCACTGAAGATAGGTAGTATTGGAACAGCCAGGATACCTGGCAGAATATGCTTTTTCTTAATCTCTGTGTAAAAGGAACAACTAAGAGGTATGTGACCCACAGTCTCCACCTCTCCTGAGCCGCAGAAATAGAGTCTTTCTGTCAATGGTATCCTTTTATACTTGCTGTACTGGACAGCCGATGAAAACGCATGGCACCATGCGAGCAAAAATGCTTTCACCCAAGCAGTCACCAAGAGGCAACACTGACTTGAAGGAAGCCGCAGACACCCCCAAAAATGTAATTAGCTATGAAATTTTATGTACTTCTTGTAGGAAGGTGTAGGAGAAGAGCAGGCAGAGTTAGGTGGTGGAGTTAAAGGTGTTATAAGCTTAGAGTCATTGCATTCCCATAAGCCCTCCAAGTCCTACAGGTCTAAGCTTGAATTAATCTTCTCTGTCACAACCTAATTGATGGTCATGATTCTTTGCACCTGGCAGGAGACAATAGTACCCACTATTTCTAAAACCTGAAATAAAGCTACCAGACTGTCTTGCTCCTTAGCCTTTTCCAATATGTCTAATAGCCAGTAAATTGAAATAAAGTGAAGCAGTTTTGATGTGGGAAATGGCAAGAACATTGTACTTTGAGAAAGTGAACTATACCTCTCCAATAGCCACATTTTTCTTCTAGAAGTTTGTTAGGATGGGAGCTACACTGATTTATTGGGGGCATGGCTTATTGCTCCAGGATCAAAGACATCACGAATCACCTGGAGAACAATAACAGGAAGAAATGTTTGCCTCCATATCCCACTTCTTAGTATCCTTAGTATCCTCAAAGATTCAAGAGAGCTGGCTGAGGAACTCTGGAAGTTGAAGTCCACAAGTCTTAAAGTTGCCAAGGTTGGAGACCCCTGCACCAGAGCAGGGAGGCACAGTATGCTACAGGTCTCCTCTCTTAAGGAGATCCTGTTAGTGGGATGAAGAAGAAGGGCCTTCTCTGTGGTGGCTCCCTCCCTGTGGAATATTCATCTCCATGGCGATAAGATTGACTCTCACCTTGACATTATTTCAAAAGACCCTCAAGATGTGGTTTTGCCAGTGGGCCCGGGGACCCCAGGTTATATGAAACCTTTCAAGATGTTGCTTTAATTGTCGGTGCCAGGGGGTAAGGGTTTATTGGGTTTTATATATGAAGTGTTATTTCTGTAAGCCATCCAGAGTCACAATGAGTTAGTTGGGTAGCTATATATAAAAAAAAAATCTTAATAAATAAATAAATTGTATTATTTCTGATGGTGGTGTTAGTTATCCTGATCTCAAAATAGCTTCTGTCTTTGTTTCCTACTTCAGATTAAACTGGACCTTGATTTCTAACTAGCTGATTGTGATGGTTTACGAGACAAAATTAAAAAAAAACATTCGTTTATTAGGACTAACATCTTGGCATGGACTGTGTAGCTGAAACTAAATCACACTTAATGGCGTCTGACCTTTACCCCTGTGCCCCCTCCCCTCTGGCTGAGGTCATCAATCACATTCTCCAACAGGACGTTATGGCAGGGTTCTGGACATGTGCATTCACATACCAGTACAGAAATATGAGACTTTTACTCTTGCCAAAATTATGCATGGCATTTCCCCCCCACCCCTTCTCAAGTTGATAGTAGTCATGGAAACATCTTAGGCATTGACACTGATAACCCGGTGTTATCTGGGTATTTATTTATAGGGGGGAAATGTTTGGACCAAATGTAATTTCTAATGTTGGATTTCCCCCCTTACCAGAGGGAGCCCTCTTGTGGAGTACTGGGAAGCTGTTACCATGGCAACTCTTCTGTGTTGTACAGTAGAAAGCCATTTTAAGGCACAACAGGCTGTATCTTAACAGAACACGCACACCAAGGGGTGTTAGGGGTGTCTTACCCCCCACAGTACATTTTTCCAAAGAGTAAGTCATCTGTATACCAAGTTTGGTTGAAATTGCTCGAGGCATTCCAGAGTTATGCTGGAACATACACACACACACACACACACACACACACACACACAGCCATTTATATACATACATATACATATATATGTGCAAATAAGCAAATACATGCATACAAATATACAATAGAAGCATAGAATAGAATAGACTAAAATGTTATTGTCACTTTAAAGATACACTAATCAGCACACATTAAAATGAAATTTCATTGCATTCGGCTCTCAAAAGATAGCCATTATGCACATATGCACATAGACACATATATGACACAAGCAGACAATTTATATTTTCCCTCCCTTTATTCCGATCCTATTTCTTCTTCATTCCTGACACACACATTTCTGAGATGTATGAACATCATTGAGTTATTCAGCTAAGTCATTTATATGTGTCTGTTTTTTATGTGTCACAGAGTTGCTTTTCCACAAGTGGCTCAAAGAAGGGAAAAATGATGCTGTCACTGAACACTATCGCTGCTCACACAACCTTGAGCTATTAGGCCATTTTGTTCCAAGAGAAATTCAGCTGTGGTGATTCCAAAACGGAATCTTTGTTTTTTCATCACTGGATAAAGTTAGTGGATATTAATGGGAGGATAGAAGTTTGCACTAAATCGCTTATACAGATAAACAAGCAACAATAGCTTAAGAGCCCTAATTCAAGAGTTTGGAGGCACTGCCTGACTCAAATATTTACATAACTATAGAAAACATGGGAAACAGAGAAGAAGGCAAATAGAAAACATAAAATGGTAGATTCTGTTCCTTTCTATTAGATCATCTGCCATTTTCAGCAGAAAATTGCACTTTTAGATATAAAACTTAAAGATTGGTTTGTAGCTTAGTGGCAGCATATATACTTTGAATTCAAAATGTCTCCTTGACATCTCTAGATAAAGACAGGAAAGCTTAAATCTGAATTTCTGGAGAGTTTTTGCCAATGTCAACAGAATTAAATTTGATAAAGCAACGATGCAGCTTCCAAAGGTGTTCTGATACCAGATTTCAGACTTATGCATTGAAAATGTTTCTATTTCTCCATCACTTTTACACACAGGGAGACACACATGCCCCTTTGCAAAATAACTGAATTCAAAGAATTATTTTTTTAATGCATAGTAGAAGTTGAGCTATATTCTCCATTCTTTCTCCTCATATGGATTCCTGCTGGTTTCTGGTAATATGTAGAGCACACCTTTGTATCATTTTCAGTTATTATGTTGATGCCACAGTTTTTGTGAATATTATAATTCAAAACAGTCATAATGTCACAATGAAATAAGCTTACATCTCTCTCTCTCTCTCAATACCTGTAACGTAATTCTAACACAAATCTACTCTTACCTTTTGAAATGAACCCATGTAGACACACTATGGATTCCGCATTCATTAAAGATAGACAAGAAATTGAGTTCATCTTGTTCACAAGTGAGATAAAAAGATTTGATTGAAATCATGCAGCATCCAAATAGACTAAAGAAAACTAATCAATAAATGCAGATGTGAAATTGAAACAATTGGAATGGCAAAGAACACAACATGAGCACACCATCCATTCAGACAAGTGATATTTGAGGGCTGAGCTCTTGAAAATCTGGATCTGAAAGTATTTCTGGTGTTCAATTAGACTTCTCTTTTCTTGAGATAGTCTCCTCATCTTTAACATCTGGCACCGAGGTGGAGGATATGTTCCTAACTATGTTTTATGAGTTGTTGTGAATTGCATAGAGTCATTGTATAAGATAGACAGCTATGTAAGTCCAATAAATGAATAAATAATAAACAAACAATAAATTACTGAGGTAGATGCAAAATAATACTATTGACTTTGACCAGTTCTGCTTTAACCAATTGCTGTATCTATTGAATTGACATTAACCTGACATATTTATATTATATTGAATAAATAAAGGTAAAGGTAAAAATTCCCCTCACACCTATGTGCTAGTTGTTCCCGACTCTAGGGGACGTTGCTCATCTCCATTTCAAAGCCGAAGAGTCAGCGCTGTCCAAAGATGTCTCCATGGTCATGTGGCCAGCATGACTAAACACCAAAAGCGCACGGAGTGCTGTTACCTTCCCACCAAAGGTGGTCCCTATTTTTCTACTTGCATTTTTACATGTTGTTGAACTGCTAGGTTGGCAGAAGCTGGGACAAGTAACGGGCACTCATTCCATTGCACAGCAGTAGGGATTCGAACTGCCAACCTTTCTGATCGACAAGCTCAGCGTCTTATCCACTGAGTCACCAGTTTATTCATCATTGTTAGAACCTATCTAGATTTCTAAGTGTCTTCATAGATAGTAGGAGAAGTATTTAAGAATTTAATACAACCAAAGAAGAATATGAAATAGATAGGCGGCCGTTGTTATCAATCAGCTGCTGTTTCAAACAGTAGCTCCAAGATTTAAGTTGTAAAGTTTATTTTTCAGATAGAAATAGAAAAAAAATTAATTCCTTTTCATTTGAATGAATTTAATAAGATTTCAATCAAAGGGAAAGAAAGGAAAAGAATAGTTTGAATCCCTAGCGTTGCATAATGGAGTGAGCTCCCGTTACTTGTCCCAGCTTCTGCCAACCTAGCAGTTTGAAAGCATGTACAAAATACAAGTAGAAAAATAGGGACCACCTTTGGTGGGAAGGTAACAGCGTTCCGTGCACCTTTGGTGTTTAGTCATGCCGGCCACATGACCACAGAGACGTCTTCAGACAGCGCTGGCTCTTCGGCTTTGAAATTGAGATGAGCACCGCCCCCTAGAGTCGGGAATGACTAGCACATATGCGTGAGGGGAACCTTTACCTTTTACATAACCACAAATCAGAAAGTGTTCTGTTGTGAGAAATATTCTTTTGTGATCTTGTTTTTAATTATTTTAGTGGCCTTTGTAAAATGTTTCAATTCTTGATTTTATTGTACACTGCCCAGAGTCATCCTGGATGAGATTAAAGGTTAAAACTTAAAGTTACCTTAATGTTAAAATTAATGAACAATTAAAAACCTACTGAAAGAGCTCCATTCTTGCATTCTTTAAACTCACAGTGACACAAAGAAACTTGCAGTGACACAACCTACCAGATAAATGAGCCTCTTAAAATAAGTATTTTTAAAGGAACTCATTTGCTGGCCAGGCGGATTTGTAATGGAAAAGATGGTACCTCAGATAGTTAAAAGGTCAATATCAGCATTTTAAATTGTGCCCGGTAAATCTATATAATGCTAAAACTCTTGTGCCTGTTTGATTATTTGTAATCGTCAACTGGACAAAATGATGCATCATAGGTGTCCCAAAGGTGTTTTTTCAAGAGGCAACGAGACTTGCTGGTTTTTCTCAAGCTATTCTTGAGAAAAACGTCAAGCTATTCTCCAAGGCACCTGAGGACAGAACAAGAAGCAATGGGTGGAAACTAATCAAGGAGAGAAGCAACTTAGAACTGAGGAGAAACTTCCTGACAGTTAGAACAATTAATCAGTGGAACAGCTTGCCTCCAGAAGTTGTGAATGCCCCAACACTGGAAGTCTTTAAGAAGATGTTGGATAGCCATTTGTCTGGAACGGTATAGGGTTTCCTGCCTAGGCAGGGGGTTGGACTAGAAGACCTCCAAGGTCCCTTCCAACTCTACTATTGTATTGTATTGTATTGTATTGTATTGTATTATTCTTTGAAGGCATTTCACTTCTCATCCAAGAAGCTTCTTCAGCTCTGACTGGATGGTGGGGAATGGAAGGATTTATACTCCTTGCATACAGCGGGTCATTTGCATCCTTTTAGAGAGTCATTGAGGCCACCTGGAGGTTTATCTGTATGCATCATAGAGTAGCAATTTTTGAATCAACATACCTCAAATGAGTTAGTTTACAGAATGTATCCAAAATCCAAGACCCATGACTTGCATGGAATTGAAATTTGACGAAGTTGTGGGCATTTCAGCACTGTTATGTCATGCCACAATCAGCTAGGGTCACCTGATTGTCATTTCTGATATTTTGTGCCAGTTTCCTACAAGGGAAAGTCAGAAGTCGCTCCCACATCACAGCTTTCACATCACATAGTTATTCTATTTTTTTTATTAAGGTAAGGAAATATCTCTGACCCCATGCCCCAATTGGTCAGGGGTTGTCTAATAGAGTGGTACCTTGGTAGTCATCATTAATTGGTTCCAGGATGTACAATGAGTATCAAAAATGATGAGTACCAAACATTTTTTTTCCATAAGGAATAATGTAGTGAGTCACAAGGCAGCCGACATCAACAGGTTCTAGCTGGTGCATTGAGTACCAAGCAAACGATGAGTACCGGGACAAGATGTTCATGTCAAAATGTGATTACCAAATTCAACGAAGTTTCAAGGCAGCTGAGTACCAAAGTACCACTGTTATTGATAACCTAAACAGATTTTTCAGTGAACATAAGAGCTAACTGTGAACATAAGAGCTAACTGAAACTTTCAGACACTTTTAACTATAGTTCATGCAGTCTGTTATACAGTAGTCAAGATAGAATGTTATCAAAAAAGAGGTTAGAGCAAAAGTCAGTGGCTCCTGACCTTCCCATTGTGGAACAAACGGTTGGAGTAGATTATCCCTGATGTGATCCAACTTCTTATGTTCCAAGTATATACATGAACATAGAGTCAAGGAATCAAAGGTTACTAGCTCATAATAGCTAAAGTCAGAACGCAGGACAAACCAGCATCAGATTAGAACAAGAACTGAATTATTTTTCTTCTATAATTATCGCACTGACCAGCTGAATGCCAATGGAAAGCCTGAAAGAAATAATGGTGGTCAAAGTCTAAATTACATTTCTAATTATAGCTGAAAACAAACTGCTTGGACTAAAGATGTCGGCCTTGTGAATTCTAATGCTAACAATCAGAAGGTATTATGTAGCAGTTCTGTTCTTTCTTGTTTAATAAATAAGAAAAGACAGCTCTAAGAAGGCATTATTTTCTCTACAAACTTGCTTCTGTGGAACTAAATTAATCTGTATTTCTGTTTAAATTAATTGGTCCCTTTTGGGGGGAAATATGTGGGTGAAGATGCTTTTGCAAGCCGCTGTTTGGAAGAGTCTTTGCAGATAGAGTTGCTCACATTCACTCCAGGTCTGGTTCCGCTTTGACAAGGTTTAGTCCTTGACTTATGACTGTAATTGAGCTCAGTCATTAAGCCTGTCATCACGTGATCCCAACTGAACCTATGATCTTTTTTTGCAATGGATGTTAAGCAAATGCAGCAGTGGTAAAGCAAACACAGTGGTGATTAAGCAAATCCATTGTTCATCATGGGATAGTTTTTTGGCTGAAACCATAAATCAATGCCAGTTTGTGCAAAAACATTATCAATCATGGTTACGTGACATAAGGACACTGCAAAATCTGGGCCAGTTGCCGAGTGTACAAAATGCAGTCATATGACTTCAGAGAAGGGGATATCCATAAGAATTCCAATTCTGGGTCATAAATACGCCAATCATGTGGTTCGCAAACAACCAGTTGTAAGTCAAGGAATACCTGTACTTACTGCCATATTTCTGTTCTGGCCCAGCCTTCGCAGAAGCAAGAATCAGATTCTCCACAAAGAAAACTACCTCTTTATGTACACATTGAGAATTAATTGCCTTCACCAACAGAAAGTCCAGGCAAGAGTCCTGCAAGAAGTTAACTGAAACAATAGTCCTTATCAGCTTGTTATGATAAATGCAAGGCTGTGAGCTCCCAGCTGAAGGCTGCCAATTAAGTCAGTTCAAAGAGAGAAATAGACGTTCTGGCAAGGCAGTCTTTGTCACAGGAAACACACAAGGAGCAAACTTTCTAACCAAACCACTTCCCTTTCCTCCTATTTATATCCCAGCTAGAGAGGGGACATTTAGTGTCTACATTTGTTTTGCTTCCCAAGGCGGCTCATTGTCCTCCGTTGTTCACCTCTCCTACCTGCTCTGTGCATACGCGCATCTGGAACAGGCCCCAGCTGTTGTTCCTCCTCACTCATCTCTGACTCCAAAGGCAGCTGCCTCTCTGACTGGGAAATGCTAGACGGCCCTGGCTCTGTCTCTGTGTCCAATGCTGAGCATCCATCAGAGCCTTCCCCAGGCTCCAGAACTGGCCCAAATTCTTCCCCAACCTCCTCATTGTCCGAGTCTTCTGCCAGCTCCACTGGCAGCTGGCGGGCCACAACAATTTCAGTCAAGCAATAATAACCTACCTTGCTGGAAGAAACCACAGTGGCAAGAAAATTGTCGCTGGATCTTTAGAGATCTCATTTCCAGAAGGGTAGAAAACATCCAACATTCCTTTGCCAGGTGACTGGAGAAGATTTTCATCTTATTTAAACACCTGTGACAGGTTGCAAAAATCTTCTTCAGCCGAACAAACATTAATTTGTTTCAGATGAACATTAGAACCCCCTGTTTTTCATAAGGCGCTAGATATAAGACAGTGAATCAACATGTATGTCTAGAGTTATTAATTTCAGAATTATTAATATATTATGTCTGTGGGATTTTATTTATTTATCTTACAACAATAGACAAAGCATGATTACATCTATATTTTTTCTCAGTTCTTTATTGGGACCACAATTTGCTTCTTGCAACCAGCCTGAGGCATCATAATTTTGCTACCTTGCGTACATTTTCTCCTGGAGTGCTGGAAGTTGAATTAACACCTATGGTCAAAGAAATCACCAGTCTTGTCTAAACTGACTGAAATAATTATCCTTGTGCCTCAGAAGAGGACAGAAATGACAGCCTGTTTAGAGGAAGTGTATTATCTGCCGCAAAAAGACGACAGATTAAAAATTTCAGTCAAACCCACTTAAAATTTACAGATGTGATTCCTTCCTTCTCATTGGAGATGCAGCTCAGAAGAAGATTTTACCAACTCAAGGGGGGGGGAATGGGAAGCAATTTTGGCACTATTGCTAAATCAAAGCAAGGGAGGGGGGACATAAAGAACATTGCATGGCAACCAGGAAGAACTGTGATGAAGAAATGATTTATTTAGTAAGGTACAAACAGAAAGGAGAACAATATGGAAAGGCTGTGATAAAGAATTATAAGAGAAGAAGCCAAGCTATATTAAACAAGAGAAATGCAAAGTATTTGAAAAAGACATTTTGTGAAATATGAAAATCGTTTTCACAAGGAAACAGAGGCTGGGGATATAACATTTCGTCATTGTGTCAGGAAATTCTGCACAATCAAAAAAAAAAACCTATTAAACCTAGAATGTTGGTCAAATCTCTCACGGGCACTTTAATGGTGATGGTGGTGGTAGTAATAATTATGATAATAATTAAACAGTCTGGGGTGAGATGGATAGCTATATCAATTTGATTAGAATGAATGAATGAATAAATGAATGAATGAATGAATGAATGAATCTTTCTATAGTTGATCCTGACAGAGCAGAATGAAAACACTCACTTCTCAACCAAAAGTGCTTTTTTCAGGAGGCAACTGGACTTTTCTTGTTTGTTTGTTTTTCTTTGAAGACGTTTCGTTTCTCATCCAAGAATCTTCTTCAGCTCTGACTGGATGGTGGGGAATGGAAGATTTTATATTCCTTGCAGAGAGCTGGCCATCTGCATCCTTTTAGAGCAGTGGTTCTCAACCTGTGGGTCGGGACCCCTTTGGGGGTCGAACGACCCTTTCACAGGGGTCACCTAAGACCATCGGAAAACACATGTTTTCGATGGTCTTAGGAACCGAGACACCAATTTTATGGTTGGGAGTCACCACAACCTGAGAACTGGGTCACAGCATTGGGAAGGTTGAGAACCACTGTTTTAGAGGGTCATTGAGGCCACATGGAGGTTTATCTCTGTCCTTAGGGTCACCTGAGTAGTGCAAATGGATGTGGAACCTCCTTGGTTGCAGGATGTTTTCTTCCCTGTGACCAGTGGTGGGTTTCAACATTTTTTAGAACCTCTTCTGTAGGTGTGGCCTGCTTTGTAGGAGTGGCTTGCCAGCCATGTGACCAAGTGGGAGTGGCTTGCCAGCCATGTGACCGAGTGGGTGTGGCTTGACAGCCATGTGACTGGGTGGGCATGGTTAACTTGTAAAATGTGGTGAAACTAACTTAACAACGCTCTTGCTTAACAACCAAAATGTTGGCTCAGAAACTCTGGCATTTGAAGCATGCAAGTCTTAAAGCTGTCAAGTTACAAGGCCCTTGCACCCCTAACCCTTTAGAAAAAAAACCCCAGGGGTGTTCAAACTTGACAGCTTTAAGACTTTAAGGTTTAGATAGGGCTCTTAGAGGCGGGCGGGGCGATTGGTGAGCCAGCCAATCAGTGAGGCGTGTGGGGCAAGCATGGTGCGGATGGGCGTGGGGAGGGAGCTGGAACCGGTTCTAAATGGCACGGTAGATTTGTGGAACCTCTTCTATAGAAGAGGTTAGAACTGGCAGGAACCCACCCCTGCCTGTGACCCTTCACTGTTGAAGACAGGTGCAGGCTGTTGGAGGTGAGTCTGTGTTGTCTGCATCTGAGGACACAGATAAACCTTCCAGTGGCCTCAACAACTCTCTATAAAGGGTGCAAATGACCAGCAGTCCCCAAAGCAGACCCCACCATCCAATCAGAGCTGAAGAAGCTTCTTGGATGGGAAGCGAAACCTCTTCAAAGAAAAAACAACAAAGTGCAGTTACTACCTGAAAAAGCATCTTTGGGACAACCATGACGCAGATGACTAAGAATCTGCATAAAGTGACTTCTGAAGAGAATTAATGACTTTTTCCTGGCAGAGAAAAGAGAAAGAACACTATGTAGAAGCAGAGAGTCTCATCATATAACTTTCACACACAGTGCTGTGCCAGTTTTCTGAGAACCTTATTTTTATATATGGAAGAAGCAATTCCATGGTTGTTTTGCTAAACTGGAAGCAAGTGCCTATTATTTCTGTTCTGTAGATTAGTCACTGCCACCACTGCAAGCAGTAAATTTCATACATGTCAAATATGAATTATAACCCCAGGCAAAATTATTAGGAAGTAAATTTTCTGAATGTAACAGGACATACTCTTTCAGTAATCAAGCTTAGAACTGCAGGAAAAGTCTCTGAAGAAAACAGTTCTGAAGAAATGAATATCGGTATGAAAGCAGAGTCAACATCAGCAGCTGGAGTCCAGTCAAAAACCCATCGCCTTCATGCAGTTGAGAGCATTTGTTGTTGTTAGTTGCTAAGCTTTGTCCAACCCATCATGACCCCATGGACAATGTTCCTCCAGGCCTTCCGGTCCTCTACCATCCTCTGGAGTCCATTTAAGCTCAAGCCTACTGCTTCGGTGACTCCATCTAGCCACCTCATTCTCTGCCGTCCACTTCTTCTTTTGCCCTCAATCTTTCCCAGCATTAGGCTCTTCTCCAGTGAGTCCTGTGAGAACACGAGGATCACTAAATCTCCTCACCTAGTGAAGCTGGATGGTTTCCAAAGAACACCTAGGAATTTCCCAACAATCTCCTAGCCAATCCTCCTGGCCCTCAGTGTGAATGTGTCTGAGTGCTCTGTCCCTGTTAGCTAATCCTAAAGAGCTCTTTGGTTTACAAAACACCCCCACTAAAAGAGACACCGGGAATGCTAGCAGAGGAAGATGAAGAGTGAATTTAACCAAGCAATGGCATGAACTGCTTGATCCTATGCTACACTATGATAATAAAAGTGCACTGCATGATTTCTTTATCATTCTTATTATTGTCCAGTGACTTTAAGTTTGCCCAGGCTTCTTTAGGTAAGACTGATAAGGGAGAAATACTGCTCATATGGCCAGTTAACCAACATTTTGCTGGTAAAATCATAGATTCCTATGTAATCTTAACTCTTCATGGGTAAAATCTGATGCATGCCTTTTTTTTATTTTTTATTTTCAAAACAAACATAAAAATCATCCTTCTTTACATCCTGTAGAAAGTGTATCAGTTGGTTACAAAAGGTTTTTGTGCATCTCTTCTACCGTCATTAAGTATAATTCATACTAACTCTAATATCTTAATTCAAATGTTTATACATATTACCATCATCATACCTCCACTTTTATTTGACTAAAATTGTTTAAATGTCCTTCATCATAAAATATAGCAAAATTTAATACATAACCACATGCTTGAAGTGTTAACAGAATAACAGAATTGGAAGGGACCTTGGAGGTCTTCTAGTCCACCCCCCTGCTCAAGCAGGAAACCCTACACCATTTCAAACGGTGGTCCAATCTCTTCTTACAAAATTGTTGGAGCATCCACAATTTCTGGAGGCAAGTTGATTAATTGTTCTAACTGTCAAGAAATTTATCCTTAGTTGTAGGTTGGCTCTCTCCTTGATTGATTTCCACCCATTACTTTTTGCCCTGCCTTCAGGTACTTTCTCATCTTGCAATATCTTTTCAGGATCTACAGACCCAAGGCCTGAGACTGCTGTTATGCAATGCGAGGTCCGTTGTCAATAAGGCCCCCCTCATCCACGATCTAATTTTGGAGGGGGAGCCGGACCTCGCAGGAATAACTGAGACCTGGTTGGGCCACGAGGGAGGTCTACCCCTCGTGGAAATGTGCCCGCCAGGTTATCGAGCATTTCACCAGCCTCGGGCCCAGGGAAGGGGCGGTGGGGTAGCAGTGATTATCCGGGAAGACTTGGAGCCGAGAGAGTTCACTGTGCCGCAGACATCTGGGTGTGAGTCCCTTGTCGTGAGATGGGGCCCAGGGAGGCAGTTGGGCCTGCTGATAGTATACCTGGCTCCTCGCTATACATCAGCGGCCCTGCCTGAACTCCTCGAGCTGATCTCATCGGTGGCGGTTGAGACCCCCAAACTTTTAGTGATGGGGGATTTTAACCTGCCGTCGATGGGAGAAGCGTCTGAGGGGGTTCGGGAGTTCATGGCTTCCATGACAGCCATGGACCTGACCCAATTAATTCAGGGCCCTACTCACGAGGGAGGCCACACGCTGGACGTTGTCTTTGTCTCTGGCCAGTGGACGAGTGATCTGGGAATAGGGGATTCAACTATTATTCCCCTGTCATGGTCAGATCACTCACTTCTCCGGCTTGACTTCCCTGGTGCTACCCCCCGCTGCGGGGAGGCGGAACCGGAAGGTATTAGATGGTTCCGCCCCAGGCGCCTGATGGAACCAGAAAGGTTCCAGACAGAGCTTGGGCCACCTCCTGTGGACCTGACCCGCCCCCGAGTGGAGGACCTGGTAGACGCCTGGAATAGTGCGACTACCGGGGCCCTAGACCGGGTGGCGCCTTTGCGGCCTCTCCTGCGGTGACGAACCACCCTGGCGCCTTGGTTTACTGAGGAGCTAAGGGTGATGAAACGCCACAAGAGACGCCTAGAGAGTCGTTGGAGATCCTCCCGTTCCGAATTTGACCGAGCACAGGCACGAGCCTATTTGAGGACGTACCTTGTGGCATTAAGAGCGGCCAAACGTCAACATTGTGCCGCTCTTATTGCGTCCGCAGATAACCGCCCTGCCGCCCTGTTTCGGGTGACTCGCTCCCTCTTGTTTGAGAGACCATGGGAAGCCCCTTTACAGGGCAGAGCAGAGGAGTTTGGGAAATATCTACAGGACAAAGTCGCTCAAATCCGGATGGGATGGGCCCCTTTCAGTGGTCCAGTGGAGACGCCCGAGGCGAGTCTTGAGGGACCGTTCTGGGAGGAGTTTGACTCGGTTGCCATCGAGGATTTGGACAGGTTGCGTGGACGTCTGCGTCCTACCACATGTTTATTGGACCCGTGTCCCTCCTGGCTTGTACTGGCATCCTGGGAGGTTACGCGCGACTGGCTCCTGGGCCTAATGAACGCTTCGCTGGGTGAGGGGTTTCTACCGGCCGCCTTGAAAGAGGCGGTTGTGAGGCCCCTGCTCAAGAAGCCTTCCCTGGACCCAACGGACCTAGTCAATTACCGTCCAGTCTCCAACCTTCCCTTTTTAGCGAAGGTTGTAGAGAGTGTGGTGGCACAACAGTTTCCACGTCACCTGGAGGAGAATGATTATCTAGACCCGCGCCAGTCCGGCTTCCGACCCGGGCACATCACGGAGACGGCCTTGGTCGCGTTGGTTGATGATCTCTGGAGGGCCAGAGATAGGGGTTGTTCCTCTATCCTGGTCCTATTAGATCTCTCGGCGGCGTTCGATACCATCGACCATGGTATCCTGTTGCACCGGCTAGAGGGGCTGGGAGTCAGGGGCACCGTTTTACGGTGGTTTGGCTCCTACCACTCTGGCCGGACGCAATGTGTGTTGGCAGGGGAGCAGAGATCGACCCAGACCCCCCTCACATGTGGGGTGCCACAGGGGTCGGTGCTCTCGCCTCTCCTGTTCAACACATACATGAAACCGCTGGGCGAGATCATCCGTGGCTTTGGGGTGGGATACCATCTGTATGCTGATGATACTCAGCTATACATTTCCACACCGAACCACCCCAACGAGGCCGTTGAAATGATGTCCCGGTGTTTGGAGGCCGTACGGGTCTGGATGGATGGCAACCGACTAAAACTCAACCCTTCCAAGACGGAGTGGCTGTGGCTTCCGGCCTCCCGGTTCAACCAGTTACTTCCATCACTGGCCATTGGGGGCGAGCAACTGGCCCCCATGGAACGGGTGCGCAATTTGGGCGTCCTCCTGGATGCCCGGCTGTCCATGGATGACCATGTAACAGCCGTGGCAAGGGGGGGCGTTCCATCAGGTTCGCCTGATGCGCCAATTGCGCCCCTTATTGGACCGGGATGCCCTACGCACAGTCACCCATGCGCTGGTGACATCTCGCCTGGACTACTGCAATGCTCTCTACATGGGGCTTCCTTTGAGATGCACTCGGAGACTGCAGTTGGTCCAGAACGCGGCCGCGCGGGTGATTATGGGGAGGACTAGATACTCCCCTGTAACACCTCTCCTGCGCGAGCTGCACTGGCTTCCTGTAGTCTACCGAGTGCATTTCAAGGTTTTGATTATGATCTTTAAAGCGCTTCATGGCACAGGACCTAGTTACATGCAGGATCGCATCCTGCCCCATACATCCCTACGACCAATCCGCTCACACAGAGAGGGACTTCTTCGGGTGCCGTCCGCTAAACAGTGTCGGGGGGCGACACCCAGGAGCAGAGCCTTCTCTGTGATGGGCCCAGCCCTGTGGAATGACCTCCCCCATGACATCAGGATTACTTCCGATCTCCGCTCCTTCCGTGTACAGCTGAAGACCCACCTCTTTCAATTATCCGGCCTGGCTCAACCGTAAATTTTTTCTTATTCCTCCTGACAGTCCTTTTAAATTTAAATTGTGGTATTTCTAAGGGGGTATTTTAATGGTGACTTTTAATTGTCTAAATGTGATGTAATCTGTTACCTCCTCCGTGCATGTATGTCCATGCATGTATGTCTTAGTATATGTGTGCATTTGGATGTCTATGTGTTTGCACATGTTTTATGTTTTATATGTTTTATTGTATGCCGCCCCGAGTCCTGTCTGGAGAGGGAGCGGCTAATAAATTTAAATTTATTATTATTATTTATTATTTTCCAACTGAGGATTCTGATGGAAAAGGTGCTGTCTAGTCAGTGGTGGGTTCCGGATCCCATTCCAACCTGTACAGTTGGAACAGGCCCGGTGTTGTCCACATGGATGCGTGCAGCACATGTGCACACACGCGCAGCGCACACATGCATCTTATCACTTCCGCGAGCCTCCACGATGCTCCAGCTGCTCAGCGGAGCATCGCGCAGGCACCGTACACACCATGTGTGTGCGCAGAAGCGCAGAAGACTTAAAAGACCGGTAAGGACCTCAGGCAGGTGGGTGGGCCCTCCGGAGCACCAACAGTGTCCAGTGTTCCGGGCAGGCTCCGATACATCTGTACCAGGGCGTACCACCTGCAACACACCACTGTCTCTAGTATACATTCTGTCCCCTATGAGCTTGCCTTTTTTTCATTACATTTACAGATGACAAAGGGTGGGAAATACTGCCAACATTTCAGAGGAGAGGCTCCAATGTTCAGTGGGATCTTGACTGATTTTAACATTGGGCTTCATTTGACAAAATTCTGTTCAATTTCAAGAAAACTGTAAGGTTCTGCATTTGAGTGGGATGAAGAGATGCAAAAGTATAAGATAAACAATATCTGGTTCAAAAGTAATATTTGAAAATAAACTGGGTGTCCTAGTAGACCAGAGGTGGGTGCTCCCAGTTCGGCCCGGATCAGGCAAACCGGTAGTAGCAGCGGTGTGAAGCTACGCCCACCCGCCTGGACGCTTCTGCACATGCGCAGAAGTGTTGCACGTGCACACGAACGAACTGGTAGTAAAAAAATTGGAAACCCACCACTGTGGTAAACCACAGATTAAGCATGAGCCTATAGTATGTTTCAGCTGCCCAAAGGTGCTATGGAACCTGGGACTGTACCAATAAAAATACAATTTGAGATCCTAGGAAGTGACAGTTCCACTCCCTTCTGGTTACCATAATTAGTTCTCATAAAAACTTAGCCAAACTTGACAGAATAACAGACTAGGAAGGAACCTTGGAGGTCTTCTAATTCAACCCCCTGCTCAAGCGGAAACCATTCCAGACAAATGATTGTCCAATCTCTTTTTTAAACCTTCCAAGGTTGGAGCACCTACAGCTTCTGGGGGCAAGTTGTTCCACTGATTAATTATTTGAGCTGTCAGAAAAGTTCTCCTTGTTTCTAGGTTGATTCTCTCTTTGATTGGTTTCCATCCATTGCTTCTTGTCCTTCCTTGACCTGCTTAGAGCAGCCCAACAAGCAAGAGTTTGGGTAAATAGAGCCAACCCCTCTGCCTCCTTGCTTTCTCTAAAATTTAAGTGTTCACAGACTGTGCCATTTCTGAATAAAAGGGTTCCTTTCTCAGAGCACTCTGTTAAGAGATCATCTTAAGAACTGAAGTTGATTGCAATAACTTAGTCCTTCCTTCCATTTATCGATTTGAATGTGAGGAGCTATGACTGCCTTTATCCTTTGGCAGGATTTGAAATAAGCAATCCACACCAGAGCAGAGGTGGGTTCCTACCAGTTCGGCCCGGTTCGGCTGAACCGGTAGTGGTATGGCGGCCTGGGTCACTGGAACCGGCAACAACCCAGGCCTGCCATGCCCCTGAACCAGTTCCCCGGTTGCTGCCGTCATCGCTGCCATCTTGTTTTTGAGTTCTGTCCATGTGCAGAACAATTTTAATTGAACTGCGCACAGTGCGCATCCATGAGCAAACTGGCAATAAAGCCAGCCAGAACCCACCCTTGCACCAGAGAGGCCAATGATGAAAGAATACTTCTCAAGTCAGAATAGGCAAGTCATGGTCATCCATCCATGATTTCCTGAGGAATGAGAATATTACCATTATACATTTCTATAGTCAGAATATAATCATACGTAATGCGGTATATTCCCTTCAGTGCCTGATTAAAATCTTTTGTAAGTGATTTTAAGTTAATTGGGGGGACCTGGATATTGTATGTGTTTTCTTCTTTCTCCTTGCTTCAGTTGGTGTGAATTTTAATTATCTTAAAGCAGGACTCCCTTTGGATTTGTTAATGGGCTTGACACCTCATTCTGGTTTAAAGGGCAATATAAAAATATTGCTAATAGTGTGAATCTGCTCTGAGAAAGGCTGTTAAGGAAACAAGTTTTAAAGACTGAAAGTCAAAATTAGGTCTTAGATTTCATAATTAAAGGAGACCAAGGAAGAGGAGTATTATTATTATTATTATCTGTTCAGAACAATGTGAAGTCACAGCTGCTAGTTCTTTAGCCTTCATACCAGAGGTGGGTTCCTACAAGTTCGGCTCAGAACAGCCGAACCGGTAGTGGTTTGGCGACCTGCGTAGCTGGAACCGGCAGCGGCCCAGGCCTGCCACGCCCCCCGAACTGATTCTCCTATTGGGCTGAGATCTTGATTTGGGGTTCTGTGCATGCGCGAAATTTTTGTGTGCACCAAACCGGCAGTAATGCCAGGACTAACCCACCCCTGCTTCATACCCATAAAGGTCTTTTCAAGAACCTAGGATGTGGTAACGTATCGTTTATTATATTTTTCCCGTAAGATGCTCAACAAAAGTGTTTCTGGTTTTAGATCTATATGTTGCCTTATCATTTTTTCCAACCATGTATGTATTTTTGCCCAATATTCTTTTGTCTTTGGGCATGTCCACCACATATGATAGTACGAATCTGGTGTCTAGTTACATTTCCAACATTTAGCAGACATGTCCTTGAACATCTTTGCCAATCTTGTCAGTGAAAAACATTTTTATAAATATTTCATTTATATGCAATTGACATTGTTAGTTTATAATTCTTATCCCACATTTCTGCCATTTATTTAACATGTTTGTTTCCTTACTGTGTGTTCTGCCTTGGACTTTGGATCATGCCTCTTCAGTTGTTTGCCTTGCCTTGCCTTGTGGATTTCCTTTGTCTTGGAACTTGCTTTTGCTTTGGGAACTTGCTTTGGTCTAGTGGACTGGACTTGCCTTTGTCTTGAAGACCAGTGTTGGCTTCATTTGAGTAGCCTATGGAACTCATTGGGGTTGAGCTGGTACCGGCATGGGGAATTGCTGGAGAATACCAATGCAGGTTCACAAGCCTTAATAAAGACTCCTTACACCTTTGGGGTGTGTGTGTGTGCGTGCGTGCGTGTGTGTGTGTGTGTGTGTGTGTATTCTGAGCTAGGGTTCCCAAAAGCACGAAGCTGACTCCTCGTCCCAATAAAACCCCTTTTATTTAGTTTAAAGTGAATTCCTCTCCAGCAAAGTCCCGGCCAACAGTCTTTCAAGAGATTTCACAACTACAGACCTTTATCAGGCTTGGAGAGCTGCCAGGCCGATATCTTCCAAATGCCACACTGTAGCAGACAATACTTGGCAAAAGGTCAGGAACAGATCTTCACTCTAATGAATTGAACTAATTATCTCCTGCAAACTCCCCTCCCCTTTCACTCCTTTTTATTTCCTATGGGAGGGGCCATTCACCATCCATCTGTGGCTTTACTCCCGAGTTGACCCTTGTTCCTTAGCTGTTTCTTTCTCCTGGCAGCTCTGCACATGCGCACACTGGGAAAAGGCTCCAGCTGTTCTTCTGCCCCACTGATGTCTGACTACGAAGGCAGCTGATAACTGTCAGACGGCCTTGGCCCCATCTCTGCCTCTGATGCAGAGCCCTCATCAGAGCCTTCCCCAGACTCCAGCACAGGTACATGTTCCTCCCCAACCTCCTCCTCACTGTGTGAGTCTGACATCAGATCTGCTGGCTGTTGGCGGGCCACAACAGTGTGCACACAGAGAGCATCCAGCTCTCTGCTCTGCAGCAGTAAAACCACCCAAATGCCCACTATAAACTTCCACATATCTAGGACTTCTCTCCTGAAAAACTGCCCGAGGCAAACATCAGCATCCCAAGATTTCCTTTCCAAGATGCTTGTTGAGAAATCAGATATCATTAATTTGGAAACAGAAGCTCAGCTGGATCAGTCACTTTAACGTGGTATTTATTTTCTTTTTAAAATGAGCTTTTAAATTGTACTGGCTGCTGGGCTTGTTTCTGCATTGCCTTCAGAAGCCTCCATTTTGCATAAACTCTATAAACACCTGTCAGATGAGCATCAGGGAGAGGTTTGGAAGAGCCATTAGTCCCGAGTGTTGGACAGGCCAGCAAACTTATTTTACTAGCTGAAGTCTATTAATGCCTTATTAGGGTTTCTTATATGTCTCCACTAATAAGAATAACCTTGGGGAGCAAGAGCAATTTATCCCCACCTCTAGCTTACACAACTTGTCATTGTCGGTGTCGTTTGCTAACCCCCTTTGGATTCCTTTTTCAGCTCAGTAGAGGTGTCCTCCTCTCAAATACATTATTTCAACTTGACAGAATCTAAACAGAGCAATTACACAGCCCAATGTAGACTGAAAAGGTTGATCACTAAAGCTAAATCCTGCATTGTCACTCTAATGCACTTGGCTAAAGCCTGGGCTTGAGGGAATGGGGAGGACAAGGCAGGCGGGTCAGTGAATGAACAGATTTGTCAAGCTTGTGAATGCAAAGTTAGCCAAGAAAGTAAGAAGAGGGGGGAAAGGGGGGGGATGTTGCTGGAAA
Organism: Natrix helvetica; assembly: GCF_964273705.1. Lineage (NCBI taxonomy): Eukaryota > Metazoa > Chordata > Lepidosauria > Squamata > Natricidae > Natrix > Natrix helvetica. The sequence continues at coordinate 338,161,549 of NC_138548.1, forward strand.
TGATGCACACATTGCAGCGAGGCGATAAAAAAATGTACTGCTTTCATGTCATTGCCATGATGCGAACAGCTCATGGATCATAGGTCATACTGGCTTCAAACACCCTTTCTGGGTAGCCTCCACCACCACCCCTTCAAATCATGATACCAAAGTTAGAAGGCACAAGTGCATTTTCTATCTTATTAGAGTCAGTTTGGTTCAGTGGTTAAGGCCCCAGGTTAGAAAGAGGGAGACTGTGAGTTCAAGTCCCACCTTAGCCATAAAAAGCCAACTAGATGACCTTACTTAGGCCAGTCAGTCTCTTTCTCTCTCTCTCTCTCAGACCAAGACACTTCACAGGGTAGTTGTTGTGGGGGAAATAGAAAAAGAAAACTTAGTTCACTCCTTTGAGTTATTTGTAAAAATAATAAAAGAGGGATAGAAATAAATATAATAAATAATTTAGTAAACAAAACAAAAAGTATGTAAACCATAAGGTGAAGTTTCCTTCAAGTCAAATATGGCCTTTGATGATCAACTATCCATATCTCTCTCTCTTTCTCTTTCTCTCTTTCTCTCTCTCTCCTTCCCTCCCTCTCCCTCCTTCCCTCCCTCCCTCCCTCGCTCTCTTCCATCTACAGTATCTATCTATGTACTGATTGTCTATCTACTTATTTTTTAAAAATAATTTTTTTATTTTTAATTTTCAAAACAAACACAACACATCCTTCTTTACATACTGTAGAAAGTGTATCAGTTGGTTACAAAAGGCTTTCGTGCATCTCTTCCACCGTCATCAAGTATAGTTCATATTAACTCTAATATCTTAACTCAGATGTTTATACATATTACCATCATCATATCTCCACTTTTATTTGACTATGATTGTTTAAATGTCCTTCATCATAAAATATGCCAAAATTTAATACATAACCACATACTGGCATTTCATTTACTATTTCTAAAATCCTCCATTAACACTGAATCCTTATATCCTATTCTAGCTAAACATCCATAATATTTAATAACAAAGTTTTCTAATCCTCCTTTCCAAATCACTGTTTATAATTTACATCCAGTTCCCTTATGTTGTACCCATACCTGTATAAACGTTGTTATGATTGTCCCTCCTTTATTTAACTAGATCCTGCATCATAACATTTCCCCCCTAATAAGACTTAACTGTATCTAACTTAGTTCTTTTTTATTAACCTTTATATATATAATCCAAAAGGATTTCTAATCTTCCTTTCATGGGTACCATTCAATATTCATATCCAATTATTACTTATCATAACACAATTGTATACATTATTATCATTATCAATTATTTATTTAACTATATATATTGTCACTAAATTTCACTAAGTTTAACTAGTTTTAAATTATACTCATCCATCTATCAACCTGTATCTTTCCAGTTGCAAAACAGTCTCATATCTTCTGCATTTGTGGTGTCAGTCCTCTAATCATCTCCTTAATCAACTTTGTATGGACTCCTCTTAGCAACTCCTTGCTTATAAAATCTCTCATGTAATTTCGATGCCCTTCTTCTGTTTCCTTAATCAGCTTATCTTTAATTGTCGGTAGTGTTATCAATGATATTGCTAATAAAATGTCTCTCTTTAAATCCATAAATTATTTTGTTTTTTTCTTCTTCTGTATCTTGCCATCTGGGGTAGATTTCCCCTCCATTTAATTCCTCTTTCAATAGTCCACTCTTTCCATTTTCAGAGACAAACCAATCACCATAAATATCAGCAATTTTAATTTCTTTATATTCATTTTCCTCTTTGATTTTTAGGATTTTAACCACCACTTTTTCCACTTGATAAACATCTCCAACTTCTTCATCATATTTTGCTGCTAGCTGCTCTAAGTCTTCCAACTTCTTCTCTAGCCTCTCATATGTGTTTGATAATTTCTGTACTTCTGAGAATATCTTTTGCAGACTTAAAATTTCTTTCTGCTGTTGAAATTGTGCCATTATCTCCAGCTAACAAACACTGCTGCTCTAGCTTGGAAGATTTTAACAAGATTAAGCATAGATTCACAATAACGTTTTCTTTTCGCCTTTCTCTGGTTAAAAATATACTTCAAAGAGACATCTGTATGCTTTTGTTCTTATCACTCTCTATAAACAAGCCGTGAGACCTCTATAAACAAGCTGTGAGACCTTTATTGTATATTATAATGAAGCCATTTCAATTAGTTGATTCCCCTGTATAACCTGAGGATGATGGTCCTTTCTATACTCTCTCCTGTTGAATTCTTCCATGGTTTAATGAAAGCTGTTATTTTTTAGGAAAACTATAAAGAGCTGGCTTGGTCAACATACCTTGAAAATTAGAGTAATATCCAGTATGGGATCATATTTGAATTCTAGCATATTTGTTAAATTTTAAGATATAGAATTTTATATATACTGTAGTATAAATTCTATTTTTTTCATTTATTGTTTAAAATATATATATTTTTGTGAGCCATCCAGAGTTTATTTTAAGTGTGTGGAATAAAAAAGATGATAGATAGGTATACAGTAGATAAATGATAATAGATAGATGATAGATAGATAGATAGATAGATAGATAGATAGATGATAGATAGATAGATAGATAGATAGATAGATAGATAGATAGATATAGACAGAGAGACAGACAGAAAGACAGGTAGAGAATAAGTAGATAGACAGAGGAGGAGCCAATGTTGCGATGAGACGACATACAATCTCAATGCTCTGAGATCGTCGTCGATACTTTTGCTGCTGGGTGGTCCAAACGGACCTAAACCGTCCCACAGAGACGGTGAACAGGAAGAATACATCTTGCTGATCACAGGGACATCCCAAAGTCCCTGATCGATCCAAGATAAGTTCTTCAAGCCGGCGACAAAAAATACAGCCATTAGGCTGATGAAGTCAGGGTGGCTCCAAAACTGAAGGATACAGAAAGAGAGAGTGTTTCCAGCTGGTGAAGAATTTTTACCATTTTAAAAGAGACTGCCTATAAAAAACTTAAAATTAATTTAAATTGGAGAACAGAAGAAATAAGTGGCAGAATTAAATTTGGAATGGTTTTGGACAGTGGGTTATCTTACTTTTTAAATGCTATCTTCATGGATGGAATTTATGCAAGCCTTTTAAAATGAATGGATTAAGTTTTCTTCTTCTATTTTTTTCTTTTATTATTCTTTGTAACCTATGGACTAAAATTCTCCTCTTTCATTACTGTGGGTGTTCTTCTAACTCATTCAAGAATCAGACTTTTTTTTTAAACTTGAAATGCAAAAAAGATACAAAAAGAAACAAAGAAAATTGCAACAATAACACTGCTATTCAGAGGCTGGAGGTTTGTGTATTGGAAATGAAACACTCTTACATTTTTCACTGATTATCCTGGCTTGGCACTCCAAGGTCTCACAGCTTGTTATTTATGCTGTTGGGATAGCTTTTACCAAGTTCACAGTGTTATCTTCCCTTTGTACCTAAAAACCCAACATGCTATCAACATTTTTCCTCAATTCTGAAAGCACAATTCTTTGGAACAGACTAACTAGGCTTTATACTGCCTACCAGTATTTCCAAAAATAATTTGTTAAAATATTCAGGAGATACATGGGAACAAGGTCAGCCAATGAATAGGCATAGCAACTAAGTCAGCCAATGGGAGCTTAAATAGGTCTGAGTCTGTGCAAAGATTTGAGACAGAAAATTAAGCAGTCTGCTGCTCTGAGAAGTAAACTAGCAGTCTGTCTGGGCTTGTCTGTTGAAATGAAACCAACTGCTTGTGTTTGTCTGTAACTCTCCTGCCTTGTGTTTACTTGGAAAAACCACCTGTTGATATTGTACATTTATTCATCTATTCTTATGTATATAAAGAAGTTAATGAATCCTGCATCAGTTATCAGTGTGTGCTTCTGGATTTGAATTTATGCAACAAAGTCTGACACAATTTAGCTTTGACGGTTAGTTGACTAGAGTCATGTATTAGAAGTAGTAATAATAAACTCTTCTGTGCTTTGATCTCACAACAAATGTTATTTGCATTTGGCAGAACCTGAAAGCTTGACTCTACTGCTTGGCCTGGGTCCCAGACAGGGACTTGCTATATTAGGGATGGCTGCCTGGGTAGAAAAGACCCCCGCCTCCAGATTGTCCATCATCTTCATTTTCATCATCATCTTTAGCTTTTCTAATTTTAATTAGACACACCTGTTCTACCTCATTTTTTAACATTCCATTCATATATAAGGGTACCTATCCTTAGTAACCATGACTATTCCATTCCGAGTGGGGTCCCATGTCCTAGCCCTCCCCTTGAAATCCTCTATCCTTCCATCTTAGATACACAGTCCTGTGTTTCACGGACATATATCGTAACTCCTCCCAATTTGCCTTTTAGAGGCCACTGGTTAAACCTTCAAGATCATCTCAATGTCCCAGAATCATCCCTCCCTACTTGCTTTTTAAGAGGTCTTTGGTCGTGCCCTTTCTCCTGGTACATTCACCCTCATGTTCTTATCACGTATGCCAGATCCACCCCTGGTTGTCCTTTTTTTATCTCTACCTTTCACCTGGAACCTCGATGCTTGTTACCATTCCCCTCCCCGGGGTAGGCATCCTAGTCAGGGTGGCGTTTTCTAGTACTTCTTTATTTTTTATTATGTTGTAAGTCACCCAGACTTGCTGTATAAGTAAGATGAGTGGCATAGAAAATAAGGTAAAGGTAAAGGTTCCCCTTGAACATATGTGCTGGTTGTTTCTGGCTCTAGGGGTGATGCTCATCTCTGTTTCAAAACCGAAGAGCCAGCGCTGTCCGAAGATGTCTCTGTAGTCATGTGGCTGACACGGCTAAATGCCAAAGGTGCATGGAACGCTGTTACCTTCCCACCAAAAGTGGTCCCTATTTTTCTACTTGCATTTGTTATGTGCTTTCGAACTTCTAGGTTGGCAGAAGCTGGGACAAGTACTGGGAACTCACTCCATTACGCAGCACTAGGGATTCGAACAGCCGAACTGTTGACCTTTCTGATCGACAAGCTCAGCATCTTAGCTACTGAGCCACCACATCCCTATAGAAAATAAACAAACAAAAATTGATGCATCTTTTGAGAAAGCTGAAAGGGCAAGATGATAATATTCTTGGCACTGTCAGTTCCGGCTGCCATTCGAAGGGGACAACTGGGCCAGCTGCCAAGACTCGTGCTTACCAGATGGAGACTTCCCTTCTCCACAAGCAGTCCAGCTCAGAACTCCACAAAGCTCATCATGATTGACTGCCAGGAGGTTTCCACTGAGAACATTCCATGCAGGTAACTGATCAGGTGGTATTGCAGATAGGGCCCCATCGGGAGGTCCTGTGTTTTGTAATGTTTCCAAACATAACAGAGGAGATTTTACTAAGCCTGGCATGGTTGGACAAATGGGGACCCACAATATGGTGGGGTGGTGGTTGTAGGCATCTCAGAATAGGCCTCGGTTTGGAACCCCCCTCGGTCCGGACCCACAATATGGTGGTGGTGGTGGTAGTAGGCATCTCAGAATAGGCCTCAGTCCTGACCCCCCTCCTCATGAGGCACAAACCACAGCCCAGGGCACAGTGGGATTCCGAGCTACAGTGCCATCACTGGCTGTTTTAATTAACCCTTCGGAACCTGACAGGCACTTAAGACTATGCTGTATGATGCAAGTTATATTGTTTGTGGCAAACCACTTCTTTATCACAGCGAAGAAAACTGTATCAATGCCTCTTTAGGAATGGATCTCAACTTTTTATTTCATAAATGTCATAATTAATATTATGTAGCCATTCTTATGAGCAGAGAAGCAAATATAGGCTGCAGGAGTATGTGATGACATCTTCCAACAAAGAAAGGAAATCACGCTACTTAGGAGGGCTGCCTATAACTGTTATAGATTATCTCATGCCACATAGGAAGAGTCTGCAGATACCCAAATGTAATGTGAGAATTAGTAGGTAGCATTTTTTTTAAAATGGAACTCGTGTTTTCCAGAATGACTGATATTGAGTTGTATGTGTAGAACACCACTTTGTGTTCTCTTTGAATTGCAAGTAACTTTGAAAGTACGAAGGACCTCAAAATGTTGCATATTTTAAATTAGGAATGGGAAAACTCTGAAACCACATTGTTTAAAAAAAAATAAGGAGCAGGAGGGATGATGCCAAGAGAGATTAAGAGTGGTGACTCTCAGAATACTTAACACACCTTTTGATCCCCCCCCCCCCTTTTGGGGTTATTTTGCCTTCTTTTTTCCCCATGGCAGAAATCAGCTGGAACTGATTTCAGTTCCAGATGCTACCAGTATTTGCCCAACAGCTACCAAATTTCTGTCCTGCAACCCCTGGGTATGCGGGGGATTGAAAAGTGGGAATACGAAACCTCAGATATTCATTTCTATTCCTTTTCCACCATCATTTTCATATATTGTCTCAAGAAACGTGATCCCAGGCCACTCAGACATGTACAAAGAGAAAGAACAGAAGGTTGTGGATCAAAGTACAAATTGTTATTCTCTTTGTTCAGGAGAACAATTACTAAAATCCATTTGTCGGTAAATGTGCCTTGTCTTGTAAATGACTGGGTCATTAGCCTTAACAATGTCAGCAGGTTGTCACTATCCAATTCAATTAAACAACTGACCAGAATACATCTTAAAAAAATATTTTACCAAAAAAAAGGGACTATAATAATACCATCACTTTTGTGCATATTGCATTCAACAATATTTCAATTCGACATATAGAAATAAGGGGATAAAGCTAATCTATACTATATTCAAAGTGGAGAGGTGCAGACACATCCCAAAAGGAGATAAGCAGAAATTGGTGAGATGTGAGAAAAATGAAATGGAATATATCCAACACATCAGTAATACATGTGCTAATTCCTTGGTTCACCAAGGGAAAAGAAGATGATAACACATAAATTATTATGCTGGCTGGGAGCAGTGCATTTCAGAGTAATTTGTTTGAAAGGATAAAACATGATTTAATTTTCTCTATACATTGACACCGTGGTATGCAAGATCTTATCCAGATTACCTTATGCCACAAACAGAGAAGGAAATATCGAGATATCCATGCTAGACATGACTACAGAGAGCAAATGAAAACATTGTAATCGTATGAGAGTAAAGCAGGTGAGAATGAACAGAAATGTGGAAGGGGGTCCTGTGAATACACTAAACAAAATGTAAATTCCCTCATCACAGTTTGATTCGGAATTGGAATAAACATCCCTAACACAGCATTGTCCATCATGTTGATTGAAAGGAATAGTTCAATGTTTCTAGAGAGCATCAGTTTGGGCAAGTCAGAATATGACTTTTTGTTCTGACCTTCTAGATCTGCAATTTTTATTCATTCTTGAAACAGAAGACCCCAATATCAAGTACCCATCGTTCATTTTTTTCTCCCTGTCTTCCCATTCTTATTTTGCATTTCTTGAGTGATGGTGTCATTCTTTTTACCCCTTTCAGATAGATGCAAGTAACATGGCCTTAGTCACAGTACAGTGTGAGATCAGAACTGTATGCTCAAAAACACTGATTTACAAAATGATATGTTTGCCTAATGAGATCAAGTCTAGTCAAGTATGAATGCATGAAATCACAGATAACAAGGACCAATCAAGATGCACAAGACTATACAAACTTTTAGATTCACTCAAACTCTTCATCAGACAAAATGTTACAAAAAGAAGGCGATATAGGGGGGGAAAGTCTGAAAATTAGGCCAGATATTTCAGTCTATCTATAGTCCATCTCAGAAAAAAAAGGTAACTGCAATCTTAAAACTATTCATTTCCAACATGCACATCTTTGTGATTCTCTTATGCTTTGTATTTATAAAAATCCTCATGGAAGATATTTTTGTCCCATCTTGAAAGTCCTAAATTCAATTTCCTGCATCTATAGATAAGATTAGAAAACAGGTTCGCCTGGTACATCAGTTGCGCCCCTTCCTGGATCAGGATGCTCTGTGCACAGTCACTCATGCCCTCGTCCTTTCTCGCCTGGACTACTGCAATGCTCTCTACATGGGGCTGCCCTTGAAGAGCACCCGGAGGCTTCAGCTGGTCCAGAATGCAGCCGCGCGGGTTGTCATGGGGGTACCTAGGTGCTCCCATGTTACACCCCTTTTAGGCGGCCTGCACTGGTTGCCGGTTGTTTTCCGGGTGCGATTCAAGGTACTAATTATGACCTTTAAAGCGCTCCATTGCTTAGGCCCAGGGTACCTGCGAGACCACCTACTGCCACCAGTAGCCTCCCACCGTCCAGTACGATCCCACAGAGTTGGCCTCCTCAGGGTGCCATCGGCCAGACATTGTCAGCTGGTGACCCCCAGGGGGAGAGCCTTCTCTGTGGGAGCGCCTTCCCTCTGGAATGAGCTGCCCCCGGAGCTTCGCATAATCCCTGACCTCCGGTCCTTCCGACGCACCCTAAAAAGTTGGCTTTTCCAGCAAGCCGGCCTGGCCTGTTAATTTTAACTCATTTTTTAAATGTATTGTTCCATAAATTCGATTTGGTTTTTTTTTTTTTTGGGATATATATTTAATTTCTTTTTAACTTTAGGGATGCGTGTTTTTTAATGTTGTACGCCGCCCTGAGTCCTTTGGGAGAAGGGCGGCATATAAATCCAATAAAAAACAAACAAAGAAACAAAACAAACAAAACAATTCCAACTGAAATCATTCAGAGTTGCCACAGGATACTACTTCGACCGTTCTTATTTAGCTTTTGTAAGAACTTACAGAATGCTAAGCATACATTTAGGTGCATAATTTGTGTGAAGTTAAAAGTTTCTGACAAATATGGATGGTACGGGTGTTCCATCATTTTGTCCCACATGAAGTGAAACCCCTTTTTCTGATAGTCACTAGCATCCCATCTGAAGCGGGGTGGTAGAGGTTCAAACGGGCAGATGGGGCTTTCTAAAATCAAAGCCATTTCAGGATTGTGTGCCTCCATCCAAATAGAGCTCTATGGCTGTGTGAAGAGCCAATCCAATGGCATCGTGCCTTGTGAGGGTATTCCCAAACTTCTGAGGACTAGTTAGCAAAAATATGCAAGAGAATAGTTTCAGTATCAGGTCCTACATGTTGGATTTCCTGCTCCTAAAAGTTATTTTGAGTTTCTCTGGTTGAAAACAAGCCTTCTACAATACATGTGGATTCCACTGTGTAGTGCATTTGCTTTCTTGAGTCATCAATCCTTGATGAAGTTTTGCTCTGATAATTTTATCTATTGATAGGATTTTTTAATGTCTGTTTTTATGTTACATTAGCAACTTGAAGTACCTTTTTTTCCAGGAGAAAAGGAAAAAGCATAATGCAAAAGTTTGCGTTACTATAAAATACGAAGAGATTTTCAGTATTTCACACATAGATACACAAAGGTGGTAAGTTTGAGTGGAAGAAATAATTCCTCTGAATTGAGAAAGAGGGAGTTGTTCTTACTCTTTTTCATAATTTGTATTTACAATCTGGGGACAGAAGGTGTAAGTATACATTTTGGCAAGAATGTTCTTCTTGCCCAAGGCAACTGCTAAGCTTTATTTATTGATTTTTATTCTGTTCTGTCATGTCCGATTCTCAAAGAGTGCCTGGACAAATCCCTGCAGTTTGCGTGGCAAAGTTTTTCAGAAATAGTTTGCCATTGCCTCCTTTCTAGGGCTAAATGAATGTGACTGGCTCAAGGTCACTAAGCTAGCTTCGTTTCAAGGCAGGACAAGAACTCATAGTGTCCCAGTTTCAAGCCTTATGCCTTAACCACTACATCAAGCCAGGGGTGGGCTTCAAAAATTTTAGCAAGGGGTTCTCTGCCCGGTTGCTAGGTGGGTGTGGCCATGGTGGGCCTGGCCTACTCAGCCTCCTGCACCATGGGGGGGGGGGAGTTTTTGCCCACCCTGATCTCCGGAGGCCTTCCTTGAGCCTCTAAGAGGGCAAAAACGGCTTGCCAGGCTCCAGAGGCCTTCCCAAACTTCTGGTAGGCCCATTTTTCACCCTCCTCAAACTTAGGTGTGTGCTCTGCATTTACCTGCATCCAAAACGAACTGCGTGGGGACTCCTGGGAGGGGAGGGGTGGAGTGGCCGGGGCCAACCAGGAATGAGATTTGGGGGTTCTCCAAACTGCACAGAATCTTAGCTAGGGGTTCTCCCAAACCCCTACAAACCCCCAGCAGCCCACCCCTCATCAAACTACCTCTATTCTCTATTCTATTCTCTCTCACTCTCTCTCTCTTTAGCTTACTACACTAACAGTCACTTTCATAATAAACTGCAGTAATTAAAACCGCAAATGTAGAGGTGAATCAGATTTTTTTTTTAAAGACAAAACTAAAAAAATCTTTACTCAGGTGCCAATGAGAGAAAAAAAAATTAATTCTAACGATGGACACCAATACGAAGAAGACCCTGCCGTAGAGAGAATCAATGAAAGGAGGGATTTTCAAAGCTAACATATTATCCAGTTCCTCTTTAAGACTATGGTGGTTTGTAGTAGCTCTTCTTTAGAACCACGGCTGTGTATGGGGAAATAAATATAACCCGTCTAAGCTGAAACAAAAATCTGGATAGCGATAGAATGTTTGTAAAGATGTAATGACTTATTTTGACAGATGAATGCACTTAGGCACTATAAGGCTTTTTAAACATTATTCTTCTATTTGCATATTATGATTCTAGGGATACATACTGTATATAATGAGCTGTATAGAGATAAACAGGAAAAATAATATGTTAATCTACAAAAATGTTACTACAATAGCACAACCGAATGTTGTGCACACATTACTAAATTCACTAAAATAGAGAAAAATGTCAGCCATACCATTCATCTTCCCATCATCTTTTTTTTTCAAATTAAAAAAAAACACATTCAAATACGCTAGGTGAAGAGATATTTTTAGATGGCAGTACCTATATAAAATATTTGTGCATTTTCTCTGTATATCTATCGTCTCTGTTTTGAGAGCTGAATTTGATAGCACAGTTATCAAACTATCCAAAGAGCTTTGGATTCTCAATGTTGGGGTGAACTGAGAGAGATTCACTTCTCATTTTGCAGTTAATAGCCCAAAATCAGATCATCTTTGAGCAGTCCCACTGTGTATGTTAGAGCTTTCTTCTCTTCATTTTTTCTTTTGACATATACTCATTTGTTTAAATAAAAATATACCTCCTCTGTGTTTTGTCAAATCACCCGCTTGAGCTAAAGGTGCTCATTACTCAGGAAAGGATAGAAGGAACAGGCAGTAATATTGGGTCAAAGCAAAAAGTTTATTGTCAGACTTCTATATTTCTGGTCTTCTGAGTACTCAGGAAAAATTAAATGATTCTCTTTAAAAGCAGTGTCTTCATCCATTGTATCAGGATGAAGGGTTTCAGTAACCTACTAACGTTATCTAAGGAGCAATAATTCGCTCTAAAGAAAAGAAAGGCATAGGGTTTTTCCCTCCCTTTGATGATGTTCAATTTTTACCAAATGTTTCACCATTGTTTGGAGAAAAATGAGAACTGTTCTCTGGACCATTAGAACTTACTAGAATGTTTCCACCAGGGCTGCTTGTACAGAGCACCAATCCATGAGGAAAATTTGAAGCTGAAGTTCAGGCTATGATGAAAGGCAAAAGTAATCCAAAGAAAAACACAAATAAATCGACATTTACAATGCATGTTAGATGGAGCAGAATCCTGGTCTTTGTCATTCCATTATGAATTTTGAGTTTGTTAGCTATCCTTCATACCCTGTGGTCTTTGTTTCCTAGGAGGAACCTGTTTTAACCTGTTTGCACTGGCACCTTGAAGAATAACCAATTTTATCATCACAAAAATATCCATGGATCGTATCAAATGAGCATAGCACATTCTCGTGAGGAAAGTTTATCATCTACAGTATTGAGTGAGGGAAGGAAGGATAAAAATGGTGAACGTAGGAATGACTGCTTTGTGGATGAGGAAAAAAAATAGACAAGTCTGTAGCCAGTCGCAGACCAATCATCATCTTAGCTAACAGGTTTAACCGGGAGTGAAGCATATCTTGCCTAGCCAAAAGGAGGGAAGCAGACTGGATTCAGAGGAGAGGAGGAAGGAAGGAAGGGAAGGGAAGGGAAGGGAAGGAAGGAAGGAAAGAAGGAAGGGGAAGGGAAGGGAGGGAGGGGAAGGGAGGGGGTGAATGGAAGGGAAGGAAGGAAGGAAGGGGAAGGACAGGGAAGGAAGGAAGGAAGGAAGGAAGGAAGGAAGGAAGGAAGGAAGGGGAAGGGAAGAGAAGGAAGGGGTGGGTGGGGAGGGAGGGAGGGAAGGGAAGGATGGAGGGAGGGAGGGGAGGAAGGAAGGAAGGATCAAGATGCTGATGAGAAAGAAAGAGAAGAAAAAAACAGTATGAGGTAGAGATTATGGCCATGTGTAAAGGATACGATTATTGTGGTTTAGTACATATGTGTCTTTAGGAATGAACTGCTTGTGATTGTTCTTGTGAAGAAGCCCTCAACCAACTCTGCAGAATACACATTGAGCTTTACTTCATTCAGGTCAACAGTTTCAAGTTATAAAAAGCTCCTGCTGTTGTATACTGTCCGAGAGTCTTTCCCTGCTTCATAAGGATGCCACTAAAACTTACAGAAGTTTGCTTATTTTTATTTCATTTAATCAACATATTTGTATGCTGCAGCAATCAAAAACAACTCTGGCTGGCTGGCATATGGTTCACTGTGGGAGATGAGATTGTTTTTAGATTGGATATCCAGGTAGGAGGGAAGTCAACCCTTGGAAGCCCATTGCTGATCAAAGGTTTAGCAGCCAGCATGTTGGGAATAAATTCTCAGAGAGCTAAAAAAGAAAAGAAAAAACCCTGCTTGGGAAAGTCTTTAGGGGACCTGGCTCTCAAACTCAGAACCTGCTTTTTGTGTTTGAGCGGAGGCTACTGTGAGGTCATTTTGGAGGCCTTCTTTCCATGTTCTCATGGTCTCAAATCAAACAGTTGCATCTCATGGAAAGGACCTGACCAAGAACATTGAATTGATACTTACACATCATTGCTGGCTGTCCAGAAGGAGGTGAGCTTTTCATGAGATATTTTTGCCTTCAGAAACCCACAATGTGTTATTCAGCATCGAGTTGTATACAGTATATCTTGTTGAGCAGAGGTAGTATTCAGCCGGTTCTCTCCGGTTCAGGTGAACTGGTAGTGGCAGCTGCAGGAGGCTCTGCCCACCCAATCTGACATCATGCGCACATGTGCAGAAGGCAGTGCGCATGCACAGACACGGTGCATGCGAGCACACACTCACATTTGTGAACCGGTAGGGAAGGTAAGTGAATCCCACTGCTGTGGCTGAGGCAGAGTCTACAGAGAGCCATTTCTTGCTTTGCATTCTTCAGCAGCAAACATCCGGGGTCAGCCTTAAGGCTGGCACCCATGCTGACATCTTTTCAATACCAGGCAAAGGGTTTTGTTCTATTTTCCCTCTCTCTCCCTCTCTCCCACCCTCCCCCTCTCTCCCGCTCTCTCTCTCCCACTCTCTCTCCCTCCCTCCATCTCTCTCTCCCTCCCTCCCCCCCTCTCCCCCTCTCCCTCCCCCTCTCTCCCTCCCTCCCTCTCTCTCGCTCCTCTCTCTCTCTCTCTCAGGCATTTTTTAATGACAGAATAGGTTTTCCCCCTCTTTTGATTGTTTTTTTATGCTGCCCTGCCATCTACTGTTTTAGACTTTATTGCTGCTGTTGTTTTAGGGCCGATTCTTTATTACTGTATTTCTGTTTTTTATTGTAAAGCCACCCTGGGAAAACAAGGGCATGAAGAAACCTTAAATGAATAAATGAAAAGCATTAGTCCTCACAATTTGCTCATAAAAGCTCAAGTTTAGACTTTTCAACAACTTGGTTTCTTGGACTTTGGGATTTGGGGTTGTTACAAAAATGACTATATATTAAGTATATACAGGTAAAATGTTAAGATTTCTCCTTATTCTTTTTATTCTACTGTGCTAAAAAAGAAGTTGGAAGTTCACACTTCTTCCTACTTTTTCCTCCTACACCACACTTTTCTTCCCTCCTTTTCTTTTCCCCATTTAGCTACTATCTTCATTTTCATTTGTATTTTATATTATGGACATTAATACAAGTTTGAAAACAACAACAACAACAATGGGAGGGTACCATGCTGGAGCTGGCTGTTGGATTGATGATAGACTCCCCCTCCCCCTTTGCCCTCTGCTCTCCACCTGTCCATCTTTTGCTGCTGGAATTGGGTATGTTAGTTTAATGAAAAGAAGGACTAGGGGTGAAATGATAGCAGTATTTGAGGGGTTGCCACAATGAGGAGGGGGTCAGTTTATTTTGCAAAGCTCCAGAGGGCAAGACAAGAAACAATGGATGGAAACTAATCAAGGAGAGAAGCAATCTGGAATTAAGGAGAAACTTCCTAATAGTGAGGACAATTAACCAGTGGAACAGCTTTGCCTTCAGGTGTTGTGGGTGCTTCATCATTCGAGGGTTGTTGTTGTTTTTTATTAAAAAAAATGACTTCTCTGGAATGGTGTAGGGACCCCTGCTTGAGTAGGGAGTTGGATTAGAAGACTTCCAAGGTCCCTTCCAACTGTTATTCTGTTATCATAGTGATGTGTTCTTGCTTTCTTTTTCATTGTTTATTTTATTCTTCTATTATTTTACTTCTGCTTTTAATTTCTTCCTTTTTATTGTTGTAAGCTGCCTAGAGTAGCCCCATGGCAAGATAGGTGGCAAATAAATTCAAAAACTAATAATATGGTATGGTAGGGTAGGGTATAGCATGGCATGGCATGGTATAATACATTATAGTATAGTGTAGTGTAGCGTAGCATAACATTATATTATATGATGATATGATATGGTATGGTATGGTATGGTATGGTATGGTATGGTATGGTATGGTATGATATGGTATAGTATAGTATAATACAGTATAATATAATACAATACAATGCAATGCAATGCAATGCAATGCAATGCAATACAATACAATACAATACAATACAATACAATACAATACAATACAATACAATACAATACAATATAATATAATATAATATAATATAATATAATATAATATAAAACATAAAATACAACTTGGTTTTTTGAGCTGCTAAAGAAAACCCTCTTTCTGGTTCCAAGGAGTCTCCCTTCCAGTGCAAGCAATTTTCCTCATAGCATTTCATAATCCCCAACCTTCTGTTTGGTTTATTCCTGGCAGAATTACAGTATGACTCCAGCTTCACCATGTCCTGAGGAAAGATACCCAGCTAAAAATCTGGAATATTTTCAGATGAAGGGGCAATTATTATCATCTGTCAGTATTTAAGGGAAAATTAATCCAGATTTGTAGCTGTCGATCTAGATAGGCAGGTGTGCATGAAGAATAGGACAAAGATCTGAAGGAGTTGTAATTTTGCATTTGTAGATATGGATTTTGGACATCCTGCCTCACAATCAGAGGATTTCCTCTTTGTTAAGATTTCTCTTAATAATCAAAACCTGACTGGGCTCATAGGAATCATGCCTTTCTAACCTGTCACTGTTTCTATTTCCCTAAAAACATTATTCCAGATAATTGCACAGCATCAGCTTTCCAAGGAACCTTTCTCTGGATAAGAATAAGAGTCATTAAATCTTGAGAAATCCCAACAGTGCAGAATGAAGAGACAATTGAGCTTGTTAGACTTTCTCCCTGTGATTCTTGGTTCTTTCAAAAGCACCATGTTGGTTGTCACAGTTTTCTCCCTGAGGGCCTATTAACTAAAACTGTCTAAAAACAGGTGAGAGTTTGGATAACAGCACAGTGTGGATTGCATTCTACGGAGTTAATTTTTTGCTATATATTTTCATAATTCTCTACTGAGTGAGTATTGTGCTTTCTAGTACACCTTTAGAAAGCTGCAAGGTTTATTTGTATCCTCTGTCTAGCGGTGGCCAAAGTATTATAACATTATCTTCCCTAGCCGCATTACTTATTTAACATCTTTAGAAAATCAGCTGAACACAGTTCAAAAAATAATCTGGAACAACATTCATTTCAACAGCTGGGTTCATAGATCATGCTATGTTTACTTAAAAGTGATTTATTGCACAAACTGGCACAGCCGATGGCAGCATCTAATTGACTTTGGCTGACCTCAGAAAAGCTAAGCAGGGTTGGACATGGTTAAGATTTTGATGGGAGACCACCAGGATGCTTGAGGCCTGTAGGCTAGATTAGGAAATAAATAATGATTAGGAAGGAGGTGATGGGAATCATTACTCAACTGTTACAGAAACAATTGTATACACATGTCTACATTGAGGTGAATTCAACTCAAAGGCATATGTACCTCATCTTGATTGAAAAACATAGAGCTGGCTAGAATAGCAATCAACTACACCAAGACCAAGCAAACCATATGAGGAAAGATGTCTGTCTCCTCACAATACAGTTTCCAGAGCAGCTTGCTTTATTACTGCTCAGAAATCAGCCTTATTGAAATGATGGAAAATTAATTAGTCACTGTATAAGTAAGTGTGTCTCAAATATCATAACTTTCACAAACCCCTATGCCCATAAAAATCTAATAAGGCAGGAAATAATAATGAAGCCAAACACAAACATTCTCTTGACCCAATCTTTTGATGATTTGCAATAAATTAGCCAAGATTCTTGATTCCCAGTTACTTAATTATAGCACAGGAAAAAATTACTTCAGGAATGAAATTTTGTGTGAAAGAGACAGAGAGAATAAAATAGCAATAGCACTTAGACTTATATACCACTTCACAGTGCTTTACAGCCCTCTCTAAGCTGTTTAGAGAATCAGCCTATTGCCCCCAACAATCTGGGTCCTTGTTTTATCAGCCTTGGAAGGACGGAAGGCTGAGTCAACCTTGAGCTAGTTGGTTGAGCTGGTTGAGATGGAACTGCTGGCAGTCAAAGAATGAGACTGTAACACTGCCATTTAACCACTGCTATAATGCAAACAATATTTGCATTGTAATGCATTTATATTATGTTGATACAAAATACCCAATTTAGAAGAAGAATTAATCAGTGGTTAAAACTAAAGCAACTGGTTGAATTGTATATAATTTTATTCATACACAAACACGAACATGTGTGAGAGAGGGGGGGGGTTAAACAGTTTGTCATGCAATCTTAAGGAGAAACACAAACTGTTTAAACATATATGTTCAGTATTTATACACATTTATTAGCTATATGAGCATTTCCCTAATATAATATCTTTGGTTAGTAGGAAAAGCCTACAGCCCAATTACCAGAAATCTACAATTGGAAGTCTAGAAACAGCAGTCTAGGAATTACAGGAAGCTGGATGTGAATTGTAATTTTTGTTCCATTTTATGGAAAACGAGTTGCAGTACTTTTGTTGTCTGATGTCCTATTTTGCTCTGCTTGTATTCTCTCTCTGTGTGTGTATTCCTGGCTCAAACAACAGCTAATAATTTTAACCCTGTAGATTACCTATTGCCATATTCTTTTATTTCCCTTTCTTCTTTTTGGTTTTACCTCTCTCCTAGCTCTCTAATCTTGCCCTATGCACAATAAAGACTTGCATTTCTTATTAAAACAGTCTCTTCATATATCCCACCTGCGATTAAGGTACAGAAAGGGCGAAAGCAGTGGGGGGAAGTTTGTTATTTTCCTCCTTCTGTGTAAACCAAAGCATTTTTTAAAATTTGTTTGTTTTATTAAATTTATTGACTGCCCATCTTACCACAAGATAAATCTGGGTGGTTTACAATAAATGGTAGCATTTACTGAATAGATGGCTTGTGGTGGAGTATTCGGAGTTTGCTTTAGGATTAGACAGCTGATAAATCTAGTAAACTAAAAGTAGCTAAGCCCTCACAAGGGAATCCAAAAGTGCCATCCACCACCATCCCTTGGCATATGTGCAATTCTGTTCAATCATACCATCTAATCATGTCTATATCAATAATATTCCTGTTTTTCTATTCCTTGCATGAACACATTTATTCTCCCGGAGAAAAGAATGATCAATATGAATGCAGCCTGGGTTTGTTGGTGATAACTCACTGATGTGTTATGTGACAGACAAATGCCAGCCTATCTTAAATCTGAGATTTACAAGAAAACCATCCACCCTGTTGCACCCTGAATGCTGGGCAGCAACAACAGGGACTGAAACTGATCTCCATGCCATGGAAATCCGAATGCTCTATTGGATATCGGACATCTCCCTTCTTGACCACATCACAAATGACAACATTTAATAACGTTTTGCTGTGGCACCAGTTATAGAGAAGATGAAGGAAGGCCGGCTCAGCTGATATGGACATGTCCTGAGAGCAGCACCTTCCACCATTGCCAAGACTGCCTACCAACTAAAATGGCCAGCGACCCCCACAGGCATCCAAAACAGAGATGGCAAGACACCATCAACAAATATATGCAATTTATTTAACATAATCAAAATAGTGTTATTCTGAGTTTCATTCTAGTACTTTGATGGAATGTAGGCTGGATTCCCAGGTGGGAAGAGAATTTCAGAGAAATAAGAGGCAACTCAGTTCAGATATTTTGCGGTAAAGACAGCTCTTCCTTAATATTTCCCAGAGTATATGCTTTATGAAGATGCTTCATTTTATGCTTAATTTGGCAAGATCCTATCTACAAGGTGCCTTTCTTGATATTTAGAACCTGATACATTGTCTTTGCTTCCTCAGGACTCAGATTTTTTTTTTTTTTCTGTAAAGGCTTGGCATTTTCCTCCCTCTTGCCTGAATCAAATCCACGTTGTCTTATATTTCCACAAAGCCTAACGTCACCTCTGTAACTTGATGGCATCCGGTGAAATATCCCCATGGTTATTTCCCATCCTCCCAGGTTATTATAATTTCTCAAGAGTGATCAGGCAGAAGGTACCATGCAAGATTTTCCTTGTAAATCATACCATTTTCATATTTTAACATAACAAGGATAGAAAGACTTTGGATTCTCTTTGCCATAAATAAGCCAGCAGAATTCAGCTAATGCATCCCATTAGGCTCAGAGTTGGAAGGGGCCTTGGAGGTCTTCTAGTCCAGCCCCCTGCTCAAGCAGGAAACCCTATACCATTTCAAGCAAATGGTTGTCCGATCTCTTCTTAAAAACCTCCACTGGTGGAGCAGCCACAACTTCTGGAGGAACATCATTCCACTGATCAATTGTTCTAACTGTCAGGAAATTTCTCCTTAGTTCTAGGTTGGATCTCTCCTTCATTAGTTTCCATCGTGGGTGTGTTGCTCCCGGCATTGGCGCCAGTCCGGTACAGGCAAAAATTTTGCTCGCTCGCACTTGCACAAAAATAGGTCTGCATATGCGCAAAACGTTTAAAAAGGGAGGGATTAAATTTGTGCAGTTACAATTGTTGTGCACATGCACGGAACTGAAAATTTATTCATTTATTTATATTTGGTGCTTCTAGACCGCCCCCTCTCCCAGAAGGGACTCGGGGCGGTGTACAGTCCATAGAGAATATCACAAAAATACAATAAAAAATTAAATATGTACAGTTTGGAGGAGGTTAAAATGCAATTAAAAGAACTGTACAAAGCTAAATAAATATAATTTTTTTAAAATCCCTAAAACAGACACAACAGATTAAAAAACCCCTAAGATAACCAGATAATAATACATTTGCCAGGAGGGACAGCTGTAATTATGCCAGGCCTGCTAATCGGAACAGGTGAGTCTTCAATTTTTGCCGGAAGGAGCGGAGGTCAGAAGTGGTTCTAATGTCGGGGGGGAGGTCATTCCAGAGGGTTGGGCCCATCACAGAGAAGGCCCTACTCCTTGGTGTCGCCTGTTGGCATTGCCTAGTGGACGGCACCAGGAGAAGTCCCTCCCTGTGTGAGCGAATTGGCCGCAGGGATGTATGTGGGAGGATGCGATCCCGCAAGTAACTAGGTCCCGTGCCATGGAGCGCTTTAAAGATGGTAATCAGCACCTTGAAACGCACCCGAAAAACCACAGGTAGCCAGGGCAGCTCGTGCAGTAGAGGTGTTACGTGGGAGTACCTCGTACTCCCCATCACAGCCCGCGCGGCTGCGTTCTGAACTAACTGCAGTCTCCGGGCGCATCCCAAGGGCAGCCCCATATAGAGAGCGTTGCAGTAATCCAGGCGGGACGTCACCAGTGCATGAGTGACCGTGCGTAGGGCATCCCAGTCCAGTAGGGGGCGCAATTGGCGCAACAGGCGAACCTGGTGGAACGCCCCCCTCGCCACGGCTGCCACATGGTCATCCATTGACAGCCGGGCATCAAGGAGGACGCCCAAATTGCGCGCCCGTTCCACAGGGGGCAATTGTTCGCCCCCTATGGCCAGCGATGGAATCAGCTGGCTGAACCGAGGTGCCGGTAGCCACAGCCACTCGGTCTTGGAGGGGTTGAGTTTAAGTCTGTTGTCCCCCATCCAGACCCCGACGGCTTCCAAGCACCGGGACATCACTTCGACAGCCTCGTTGGGGTGGTTTGGGGTTGAAATATACAGCTGAGTATCATCAGCGTAGAGGTGATACTCAACCCCCAAACCACGGATGATCTCACCCAGCGGCTTCACATATGTGTTGAACAGGAGAGGCGAGAAATCAAGATGGCATCCCTGTAGGAGAACCGGTTTGGGGGCATGGCAGGCCTGGGTCACTGCCGGTTACAGTGACCCAGGCCGCCAAACCACTACCGGTTCAGCTAAACCAATTCGAATCGGTAGGAACCCACACCTGGTTTCCATCCATGGCTTCTTGTCCTGACTTCAGGGTGCTTTGGAGAATAGATTGACACACATACACACACCCTCTTCTTTGTGGCAGCCCCTTAGACATTTGGAACACCGCTTAGACATTGAAACACAGCTATCATGAGGAATAGGAGCTGGGGTGGGTTCCTGCCAGTTCTAACCTCTTCTATAGAAGAGGTTCCACAAATGTACTGTGCTGTTTAGAACCGGTTCCAGCTCCCTCCCCCCGCCTGTCCGCACCATGCTTGCCCCGCCCACCGCTCACTGATTGGCTGGCTCACCAATCTCCCCACCCACCTCTAAGAGTCCTATCTAAACCTTAAAGCTGTCAAGTTTGAACACCCCTGGGGGTTTTTTTTTCTAAAGGATTAGGGGTGCAAGGGTCTTGTAACTTGACAGCTTTAAGACTTGCGTGCTTCAAATGCCAGAGTTTCTGAGCCAACAGTTGGTTGCTAAGCAAGAATGTTGTTAAGTGAGTTTCACCACATTTTACAAGTAGGCCACGCCCACCCAGTCACATGACTACCAAGCCACTCCCACTCAGTCACATGGCTGGCAAGCCACTCCCACCCGGTCACATGGCCAGCAAGCCACTCCCACAAAGCAGGCCACACCTACAGAAGAGGTTCTAAAAAAATTTGAAACCCACCACTGAGTAGGAGGCACAATGGCACAGCACATGATGGTGGCAGTGGAGAAATCCCAAGATCCACAAGGAGCTAGGAGGTCCTGCCTGTAAGAAACTGCTACCCTGTATCTTCAGACAAAACATGGCAAATGATCTTTGCACCATTTTTCTGGAGCAGAAGTAAGTTAGCCATTAATCAGCTGCCCAGGCCCCACTCAAACCCCATGGTGTTTTAAGATGTAGGTGAGTTATAGCTTCAGTGTCTGAAAATGGCCTACTCGTATTTCTTTTGCATTAGGCTCTGGTTGATGGATCTTGGAGTTCCAGTAAAACACACAGAAAGTAAATCCCCAAAGTCTGTATTCTTCCCGCTTCTGCCTTAATCTAATGAAGGCGGGAGGAGGGGGAGGGGGGAAACAGGGAAATAACTGTCGAGCCAGGTGTGTGTTGGTCATTTGTCAACCAAATTTGAAAAGAGTTGCTCCAGCTTTTTTATTCTTGCAATTCACAAGCCTCACAAAGCCCGTAATGACGCATCAGGCCAATGGAACACCCTTTATAGCCACAAATTGCATCTCAGGGCAAAGAGAATAAAGTATCTATGACAGTGAAGGGGGGGGGGAGGGCATTAGAAAGTACTTATCCCTAGCCAGATGCAAAATAACAGTTTGAAAGCAAAGCCAAATAAAGATCGGTAGCGTAGGAAATCAGATACCTATTGTTATGAAGGGCTTAATTCATAATTATTACAATAAGTGTGAATAATAATTATAAATAACCATTCATAATTCGATAGAATTCAGCTCACAGCAACTGTCTTAAAATAGGTTAATATTCGCAGATTCTGTTGAAACTTAATGACTAAACTATAGAATGACAGGTCTATATTTTTTTGTTATTGTATCTCATAACGCTATCATGATTAATTTAGGCACTGAGGAAAGCCATATAGGTTGCTGAACATCCAGACATAGGTAGATATATACAGTAAAGGCCCCACCAAAAAAAAAGGCACCAGACTTTGAACTATCTCATCAGCAATGGACAATTCTGAATAGATTGGATAGGTGTCAAAGTCAATTTCATTGAGGGCTACATCAGGGTTGTGTTTGACTTCAGGGGGCAGGGGGAGTGGCTTGGGTGGGCATGGCCAGCTCGACATCACTTGTGTCGGGGACGCCTGTGATGGCCTGAGTGCTCTACCAGTGAAACGGGCTCCCGAGCTTTGTTTTTGGCTGTGATGGCCTCCTGCAGCTCTCTGCCAGCAAAAACAGAGCTTGAGAGAGCTGCATACAGGCTCTGGTATTTTTGGCAGAGGGTTGCAGGAGGCTGTCACAGCCAAAAACAGCTTGGTGGCCCATTTTTGCAGGCAGAGGCACCACGGTTGACCTTGTGGGCCAGGTCTAAGCACCCTGTGGACTGGACCCACCCCCTGGCCTTGAGTTTGACATCCCTGGCCTAGACATTGATGTTTCATTTTAAATCTTTTTCAACATTTACATTTTATTGTGTTTCACTAATCTAGGTGAAACATCAATATGTATATTGCTAGTTCATGCATGAGATGCCATAAGCTAAATAAATAGACACAGTGGAGGAAAAAGTACTGCTGAAAAGCATACACATAGAACTTATAGAACAATGCTTACCAAAGATTTGACCTGTAAGAATTTCTGAAGTGGATCCCATCCCTTTCACATCTACAGATGTGATAAGCAATCCTCAATTTACAACCATTCGTGGCACTGAAAAAAAAGGGACTTATAACCAGTTCTTGCACTTATGCCTGTCATAGCATCCCCACCACTGGTGGGTTCCTGTTGTGGCCCAGCAGGAGCCGTTGGAGCTGCCACCAGACTCCGACAGCGATGGTCCCTATGAGTCGGCTCTGGAGGATGTGGAGGACCCTGGACAGGGTTCTGACTCCAAGCAGGCATCAGAGAGGCTGGTTGGCCACCAGGAGGCACCTGAGGCATGGAGCAGTGGTGAAAGCCAAAGGGAGGGTGCTCCTGATGTCATGCCTTGGAGCAGTGGGGAAGAGACAAGGGACATCAGCAGTGAGTTGTTAGATGCTCGTTACCGGCGGGCTAACAGGCGTCAGGAGCAATTGCGCAGTTACAGGAGGTAATTGCTCTCAGCTGATGATAATTAGACTCCTCTCCAGACTATAAAAGGACTGCTTGTGCACACACCCTTTTGCAGAAGTCAACGCATGAACTAATGTGGGACAACAGTCTTGTGAGCGTGGCAGGCTGGATTGCTGACAGTGCTATCAGTGCCGAGTTGTTATGAAGGCTTATTTGTGTTGGATTGCTGCCAAGGACCTCTCTGTCTGTAAATAAATCCGGTACCTTATCTGTGGCTCAGAGTGTGTGTGTGTTGGTGGGGGGGGGGGGGGGTCAGAACAGGTTCCTATCAGTTCGGACTGGTTCGGATGAACCAGTAGTGGTTTGGCGACCTGGGTCGCTGGAACCAATAGTGACACAGGCCTGCCATGCCTCCAAACTGGTTTTCCGGGCAGCGCCATAGGTGCCGCAATCTTGGTTTTTGCTTCTGTGCATGCGCAGAACAATTTTTATTGCACTGCGCATGATGCCCACGAGCGAACTGGCAGTACTGACTGCAGGAACCCACCCCTCATCCCCACTGTCTGGTAGTCAAAATTTGGGCACTTGGCAACTGGCATATGTTTATCATGGTTGCAATGTTCTGGGGTCACGTGATCCCAATTTGTGACCTTCTCAGACAGTTTCCAATAAGCAGAGTGAATGGAAGTCAGATTTGCTTAATGATGGTATGATTCATGCGACAAAAGTAATGATTCTCTTAACAACCATGGCAAATTTGAGGACTACCTGTATGGCTTATACTGCTAAATTTGATCCCCAGCCCTAAATCCTAAGGAATGTTAATACCAATGAGAAGCAGCAAACTGAGCAACACAAGAGGCTTTGATTGTATAGCTAGTTTCCTTCCTTGAGAACAGTCACCTAGAGAGTTAAGGATTAAGCCTTTATCAGCTTAGTCTGAGAAAGGCTTAACCACCAAAACCAAAAAAGATACATGCAGATAGTTAGCCTACTTAATGAAAACAATGTTTGTGACAGTAAATCTCATAATCTATGGCCAGAACTTTCAATCTTCCCTTTCTAATCAAGACTCCTGAACCCTTATCTGCACCCAAGCCATGTTTTTTACACTCAACGTGTCAGAAAACCAGTATTGTATGTTTGGTTGTTGATGTGTGGGAAACATCCATACTATCTATAATACATATGCCTGCAAGTTAGTGGGATGCAGACACATTATACTCAGAGGTGGGTTGCTCCCAGTTCAGCCCGGATCGGGCGAACCAGTAGTAGCGGTGGCAGGAGGCTCTGTCCACCTGCCAGGACGCTTCTGCGCATGCGCAAAAACGTCACATGCGGGAGTGCGCCTGAACCAGTAGTAAAAAAATTGCCTACCCACCACCGATTATACTGACTTGCAAAGATACTCTCTAGATTAAGGATTTTAACCTACAAGATAGAGCACACTTGGAGTTTGGTTGTGGGATACTGGCTACAATACAACAAAAATTATTTGTACTGTCCTTACAGAGAATGTTGTATATGATGCAGGCATGACTAAGGCCGATAACCTACACCCTATCTAACATCCTGGGGAAAAAATTGACCAAAGCTGTGATGGGGAATGGAGGAATTATCTATGTCCCAGCTGATAGCAATCATGACATATGAAAAATTGTGACTTAAAATTTAAAACGATTAAAAGAACATTTGTCTGAGTAAAATGAAATGAAAGAAAAAGTGCTATGTCATGTGTACCTACCCTGTTTCCCTGAAAATAAGACCTCCCCAGGTAATAAGCCCAAGCGAGCTTTTGGGCACATATGCTAAAATAAGCCCTCCCCCAAAAATAAGCCCTTTCCCAAAAATATTGCAACACAGCAGCAGCCATGAGGTGTCCACGCTCACCGCCTCCTGCACCTCAAAAATAATAAGACCTCCCCGAAAATAAGGCCAAGCGCTTATTTCAGGGGTCAAAAGAAAATAAGACCCTGTCTTAAATACGGTATGAAACTAAAGAGAATAGGAAAGCATGTAAGATCTGAAAATATAGATTTGATCTTATGGAGTTAATGAAACACCTGTCCCTTTTGGTAGATGCATATTACAACGCCATGACACATGCAGAAAAAGAGTTTCCATCATAATGGTAGGACATTGATTTTAACATTCATCTCTCCCCCCCCCCCTTGTTCCTACTGCAGTGAATAACACCACAGAGGGGTGCAATTGTGGCTTTAATTAAAAATGCAATAGCTACACTGATATCTAAAAATATGAATTGATGCCATTTAGGTTGTTATGAATGCATCTGAAAATACAAATCCACTAGGTGATACAAACATGTTACACTTCAGTGAAAAGTAATAATGGAGGAACAAGGATGAGTTTGGGGAAAGGTTACACAATTTCTTGAATGAAAGCAATTCAAGTGAAAAAAAATGTTAGTTAATATGAATGGATGGATGGGAATAAGACAAGAGGGGGGGGAATGTGGTTGTGACATTTGCAGAGCCAAGAATGAATAAGAATGTAGATTGTGTACTGTGTATCTGCTTAGAAAAAGGGTCCGTCTTTTGTCTGTATATGTGATTTAAACAAAAGATACACGTAGACATGACAAGAACCTTAATATGAGTCTAAAGGTCTAATCGGATTTGTCCTTTCAATTAGGATACCCCAGAAGTGTCATTTTACCCACCTCGGAAGGATGGAAGGCTGAGTCAACCTTGAGCCTGGTGAGATTTGAACTGCCAAATTGCAGGCAGTCAGAGAGGTAGCCTGCAGTACTGTGCTCCAACCACTGCACCACCGTGGCTCACGGCTGACGCCCAAGCTTGCTGAAAATAACAGCGTTTAAGAGCTCTCTGAAGGCTCCCAAATATTGGGGTCAATCTCAGGAGTGAAGATGTCCTCAGATATGTCCTTCCTGCTGGACCTGATGGGACGGGTAGGTGAGATCAGGAAGAGACAGTTGCTCAAATGACTCAAACCATACCTGGTAGGGCTTTAAAGATCAAAAACAGTATCTTGAATTATATCCGGAAGCAAACTGTCAGCCAATGCAGCTCACCAAGCAGAGGTATAACATCTGCCCTTCTAGGACTCACATCTCTTTGTTCTTTTACTTTATTCTTGGTCTTAATGGTACAAAAGCATCCCAAGTTGCTGAGAGCCGGGCATTTTTTTTAAAGAAAGTAAATACATAAATGAATTTTAAAGATTTATATGGGAAATATAATAACATGCTGAAAACCAGGATTGGAATGCACACTATAACTGTCCAAAGGGGGAAAATGTTTAAAAGGCTGCCACAAATACAATGAGCATATTAAAAAATTATAAGGCTGAAGGTATAAATGGCCTCACTGGAAAAAAATATGTTCAAATATAGATGTGCTTTACTTCTGCGCAACTAGTTTAGCAAGTGTGGGAAGACTCTATCAGTACTTGGTTTTTGGAAGAATGCCATTATTGTTTTCTTTTGCAAAGAGATAGGAAGAGTGAATTAATTTGTTAAGTGTACTTGAGAAGGTGTTTGGCAGAATTCTGAGTGGCTTATGAGAGGTGATAATGAGCAAAATTTGGAAGGTACATTGTAGCCAAGCAGGGCATTTCAAACCTAATTTTTGTTCTTCAACACATTGCTGAGAAATGTACTCATGCAAAGAAGAAAGTGTATTCTTATTGTTTGTTGATTTAAAGAAAAAAACTATAATAAAGCCAAAGGACTTGGGGTGCATGATCATCTCATTAGGTTGGTTGCTGAATGTGGTTTGGTGGATGGATTATGGTGGATGTAAGCAGGAGTGGGTTCTGGCAGTAACTATGCTCATGGGTGCACCATGCAATAAAAAATACGCATGCACAGAAGCAAAAAATAAGATGGTGGTGCCTATGGTCCCAACCGGAGAACCGGTTCGAGGGCGTGGCAGGCCTGGGTCGCTGCCAGTTCCAGCTGTTAAGTTGGCACAAAAGGCGAGCAGAGACGTGAGGCGAATTAACAAGTCTTTATTGAATACAACGCAGTCAACGTATTTACAGGAGAGAAGCAAGCAGGGCTCGTCTGACAGCTATTTATGTGAAGCTGTCAGACGAACCAGCCAATCCACAGACCGGAGTTTCCCCGCTTTCAGCCAGGTCGCGTCTTAGCCAATCAGACGCAACCTGGCTGTTGCTAGCGCAGATGCCGGCTGTCAGGGGGAATTCCCTGACGTCATCTGCTTGGATATAACACTCCTTCCCCCCAGTGAGTGCGCATGTGCGGACGACGCACATACGTACTCACGCAAATAGGCTGGGCGGCGCCGGACCCGCCCAGAACGTCTCAGTTCTACAGGAGACACCGGAGGAGAAGGTGGTGCCCGTGGAAGCTCCTCCCGCAAGGGAGTGGAGCTCCGGGCGCCATCTTGGAGGCCAAGCATGGGAGGAGGACTACCAGAATCAGGTAGGCAGGGCCGAGGGGGCGTGGCCGACAACGGGCTTGAGCAAGGAGCAACAGGGTAGGCCTGGCCTGACTCGGGGAAGGCCAACAGGAAACCGGGAGGAGTTCGCCAAATGGGCGGAACACCCCCAACTGTGGACGGCCGGGAGGCGGCGTCTAAGACCGGAATGGTCCAGGGCAGGTGGACTGGGTCAACCGTGACTGGTGGATGGGCACCAGGAAGCGAATCGTTGGTGGGCTCATTTGGAGCGACGACGGCCGACCTTGCAGGGTTGTTGTCTCTGTTGAACTGTAGGCGGCGCCTCAATTGATCCAGGTGCCGCCACCATTCGGTCCCATCAGGTAGTTGGACCCTGTAAGAACAGGGGCCGGTTATGGAGGTGATGGTGGCAGGCACCCACCTAACCGCCCCTGTGAAGGACTGAGCCCACACGAAATCACCCACAGCGAAGGAACGGGAAGGAGCCCCCAGGTTGCCAGGCTGTTCCTTTGAATAGAGCGGGTGCAACCTATCCAAAGTGGTCCGTAGGCGCCGGCCCATCAGCAGCTCGGCCGGAGACTTTCCGGACAGGGGGCAAGGAGTGGCATGCTGTACCAAAAGGTAAGCAGCCACCCTTGATTGCCAGTCGGCCCCATCCATCCTGCCTAACGCCTCCTTGGCCGAGCGGACCGCCCGTTCCGCCCGGCCATTACTAGCCGGATGGTATGGAGCGACTGGGGCATGGCGGATGCCCTGAGAGGCCAGGAACAACTGAAAAGCGGTGGACGCAAATTGAGGCCCGTTGTCAGAGACAATGACGTCCAGCAAGCCATGGGTGGCAAAAAGCCTAGTCAGTTCTCTGATCGTGGCCTCGGCTGTGGTGGATCTCATGAGAATGAGCTCCACCCAGCGCGAATAAGCATCCACCACTATCATGAAGACCTGGCCTCTGAAGGGTCCCGCAAAATCAATGTCCAGGTGGGACCAAGGCCCACGGGGCAGTTCCCATTCCCGCGGTGCGGCCGCCGGTGGCGCCGGTCGGGAAAGTTGGCAGGGGGAGCAGCCGGCCACCCAAGCGGCTATCTCGTCGTCTATGTGAGGCCACCACACATAGCTGCGTGCCAGGCCTTTCATGCGCACTATGCCTGGGTGGCCCTCATGAAGGCGAGATAGCACCTGGTGGCGCAGGCCGGGTGGAATGACCACCCTGTCACCCCACAGGAGGCACCCACTGTGAAGTGACAGCTCCAGCTGCCTGGCCTTGAAGGGGCGAAGGTGCTCCGGCACCGGTCCCTCAGGCCAGCCTCTCTGGACCCAAAGCATGACCTGGGACAGGTCAGGGTCAGCCCTAGATTTTGTCGCCACATCTCCGGAGGAGAGGGCCAGAGCCAAATCCGCTATGGCCAAAACCGACAGGCAGGGCACTGTCGGAGGGTCGGAAACGGGAAGGGGGCAGCGGCTTAGGGCAGCGGCGTGCCCTATGTGCTTGCCCGGGCGGTAGAGCAGAGTGTAGCTGTAAGCAGCTAGGAACTCTGTCCACCTAGTCATGCGCGGAGAAAGAATGGGAGGGGTCGGCTTGTTACCGGCCAGAAGCCCAAGGAGTGGCTTATGGTCGGTGAACAAAGTAAAATGCCGCCCATAGAGGTAATCGCGAAACCTCTTAATCCCTGACACTGCAGCCAGAGCCTCCTTGTCAATCTGGCTGTAGTTGCGTTCCGCAGATGGCTGCTACCTTGGAAGGGGTGGGGTGAATTCCCTGAGCATCAATGGTGAAGCCCAGGAAATCCACCCGCGGCACAGCAAACGAGCATTTGCTGCGTTTCAATTTTAAGCCCGCGCCCCTGAAACGTTCGAGGACCTTCTCTAGTACTTCGATGAGGCCCGATCGGCTGCTAGCGGCGATCAGGACGTCATCGAAATACGGAACCACGCCAGGGAGCCCATGGAGCAAACGCTCCATAAGGCTCTGGAAGATCCCCGGGGCCACGGAAACGCCGAATTGCAAGCGGCGGCAACGGAAAGCTCCGCGGTGGGTGACGATGGTCTGCGCAGCCGCCGCCTCGTCATCCACCGGGAGCTGTTGGTAGGCCTGCGCCATATCCAGTTTCGCAAAAATGCAGCCTTGTCCTAAAGAGTGGAGCAAGTGCTGCACTACAGGAACTGGATAGGGGTTCGCCTGGAGGGCAAGGTTAATGGTGGATTTAAAGTCGGCGCAGAGACGAATAGAACCATCCGCCTTAACTGGGATGACCAAAGGGGTCTCCCACTTGGAGTAATCCACAGGCTCCAAGACTCCCTGCGTGACGAGCTTGTCCAGCTCCGCATCAACCTTGGCCCTCAAGGCGAAAGGCACCCTACGGGCCTTCAGCCTAATGGGGGCAACCTGGGGATCTAGGTTGAGGGAAATGGGTGTCCCCTTATACGCCCCCAGCTGCCCATCAAACACGTCGGAGAAACTTGTAAGCACGTCGGCCACGTCAGGAGGCGTGGCCATCACTTGCCTTACCCCGTGCACTGACAGACCTAGTGCCGGGAACCAGTCAAGGCCCAGGAGGGCCGGCAAAGGCTTTTCCACCACCAAAAGGGGAAGGCACCCCGAAAAGTCCCCATACTCCACCCGCACCAGGTGACAACCCAGGGTAGGAATCAGAGTCCCCTGGTAGTCCCGGAGGGTTGCGTCTGGGGAGGAGAGTTGGGCCTTGGAGATGCCTGGGCAGAGGCGGGAGAACTCTGCCCACGACAGGAGCGATCGGGATGACCCCGAGTCCACCTCCATGGTGCAGGGGGAGCCTTCAATAAGGAGCGACGCCTTGATGCGCTCCGCACCTGCACCAGTGTGGAAGGCCAACTCTGCAGGGCTGGCGTGTTGATCAGCGTCCACGGCGTAGCAGCCTCCGCGCGAAGGCTGCTGCTGCTGCTGCTGCTGCTGACGTCCGGAGCGGCTTCCAGGTCACGGCTTGGCAGTCGAGACGTCATCTGGGCGCTGAGGCAAGGGGAACTGCGCTCTGCAGACCTGGGCCAGATGTCCTTTTTTAAGGCAGCGGCGGCACACCGCAGCCTTAAAGGGGCAACCAGAGCGATCATGGTTGCCTCCACAGCCCAGGCAGACGGTCGCGGCTTCTCGGGCTCGCTGAGGGACGCGTCTTCTTGATGACTGGCCTATGCGGGCCACTGCTCCTTCCTCCGGGTAGTCAATCGGCAGAGGGACCAGCTCGTCCACCAGGCAAGTGCGGCCGGGCAGAGGTGGCAGGTTGAACATCTCCGCCATCGACTCGTCGGAGAGTTCAGCCGCCCTTGCCTGTTCAATGGCCCCGGTGAGCGTGATGTCCACTTGGGACAGAAGCCGCCGGCGCAGGCGTAAGTCTTTGACGCCGCTCACAAACTGCTCTGTGAGGTTGCGGTCCAAATCGGTGAACTCGCACCTCATCGCCGCTGTGCGAAGCGACTGGAGGAACTGGCTCACAGATTCCTCCGGCTTCTGCACGCAGCGTCTGAAGGCGTAATGCCTCACTACCCAGGAAGGGGTAGGGGCATAGTGGCACTGTAGACGCTCAGTTAAGGTGGCCCAGTCCAGTGAGTGGACTGGCTGAGGAGCTGCTAGTGAGCGAGCGGCGCTGAACATCGGCGTGCCGCAACAGCTCAGAAAGAAACTACACTTTTTGTCGTCCGGCACATCACGTCGGCCGTTGGCGATCAGGTAGCACTCGAAGCGCTCCAGGAACGCTTCCCAGGTCTCGCCGTCGCAGCCGAAGGGAACGAACGTTGGCATCGCCGACATGGTCTCCTCAGAGGTCAAAATTAGGCTGGAACGAATAGAAGGGTCGCCAAGACAATTGTGCCGAGGTGGGAGGTTCGGTGGGTTAGCGGCAGCTATATCCCACCTTCATCGCCAGTGTTAAGTTGGCACAAAAGGCGAGCGGAGACGTGAGGCGAATTAACAAGTCTTTATTGAATACAACGCAGTCAACGTATTTACAGGAGAGAAGCAAGCAGGGCTCGTCTGACAGCTATTTATGTGAAGCTGTCAGACGAACCAGCCAATCCACAGACCGGAGTTTCCCCGCTTTCAGCCAGGTCGCGTCTTAGCCAATCAGACGCGACCTGGCTGTTGCTAGCGCAGATGCTGGCTGTCAGGGGGAATTCCCTGACGTCATCTGCTTGGATATAACACCAGCGACCCAGGCCGCCAAACCACTACCACTTCAGCTGAACCGGTCTGAACCGGTATGAACCGACCACTGGATGTAAGTAAGGCTAAGAATACAGGTAGTCCTTCACTTACAACAGTTCATTTAGTGATTGTTCAAAGTTACAACAGAACCGAAAAAACTGACCATTACAATATCCCCATGATCAAAATCCAGATGCTTGACAACTGGCTCCTATTTATGACAGTTGCAATGTCCCAGGGTCGCGTAATCCCCTTTTGTGACCTTCTGGTATGCAAACGGGGAAGCCAGATTCACTTAACAACCGTGGCAAGAAAGGTTCTAAGATGGGTTCAAACTCATTTAACAATTGTCTCACTTAGCAACAGAAATGTTGGGCTCAATTGTAGTCGTAAGTCGAGGACTACCTGTAGAGGGAATGTTCAGCAAATGGTGCAATACTGAGCAGGGAGTAATGCAAAGATGAGTGACTGTTTAATGTAAAAAGAAAGCTGGTGGTAAGGTCCTAATTGGGTCACAGACATATGTATATGTAAATACATGGGCGATACCACATTGTTGATGGAGTAGCCAAAAGATTTGCCGCAAATATTGGACAGTTTGTATGATGCAACCAGGAATGTGGAACTGAACCCTAATGTATCAAAGATGAAGGTGGTCGGGCACATATTATCACATGTGGTGAACATGCGCAAAGTCAAAAAAAATTGGACGAAAATGTACACATGGCTAGAAAAAATGTTAAAGCAACACATAGATTACAAACCAGAAATATTTTTGTTAGGCATAGTACCAGAAAAGTATGATAAAGGGAATATGTACTTAATATTGCATGTCTTAACAGCAGCAAGAATTGTATTTGCACAGCACTGGAAAAATGAGGAAATACCTACAGAAGAGAGTGTAATTAAAAAAAATACTGGATTGTGCAGAAATGGATAGGTTAACATTGAAGATAAAGGATAAAGAAGATATGGAATATTTTTTTAACATAGAAGTTGTTTGATAATAGAGTAGTTTAATAATAATTATCAAGTTGGCTTGATAATAGAGATTAGAAATTGGATAAATATTATTATGTGTAAGCAAATTGACCCAGACAATACACTTTTCACAAAAGCACTTATGCATGAAAAAGAAAAATGTATAAATATTTTTTTTAAAAAAAAGATGAAGCTGGTTTTGCAGGGAAATGGATCAAGGGTTGTCAGCAGAGGAACTGAATTTTTAAGGGGAAGGAGAAATTTTGAACCATTTTAAAGGCAGAATTTCCCCTTAGTGGGAATGAAACTACATTACATTGTCTTTGAACACTTCGTCACTAAAGAAGTGAAAGACACCACCCTCTGTCCATGTGGATTTTCTCCAAAATTCACATCTGTTCTGGACAAATTTTTAAAAACCTATTCTCTTTCATCAAAGTAAATGAAGACTGGTGTAGGAAAAATGCAAGAGGAATTGTCCCCTTTGGACTAGGATAAGCACACAGGTTAACATAACAATTCCTCAAATGCATCAATTCCCATTTAGGTTTAGGAACCTATAAGAACATCACCAATATTGTTATGCAGAAGGACCACAGCAGGAAAATCACTAGAACAAAAGTTCATTTTACAGGAATCAGATCATACATAAATAAATAAATCAGCTTTACAAAGCAAGCATTTTCTTGTCTTTTGACGCAAGGCATGCGCCAATAAAAAAATCTATTTAGTACTTTAAAATTGTGCTTGTTAAGAATTTGGAAAAGTTCTTGGTCTTGTCTCTGCCAATCTTCCCACCCCAACCCCCATCCCTGTCCAGGATCATTGCCCCCAAATAATTTATGTAAAAGAAAAGGAAATTATAAGAATGTTACTCATTAAAAAAACCTATTCCTTTCACATTGCTAAATTATAGTAATCATTTTTAAATTTGCACAGTAGGTTCGTAAATTAACTTCCTAGCTGGCCTCTTTTGTGGTGATGAGTGTCTCCTTCTTGGCACTTTTTTTTGGACACCCCTATAATGGTGGGAACACTGGAGAGGAATGTATTTTTTAAATTTATTTATGTGACATTTATGTTAAGTAACTAACTGTTGGCCAGTCAACGTTAGACCAATTATACACAATGCTCGTTCGTTGTATCTTTGAAACTCTGCTATCTTCTTGGCATCATCCTCGTCATCTGGATTCCAAGAAGTCATGTCCGGTGGATTCAGTACAGCATCCCACAATCCTTCAGTACGCAGAAGTAAGCTGCACTTCATTGACCAGGAAACATAGTTTGTTCTATCCAACCAGGTTATCAGTGATAAATTTGCTGATGGTGTGTGTGCCATCTTCTCCATAATAGTAAACACTTACAAACTAAACAGCTATCTGTATACGGTATTGCGTATCAACACCAACTCTCTTTTTAGCTATGTCTGGTACACTCTGGGCCCATAACCAGTGTTAAGTAATTAAGCTCCCTGTTAGAGGAGCGAGTATGCAGAGAAGCGCAATGAGAGTGATATGGAATAACACGCACAAATCAGCATACAGAGACACTGAATAGTATAAAAATATAGTAGTTTAATATGTAGAAATATAGAAGTATTCAGAGTCTGGTTAACAGTCCAAGTCATATACATTTCAGTAATTCAGTTATCAATATTCTCAGTTTAACACACAAAGTAGCTAACAGTAGCAAGACTCAGTAACTCATGAGCAGTATCAACAGTATCCATGATCAGCTTCTAACAAAACAGAGATCTAACAGCCATTCTGGCTCCCTCTTATGGCTGCTTGAGGTAACAAACCAATTACATCTCTTAAACATTTAAAGTAACAGTAAAGTAATCATAGCTTATATACTTTGCCAAGCCAAGCCTAGGGTTACATCCCTAACAATTTAGATGGCCTCTCATCTTACAGAAGTGACTCTGGGCAGCATCCAACAAATGTAT
Source organism: Natrix helvetica (assembly GCF_964273705.1). Lineage (NCBI taxonomy): Eukaryota > Metazoa > Chordata > Lepidosauria > Squamata > Natricidae > Natrix > Natrix helvetica. The sequence goes on from NC_138548.1 coordinate 338,196,526, forward strand.
AATAATCATATAAAAATATAAAATCATGGTTAAAAATGAAAAATACCCTATTAAAAAAAATTAAAATTCACAAATGACATGGAGAACACAATCTTGATTCAGAAACAGGTTTGTTCTTAGCCATCTTTTAAAAGCTGCCTGTTTAAATGGTAGCAGTAAGACGTATCACCTGCAGAAGGCAAGCAAACTGTTCTATTTCTCTCAGTCATAAGGCTACAACTGCACCAGTGGTGGGATTCAAACATTTTTACTACCGGTTCTGTGGGCATGGCTTGGCAGGCATGGCTTTGTGGGCGTGGCAGAGGAAGGATACTGCAAAATCCCCATTCCCTCCCCATCCCACTAACCTGCTTTCCAGCTCCGTTCTCTTGTTCAGGGCAACAAAAGAAGATCGGCTGGGAGGCTGGGAGGCAGCAGGAGCGGGGCCAGCCTATTTGCCGGTTCTCTGAACTACTCAAAATTTCCACTATCATTCTCCAGAACCTGTCAGAACTGGCTGAATGCCACCTCTGAACTACACACACAATCTTTACCTGCATAGAATAAACCTTAGGTCTAAATAAGCATGCATAGGAGGATTGTGCTGTAAATCTCCCTGACTCTATAGCTTCCAGCTTACCAGCTACTATTGATAGACAAAGGAAGTTTACACCAGGACCTTGGGGAAAAGAGACAGAAGCACAGCCTTTAGCAGAATGTCTCCTTGTTGAGCAGAACACTATCAATGCATCTGCTCTCTGTTTAACAAGACAAGGGTTAAGCATAATTCTAGGGAAAATGAAGTATACAGTACAGTACACATGAAAGGAGGAACTGCTCTGAAACAGAAAAAAATGTTATGAACAATTGCAATAGCAGTAGCACTTAGATTTATATACCGCTTCATAGTGCTTTACAGCACTCTCGGTTTACAATATCAGCATATTGCCCCCAATAATCTGGATCCTCATTTTACCAACCTCAGAAGGATGGAAAGCTGAGTCAACCTTGAGCCATCAGGATTGAACTGATTGAAGAGGGCAGAGAAGAGCAATTAAGATAATTAGGGGACTGGAGGCTAAAACACATGATGAACTGGAACTGGGCATGGCTAGTCTAGTGAAGAGAAGGACCAGGGAAGACATGACAACAGCATTCCAATATTTGAAGGGCTGCCACAGAGAGGAGGGGGTGAAGTTATTTTCCAAGGCATCTGAAGGCCAGAGAAGGAATGGTGGATGGGAACTGAACAAGGAGAGATTCAATCTGGAAATAAGGAGACATTTTCTCACCGTGAGAGCAATAACCAATGGAACAGCTTTGCCTTCAGAAGTTGTGGGAGCTTCATCACTGGAAACTTTCAAGAAGAGACTTGACTGCCATCTGTCAAAAATAGTGTAGGGTCTGCTTGGGTGTGCAACTCTGTTAATCTGTTTCTATATCTATCTGTACGAACTGCTGGCTGTGGGCAGAGTTTGCCTGCAACTATAACCATCAACCATAAATAACTATCAAGGTCCATCTTTCTCTCTCTCTCTCTCTCTCTTTTCTGGTCTTTCTGCCCAAAGTGCTGCTTTGGCTCATAAGCAATGACAGAAAGAAGAAGAAACAAAGTTTGAAGTCCATAGAATCGTCCTCAAATTGGCCTGCAGGTTTTGAAAGAAAAGAAAATGTAGGAAAGAATCTAGATTAAATATACAGAAAAGTGAGGAGAGGAGAGAGAGAAATCTTCTGGTTTGGCAGCAGAACTGCTGCAGTAAAAGGCTGTCAAATGGGACATGGAGCAGAGAAAGCAGCACCTGAGAGACTCAGGAACCAAGTGATGCTCAGCCAGGGGGAAGGTGCCCGAGGCAGTTGAAGCCAGAGAAGGAAAGAAAAAGAAGACGCAAACAGGAGAAAAAGCAAAGAATTGGCAGAAAGGAAAATGCACCCCTGAAGTAGACAGTGAAAAAGCAGGAAAACACTGACAATCCTGTTCAGATAGTTAGGTGATAATAGCATACATACTGGACGTCCTTGATTTATGACCATAATGGAGCCCAGAATTTCCATCATGAGTCATGACAACCTTAAGTCAAGGCGCCCATATCCCTGGATCCAATCTCATTCCTTTTTCTGCGGCAGTTGTTAAGGGAATGCCGCATTTGTTAAGTGAACATAGTGGTCATTGAGCGAAAGCTGTGGTCATTAAGCAAATCCACATGTCCCTATGGTTGTTTGTTTTGTTTTTTGCCAGAAAGCAGCTGAAACCAGAAAACTACAAAAAAAAAAAAGATTGTAATTATAGTCAGACTGTGTTATGGAACATAAAGGCGAGTCGCTTGTCAAGCAACCAGAATGAGGTTGTGTGAATGCAAGGAGTTGTCAAAACATAGGAATTGGGTCATAAGTAGCTTTTAAGGGTCTGTCATAACTTCAAATAGTCACTAAATAATCAGTTACTAAGCAAGGTATGTGCATAAGGCTAGCATCAGTAGAAGGGGGAGAAGCTTGAGTCCCATTAGTAAAATGGGATTTCATAGTCCTTGGGCAGCCTATAGTGTTATCAGACAGTATATTCAGGTTGTTAAAGTCACAATGTGATCTCCATTACTTTCTGTATTGCTCCTAGGCAACACTTCTTTGGGTTATATAAACCATAACCTTGCTGAAACTAGAACTCGTTTGCATTTTTCTGGCCAGGGGCCCTGTGATAACCGAGGTTGTGCATACTAATTAAAGATACTGTACTTCACTGCATTTATCTTCAAATGCTTTGGTTTGACCTGGGCATTTTCTGCATATATATATATAAAATTAGTCAATGAATACATGCAAGAAAAACCCTCTTCTAATATACAATTAGCATCCTTTCAGATTTCCCTCTCCCCACTGCGTGCAAAAACCTCCATACAAACAGTTATTAAAATCAATAATTATTTGGTCCCCCAGTATATAGTTGGTAGCAGCTGGTAAGCATGTTGATCCTTTCACCAGTATAAAGAGAGAAACTAATCAGAATCTATTATGGAATTTCAAAACATGGGTATCTGAAAGAGACAGATTAGAATGAGCCTCTCATCCAAACATGAAGATCCTCTGCCTTTTAACCAAAACTATCATTGCTTCCGGAGCCTGAAGTTGAAAAAAATCAAGCTCCCTTGCTTGAAAAATGAAATTGAACCAGAGGTGATATTCAGCAGGTTCTGAACAGTTCTGGAGAAATAGTATCAGGAATTCTGAGTTGTTCAGAGAACCACTAAATACAACCCCTGTTTCCATCTATTCTCTGCATCCCGAGTCCCAGCTGATTGGGAGGAAATGGAGATTTTGCAGTAACCTTTCCCTGGAGTGGGGTGGAAATGGAGATTTTACCATATCCTTCCCTGCCACACCCACCAAGCCATGCCCACCAAGCCATGCCCACCAAGCCATGCCCACCAAGCCATGCCACGCCTACCAAGCGACGCCCACAGAACCTGTAGTAAAAAAATTTGAATCCCACCACTGCATTGGACCACTGAAAATGAATCCATTGGAAAATAAGTAGAGTGCAAACGAAATGTAGCTGCACATACAACCTACCCCAAAAGCCAGCAAATTGTAAGGTCCTGCCTCGCCAATCTTCTCAAGAGAACAGAACTCTTGAAGAAATTCACATTTCAAAAGGAACTTTTATTGGAAAACAATGATAGCAAAGAAAGTGTAGGCAGGATCTGAAGTTCCCCACTCAAAAGTGTTAGGTTAAACCGCTACACGCATATCCCCTCCCAGTGTCCAGTTCGACATTGAGCCAATCTCAAAGTCCAAAGATGTTTTGAGAACCTCAGGCAGAGAAGATGATAGCTGTTAATCCCCAGGCACTTTGGTTTCGCTTTCTCGGGTGGTGAGACAAAACAAATGCCTCGAAGCACATTCCTTTCCCCCCTTCTGAAGATGATCCGAGGGATATTCCTTCACCCGCTCCCTATTTCCCACAAGGTACAGCAAAGCAAATGAAACCCCGTGCACAGAATTCCCACACACTCACCTCAAGTCTCCCCGCTCCCGCCACAATGGCAGCATCCTGATAAAGAACTATGGTACCTGGCAGAAAGCATGAATATGGGGTGGATCGTAGCTATATCATACAAAACAGAGAAAGGCTGAAATTAATGGCAGCTAAATGACCCTTAGCTAATATAAAGCCTTTGGATTTCACTTCATCTCCTCTGCACAACCAGAGTACATCTGAAACTAATCCATTGTCGAATATATCCTTCAATATAATGTCACTTTATGAAAGTGTGTCTTTTGCTGGATTTCAGTGAGTGGTACATTCATTAAACGTTGCAATCAAAGAGAATAGTACAAACCCCACTGATAAGTTAGTGGAGCCAGCAATTCTCTCTTTTAAAAAAAAAATGATTTCCTTTTTATGAAAAGGGCTTCTGACACTCTTCCAAGTAGCTTATTTGCCACATTAACAGCTTCAGGATGTATAATTTAATGGTAATGTTAATGAGAAGTTATTCAAATCAAATAGAGGTGTCACTACAAAAGACAGTTTAAGCAGGCATGAGAGATTAGGAAGTGTTGTTTCCTTTCGTAAATATATTGTAATTAAACAAATGTCAGAAGTTCATTTACATATGCCAGGGATTTGACAACTGCAGAGAGCAGTGCCATTTAGATAATTTCTTGGCGGGGGCAGTTTTAAATGTCTTCATTTTATTCGTCTGCAATTAGCTTTTTTATAAAAATAGCTCAGTTCCTGCTTTGCCTCCCCGCTCCTTCCCCCACTTCTGATTCTTAAAATCTTTAGAGCAAATGGTTAACATTCAGTATCCTCAGGCAGCTTTACCAATGTCACTGCGAAGCACTGCTCTGTGGGATGAATTCACATTGCAAAGTGATGGCACTTGGACATTTCAGACCCAGGATCATACCGAGAGGCATCCAGATTCCAGGAACAAAACAAACAAAACAAAAAACCCATGTGCCACATCCCCCCCTTTTCTTTCCTATGAAAATTCAAATTACAGGCTAACATCTTCTACATCCATCGCTTCTCGGGACAAGCTTTATTCCCTGGAGAGATATCCATCATGACTAAACTTGTTAAAATTCCAGTTCCGGTTCCGGCGGCTACGGCGACAGGCAGATTGCTGCCTGCTCCAGCTCTCCCGGTGGGCTTCCCCCGCTTCTGGGGGGGCACAAGACGCCTTGGAGGGGCGTCTTGCCGAAGGAACGGCTCGCGGAGGGTCCTGGCGTCGGCGGCGGCTGGCGGGGGCTCCTCCGCTTCGTTCTAGGCATCGGGGAGCAGTTTTGGAGGACGTGCGTGCGCACGCGTCTCGCCCCATGCCGATCGGAGAACACACTTCCGAACGAAGCAGCGGCAGTATGGTGAGAGGCTTCCTTTCTGCATTCCTTCGCTTTTGAATTGATGAACTTTTCAGCACTTTTAAAAAGTTAAACTTTCGGATCCCTGCTGGAGGTGCGGCTAGAGGGAGGGGGATTTCCCCCCCTCCCTCGGACAAGCGGCTTGAAAAGACTTTCCTTCCATCCCCAGAGAGGAGGAGGGGGGAGAGCCAACTAATGATGCCCCACCCCTATAAAAGTGATTTTCATTCGACCTAGCTCCAGAACTAATGGATGAACTGAGAACTTTTTGAACTTTTAAAAATTTTACTATGCCTCTGAGCCCAAAGCTGGCAGGGCAAGATGGCACACTTCCGTTGTCTTCATGAACTGTGAAACCTGACTCCACCTTTAAAATTCAGGCTTCCGGTCTTTGTCTCCGAGTCACCCAGAGGAATTTCTTGTGGATTGCTACTTTCTGAACTCTTTGGAGAAAAAAAAACTTTCATCTACTGCTAGAGTGACTAAAGAAATCCCCATCTGTTTGGATCCTCTGCCTTCTGAATTCGCCTGCCTGCTCTACCTCTCCAGCTGCCCAGTCTCTACTTTGACTGATCTCCTTGCTTCATAAACCATGTCTCCAAAAAGACCACCTCCTGGAAAGCCTGGCTTTGCTACTTCTGCTCCAACGTCTGCAACGTCTAGTCCAGCTACACAGTCAAAGATATCAGAATTGATGCAACCCAAGACTACAGAGATAGACTTCCAACAAATGCTTCAACAAATTTTACAAGGCCAGGAGGAAATTAAGAAACAGTTAAGGGAAATGAAAGATGAAATTAAACAGAATCAAGCCCAAATCTTTAAGAACTCACAGAGACTGGACCTTGTGGAGGGTGGGGTGGCGGAGGCGAGGGGGGGGGTAGAGGCCTTACAGAAGGGGAACAAAGAACTTGATATCCAACAAATGAAAGCAGAGTTTGAAAGAATGTCCTTTTATCTTAGATTTCAAAATGTAATAGAAGCAGATGGGGAAAATATAAGGGACATTATGACTAACATTCTAGCTGAATACATACACAAAGATAAACAGCAGATGGAATGGGAGATAGATCTAGCTTATAGAGTGAATTCAGCATATGCCAGAACACATAATGTACCCAGGGAGGTTCATATTAAATTTCTTAGGAAAACCACAAGAGATGAAATTCTGGGTGTACAAAGGGGGCAAACACTGACATACCACGATAGGGAGATAACCATTCTAAAGCAGATTCCCAAAAAAATTAGGGAAAAAAGGAAAAGTTATTCGCAATTGGCGAATAAATTATACCAGAAGGGGGTGTGGTTTAGATGGTTGATGCCTGAAGGTATGCTGATATTCTGGGAGGAGACAAGAATCAGAATCAACACACCCATAGAGGCACAGGCCTTTATGGAAAAAAACAAAGCGAACCTAGAAAAAACAGATGACACTACAACGGTTATACAGGACACGGGAGGGGCCGGAGCTCTGCCAGCGGGGGGTGAAGGGGCAACACCAAGAAAGCTCAGATCACAAAAATAAATAAGAAAACCACAATGTTATAAACAGACCGAAAGTATTAATGAATTTACAACTAGACTATATATTATAATTATATAAACTGATTGAAAAGTATTTTTTCTAGAATTAATATGCTGATTTTTTTTTATGACTATGTAATAAGGTTTGATATTTTGATGTAACCTAGGAGTCTGGAGGGAGGGGGCGTCTGCCATACTTGCAACTGCCAAAATTTGTAACTATTCCACTTACCCTTTTCCGCATAAATGTTTTTAAAAAAACCAATAAAACTTCTTGAAAAAAAAAAAAAAAAAAAAACTTGTTAAAATTCCTGCGCTTTCCCCTTGAAGCTGGCACTTCGCAAGAATTCTAATCAAAAGCCACACTTGCGTGCCATCCGAAGTCAAGTGAGAAATTATCATGAGACCTTTCGCAAGTAGAAGATGTTCTTTCTCTCTGGTTTTCTAGCCAAAATACTTAGGAAAAGGAATTATAGCTCATTTTCTACAAATGTGAAAATTCAGCAGGATTAACAAAAAATCAAATCCAGGGGTTTCCGAGTAGCTTTCTGCTGGTGGTTTGCTCAGTTAAGAAACAACCTTCCCTTCTCTTCCTCTCTCAAGCCTTCAAGGAATGTGAAATCTGATTTGTGAAGCCTTCAAGCGAAAAGAGAGTTATGACTGCATGGCTGCAAATTATTAGTTTCAGAATCAAATCTTTTCTGTCACTAAATAGGATGGTCTCTCTTTGTTTCGGTCTCTGAAAGCCATAAGCTAGATGGGTTTTAAAGGGATTTCCAGAAAGCCAACTCATCTGTTCTTCCAGCTGGCCAATTTGGATTTAATTGGAACCAAAAGGAATCTTGGATTATCTATAGCCCCATGCAACCTCAGCTTTTGTTGACCTAGCCAAACAATCAATGATTGGTGTTGCTCTCCTCTAAATGGATCAATCAATCGTTGCTTTTAATGCTCATTTACAACTTCCTCCCCTGCAGCATATTAGTACATGAAAGAACTAACTTTCTCTACTCACAAAAACTTCACATGGACGCAAAGACACACACACTCCATGGAAAGATGAGAAAACCACTGGCTAGGAGTGTGCATGCCCCGACAATCTATCCATTTCTCTTCTCTAATACAAGGCTTGAAAGTTAGATTGTTGGGTGACCAAATAGCCAAATAGCACATGAATATCCCATAGAGCAGGGGTGTCAAACTCAATTTCTTTGAGGACTGCAGCAGAGTTGTATTTGACCTGGGGGGGGGGCAGGAGGGGCGTGGCCAGCTTAGCGTCACTTATATCAGGGGTGCCTGTGATGGCCCGAGCACTCTGCCAGTGAAAATGGGCTCCCAAGCTCCATTTTCAGCTGTGATCGCCTCCTGCAACCCTCTGCCAGCGAAAATGGAGCTCCGTTTTCACTAGCAAAGGCACCACAGGTCGGTCCTTTGCTGTTTCCAGGGTGACCCCACAGGCCATATGTGGCCTCCGGGCTTTGAGTTTGACATCCGGACAGAGAGGCCTTCTTTCATGTATTCAGGGGTTGTTGGAATGAAGTGGAATTCTGAGAAGCCAAACTAGGATTACTTTTGCAGAGGAAGAATGAGGAATAGTGGTTAACATCCTGGATTAAGATTCAGATTTAACTTCATTCCAACAAACCTTCTGGATGACTTTGAGCCAGTCACTCACTCTCAACCCCACCTGGTGTGAAGATAAAATGAAAGGAGATCCCTGCATAAACTGCCCTCAACTAGGGGGGGGGAGTGGGCTATGACTCCAGTAAATGAATACATACACAGAAATGAATCCTGCTGATTATTTGAGTTCTGAATTTAAAATAAAGAAAAAAACACCAGTCCTTATTTCTTTAGTTCTCATTCTAAATTCTAAATCCTTGGCAGAGGTTGGAACTCGTGTCACTACAACCACAACAAAGCAGAGACACTCTGTTATTGATCCCTTCATCTCAATTGCTCATCCTTAATTGTCCAGTTATTGAGCCCAAGGAAAGTGTGTTGATATAGATGACTAGCCACTCAACAAATGCATTTTATAATGAAGGCATCGTTGTTGCTCAGCATAAAGTCTGCTATCAATTCCACTTTCACAATCAGGAATCTCAGCCCTTGAAGGAACTTTCGGCCATCTAGTGATCCCTGTGTCTTTCTCCATGTTTCTCTTACCTTCTGGAGATGGTACAAAGGGGACTGACTTGTCTTTTAGATCAGCCAAGGAGAGCAGACATTTTAATACTGGACAGGGAGATTTGAATAATTGCTAAAAAGATTTACTACCTGATATGGTAGGACTAGTCAACCCAAAAAAAGTTTAGGAGACTTTGCTCACAACTCTTATGCTAAATACAATACAATAGTAGAGTTGGAAGGGACCTTGGAGGTCTTCTAGTACAACCCCCTGCCTAGGCAGGAAACCCTATACCGTTTCAGGCAAATGGCTATCCAACATCTTCTTAAAGACTTCCAGTGTTGGGGCATTCACAACTTCTGGAGGCAAAATGTTCCACTGATTAATTGTTCTAACTGTCAGGAAATTTCTCCTCAGTTCTAAGTTGCTTCTCTCCTTGATTAGTTTCCACCCATTGCTTCTTGTTCTACCCTCAGGTGCCTTGGAGAATAGTTTGACTCCCTCTTCTTTGTGGCAACCCCTGAGATATTGGAACACTGCTATCATGTCTCCCCTAGTCCTTCTTTCTCTTAAGCTAAACATACCCAGTTCCTGCAACCGTTCTTCATATGTTTTAGTCTCCAGTCCCCTAATCATCTTTGTTGCTCTTCTCTGCACTCTTTCTAGAGTCTCCACATCATTTTTACATCGTGGCAACCAGAACTGAATGCAGTATTCCAAGTGTGGCCTTACCAAGGCATTATAAAGCGGCATCAACACTTCACGTGATCTTGATTCTATCCCTCTGTTTATGCAGCCTAGAACTGTATTGGCTTTTTTGGCAGCTGCTGCACACTGCTGGTTCATATTTAAATGGTTGTCCACTAGGACTCCAAGATCCCTTTCACAGTTACTACTACTGAGCAAGCTACCATCTATACTGTACCTGTGCATTCCATTTTTGTTGCCTAAATGTAGAACCTTACTCTTTTCACCATTGAATTTCAGTGAATTTCATTGAAATAAAATGATGAAAATGATAGCAATTTAAGCAGTGCTCCTTTGAACAGTTTTAATGGCCATCTGAATCTCTACTCTTTCCCAGAGTTGATCGCCGTATAATGAATCCCTAGAGCGGAATCTGAGAGGGTGTTTGATAGAATCAAGGGTTATTTTTCTCCTCTGAATTGATTGGTGGCACTTTGGGTTGTTAACTTGCCAATGGAATATGCCTGAGTGCTCTGCATTTTAAAAGAACCTGCAGAAGGAAACCTAGCTATTCAGGAAAACAATTGGCCACACATGCCAGATTTCTCTGTCTAGGAAATGTTTCCTTTAGAGGGAAACTATGAGACAGCTAGTTTGGTGTAGTGGTTAAGGCATCAGGCTAGAAAGCAGGACACTGTGAGTTCTAGTCTTGCTGTAGGCATCAAAGCCGGACAGGTGACTTTGGAATGGCACTCTGTCAGCCCAACTCAGCTCACAGATGTATTGTTATGGGGAAGAGAAAGGTAAATAAATAAATGTCTGAGGCCTAAAAGAAAATTAATTTAGTGCTCTTCCCCATTGGTGATTTCATAGCATCATCCAGATATCATTAATGTGGTAAAAAAAATTATTCTCATTACCATTATATCAGGACAGCAATGACTGGATGGTGCTAGAGGTCACTATAAACCACTAAAGGAGAAAGTGATTTTATTACGCCATCATAACTTTAGTATCTCTGCATCAGAGGTGGTATTCAGCCTGTTCTGATCAGTTCTGGAGAATCGGTAGCAGAAATTTTGAGTAGCTCAGAAAACCAGCAAATACCACCTCTGATTGGACCCGCCCCCATCTATTCTCTGCCTCCCAAGTCCCAGCTGATCGGGAGGGAATGGGGATTTTGCGGTAACCTTCCCCTGGAGTTGGGAGGAAATGAAGATTTTACAGCATCTTTCCTCTGCCACGCCCACCAGGTCGTGCCCACCAAGCAACGCCCACAGAACCAGTAGTAAAAAAAATTGAATCCCACCACTGCTTTGCATACATGTATATTTAAGGATGAAGGGCAGAAGTTCAATAGGGAGATGGGCAAAACCTTTTTTTTTTTTTTTTTGCTATTTTTCTTGTTAAATCACAGCAAGCACAAGCCAGCATAACAAACTACACAATATGAGAGGTTCATCCGAGATCATTCACCACAAAGATTATTAACACAAATCATTCAACATTGGTGCCATACACACAATCTATGCAGGTTTGTGATGGGAAATGCTTCTGTTAAACCCAATAATCCAAAAAAAAAAACCAAACCCCAGGTTTCGATATTGTGAATCTTTTAGCTACATAGACAACTGAGAACAGGGCAAGATTTAACACAAGTGATCTGATGAGATTCACTTGCTTCAGTATTGAACTCAAAGTCCTTGTGTAGATAGCAAGTTTGGCTTTTCCTCGTTCTATAAGGCAATTTCTCCCAGCCTTCTGGACAGGATGATTGAGGAAACTCCTTTTTTGGTTAGGTTTTTTGTAAAAGGCACACGGAACACTGTTACCTTCCCACTAAAGGTGGTCCCTATTTTTCTACTTGCACTTTTACGTGCTTTCGAACTGCTACGTTGGCAGAAGGTGGGACAAGTAACGGGAGCTCACTCTGTTATGCGGCACTAGGGATTCAAACCACCAAACTGCCCGCCTTTCTGATCGACAAGCTCAGCTTCTTAGCCACTGAGCCACCACATCCCCTTAGATTCTTTGTACTTTTCTGGCCTGTTATATTTTTAATGCTTAGCTTTAAGACACCTAGAGTCATTTGGGAGTTGTGTCACTTACAAATAAAATAAAACTAAATAAAACAAAAACAAAATATTCATATGACGATGGGCAGCAAATAAATTTGATAAATAAATAAAGTCTTCAACCCTTCTTCTGATTTTTTGCCTTTGCTGCAAATAGGCAGAGGTAAGAGATCTGTAAAGTACATATATATAAAATGCCTGTATCCCAAACTCTGAGTCCAAGGGTGAATCCAGACCTTAGGTATCTATAGAAAAGTTGCATAACCCTATTTTTGCAGATTTAAGATGCTATTCCTTAGCTCAGGGGTTCCCAATTTTGGTAACTTTAAAACATGTGGACTTCAACTCCCAGAATGCTATGCTGATTGGGGAATTCTGGGAGTCAAAGTTCACATGTCTTAAAGTTCCTAAGATTGAGAACCTTTCCTTAGTTGCTTTACCATAACCTTTCTCCTCCTCCTCCTCCTCCTCCTCCTCCTCCTCCTCCTCCTCCTCCTCCTCCTCCTCCTCCTCCTCCTCCTCCTCCTCCTCCTCCTCCCCCCCCTCCTCCTCCTCCTCCTCCTCCTCCTCCTCCTCCTCCTCCTCCTTCTTCTCTCTCTCTCTCTCTCTCTCTCTCTCTCTCTCTCTCTCTCTCTCTCTCTCTCTCACACACACACACACACACACACACACAGACAAAGAAATAAAGTGTATTTCAAGACAAGGCTGAATAAAAGGATATGTGAAGAGGAAACAACCTATTGTGCTTGATAAAATCGTGAAATGTTTAGTGGCTGTGTGTGCAGCTGAAACAACAATAGGCATTAAATGACTGAATTAAGCGATAAGACTTCCCTGAACTGAATTACCCAAAACTCCTTACAGCGCAATTTAAATAAGCAGTGCTAAATCCATCATGCACTGCGATACATCTTGCAGCATCCATGCTAATAAAACAAGAATTGCCAGGGACCAACCTTGAAGGCAGGTCCCTCTTCATTCGCATGTTCATCTGGCGCACTTTTAGAAACTCAGCCATAATGCTACCGCTTGATACAAATTGCGCAAGGATTGTTATTGCTAAATCATGTGAAAGAAAGCAAGGGGGAGGGAAGGCAAAGTGCAAATAACATCAAACAGCCCATTCATTATACAGTTCCTATAGGACAGAGATAGCAAACCTTTTTGGCTCGGCGTGTCAAAAAACTCAGAAAATGCCTAATTTGACTCTGCTGGTACGTCACTGCCCCCCCCCCCAAACAAAAGACAAACAATTATTTGCATGTTCATTTATTTATTTTTTAAAAAATACAGTCCAGTCATGTGTGGTGCAATATATTATATAAATAAATGTTAATTACAAAAATAAAATGCAAGTAAATCAAACTCATTTCCAGAGCCCACTCCATTCTCACTGTAAGTTCCAAAAATTCCACAAGGACAGGGCACATTTTGGATAACAGTTGTTGGGTATTAGTGAAATGCTGGCATGTCATCCAAAATGTCACATCCTCAAACCTCCATAACTTTAACTTTACTTTACTTTACCTTACTTTATTTGCACTTATAGACCGCCCCCTCTCCCAAAAGGGACTCGGGGTGGTGTACAGTCACTACATAGAAAATACATAACATAAATAATTAAATAATTAAATAGTTAAATAGTTAGTTATGGAGGAGGTTAAAAGAAGAACTGTACATTTAAGTAAAATATCTAAAATATAGTTTTAAAAAACCCCTAAAAAATACCCCATAAATTAAATTTAAAAATGGTTCCCCTAAAATACCAGTTAAAATATATCTGCCAGGAGGTAGAAGTTATGAATGTGCCAGGCCAGCTAATCGGAACAGGTGAGTCGTCAGTTTTTGTCGGAAGGAGCGGAAGCCGGTGGTGGTTCTAATGTCGGGGAGGAGGTCATTCCAGAGGGTTGGGCCCATCACAGAGAAGGCCCTACTCCTAGGCGTCGCCCGTTGGCATTGCCTGGTGGATGGCACCAGGAGAAGTCCCTCCCTGTGAGAGCGGATTGGTCGCAGGGATGTGTGTGGCAGGATGCGATCCCGCAGGTAGCTAGGTTCTGTGCCATGGAGCGCTTTGAAGATGGTAATCAAAACCTTGAAACACACCCGAAAAACCACAGGCAGCCAGTGCAGCTCGCGCAGGAGAGGTGTTACGTGGGAGTACCTAGTACTCCCCATGACAGCCCGCGCGGCTGCGTTCTGGACTAGCTGCAGTCTTCAGGCGCATCCCAAGGGAAGCCCCATGTAGAGAGCATTGCAGTAGTCCAGGCGAGACGTCACCAGCGCATGAGTGACCGTGCCTAGGGCATCCCGGTCCAGTAGGGGGCGCAATTGGCGCACCAGGCGAACCTGGTGGAATGCCCCCCTTGCCACGGCTGCCACATGGTCGTCCATTGACAGCCGGGCATCTAGGAGGACGCCCAAATTGCGCACCCGTTCCACAGGAGGCAATTGTTCGCCCCCTATGGCCAGTGATAGAGTCACCTGGCTGAACCGAGGTGCCGGTAACCACAGCCACTCAGTCTTGGAGGGGTTGAGTTTGAGTCTGTTGTCCCCCATCCAGACCCCGACGGCTTCCAAACACCGGGACATCATTTCGACAGCCTCGTTGGGGTGGTTTGGGGTTGAAATGTACAGCTGGGTATCATCAGCGTACAGATGATACTCAACCCCAAAACCACGGATGATCTCCCCCAGTGGCTTCACATATGCGTTGAACAGAAGGGGTGAGAGGACCGACCCCTGTGGCACCCCACAAGAGAGTGGCCTCAGGGTCGACCTCTGCCCTCCTGCCAACACACATTGCATCCGGTTGGAGAGGTAGGAGCCAAACCACCGCAAAACGGTGCCTCCGACTCCCATCCCCTCCAGCCGGCGCAATAAGATACCATGGTCGATGGTATCAAAAGCTGCTGAGAGATCTAATAGGACCAGGATAGAGGAACAACCTCTATCTCTGGCCCTCCAGAGATCATCAACCAACGCGACCAAGGCCGTCTCCGTGCTGTGCCCGGGTCGGAAGCCGGACTGGCGTGGGTCTAGATATTCGGATTCGTCAAGGTGTCGCGGAAATTGCTGTGCCACCACATTCTCTACAACCTTCGCTAGAAAGGGAAGGTTGGAGACTGGACGGTAATTAGCTAGCTCCATCGGGTCAAGTGAAGGCCTCTTGAGTAAGGGCCTCACCACCACCTCTTTCAAGGCGGTTGGTAAGGACCCCTCGCCCAACGAGGCATTCACCAGGCCCAGTAGCCAGCCTCGTGTCACCTCCCAGGATGCCAGTACCAGCCAGGAGGGACACGGGTCCATTAAACATGTGGTGGGTCACAGCCGTCCATGCAACCTGTCCAAATCCTCGGGGGCAACAGAGTCAAACTCCTCCCAGAATGGTCTCACAAGACTCACTGTTGACGGCTCCCCTGGTCCACTGAAGGGGGCCCATCCGCTCCGGATCTGAGCGACTTTGTCCTGCAGATATTCCCCAAACTCCTCTGCTCTGCTCTGCCCTGCAAGGGGGCTTCCCGCGTCCTCTGCGATAAGAGGGAGCGGGTTACCTGAAACAGGGCGGCAGGGCGGTTATCAGCGGACGCAATAAGAGCGGCACAATGTCTACGTTTGGCCGCTCTTAATGCCACAAGGTAGGTCCGTAAATAGGCTCTTACCTGTGTTCGATCAGATTCGGAGCGTGAGGACCTCCACCTGCTCTCTAGACGTCTCCTATGGCGCTTCATCACCCTCAGGTCCTCGGTATACCAAGGAGCCCAGGTGGGTCGCTGCCATAGGAGAGGCCGCAAAGGCGCAACCCGGTCCAAGGCCCCAGCCGCCGCCCTATTCCAGGCGGCCACTAGGTCCTCTGACCGAGAGCAGGTCAGGGCTATAGGTAGTGGCCCAAGCTCCGTCTGGAACCTATCCGACTTGAAAGCTTCAAGGTCAAATGAGTCAGGACAGACATCAGCTTTAATCCTGACTCCTTCCCTTGAAATCTGTGTACTGAGGAAACAACTGTAACAAGGTTTGACTTAACATGCATGGGTTTTTTTTAGTCCAAATGGAGAATATGGAGGAATCCCCCAATTCCGTAGTTCCAATGACCACACACACACACACACACACACACACACACACACTGCAGTCATGTGTTTCCATTTTGGGCATTTGGCAACTGGCTCACGGTTAAGTTCTGGGCAAGAATGAAGACGAGGCCAGAGTGACTTCAGCAAAGCTCTTTTATTAGTTATGTGAATAACAACAGAACAAGCCTGGCTGACAGTGCTCCTTTTATAGGAGGCTGTCAACTGGCCAACCAATCAGTTTAAAGTATTTTCCCACTTCAATAGTGGCCCTGAGTGAGAACTTCAGCGACTAGTTTCAACTATTCATTTCAATATGTAACACTCACCTTTACGGCCATTTCTAGTTCTTGTGGTCACAATTTTCAATGGTTTTGCTAGTTTCTGGCATTTACTTTCAGTTCCGGGAAGCCGGGGATCCCATTAGGTATCTGGATTCACATTAATGACTTTCATGTTCATTGAATAACCTTTGCAAAAACCCCAAAAAGACATTTAAAAAAATATGGCCATATGGTCACCCACTTAATGATTGCAATGACTTATGCCATAATTCCAGACTCAATTACGACCATAAGTTGAAGTCTACCTGTATACTTTCAAGTTTTTATTGTACCTGTGAGTATATGAAGCATGATGACACAGTGGAAAAGCCTGTCTTTTGATGATACTTCCATCACTGGGAAATTTAAAAAATTGTCAGAGATTAAACAGCCACTGTTCTGGAGTGACATGAGGAATTCTGCAGTAGGCGGGGGTTCGACTACAAGAAAGCTAAAACATATGAAGGTTTCATAGGGTAAGACATATGAAGAACATTTGCAGGAATTGGGTATGTCTAGTTTAATGAAAAGAAGATGTAGAGATGACATGATAGTAGTGTTCCAATATTTGAGAGGTTGCCACAAAGAAGAGGGAGTCAAGTTATTCTCCAGAAGGCTGGAGAAGCAGTGGATGGAAACCAATCAAGAAAAGAATCAATGCAGAATTAAGGAGAAATTTCCTCAGAATTAGAACAATTAATCAGTGGAACAACTTGCCTCCAGAAGTTATGGGTGGTCCATCACTGGAGGCTTTTAAGAAGAGATTGGACATCCACTTGCCTGGAATGATACAGGGCCTCCTTTAGGAGCAGGGGGTTGGGCTAGAAGACTTCCAAGGTTCCTTCCAACTCTGTTATTCTGCTACCTGCAAGGACCATTCCAACTCTATGATCCTATCATTCTATGAAGTTTGGGAGACCTGGTTTTGAGTAGCTATGGCTAAACAAATTCGGTTTATAGTATTCTTCACCAGAGGTAAATGCTTTCTTTTAATATTCAAAGCCACTGTTGGATAGCAGAATTACATAAAAAATCTTTGGAGTCTAAACATTGCCAGTTTTAATCATATTTCAATAAAGTTATTTACAGGAAGTAATAAATTGAAGTTTTATCTTTGGTTCTGGATGCCTTCCCATAATTTCTAGAATCACAGCGTTACTTGCCATACTCTTCATGTATATCCAACAGGTTACAAGAAATCCAAAGATTTTTTTTTTTATGAAAAAGACTTTTCATTCATCAGAGTCAAAGGAGATGAAATTAAATCAATGTTACCGACTGCTGTGTGAAATGCATAGCAGGGAAAAGTAGATCAGCATCCTAGACCTTCCAAAATAAATCTTGCCTTGGTCGGGTTATCAGCTCAAGAAATAATTATTAGCAAATAGAGCAGAAAAACAAGCTAAGGATTATTTTTTTTAAACTTCCTGAGAGTTCTCTCACAGTTCCATCTGTTTAAGAATGCTGAATAATATTTATGGAAGAAAAGAAGCAAAAAAGGAAAGGAAATCCCAAAACATAGAAATGACTGCACACCATCAGAAAATGTCCCAAAGGTGCTTTTTCAAGAGGCAACTGGACTTTCTGGTTTTTCTTTGAAGATGTTCTGCTTCTCATCCAAGACGCTTCTTCAGCTCTGACTGGATGAGAAGCGAAACATCTTCAAAGAAAAAACAAGGAAGTCCAGTTGCCTCCTGAAAAAGAACTTTTGGGACAAACGTGACCGGGATGACTGAGAATCTCCATTGAAACCATCATAACACATTGGATAATTCTTTCTAATAGAAAGCCTGGTGTCAAATATCAGTTTAGAAGTGAAATGAAGTCCTCTTTACATGCAGGTAGTCCTTGACTTGCAACAGTTCATTTAGTGACTGTTCAATGTTATGACACTGAAAAAAGTGACTTATGACTGTTTTTCGTAAGAGTTATGATTGTTTCAGCATCTCCATGGTCAAATGGTGTTCCAATATTTGTGAGGCTGCCACAAAGATGAACGGGCCAAGCTATTTTCCAAGGTACCTTAAGGCCAGGCAAGAAATAATGGATGGAAACTGACCAAGGAGAGATTCAACCTAGAAATAAGGAGAAATTTTCTGACAGTGAGAACAATCAACCAATGGAACAGAAGTTGCCTTCGGAAGTTGGGGGAGCTTCATCTCTGGAAGCTTTCAAGAACAGATTGGATTGCCATCTGTCAGAAATGGTGTAGGGTCTCCTGCTTTGGCAAGGGGTTGATCTAGATGACCTACAAAGTCCCTTCCAACTCTTTTAATCTAAACTAATTTAATCTAATCTAATGATCAAAATTCAGCAATTGGCATGTACATATGATGTCCCGGGCTCACCTGATCAACTTTTGTGACTTTCTTGCAAGCAAAGTCAATGGGGAACCCAGATTCACTTAACAATCATGTTACTCACTTAACAACTGCAGTGATTCACTTAACTATGGCAAGAAAGGTTGTAAAACAAGGCAAAACCCACTTAACTACTATCTTGCTTAGCAACAGAAATGTTGGCCTCAATTGTGGTCATACGTTGAGGAGTACCTTTACTCAAGTAACTGCCTAGGTAGTTAGAAATATAAAGTGTAAATGAAGAGAAAAGAATACGTTCATCCCACAAAATAGCTTGATGGAACCTCTGAATGTTCAAATATACAGAAATGGGGTTGTGGGTAAGTGGGAAAAACTGGAATAAATATTCTGAAGTGGACAATCAAGGGAATCTAGGCCTATTTTTATTTGGTTTTACTTACCGCTGTTACTTTTATTTGTGTTATGGATTTATATGTAGCTATGATTACTCTTTTTTATAGCCTTTTAATATATTGACTTGCTTTTTGTTTTTGTGCATTTTTACAAATTATGGTGTTAATTACTTTTGTAAACCACTTTAGGAAAGTGATCTGTCTTGTCGGGAGTTTTTTAAAAAAATCTATTAATTAAGAATAAATTTCATTAGACGATTGAATTAATAATGAGATACACCAGAGATCAGCAACTTTTCAAGCAATGGGGACCATCATATAACCTGGGGCAACCGAGCATGTCTTTTTTATATAAAAAGGCCTGTTTAAACTAGCTAAAATCTTGTGAGATTTAATAACTGAAGAGACTATGGACTTTAATCTAAGAATACTACATCTTTCAGTATTGACATCCTCATGTGGTCAATTTTTTAAAATGTTTTAATTCTTATTTAATTTTAGATATTCAAGGTAAAGATTATGGAATCCTGTAGGCATTGAAGCACCCTGCCCAGCCTCAATTACAGATAAAGCTCGATTACGATTTCATTGCTTTTGTTGTAAACTCACTATATTTCTTCCCTTAAAGTTGAGTAGGCAATCTGGGACCCCCATGGCTGCAAAAGGACTTTGAGGTCCTTTCTTGTGATCAAACAGGAACCACCAAATTGAGTGATCCAGCTAATAAACATCAGTGGTACAGTGTCTCCATCATTCTGAGGTAAAAAGCAGTGGTGGGATTCAAAAAGTTTTTATTACTGGTTCTGTGGGCATGGCTTGGTGGGTGTGGCTTGGTGGGCATGGCAGGGGAAGGATACTGTAAAATCTCCATGCCCTCCCCACTCCAAGGGAAGGTTACTGCAAAATTCCCATTTCCTTCCAATCAACTGGGACTCGGGAGGCAGAGACTAGATGGGGGCGGGGCAGTCACAGGTGGCATTTACTGGTTCTCCGAACTACTCAAAATTTCCGCTACTGGTTCTCCAGAACTGGTTAGAACATGCTGAATACCACCTCTGGTAAAAAGTAAATCAAAAATGGGAGTTATATGTTTCATTTTAAGAGAGACTATATGCAGAAATAAAGTAACTAATCAAGGAGAAAAGCATACACCCCCATCAAAACAGGTAGGGCAAGCTGTTGTATATAAACAGGGACTACAACTCCCCATTAATTTGCACTGATGATGTTACCTGGTTGGATAATGAAATGCCTGCAAACAAACAATCAAGATCAGATAGCACAAAGGACTCCACAGTTCAATTCTGAACCACAGGTATTCTTTACTGTTGGAACAATAAGTATTATTTTGACCTCGAAACAAAATCCACCAAATGTGTTTTGCTTCACATCTGGAATGCTCAGAGTAGTTGTCCATGTCAAAACATTTTGCAGTTCTTTACCTACAAATCCCACATCATGACCTGCAATTTATCAACAATCTGCAATTGTATTGCTAATATCTTGGGTTTAATAAATATCAGGCAGGATACTTCTGATGTTAGATTTATGTTTTCATTTCATTTGAAAGTAATCAAAGCAACTGTCGGGCCTGCAGCCATCTTTTCTTTTGGATCTTTGGCCTGCCAACTTTCAATTATTCTACTATGCATTTTCTATTGAAGGCAAAATGGGAGGGGGATTGTATGGAGTTAGATGCTATGTAGCCATAACAAAATACTTTCTAGAAAGCCAAGGCCATCCCTTGTTTTCACACCTCTGCATCTGACCAGAATTGGATGGGTGGAACTGCCAGCATGGCAGTGGAAGATTGGACCATGTGATGGACTTGTGGGTGTGGGGGCAAGATCTTGAACTTTCAACTGGATGGGGAAAACCGAGAAGCTTTCAGATTCAGGTTTTCCCAGATGTGCCAGCATGGCTCTCTTAATAAATTGCAACTTTGAGGAATGCTTTGCCTTGGACTCTGATTTACTTTTGGATGCTATTTGGAACCCTGACAGCAACACTCATGTTGTGATGGTTGATTTCACTTTTAATTGTTTTCTATTCCCTGCATAATCTTATCCTCCTTGTTTTACTACCTTTAGTAACAGGAATCGGTAAGAGGAATACATTTAATAAATAAAATCTGCTATTGGGGGTCTCCTGTGTTGATTGGACTTTTTTTTTTTTACTAAATCTGTTGGGAATTTTTCAAAAAGGCATTCAGCAATCTGTCAAATCAGATCAGTAGTTTTTTTTTAAAGAAAAACCAGGCAATTTTAGTTAAAGTGCCTGAATAAATTATTTTTAAACTTTAATCCAAGTGTATGGGTTGTATGTTTTTATCTTACCATGTTTATCAATGTTTAAACACTTTACAGGTTTTAACAGAAGAAAATATCTTCAGATAAATGAAGGCAAAAACATTGTGTTTATTGCTAAATTTTAGCATTTCATATGCTAATCTTTTAACATTTTAACTGTTTTATATTGCTACAAGCCGATAACCCAGCATTGCCCGGGTATTTATTTATAAGGGGGAAATGTCCGGAGCAAACATAATTTTTAATTTTGGATTTTTCCCCTTACCAGAGGGAGCCCCTTTGTGGAGTACTGTGAAGCTGTTTCCATGGCAACTCCACTGCGCTGTATACTAGAAGCCATTTTACCGTCAGGATCGAACTCCAAGCAGTGGGCAGAGTAAGCCTGCAATACTGCATTCTAGCCACAGCACCAGCACACCTAAACCTAACGTATAAGGGATTGAGTGGTGTCTGGGTGCATAGGCAAGTGATGCTTAGGTAATTGTAACTAATATAATTTTGTTGTGTAGGTTTGCAGACCCTCTTTGTGTGCTCAGTGTTCCTTTGAGCATTTTGTCACTCCAGAAGATCCCAAAGTTCAACTGTGTAACACACTATGGAGAAAATAGGTTCATTCACCTACTGCTGTTATTACTTAAGGCATCAGCCTCTACCCGCAGGAGATAACTTCTATGTCGAAAAGAAAGAAAGGAGGTCATTCTCGGGGCAGCAGCAGAAGTGTTGGGCATTCTGTTGTGCTAGAAGGTTTATCAGGTGAGCAGGGTCTGATTCAAAAGAGAAGATAGGCTCTGAACCATTTTTAAAAAACATAATTGCAGTCCATGTTCCTGGCCAGCAGTTATTCCTTTTTTCTTCACTTGTTCTCACTTCTAAAACTTCAAATGAATAAAAGTGTTAGTCTTCAAGCTTCTCACATTCAGTAAATAAGGTATTTCTTCTAATGAAACATCGGGGGGGGGTATAGTCTTCTTGCTCAGCACTATAAAAAAGCAGGGAGAATATTTCACCCTGTTTTCAATGGAAACATCAAGAATAGAATAGAATAGAATGGAATGGAATGGAATGGAATGGAATGGAATAGTTGGAAGAACTGGTAGGAACCCACCTCTGGTTGCTTCTTGTCCTGCCTTCAAGTGCTAATATTTTTATTTCAGTTTAAAATCAGTAATGGGTGCATGTGATACTGGAGCCAACATCCAGACTGCAGTAACATTTATCTCTAATACAGCTTCCCTTTTGCCACTTTTAATCTTGCAAACAACATATTTGGGCAAGATATATAATACACAAAGATAATCTTGGGGAAGGAATGCAAGGATAGCTAAATCAACTTACCTGTAAAAGACAGAAGGGGGTATGACAGAGGAGGAGGAGGGAGGGAGGGAGGGAGAAAGAAAGAAAGAAAGGAAAGAAAGAAAGAAAGAAAGAAAGAAAGAAAGAAAGAAAGAAAGAAAGAAAGAAAGAAAGAAAGAAAGAGCATTAAAAGCTTGTACAGAAGGTGACTGTTTTGGCAAGAAATGGGCAGACCACTTTGGAGAAAGCCGAAGTGGCACAGTGGTTAGAGTGCAGCACTGCACGTTACTTCAGCTGACTGCTAGCTGCAGTTTGGTAGTTCAAACCTCACGAGCTCAAGGTTGATTCAGCCTTCCATCCTTCTGAGGTGGGTAAACAAAGGATCCAGATTGTTGGGGGCAATATGCAGACTCTGTAAACCCCTTAGAGAGGGCTGTAGAAGCACAATGAAGTGGTATATCAGTCTAAGTGCAATTGCTAAGCCCTACCACACTCCTAGATGCCCCTTTTCTCCTTAAGAACCCCACTCAGTTTATCATCACATGAAAGTGCTTCTTTTTGCTCTAATCCACCATGTTCAAGAGAGATGGACCTGCAGTTGCTAAGTAACCAGTAGATGCTACTGAATTTGTTCAGCCATTTAGGGCACACAATTAATGGGTTTGAATTTTTGCTCTTTTGAGTTTAAATATTGGTGACAAAAAGGAATCGAGGCAAAAATAAATAAGGAAGATTGGTGCAAGGATAACTAATGATTTAAGAAAACAAACCCAGCAAAACTATAGAAGAGCAATCTATAAATAGAAAAGCAAATATGCATCATGATTGACTAAAAATGTAAAATAGTATAAAATTAATTTAAGGAGCAAGATTACACAATGGAGAAATAAAAGAAATTGTTTCCATGAAATAATTATTGAAATAAGCAGATACCGATCCATAAATCATGTATGTAGCTGAACATACATCTTCCTATTTAACTTGCAGCTAAATAATAATTTAGCCTAAATATTTGAGGAAGTCTCACATCCTAAGAAAGGGAATATTGCGAATCTTCTTTTCATGAGACAATATATAGAACCAGGAAAATCAAGATAAGAAAATTGTTTCGGATTAAGAAATAGAGGTGAAAGCATTTTAAAATAAAACAGTCATATGTTTGGACTTCCAATAGATAGAATTTTAAAAGGTGAAAGTAAATAAAATCTATTGTCCAAGACAAAACAGCAGCAGCTCCAAAAAAAAATGAAATGAGACATTTTTAAAAAAGGAAATTCTTTCTTTCTGGGAAGCAAAAAGATAAAACAAAAATAATAATAAATAAAGATAATAAAATAGAAACTGAAAGTAAACAAAGGAAGTGAAATAAAAGATAACTCCTAGAATCCACATACCCATTTCTTCACTAAAAGTTACATTGTTTTCAGGAGCTGCAATATTTTTTTGGAACTATCTCTATTTTCTGGCTGGCTAATTCTCTTGCTAAGAAACTTCAGAAGATCAAGATCAATCTTGACTTGAAGGTGGTCAAGATTTGATAAAGAATGGCTGGAGTCACATGATATTATGAACCATCCACAGACAAGGGCTACTACAGTTTATAATCTAGAGAGGGGGGAAATCTAGACAGCAATAGACAGCAGGAAAGAGATGGAAAACCCCCTAGCACTCTCCTGTCACTATAACTGATGCATGAACTCAATCTATATGATTAATTTGAAGTTCACTATATTCTACTGTCAGAATAGGAAAAGGACAAGAAGTCTCCAGACAAAATTCTTAACCTTCATATCATTTTTCATGTTCCAGCTAGGGAATCTTACTCTGCTACTTACAGAAATGCAGAAAATTGAATTCAGTAAATATAACAGCTAGATTGGAAAGTTCTGGTTCTTCATATTGCATTAGCCCTTACACCAATCCAGGGCACATTAGGATGGTTCACAACTTGATTTTTTTTTCAGTTACTTTATTCCAACATCTGCCCCAAGCTGCAGTGACATCAAAACGATGTTACAATTATGACATGCATCATAATGTAAATGATACAACCAAGTACTTTGTCAAGGGATTTGATAGAAGGGCATAAATCATATCATTGTGTCAAGATTTCAAGATACAAATCAATTAGTAATTGTTCTAGCATTTAGACACATATACCACTTCACAGTGCTTTACAGCCCTCTCTAAGCAGTTGACAGAGTCAGCATATTGCCTGCAACAATCTGGGTCCTCATTTTACCAACTTTGGAAGGATGGAATGCTAAGTCAACCTTGAACCGGTGAGATTCGAACTGCTGAACTGCTGGCAGCCAGTGATCAGCAGAAGTAGCCTGCAGTACTGCACGACCACAACTCTTGACCCCTTCCTTACCTGCTCACCCTGCAGATATCCATGCAAACAGTCTACTATATTTGATTTATTTTCAAATCTTGTGAATTTTTCACCTTTTGCTAGAGATTTCCATGGAGAGGAACATCTATAAGAAGGCCAGGAGACATTGCTTTGCTGCGATGCCTGAGGGTCTGGCAATGATGGGGAGCTCTTATAATGACCTTATTGAGCTAATGTAGGGTGGAGTCTGCCATTGACCAAGATTTTTTTTTAAATTTGTATATAGTTTTTAAAAATATTTTGATTGAAGAGAGACCACATTTGGAACACTCCAGTTCTGGTCACCACAATACAAAAAAAGAAAAAGTGCAGAGAGGAGCAATTTAAGATGATCAGAGTTCTGGAGATGACAAACGGTTAAGGGAATTAGGTGTGTATGTCTAGCCTAAAGAAGAAAAGGATTAGGGGTGATATGATAGTTGTCGTCCAGTATTTGAGGTGCTGTCCCAGAGAAGAAGGGGTTGACTTATTCTCCAAAGCACCTGAGGGCAGAATAAGAAGCAACAGGTGGGTGCTCATTAAAGAGAGATCCAAAATGGAACTAAGAAAAAATTTCCTGACGGTGAGAACAATAAATGGAACAGCTTGTCCCCTGGAGTTGTGGGCTCTCAATCACTGGAGGTTTTCAAGAAAAGATTGAACAACTGTTTATCTCTGATGGGTATAAGTCAGGGGTGTCCAAACTTGGGAAGCTTAAGACTTGTGGACTTCAACTCCCAGGATTCCCCAGCCAGCATGGCTGGCTGGGGAATTCTGGGAGTTGAAGTCCACAAGTCTTAAGCTTCCCAAGTTTGGACACCCCTGGTATAAGTTCTCCAGCCTTGAGCAGGGGGTTGCATTAGAAGTCCTCCAAGGTCCAGTCCAGCCCTATGAGTCTATGATTCCTCTTATTGTTTTTACCTGTTGTGAGCCACACAAAGTCATTTTGATGAAACGGATAGCCATATAAATCACATGAAGTTTTTATGTCGATACAACCGTAAAGCTTGAAAGCCATAGTTTACGGTTCAGCATATTGCATGAAGCAAACCTCAGTAATTTATTCAAGAAACCCCAGTTAATTTAAATTTATGGACCTGACTGCAACAATCCAACAGGTCTACTGTGAATTCATCACATCTAACACCCGGAGATAAATATATATAATACAGCATCAGAATTATTAGAAGGCAACATCTTTTGCAGTTCAATATTGTAGTAGCATGGATTCTGATGAGAAACAAGGTATATGTGTTCACAGAGCAGCAGTTCAAGTGATTATCTACCTGAAGGTGTGAATGTGTGCATGAGGGAGAGAATGTATACTGCTGTCTAAGGGAGGTAGGAAAACCAACCCAATTATCTTTACATTGACACTTTGTCCTAAAGATATATGCTATGCTCCAGGTACGTTATTTGTAACCCTTCTAATGACGATGAAAACATATACAGTGTAGTGCCCTCAAACTGACATGGAGAGGCTGGCACCATTCTTCACAATCACCCAGCAAATAAATTGGTTGTCAACATATGCACAGAAGCAGGTTCTCCCTATTCTCCCTCCTCCAGCTGAGTGACCCAAAAGCCACCCCTTTGTGAAGATTCTGAGGACTATCTTGACCCGGCTAAGGTGAATGGAAGGTTTTCAGTCTGAAAATAGGGCCAACGTTGCAGCTGTAATGAGCAGCATCCGTGAATTGTGTCACTACATTCTTATGTTTGAGATGTAATGCAGTTTTATGTCTCTGTAAGCAGTTCAGATCTGAAATCTGGAGAGGCTGTTCTAAGCAGACGTTGATACTTGGAAATCCTAAATTAAGACTACGCCCAACTAAAATCTTTATTTTATTTAAGGAAAGTGTATGGCTAACCAACTCACAAATTAGGCTAGTAACCCTGGCGGGCTAACAAAGGACTGAAAACATAGAACATAATAGGCAATAATCATGGAAAATGACATTAAAACAGAGAACTGCACATGCATTAAGCTAAACCACCTATGTCACAAATAACAATTATTCAGATTCCAAAACATTTTATCATATTGGATCATCCATATTTCTAGGCCAATATCCAGGCTTAAAGCAGGCTTTTAAGGCCTTCCAGTAGACCTTCAAGTTAGAGCCATGCAAATCTCAGGGGGATGTTGTCCCATAGAGGAGGAGGTAGGACCATATAGATGGATGGTGACCACCTCCAAATTTTGTTTGCAGAAACTGCTTTTTTGAGAACATTCAGGAAACACACAGGTTCTGCAACAGATGTTAAAGGATCTTGAAGCGACACACAATTACATGAAGAGGAAAACTTTTCAGAAGGTCAGTATTTTGAAGATACTTTACACTCTTCAAATTGCTGATTAGCAAGGGTCATTGATGTAGGCAGCTTTTGTTCTTTATTTCCTTTCTGTGGGAAAGAGAGCGAGAGGGAGGGAGGGAGATTTGGGATCAACCTATCCTCCAAAGCACCTGAAGGCAGGACAAGAAGCAATGGATGGAAATAAATCAAGGAGAAAATCAACGTAGAACTAAGGAGGAATTTCCTGACAGAACAATCAGTGGAACAACTTTCCTCCAGAAGTGGTAGGTGCCACAATACTGGAGGTTTTAAAGAAGAGATGGAAAACCATAGGTCTGAAATGATATAGGGCCGTGATGACGTACCTATGGCACGTGTGCCACAGGAGGCACGTGGAACCATTTGTTGGGCACGCGAGAGCAAAAAACCACCCATCGCGCAAACTGGAAGTTCGGGAATGGACTTCCGGTTTGCACAATGGGCCATTTTTCGCCCTCCGGAGCCTTCAGGGAAGCCTCCGTATGGGCAACCCGGAAGTTTGGGAATGGTGACTTTCAGTTTGTCAGTAGGGCCATTTTTTGCCCTCTGGAGCATTCAAGGAATCCTCCTAAAGCCTCCGGAGGGCCCCCAGTGGGGGCAGGGGAGGCTGTTTTGCCCTCCCCAGGCTCCTACAAAGCCTCTGGAGTCTGGGGAGGGCGAAAAACAGGTCCATCGTGGGTCAAAAGTGGGGGGTGTCGCATGCGCATGCATGCGGGCGGTGTTGCATGCATACCATTATGGGTGTGGGTGCGCCCATGCACGACCCCCCTGCGCTTTCCCAGCTTTTGGCAAGCAATCCGAAAAAGGTTAGCCATCACTGGTAAAGTGTTTCCTGCCTGAGCAGAAGGTTGAAATAGAAGGCCTCCAAGGTTCCTTCCAACTCTGTTGTTCTGCTATTCTGACATACTGGTATTACAAACAAAAATTGCCTATTTTTGGTTTATTGAATCAAAATTAACTGACAAAGAAGACATTTTCTTTAGCAGATACTACATCATTCAGGAATTCCTAAAGTGATCAGCTATGTATTCCAAACTTCACTAGAAACAGGATCCAAAACACATTGCCAAAATTTCCTTCTCCCCAAAATATTAATTTTTAATTCCCCAGAAACTGAAACATGTGCTGTTCAGGAAACATTCTAGATCAAAAATCTGGGAAAAGACAGGCTTTAATCAAGCAAGTAGAGACGGAACAAACTTACCAGCTTCATGATCCTGCGTATACTGTTAATACGAATGACTAAAATGACTCAAGCAAATGTGACTTGCTTAAGAAACTGAGGATGTACCATCTACAGTAAACAAAAGTGTATAGTTATCACCACAGAATCTAACAAAGACAGCACAGTGAATAACTGTTGAATTCCCTTTCAGGCCTCCAGCATAAGATTTAATAAATCCCTTAGTACCCGGGACGGCTCAGCTGGAAACAATTTGACTGATTCAATGATGACAGAGAAATAAGGCCACTGCTATAACTGGAAATAACTTCTGCAATTTTTTCTGACCATTCTCACTCAATTTGATGGAAAAGAAATTGCTTTTCTCTTCTCTTTTTTATCTTTTTCTCAAAGGAGAAGGTAATTTTATGAAATTCTCAGAGATGGGTGCAGGTTCTTGGTCTTCTCTTAGCAAGTGGCCAAGAGGTATGCATGTGAGTATTCTGTCTTTTATTTTACATTGATCTTGCTCCTTAGCTTCCCATATTTCTTTTAAAATCCAAGGGAAAACACCACAAGGAGCCTCTTTTTCATATTAGGTAGCAGGGGCAGAAGGGAGGGGAGAGCCTGTTAGAGCAATGTATTTCTTTAAAATAGCAGTTTCTGGCATCTCGCAATGATAATGCAAGCTCAAAATTGCCACCGGTAGAAATGATAAACAAATTCAAAGGCGCTCTTAGAAAAAGGCAGAAAAATAGGAAGCTAAATTGGAGGGAAATGGAAGACAAACTTTGGCAAGGCGTCTACGCTATTATCAGCTTTGCTGCTTTATGCACATACCTTTTCTTGGTCAGATTGAGTGTAAATTTCATGTATACTTTTATATGGATCAAAAAAAAGGCAAGATGATGGTTGCAATAATGGATTCTTGATTTGTTTCTTTTTTTTCCCCCTTTCCCCTAAAAGTACCCAGCTCTTTTGTTGCAAATGTCCAGGTTTCGGGGGAGGAAAAGTGATGAGGTGTGTTGTTCATAGTGCCATTAAAAGTGGATCCCATTCATTGTTTGAACATTGCCACAATCCTCTAAAATCCTTAGAGCATTCACTTAGAGGTAGCCTAAAAAGTCAACTTGCACTTCCAGAAGTTTTTGCTTTCTAATAATGAATTCTTTTGTGTGTTCTGAAAAGGTACATTATCTCTTGCCAGTCCAAGTTACAAGGGCATTTTTTCAGTCTTTCTATTTCTCTTCTCTCAAACTCGTGGTCAAGATTTATGCTTGGTGGTTAAAAAAAACAATAAAGAGTCCACCTATATCAATACTTTCCCTAATAAAATCTGGCTGACCTTTTTTTTCATTCAGCACCCATTGGTGTTTAGGAATTGACAAAAGGAGATTAGAAAAAATGTCCAGGATTAGAGAGTAGTGCATAATAAAGGCAACATATTATCTATGGGCTAATAACCAAAATGGCCAATCAGAATTGGCCCAATTAGTGTTATGAGATCGAGGAGTTATCATTGTGTCTTTTGACTGCTAGCCGATATTCATGGATGGGCTCTGTGATCTGCTAGTCTTCTGTCTGTCTGGCCTACATTTTGGCTGACCCAAAGGTGCTTTTTCAAGAGGCAACTGGACTTTCTTCTTTTTCTTTGAAGTTGTTTCGCTTCTCATCCAAGAAGCTTCTTCAGCTCTGATCTTTGACGATGTTTCACTTTTCATCCAACAAACGTCTTCAAAGAAAAAGAAGAAAGTCCAATTGCCTCTTAGGAACAACCATGACCTGGATGACTAAGAATTCCCATAGACATTTAATATTAGCTGCTACATTTCATGCATTGTGTATCACAGACGACTCCAGGTTTTTTTTTTCCTTCTTTGGCTACTTGGATCTAGATGTGCCTAACATGTTTTGGAGTTCGTTTTTGTACTACAGTGATGCCATGTGGTAGTCTGTTGACTGTTTCTGAGATATTTTTGACATATGGGAGTATTATCTGTTAGGTAAGCTCCCCGTTAGGAGAGCAAGTGTGCAGAGAAGCGTAATGAGAGTGGTGTGGAAGAACACACACAAACCAGCATACAGGGACACCGAATAGTAAAAGTAATAGTATTTTACTTATGTGGAAAATAGAGGTATTCAGAGTTCAATTTACACACGGTTCAGTCAGTCAGTTATCAATGTTCTCAATTAAGGAGTGATCCATCGAACACAGTCCAGTATCATATAATCAGTTCAGCACACAAAGTCGCTAACAGTAGCAAAACTCACAGTAACTCACGATACATCTACAGGCAGTATCCACCAATCAGCATCTAACAAACAGAGAGCTAACAGTCATTCTGGCTCCATCTTATGGCTGCTTGAGGTAACAGCAACCAATCCCATTACAGCAGTACTTAAAGAAACAGTACTACTCTCATGGCTTATATATTGCTGACCCAACTGTTAGCTTACATTCCTAACATTATCCTTTTCACAGGTTGTAATAATTGTGCTGTAGCTTGTTGTGTGCACTTTTTGATAAATTAATCCTTAATCTTACAACACATAGACTCAATCAGAGTTTCAAATCAGAAGCTATTAGCATCTCAGCTCAAGCCTGATCCAAAACTGATTTTGGCATTAGACAAATCAGCCATTATAGGCACATACAGATAAACCTCATTTACACACCATTCAAAATAGACATTAAAGAAAACTTAAGAATGAAACAAAAAGACAAAAAAATTCCAGCAGCCACATTCAGATAAGTAGTAATTAGCAGCAGACAAACTATGAGTCATGAAACAATACTCTAATTAAGGAACACCCCACCAAAACAAGCAGGCCAAGCTATTATATATAAACAAGCAGCAAGCCCCACACTCACTTGCACTGATGATTTTACCCCATTGGGTAATAAAATGTCTTCACGCAAACTACCAAGCTCAGAAAGCATTAAGAACGTTACCCCAGGCATGCATTCATATTTAGGAGTGGAACAGTAAAAAAAAAAAAGTAAAATAGATATTACTATGTACATATTCAGTTATAACCAAATTATTAAAGCATATGAATCTGTTTTTGATACATACAGTATTTTAGACAGTGGATATCCAATAAACAAAGTTGTAAAAATATGTACCTACTAAGGATGCAATAGAGGAAAATACCAATGGAATTTTATGTCAAATACATGAGATTATAGATGCAAGCTCCATTCAAAGTAAAGGGTGATTGGGATCCAAAAGTTGGAGAAAGAGAAGAACCTGGAATCCCATGATTTTGATTGGATAAATAATGCAAAAGATTCCGAGTTTTACAAACATTGGATTTAAATAAATTGTATCACCAGAAAGAGGGAAAGGAGAATAGTATGTATTCCATTTATCTCAGATTCTTCCAGGTGCAGATTGTGAAACAGACTTTGAATTATTCATGTCAAATGTATGACTTTTACATTTTGGGTGTCAAATTCACCCTTTTACATTTCATTTTTCAGAAGCCGGGGAGAAGAGATAAGGAGGCCAGCTTTCCTGGGTCTCCTCTTGACCAATAGAGAAGCTGGTTGAATAACAGTGTCTGATACCTTGGAGAAAATCAACCATGTCATGTTGGAGTTCAAGTTAATAAGGGAAGGAAACCTGAGAAATGTCAATCACCTACCTTGGAGTTCAGGAAGATAGATTTTAATGAACTCAGAAGAAAGATGGACAGAATACCATGCCTCGAAATCCCAAAGAATAAATATGTTGAAGACAGATAGAAGACCCAAAAAATGAATTATCGAATCCCCAGGCACAAATGATCCTTATGAGAAGAAAAAAAAGGAAAGGTTTTAAGTACTATGTATGGGTGAACAATGAACTCACTGACATACTGAGGAGCAAAATGAAGAAGCAGAGCAAATGGAAGCAGGAGGGATACAAATTAGTAGTGTGAATTTGCAGGGAGGGAATTAGGAAGGCTAAAGTCTGGTGAAAAATACCAAATATTAGAAGAGGGTTTTTTTTTTCCTAAAGTAGGTTTGGGAAAAAAAATATAGAGCCTTTTGCACGACAGAGATGGGAAAGTAAAAACAGGCATCAAGAAAAATGCCCCTTTATCATTGTCCTTTTTCTAGAAGAGGGAGAAACCCCTACTTAAAATGGCTGAGGAAATTGAGGACCCAGAACTGTGAATAGAAAAATGGCATTTTGATACTTAAATTCAAATCTAAACCCTCAGTTCAAATTTCCAGGGCTTGATAAATTCTATTTGTAAATGTTGATCTGAAAAAGTGTATTAGAACCTCTAACTTTAGAGGACAAAATAGAATAGAATTCTTTATTGGCCAAGTGTGATTGGACACATAAGGAATTTGTCTTTGGTGCATATGCTCTCAGTGTACATAAAAAGACAAGATACATTCGTCAAGAATCATAAGGTACAGCACTTAATGATAGTCATAGGGTACAAATAAGCAATCAAATCATACTAGGAAACAATCGATATAAATAATAAGGATACAAGCAACAAAGTTACAGTCATGCAGTCATAAGTGGGAGGAGATGGGTAATAGGAACAATAAGATGACTAATAGTAATAGTAATGCAGCCTTAGTGAATAGTTTGACAATGATGAGGGAATTATTTGTTTAGCAGAGTGATGGCGTTTGGAAAAAAACTGTTCTTGTGTCTAGTTGTCTTGGTGTGCAGTGCTCTATAGCATCGTTTTAAGGGTAGGAGTTGAAACAATTTATGTCCAGGATGTGAGGGGTCTGTAAATATTTTCACGGGCCTCTTTTTGACTCGTGCAGTGTACAGGTCCTCAATGGAAGGCAGGTTGGCAGTAATTGATTTTTTCTGCAGTTCTAATTATCCTCTGAAGTCTGTGTCTGTCTTGTTGGGTTGCAGAACCAAACCAGACAGTTATGGAGGTGCAGATGACAGACTCAATAATTCCTCTGTAGAACTGTATCGGCAACTCCTTGGGAAGTTTGAGCTTCCTGAGTTGGCGCAGAAAGAACATTCTTTGTTGTGCTTTTTTGATGACGTTTTTGATATTAGGTGTCCATTTTAGGTCTTGAGATATGATAGAACCTAGAAATTTGAATGTCTCTATTGTTGATACTGTGTTGTCTAGTATTGTAAAAGGTGGTAGTATGGGAGGGTTTCTCCTAAAGTCTACCATCATTTTGATGGTTTTGAGTGTGTTCAGTTCCAGATTGTTCCAGTTGCACCACAAGGCTAGTTGTGCAACCTCCCGTCTGTATGTAGTTTCATAGTTGTCTTGAATGAGACCAATCACTGTATCATCTGCGAACTTCAGTAGTTTAACAGATGAATCGTTCACAAGTTAGAAGGATATGAGTGGATCATTAGAATGGATCGTTCACAACTTAGAAGGATATGTAATGACACTTGGTGTTCTCTCTGAGCTTGGTTGTTTTCATGTAGATGTATCAATATCCAAATACTGATGGATGATGTTGCCTAGTTTGGTAATAAAATGTCTGCAAGAAAACAACCAAGCTTAGAGAGTACCAAGGAGCCCTCATTTTAACCCGGAGCTACAAATATTCTCCTTTATTGAGTCTTTACCTTCTTTTTTGATACTCCGCTTGATTTCAGGAATGGCTTCCTGTGTGGCATAGGAAGCTTTGGTTTGAGAAACTAGTATCCAAATCAGAGGTAGTATTCAGCAGGTTCCGCCCATTTCTGGAGAACTAGTAGTGGAAATTTTGAGTAGTTCGTAAATATCACCTCTGACTGGCGCCACCCCCATCTATTCTCTGCCTCCTGAGTCCCAGCTGGTCGGGAGGGAATGGGGATTTTGCAGTATTCTTCCCCTGGAGTGGGGAGGAAATGGAGATTTTACTGTATCCTCACCCAGCCACACCCACCAAGCCACACCCACCAAGCTATGTCACACCCACAGAACCAGTAGTAAAAAAAATTGAATCCCCACCACTAATCCAATCCTTTCTGGACACAAGACTCCCTGATGAAACTATGCTAAAACATCATGTAATGTTTGCCTTCAGGAGCAAAAACCATATCCCAAAATATAAACAAATATATTTTAAAAAAGCAAAACCAAACCAGATGAATAATTATTTTATTCCTTTTGTGTTGCACTGTTTTGGCTTTTCTTTTACTTTATGCATGTGCAAAATGCCAAGCGGCCTTTCATGAATGGATTAAAGTGAGTTTCTCAGGCTTAAGTCATTCAACTGCCAGAGCTGTGATCAGAGACTCTTATTCCTTCTTTCCCTCTGAGCAACATACTTGCAAACCTGCAGCTGTGTCTGCCTTGCTGAAGGGGAAGGAGGGCAAATATTTGTCTATTTGTGTTGGTAGCAAGTAATGTGAAAGAACCACATAGTTTGGGCCACACTGCTCTATGGTTAACTTCTGTAATTCCATGAGGCCCAGAAAATGGTGCCTTCACATTGACTTGCTGCTTGCTTGCTAAAACCGCCTTGATGATTCTTCACAAAATGAGGAAATTATAGCAACTATGATTGAGAATGTAAACCATATTATTTCAAATAGGCAGTGTGCTAACCTTATAAAATAGGTGTTGGTCATTGTGACTGTTGCTGCTGCTGCTAATTTCAATTCCTTTCCTGTTTGAAAATGTTCCTTTCCCATCCCTGCCAGCAATTTCTGTCCGAAAAGTTCTGACAGCAGCACAATAAACCAAGAAGGGTGTTGTGAAATTGTCAATGCTCCAGGTAATGCACCCATTGAAAACAGAACTCCGAGGCAGGTAGATTCCTCAAAGAACAATTTATTGGATACATCATATTGGCACAACTGGTGAAAACTGACTCTGAAACTTCCCGTGTTTTTCACTTGATTAAAATAGAAAGTTTTCCCCTTACCCCAAGTCATCAGTCACATTGTCCAATGGAGGTGCTAGCCAGTTGCTTGATTATTTTACTCCTCCTCTCCCAGGCACCTGTTGGAATGACCTTGGTTCCCACAAGAAAAACATTTTGTTTTGACTGCAAAACCCCAAGTAACTATTCATCCCGCACTGTCCTCTGTTCTGCCTTATGGCAACCCTGAAGCCACAAAGATGGCCTCAGCCAGGTCCACTTCAGGGTCGACACAAATATGTTGACACAAATATCTCTGAGCATTTTCTCTATTTTCAACTTTTTATTCCATCAACCAGATCTTCTACTGAAATATTTCAGTCTAAGCTCAAAAATTCCCAGAAAGCCTATCTATTTTGTTGGCTTCTTTTCTTCATTTTTTCCCCTCAATTCTCCACATGCTACATATGGTATGTGGCATCCTACACATGCTGAAAAATTAATCTCATTATCGCAACAGCAGCAGCAGTGAAGGATTCATTAGGATGCTAAGCCCAACAATACAGGAGGGACACTATGCCTGACCAAACCTTAATTTCTTAATCAATTTTGGAACTGGTTCTTTTTTTAAAAAAAACAAAACTTCAATAGGCAACTGTGATGGTATATCAAAAAGGAGAATGATAGTGAGAAATGGTTAAAATGCTAAAATGATACCCAGGAAACTTCTAGCTTGGGAATCACATGGCCCATTAGGTGTTCAACATAGCACGCCACTGGAAAGGGCCTGAGTAAAATCCCAGCTGAAATCTGGAAGCAGAGGGAGCAAAATGCTTTACAACATTGTTCAGCCAAATTATAGAAGCATCATCAATCTGGAAGATGAGTACAATCATCCCACATTGGAAAGACAAAGGTCTTGTATTCGATTGCTCAAACTATAGGCCCATCTGGCTACCATACCACACCATGGAAATATTTGAATATAATAGAAACTCATCTCTGAACAAAATGGCCAATGTGTTGTCAAATCAGTGCAGTTTCATGAAGAACTGTGGAACCATACATGCTATCTATTGATAGAGAACCACCACAAGAAGAAAAGAGCCAAAAGAACTTAAGTCAAGTTTGTTGACTGAGTAAAGCTATACTGCAGGGGTGTCCAAACTTGGGAACTTTAAGACTTGTGGACTTCAACTCCCAGAATTCCCCAGCCAGCATGGCTGGCTGGGGAATTCTGGGGGTTGAAGTCCACAAGTCTTAAAGTTCCCAAGTTTGGACACCCCTGCTATACTGGCTATACAGTGTATTCCAAACTTACATCTACTGTGAATAAGTGCTGTACCACAATGTAACCAGCTGACTAAGAATTGCTGCTGGATGCTTGAACATTTTCCCATGCACATCAGTGTCCACAGAGGATCTTTTTGCTCTTTATTTTCTGCATGACCAGAAATTCCAATCATAACATTCATGCATGTTATTATATCTTGATGATGTCAAGATAGCCAATGAAAATGAAGAGGCTTTGAACTATTAGTACAGTAGTGGAAGGAGCATCTTCATAATTTTGGAAAGAAACTTAGTATTAAGACTGTACTAATAGTTCTGCCTTGAATGCAGAAATCTGGCCATCAACACAATAAAGGTCGATGGTATTAAAGCAAATATAATAATCCCATTCTAGTATCTGGGGTCATATATGAATTCTGTGATGTTCCACTGGATTTCCAAATATAAATCAACACTGCCAAAATGAAATGGGATCAAGTTATTGGTGTTCTTTGCAGTAAGAAACTATGTCTATAACTGCTATCCAAAGTATATTAAATTGATAGGAGACCTAAAGTAGCTAAGAGTAAAAAGTGAAGCAAAGCAAGTCTAATATTCCCTTAAGACAGTGTCAACTTCTGGTAATTACCCAGAGAGACTCATTCATTCTTGACAACAATATGGAAGTGGTTGGTCTGGGGTGCTAATTCAATCCCACTCCAAGAATTAGAGATACCTTCAGACCAGTCATTGCCCTCAAGATTCCTCCAGGATCATTTTTTTCCAATCACAGGAACAGTAGAGATCTTTGGCACAATCCCTCGCTTTATCTCCTCCAGAATGGAACAACTCACCACAGCCAATTTGCCCTGATCAGCTTGCCATGGCCAACTCACCGCAGCCAACTTGCCCTGATCAGCTTGCCATGGCCAACTCACCGCAGCCAACTTGCCCTGATCAGCTTGCCATGGCCAACTCACCGCAGCCAACTTGCCCTGATCAGCTTGCCATGGCCAACTCACCGCAGCCAACTTGCCCTGATCAGCTTGCCATGGCCAACTCACTGCAGCCAACTTGCCCTGATCAGCTTGCCATGGCCAACTCACCACAGCCAACTTGCCCTGATCAGCTTGCCATGGCCAACTCACCGCAGCCAACTTGCCCTGATCAGCTTGCCATGGCCAACTCACCACAGCCAACTTGCCATGGCCAACTCGCCAGGGGACAATGTGCTACGGGACAATTCAATAGTTCAGTGTAGTTATTTTGAATAATTAAATAATTATTTCAATTGTTGTCATTCACATTTCATTTTGGCCTTCCTTTGGCATCCTTTTTTTTTTAATTAAAAGAGTTTTGTACAAACAGATTTTCCCCCTTTTCACCCCCCCCCACCATACATTGTAAATCTCATACAAATGCTATACCGCCCCCAACCCCCCCGCAAAAAGTCACATTCAAATATTATACCAAATACTTTGCCCCCTCCCCTCCCCCCATCTTAAAGTAAATTACTCATCCTTTCTTTAATGATTCCATTCCACCATTCCTTTGATATTCGTGTAACTCTTATTCTGTGGCGAGTTGTGCCATGACAAGTTGGCAGTGGCGAGTTGTCTCATGGTGAGTTGGCGATGGTGAGTTATCCTGCAGTGAGTTGGCCACGGCAAATCGACCACACTGAGTTGGCTGTGGCAAGTTGGCTAAGGCAAAATGTCTTAGATCCTTCCCTTGTTAGCATGGTTGAGATTTCAGGCCATTGGGAGCTCCAATTGTGATGTTCATTTGGTAAACTCTTCATTGTGCTTTGAAAAGGAACAATCTCACAAGAAAAATCATTTTTTCAACTACCCTCCAAGAAAAAAGCCAGTATATGCTCACTCAATACAACAGGCTAAAAAGTTACGAGCTATCGGGCTAAGCTGAATTGACTTACTGATATTACCTGCAATGAATGAATTTTAGATAGCCTCTCATAAATAGAAAGCTATGGAACCTGCAATTTTATGGACAGCTTGTACTTATCAATATATATGAGGAATGATACTGTCGAGTTTCCAAGGGATACTGTGTGAACCACACCACTGTCTATTTACCTTTTTTATGATTAAATATTTGTGGCCGCTAAAGGTTATTTAACATTTAATATAGCTGCTCTTCTCCATAGCTGATAACTGGCCCTTTTACATAATTCAAAAGATGAAAATGGGGAACAAAAGCTTTTTAAAAACAAATCAATTTCTGAAAAAGAAATACTTACGTTCGTTTGAATAATTGAAGACTGAATGCTGATTTCAAAAGGCTTTAACTATTCTGATGTGTCAAAAGTTACCTGTAATGCCAGCAATAGCTAAAGCTATATTGTAACCCACGGTGGAAACCTTGAAAATTGTTTTTTGGGGGGAGAGCTAGAATGATAACAATAGCAATAGCACTTGGATTTATATACTACCCCATAGTGCTTTACAGCACTTTCTGGGCAATTTACAATGTCAGCACATTGCTGCCAACAATCTGGGTCCTCATTTTACCGACATCAGAAGAAAGGAAGGTTGCGTCAACCACTTCAGTGGAGAGACAAGTTGGTGCTCTGTACAGGCAGTCAGATTCCCAGTGGCTGTGAACCTTCCTGTTTGTGGTGCCCTTTTATGAGGCAGCTCTGGGAAGGGAGTGGGCCTTGGGTGATACTGCAGGAAGAGCCCCTTGTTTTTTTTTTCTCTAATGCAAAGCAAGCCCGCCCTTCTGTGGCACACCTTCGGAAGTGCACAAGCATGTTCTATATATATCCATGGCTGCTTATGGATGTTTTAAGAGAGTGCTTAAAGATTTTTGTAATTAATGCACGTCTGATGAACTGCTGCTTCTTGCCTCATGTTGCTGTTCCCTTTAGAGTGGAGTGTAGTTTCAAATGGGGACTTTCTATATCTGGCTTGCCTTATAATTGAATTTTCTCTACCCAGTGCTGCAAAGATAACCCTGTCCCAACATTTTCATATCATCTTTTTCCACCCCTTCTTTAGCAAAGGCTAGTTTTCCGTTCTGTTCTTTTTCTCTTCTCCTATATTTAAATCAAGATAATTAGAACAAGTATGCCTGCCAATGTGCTAAGGGGTGAGTACATTAATTAGGGATTTTCCTTCTGTCCTCAGTAATGTGAATTATTATTTATTCTTGTCGTTGAGAGTAAAACAAGCACATGTACTTTCTGTAGTTGAATGCTTTTTCAGGATAATTAGTCCCCATTGCTAATGAAGTTTGTTATTTCC
This sequence comes from Natrix helvetica, assembly GCF_964273705.1. Classification (NCBI taxonomy): domain Eukaryota; kingdom Metazoa; phylum Chordata; class Lepidosauria; order Squamata; family Natricidae; genus Natrix; species Natrix helvetica. The sequence continues at coordinate 338,236,186 of NC_138548.1, forward strand.
CATTTAGGAATCCAAAAGTGTTACTCCCTAGATTGAATGGAACAATCATTCATAAATCTGTTTTTTTTTTAAAAAAAAAACCTCTTCATTTTGGCACTTAATTATATATTAGCAAATGTTTAAAGGCAAAGTTTTAACCTGTCCAATCATGTTCAACTCTAGGGGGCAGTGCTCATCTGTTTCTTAGCCAAGGGAGCCAGTGTTTTCCAAATATCCTTTCTGTGATCCTGTAGCCAGCATGACTATATGCCAAAGGCGCACGGAACACTGTTACCTTCCCACCGAAGTGGTACCTATTTATCTACTCACCTTTGCATGCTTTCAAGCTGCTATGTAGACAAGCAAATGTTTATAGGTCTACAATAATGGGTACAATGGAACAGTTACTTCTTATGACTTGATATACATTAGGTGTTTTTTTACAGCCTGCTATACTATTCATGTGCCTCATTAATCTGTAATGGGCAGCCCTTTGTATGACCATAAAGATGGTGATAGGCAATATCCAAACTTCCTGAACAGGTAAGACTTCCTCATTTTATCCCAAAGATGCTTTTTCACGAGGTAACTGGACTTTCTGGTTTTTCTTTGAAAACATTTCGCTTCTCATCCAGAAGAAAAACCAGAAAACATTCCCCACCATCTAGTCAGAACTGAAAAAGCTTCTTGGATGAGAAGTGAAACGTCTTCAAAGAAAAATCAGAAAGTCCAGTTGCCACTTGAAAAAAGCACCTTTGGGACAACCATGACCTGGATGACTGAGAATCGCCATAGACATTTAGCGATACCTCATTTTTAATTGGGTTTGTAAGGAATTAATGCTTTTATTTAAAATGTTTAAAGAGTGCTCCAATTTTTTGCTTTTGTGTACCTGCAGCCTTTAGTGGTACAAAATTGATTTTGCAGCTAGCATCCAGAAAAACAGATGTATCTACACACAATTCAAATTGTAGAATTTCTATCGTTGCCTGAAACAAAGTTGTCTCTCTCCAAACCATGGTCCACTTCTCAGTCATATTTTTTTCAACATCTAACCTAAAGAACAAATCAGGAGAATTTTAAAATATGCTTTCTTCTTTCTTAATCACAGATATTTAGACTAGTATTGCTTTTGGTCCCTTTCTAATGGGCTTTGTATGACATTTTTATTAAGAGCTAAATGGGAATGGGAATGATCACAATCTTGAAAAAACTAGTATATATCTTAGTTATATATCTTATAATTTTCCATTTTTGTGAATACTAGATGATTAAATTAGGATGGAGTTTGAAGACTAGTTTCTTTATTTCTCCATTCTATTTTTTTTCCTTATGTTCAAACTAATTACTCTGTCAGGCACAGTTATGGAATACCCTAACACAAATGTGGAAAACTAGTAGCTTTCCTCAACTCCCAATACCCCCAGCCAATATCAAATAAAATAAAATAAAATATATTAGTCAAACACCAGAGGCCACCCAGCCAATATGGCTAAGATTGAAAGATGCCACGATGTAAAAATATGTGGAGACTCTAGAAAGAGTGCAGAGAAGAGCAACAAAGATGATTAGGGGACTGGAGACTAAAACATATGAAGAACGGTTGCAGGAACTGGGTATGCTTAGCTTAAGAGAAAGAAGGACTAGGGGAGACATGATAGCAGTGTTCCAATATCTCAGGGGTTGCCACAAAGAAGAGGGAGTCAAACTATTCTCCAAGGCACCTGAGGGTAGAACAAGAAGCAATGGGTGGAAACTAATCAAGGAGAGAAGCAACTTAGAACTGAGGAGAAATTTTCTGACAGTTAGAACAATTAATCAGTGGAACAGCTTGCCTCCAGAAGTTGTGAATGCCCCAACACTGGAAGTCTTTAAGAAGATGTTGGATAGCCATCTGTCTGAAACGGTATAGGGTTTCCTGCCTAGGCAGGGGGTTGGACTAGAAGACCTCCAAGGTCCCTTCCAACTCTGCTATTGTATTGTATTGTATGCTGGAATTGTTTCTTCACCATCATTCGGAGGTCAATGGTTGTCCTTCTCTACATAGTTCCCCTTCAAGCATGGAGCATGGAGACATCACCAGACAAGGAGTTTAATATGTATTTATCATATGGCACATTCACATCACATTTCGATAAAAACATAGATTAAAAATACAAAATATGGAATATAAAATCTAAAATATTATAAACACGGAGCAGCCTGCCTTCAGAGGTTGTGGGAGCTTCATCACTGGAGGCTTTCAAGAAGAGATTGGACTGCCATTTGTCAGAAATGGTTTAGGGGTCTCCTCCTTGGGCATTGGGGGGTTGGAATAGATGACCTACGAGGTCCCTTCCAACTCTGTTAATCTGTTAATATGTCTAGATTGCAGATATAACTTTTTGCTTCATTTGTCACAGCCATGAATCAGCAACGCCTGCATTATAGGCTCTGTTTTGGCACTTTGACACTATACATTGGATAGTTTGGGTAGGGAGACAATGGCTATTTATGTCCATGACTTTTCAGTTCTGAACTGAAGAAGCTTCTTGGATGAAAAGTCTTCAGGCAAAAAACAAAGAAAGTCCAGTTGCCTTTTGAAAATGCACCTTTGGGACAACCACGACTGAGAATCTCCACAAACATTCAGTATTCCTCACATCGTGTCTTTGTGAAGGAAGCTACGGTATGGAGCTGCTGCCATTCAATACCTTTTCTCCACTGGCAATCATCCAAAGTCCCTTTTCAGCTCTGCTCTTTCTCATTTCCTAAGTGCTGCCAAGGAACGAGTCTGCAATGGTATTGATGCAAAGTCTGTGCTCTTCCATGTAATGGGTGGGGGAGGACTCTATACGGCTACCTGCTGCTCTCCACAGAGAAGCTACATTGATGGAAAAAGCAGCTTCCTCTTTGCAATGGCTTTAAGTGGTGGGATGATATCCAGCCTCTCCACGGCCTGCCTTTAGATGGAACTTTCTGCACTGATTCCTTTGCCAAGCATCACATTGAGAATAATTAAACTTTCCAGTGAGAACACAGGAAGCCATCCAACTCAGAAAACATCTAGTCCATAATTATTTTCTCTCAGTAGCAATGGCTCTCGGGAGCCTTAGCCAGTGATCTTCTAGATGTCTTGCCAGCTGTTTCTTTTACAAGCTGGATCAGCCAAAGAGTATGGCTATAACTTTCTGCAGACAAAAGGTCTTTGGCATCATTTTGCTCCAGTTCTTTCCCAGGGAGTTCTTTTGCCCCCAAATCTAGATTTGACTTCTCTTCTCTCCTCTCCTCTCCTCTCCTCTTCTCTCCTCTCATCCCCCCCCCCCGTTCCCATCCCATTCCTTTCCACTTCTCTCTTCTCCCCTCCTCTCCCCTCTCCTCCCCCATCCCATCCCATCTCACCTCATCCCATCCCCTTCTTTGTGTTCTCCTCTCACCTTCCCTTCCCTTCTCTCTTTCCTCTCCCCTTCTCTCCTCTCCCATCCCATCTCACCTCATCCCATCCCCTTCTCTGTCCTCTCCCCATTCCCTCCTCTCCTTTCTCTCCCTTCCTCTCCTCTCCCATCCCATCTCATCTCATTCCATCCCCTTCTTTTTATTCTCCTCTCCCCCTTTCCTTCCCTTCTCTCTTTCCTCTCCCCTTCTCTCCTCTCCCATCCCATCTCACCTCATCCCATCCCCTTCTCTGTCCTCTCCCCATTCCCTCCTCTCCTTTCTCTCCCTTCCTCTCCTCTCCCATCCCATCCCATCTCATCTCATTCCATCCCCTTCTTTTTATTCTCCTCTCCCCATTTCCTTCCCTTCTCTCTTTCCTCTCCCCTTCTCTCCTCTCCCATCCCATCTCACCTCATCCCATCCCCTTCTCTGTCCTCTCCCCATTCCCTCCTCTCCTTTCTCTCCCTTCCTCTCCTCTCCCATCCCATCCCATCTCACCTCATCCCATCCCCTTCTTTTTATTCTCCTCTCCCCCTTTCCTTCCCTTCTCTCTTTCCTCTCCCCTTCTCTCCTCTCCCATCCCATCTCACCTCATCCCATCCCCTTCTCTGTCCTCTCCCCATTCCCTCCTCTCCTTTCTCTCCCTTCCTCTCCTCTCCCATCCCATCCCATCTCATCTCATTCCATCCCCTTCTTTTTATTCTCCTCTCCCCCTTTCCTTCCCTTCTCTCTTTCCTCTCCCCTTCTCTCCTCTCCCATCCCATCTCACCTCATCCCATCCCCTTCTCTGTCCTCTCCCCATTCCCTCCTCTCCTTTCTCTCCCTTCCTCTCCTCTCCCATCCCATCCCATCTCACCTCATCCCATCCCCTTCTTTTTATTCTCCTCTCCCCCTTTCCTTCCCTTCTCTCTTTCCTCTCCCCTTCTCTCCTCTCCCATCCCATCTCACCTCATCCCATCCCCTTCTCTGTCCTCTCCCCATTCCCTCCTCTCCTTTCTCTCCCTTCCTCTCCTCTCCCATCGCATCCCATCTCATCTCATTCCATCCCCTTCTTTTTATTCTCCTCTCCCCCTTCCCTTCCCTTCCCTTCTCTCTTTCCTCTCCCCTTCTCTCCTCTCCCATCCCATCTCACCTCATCCCATCCCCTTCTCTGTCCTCTCCCCATTCCCTCCTCTCCTTTCTCTCCCTTCCTCTCCTCTCCCATCCCATCCCATCTCATCTCATTCCATCCCCTTCTTTTTATTCTCCTCTCCCCCTTTCCTTCCCTTCTCTCTTTCCTCTCCCCTTCTCTCCTCTCCCATCCCATCTCACCTCATCCCATCCCCTTCTCTGTCCTCTCCCCATTCCCTCCTCTCCTTTCTCTCCCTTCCTCTCCTCTCCCATCCCATCCCATCTCATTCCATCCCCTTCTTTGTGTTCTCCTCTCCCCCTTCCCTTCCCTCCTCTCTTTCCTCTCCCCTTCTCTCCTCTCCCATCCCATCTCACCTCATCCCATCCCCTTCTCTGTCCTCTCCCCATTCCCTCCTCTCCTTTCTCTCCCTTCCTCTCCTCTCCCATCCCATCCCATCTCATCTCATTCCATCCCCTTCTTTTTATTCTCCTCTCCCCCTTCCCTTCCCTTCTCTCTTTCCTCTCCCCTTCTCTCCTCTCCCATCCCATCTCACCTCATCCCATCCCCTTCTCTGTCCTCTCCCCATTCCCTCTTCTCCTTTCTCTCCCTTCCTCTCCTCTCCCATCCCATCCCATCTCATCTCATTCCATCCCCTTCTTTTTATTCTCCTCTCCCCCTTTCCTTCCCTTCTCTCTTTCCTCTCCCCTTCTCTCCTCTCCCATCCCATCTCACCTCATCCCATCCCCTTCTCTGTCCTCTTCCCATTCCCTCCTCTCCTTTCTCTCCCTTCCTCTCCTCTCCCATCCCATCCCATCTCATTCCATCCCCTTCTTTGTGTTCTCCTCTCCCCCTTCCCTTCCCTCCTCTCTTTCCTCTCCCCTTCTCTCCTCTCCCATCCCATCTCACCTCATCCCATCCCCTTCTCTGTCCTCTCCCCATTCCCTCCTCTCCTTTCTCTCCCTTCCTCTCCTCTCCCATCCCATCCCATCTCATCTCATTCCATCCCCTTCTTTTTATTCTCCTCTCCCCCTTCCCTTCCCTCCTCTCTTTCCTCTCCCCTTCTCTCCTCTCCCATCCCATCTCACCTCATCCCATCCAGGGGTAAAATCCAGAAGGTTCTGACAGGTTCTGGAGAACTGGTAGTGGAAATTTTGGGTAGTTCGTAGAACTGGTAGCGGTAATTTTGAGCAGTTTGGAGAACCGGCAAATGCCACCTGTGGCTGGCCCCAGAGTGGGGTGGGAATGGAGATTTTGCAGTATCCTTCCCTTGCTACACTCACCAAGCCACACCACACCCACCAAGCCATGCCCACAGAACCGGTAATAAAAAAAATTGAATTTCACCACTGATCCCATCCCCTTCTCTGACTTCTCCTCTCCCACCTTCCTTCCCCTCCCCTCCTCTCTTCTCCTCTCCCCAAATATTCAAAATGGCATTGATGCCTATCCAATACAATAATACAATAATACAATAGTAGAGTTGGAAGGGACCTTGGAGGTCTTCTAGTCCAACCCCCTGCCTAGGCAGGAAACCCTATACCGTTTCAGACAAATAGCTATCCAATATCTTCTTAAAGACTTCCAGTGTTGGGGCATTCACAACTTCTGGAGGCAATCTGTTCCACTGATTAATTGTTCTCACTGTCAGGAAATTTCTCCTCAGTTCTAAGTTGCTTCTCTCCTTGATTAGTTTCCACCCATTGCTTCTTGTTCTACCCTCAGGTGCTTTGGAGAATAGTTTGACTCCCTCTTCTTTGTGGCAACCTCTGAGATATTGGAATAATGCTATCATGTCTCCCCTAGTCCTTCTTTCTCTTAAGCTAAACATACCCAGTTCCTGCAACCGTTCTTCATATGTTTTAGTCTCCAGTCCCCTAATCATCTTTGTTGCTCTTCTCTGCACTCTTTCTAGAGTCTCCACATCTTTTTTACATCGTGGCGACCAGAACTGAATGCAGTATTCCAAGTGTGGCCTTACCAAGGCATTATAAAGTGGTATTAACACTTCACGTGATCTTGATTCTATCCCTCTGTTGATGCAGCCTAGACTGTGTTGGCTTTTTTGGCAGCTGCTGCACACTGCTGGCTCATATTTAAATGGTTGTCCACTAGGACTCCAAGATCCCTTTCACAGTTACTACTACTGAGTAAGGTATCACCTATACTGTACCTGTGCATTCCGTTTTTGTTGCCTAAATGTAGAACCTTACTCTTTTCACCATTGAATGAAAGAGTTTGCCAATGACATTTTATTTCACCACTGTAAAAATGCTCTATGATTGCTTCCTCTTTCCCCAGCCCCCCAGCCCCCTTAACCTTCTCAAGCATTTTAAAGGCCTCCTCTATCTCTTTGCAGCAGAGCCAAGGAGGGCAGCAAATTATGACACAGTAATTACAATGATGGATGGTGAGCCAGTCCCTAATATTAGATACGCTGCTCGCGTTAAAAAAACCCAGCACTACAAGATAGCATACTCCACTAGGCAAGATGCTTAAGATTGTAATGGCCAATATAGATTAACAACATTAGGTTAAGGCAGGATAATTATTCTTCTCTTTCCATTTGCTACTCCTCCTTCTTCGTGGCCTCTGCAGGAGCTTTTGCATTTCAGCATTCATGATTGACAAGGTACGCGGTATGCAGATCTGTCAGTTGCCAAAGTGGAGTCTCTGCAGTAAATCAAAAGCAACACTTTCTCAACCAGACAAGCTGAACTGGTGTAAAGTAAGGTGCGTATGGGGGGAAAATAAAAATAAAGGCTCTCCGGCTAATTAAAAGCTGTAGGCTGCTTATTTTTTCCATTTCCTATAAACAGCACAGAAATAGAATCGGTGGTCCCACAACAAAGGCTTGCTTGTCCTGCTCTAAATCTGCATGTGAAAGGGAGGCATAAGGGGAGTTTCCAGATATTCTATAGAGGGCACATGAACCACTGTGCCCCTTATGTCCCCCTGCGAATTAATTATCCTTTAGTGTATCTCTGGAAGCTCTGTGGTCTACTTTATCTACAACTAGGTTGCAAAACTTTCACAATTTGATTATTAAATCAGACCATCGGGGTTTGTACAATTTGTGAACTCATAAACTAATGATAAAATTTGTGATTGCCACATAAATAAAATCCTAATTGTGATTGACACTAATCTGGTTAGGTTCATCGGGTCAGTTTTTTCACTTGGGCAAGCTTGTTGTGCAAGCCACACAAATCAATCATATGATCCTTCTGAATGCAACTGCAGTGAATCGGGGAGGAGTATTATATGTTTTCCCAGCATTTAAGAAACTCTTACATTCTGGCATATTGCTGTCAAAGTCATTTCCTTTATTCTCTATGCATTTTCGTAATATAGCAGTAGCACTCAGACTTATATACTGCTTCACAGTGCTTTACAGACCTCTCTAAGCGGTTTACTGAGTCAACATAGTATCCCAACAATCTGGGTCCTCATTTTACCAACCTTGGAAGATTGGAGGACTCTGTCAACCTTGAGCCAGTCAGGATTGAACTCTTGGAAGTGGGCACAGTTAGCCTGCAATGCTGCATTCTACCAACTGCGTCATCATGGCTCTTATACTTTTATCGCTAGGAATAGCCATGTTCCTCAAAGGAAGCAAACTAGGAGGAAACCTTAAGACTGGCCAATCTAACCAAAATTAGATATCAAAAGATATCAGGGGTGGTATTCATTTACCTACTGGTTCGCAAGTGTGAGCGCATGTGCCCTATCTGTTTGTCCAGTGGTGAAATTCAATTTTTTTATTACCGGTTCTGTGGGCGTAGCTTGGTGGGTGTGGCAGGGGAAGGTTAGTGCAAAATCCCCATTCCCACCCCAATCCAGGGGGAGGATACTGCAAAGTCTCCATTCCCATCACACCCCAGGGGAAGGATATGGCAAAATCTTCATTCCCACCCCACTCTGGTATTTGCCGGTTCTCCAAACTACTCAAAATTTCCACTACCGGTTCTCCAGAACCTGTCAAAACCTGCTGAATTTCACCCTCAGCTTTGTCTTTTAAAAAGTGCCTAAAAGGGATGGCATACAGCCGGGGTGGGTGGGCGAGGCCACCCACAATTTCCACTACCAGTTCGGGTAAACTGGTCCAAACCAGCAGAATGCCACCTCTGCTTCTCATCCATCATTATTGCACATCCTTATCTGTTTGATATTGGCATCATCTGGTTTATGAGATTTTTTAAAAATCCTCTATGCAGTTTAATCGTACACAAACATCTTAGGAACAATGCTTTGACCCTAACCTTTCCAGATTTTCTCAGAAGTTCCAACATGCCTTTGTTTTCTTAAGTAAGTTGATCCTTAAAGAAAACAGCATGCAAGAGTGAGATTGAACTGAGAAAAAAACAGGAGACTTTAAGTCCCACCTTAGCATGAAACCAAATTGGGTGACTTTGGGCCAGTCACTCTTTCTCAACCCAACTCACCTCACAGGGTGGTTGTTGTTGTTGTTGTTGTTGTTGTTGTTGTTGTTGTTGTTGTTGTTGGGAAAGTAGGATGAGGAAGGAGTATTAGATATGTTCATCATGTTGCATTATTTATAAAAATAAAAAGGCAAGTTATGTTGTGCCCTGCCAGCAGATTCGGACAGTGAGGAGGTTCAGGAGGAACATGGGCCAGTCCTGGAGTCTGGGGAAGGCTCTGGTGAGGGCTCTGTATCGGAGGCAGAGAGGGGGCCAGGGCCGTATGCCAGTTATCAGCTGCCTTCAGAATCAGACATCATTGAGGCAGACAAACAGCTGGAGCCTGTTCCCAGTGAGCGCATGCACAGAGTTGCCAGATGAAGGGAAAAGCTAAAGAACAGGGGTAAAGGACTTGGGAGAAAGGCCACAGGTGGACGATGAATGGCTCCTCCCAGAGGGAATAAAAGAGGAGCAAAGGGGGAGTGGAGTTTGCAGGAGACAATTAGTTTGCTTAATTGGTTCATGACTCTCTGAGACTCCTTGCCAAGTTTTGCAGATATCGGCCTGGCAGCTCTCCAAGCCAGATAAGGTCCGTGACCGTAAATCTTCCCTTGAAAGACTTTGCTGGATGTGAATGAGCAGAATTCACAGTAAATTAATAAAAGGAGTTTTTGTCGGGACAAGGAGTTTGCTTCATGTTCTTGGGAAGCCTAGGTCAGAACAAGTTAAAGAAAATCTAAGATAAAATAAATAATAAAAATAAAATACCCCGTGAAAGGTTCCCTACGTAAACTAATCCACCAGAGAGAACAGAACTGTTTCCCTTCTTTTCATTCACTCTGGAAGTATTTCTGATTCCTAAAGTAAAATGAAAGCAATCTGGGTGGTGTAGAAATGGAGCTGTATCAGTGCCATTAAGAAGGTGAAGCTGGCTGTGAGTTAGGTGACATAGACTGAAAGGGCTAGATTACCTCTGTAATATGTTATCAATCCTGAAAGACTGAAGATAATAGAGATGATAATATAACAGGCTTGCTGTGAATTCATGAATTGGCAAGTCATTTTCTTCTAACAGCCCACAGTAAATCATCAGGAACCCCTCCTTCTCTGCCTGCTGTTCCTGTTCACTTGTTTTCCTTTTTCATCTTGATTTTCTCTTTTTCATCTCATTACCAGTGTCTCCCTCTCATCCTCTCTCTCTCACTCTCTCCTCCTCTCTCTCTCTCACCCTCTCCTCCTCTCTCTCTCTCTCCCTCTCTCTCTCTCTCCCTCTCTCCCTCTCCCACTCTCTCTCTCTCCCCCCCTCTCTCCATCCTACTACACCCTACTCCTCCACTACATTGTACAGTTTTGCAGGGAGTGCGCAACTACACATCTCAACAGAAGATCTCCTCAACTACTGAAGTCTAAGCTTGAGGCAAAATCGTTTAGTCCTAGAATTACCAAGGTTGCTTTTGATATCGTGCCTTTAGCCCTGCAATCATAAGACTGCTTCCTGAAAAATAAATCATAGGAAATCAAGTTTATTCCCTGTGTGAACATTGTGTAGACTTCTTAGACTAATTGGCAGAGCTTTGCAAAACAAAACTTTAATAATGGGAAATGAGAAATGTTGTTTTTCAAGGAATAAATGGGCAGGAGATTTCAGACTCTCCCTGAACCAGCGTCCCTTCAGCAGATCAAAATTGCTCAATCCATCTCAGGAGCACCAGCCAACACCGTGGTTCTCTAAAACCAACCACAAATCTTCAGCAGCGAACGCTGTCTGTATTTATCTTGGATTCCCAATCATCACAACTTCATCAGCTCCCTCTGAAAGTGCCCTCTGGGGATCAATCAGGTCAAAATAGTAAACACCACTGTTATGATTGAAACACCACCTTTTTCATATGTGTGCATAGCTTTGGTCTTCCAGTCCTGCCCACCATTTTAACACTGTTGAGAACTTATGTGTTGATGGTGTATTTTTCCCTTGTGCAACAGTCTTACATTTTCTGTAGAACATTTGTGGAGAAAGGTTGCTGTTTAATCCACTTATGACATTGTCCAGTTTGAATGCATCTTCAGTGTGCTCATACATCACCATCATCATTTAACAACCCCATAATCCCTTGCAGGGCGGCGTCTGGGCAACTGAATGGAGCTAGCAGAATGTTTAATGGCGGGATGCCCTTCCTGTCGCCATCAATGTTCTCATACCATTGCCCATTATTGTGGATTCCTTTGATTTTGACCTGGTTTATTTGCAAATGACGCATTTCTGTTTCTCCAATGGAGGAAATCCTTGCTTCATACCTCTTCCAAGCTCTCGTGCTTCAGATTCTGGGAGGAAATCTTAACTCCAAGATTTTAAAGTTCACCTTCAGATATAAAATTGGTATGTGTCCATCACAAGAAACTAGAACAACTCCATGAATAGGCCAAAGCAATTTCTGAATTGTTAATACGTTATTGATAGAAGAGAATATTTGTAGCTTAGGGTTGAACTGTAGGGTCCTTGGTGCTCTCTAGGTTTGGTTGTTTCCTTGCAGATGTTTTATTACCAAATCTTCATTTCTAGAAGGGAGGGGTGATTATAGGCTTGACCTGTCAATGTTGAGGGAAATGGTCTTGGTGTTCCTTAATTAGGCTGCTGTTTGCTCTTAGCGTGTTTGTCTAAGTTGATGGTTCCTTGATTGGGGTATTGTTTACTTCTTGATTATTGGTCTAATGTTAATTGTCTACATTCTGTACCATTCAAAAGTGACAATCAAAAAGTCAAAGGGGAAGCAAAAAAGATCAACGTATCCCCTCAACCAGCAATCAACATCCAAATGAACACCAAGATTAACAATAGACCAACAATCAAGAGGTAAACAATACCCCAGAGGAGAGGAGAACGGGGATATTGTTTGCTTCTTGATTGTCGGTCCATTGTTAATTTTGGTGTTCATTTGGTTGCATTAACCATTAAAAAAATAAGCATGTGCTTAGAACACCAAAGAAAGGCCAATATAGTGCCCTTCCCTAGTTTTGATGCCCTTAACTCTTTCACAGCCACACTTTGGTTTTCAGCACTTTATGTCTTATCAAGTAAGCAATTGAAGGGTTGAAGGACACCATTGTTAGGATGTGTTTAGGGCATCAATTGGCCCCAATCTGGCCCTGATAGAATGGTAGGCAGGATATTTTATTCTGCAATTGTAATAATTGCCATTGTTCCTCCTCCTCACTTTTTCCCAACTGTGAGTAGGTCTGACAAAAGCTCACATTTTTTAAAAAGCAATTAAAAAAGTAAAGTGTGGATCATTGTCTTCATGGAGATGTTAAATAGGAGCAGAGAGAGAAAACATATAGTATCCTGCAGACCAGTGGGTTAGAGCAGGGGTCACCAATCTTGGCAACCTTAAGACTTGTGGACAGTGGTGGGATTCAACTGGTGTAACAGCTGGCTTGCTGAGGGCATGCACCCAGTGGGTTTGAAAACAGCTCAAAAACTTACATTCTACTGAAGACCCAGTGAGTAAAACAGCTGAGGAACGCAAATCCGCTCTGACGTGCCTATCAGCTGGACTTCAAACAAAGGAAATATATGTCAGTATAGCACAGAGATGGACAGGCAGGCCCACCTGATTGTTGGAGCAAACTGGTTCACTCTCAGCTGATAGTTGCAGCTACCAGTTTGCCTGACCAGTCAGAATTGGCTGAATCCCATCCATGCTTGTAAACTTCCACTGAAGAAGCTGACTGACAAACTCTGGGAGTTGCAGTCCACAAGTCTTAAAATTGCCAAGGTTGGAGACCCCTGAGTTAGAGCATAAATCTCTCCCCAGTCCCACTCTCAACACCATCTTAAATCAGCTCTAGAAGAAGGAGAGGAGAAGGAGGAGAGGCCCAACACTAACTATCAACAACCTGAGCTGACTCAGAAGAATGCTGTGGTGTTGAAATCCCTTGGAAGGTCAAAGGGGACCAAGATGGCGGAACCACTGCAGCCCTGATTCCTCTCCCCAAGTACTCAGCCAGCATAATCATGTCAATATCAATATATTATCAAATATTTTATAGTCTTGAGTTTTGTTCTCACACAGTAAATCATGATTTTGGACAAAGAGCAAAAGAAATAATCACATGCTATGCATAGAAAAATATATATAAACAATAAGCATCTATAAATAAAGCATCTATAGAGTACAATAAAGTCCTATACTTTCTTATCAATATCAGGGTTGATATATACCTTCTCATTCAAATATCCATACGATCCTAGCTTCAGTTGACCTCTCTGAGTATATTTTAATTGCATTTTTTAATCTGATGCATTAATTAATATACAGAACTGCTACTTAGAAAAAAATAATGGCATTCATTTGCCCACCCCTGCTCTGTTTACAAAGTGCTTTGCAGAAATGGAATAAATAAGTGATGAAAGCTCAGATTTGTATCTTAATCTTTCCGTTTTCACCAATAAGCATTAAAACACATTTTATTGGCATCAGAAAGACAGAGGCTAAATTGTAAATGTGCTTCCTTCCTAACAGAGACAAGCCAATATTATCCTCGGCGCAATTATTTGGATTGTGTTTGAAACCTCTTGCTCACTCACTTTTTCTTTGCTTGCTAAATTGTGTGTTTGTGTTACTGAAGGGATGCATAATATGTTCAACACATTTTTCATTACACTTCAAAACAGCTAGAGTCCCTTTTATTTTAAAAAAATGAGCTAATGCTTTACTGAACAATGTCTGCCCTTTAGTCATTAAGTAGCAAAATGTTTACACCAGTAAAAAAAATAATGTTTATTTCTCAGGGATTATTAATCATCATTTATTGGGAAGTAAAATCAATTATATAGTTTACCTTCCCACCTTTTTAGAAAATTAAAGTGCTGTGATATTTCTTTTTTTTTATTATTATTATTATTATTTTTCTATGTGATAGAACTCAAACTAGTAATTATCATATTTACTTTTCATTTATGAGGGAATAATCTGTTTTAATTAAGCCTAACTGAAAAACTTTTATCAGATGTAATTATCCCCCTCGATAAATATGTCTCCACTAATTACATTTAACCATGGGATTTATAGCTCTTAAGTCATTTGGTGGAAAACATAATAAATCTTTAGTAATACATAGTAAATTGCTATAAATTAATTCCAATCATTAACATAATAAACAAATTAGAATAATTTTCCTTAATTAGTTTGGGTAGTTTGCACGAAATCCCAGGCAGGAAACTCAGTGGTGGCAATCAAGATTTTCACCCATCATTTGGAAATATACTTTTCTCATAGATCATTTGAAATATTCCAACAGAGATGAGGTTTTGTAACTAGCATGCAGCTGTTTATTTTCAATCATAGAGGCACAAGGCTATTTTTCTTTCAAGAAACTCAGACACAGATCCAAGGACCTATAACAGCTATATCTCTAACGGGCATCAAAAATATACCGCACTTTTAAGAAAGCAACAATCTAGCACTCATTTTTTAAATAAGAGTTTGAGTAAAATATATAATTTATATATTTCCTCTATATTATTTATTTTAATGCCAGTTGTTATCCTGGTTCATAACAATTGTTTCCTCCTTATTGCAGTCAAACCTTCCTTAGTGTAGCTTTTAACCTAGTGCCATTCAGATATTTTGTTTTTGTTTTTTATTGAAAAGTTTTAATAGAATTTACAGGTATTTCCCCTTCCCCTACCCTCCCTCCAACCCTCCCTTCCCCCAGCTTCCCAGAGCAAAATACAGGGTATAAACATTTAACAATCATACACTAACATAAGCTAACTAACTATAACATCTTACCTCCCTCTTGTACTTTAACTCCCCTTATATTAAGCTAAGTTTGGATAAACTATAACATTCCTTATTCATACATAAACAAATTGAAGTTCCCTAGTCCAATGTTTATTTTGAATATAGTCAATCCATCTTCTCCATTCCAACTTGTATTTCTCCTCTGAATAGTCTTTCCAATATGCTGAAATTTTAGCCTTCTCTGCTAAATTAACTACTTTTAACGTCCAATCTTGAATAGTAAGCAATTCTTCCTTCTTCCAGCAAACTTGTTGCCATTATCGAATTCAGAATCAAATTAGTCTCTATAATTGTACAATCTGTAATTATACCTAGCAAAAACAACTGAAGAGTGAATTTTATCCTCTTTTTAAGAATATTTTAAGTAATCCACCATATTTTTATCCAAAATGCTTTATCTTCTTTGCAAATCCACCATACATAATAATACATAGCATCAACACAATCACATTTCCGACATTTAAATTATAAATTGGGATACACACAAACTAACTTTTTAAGATCTAAAAACCATCTATAAAACATATTATAAAAACTCTCTATCAAGTTTTAATCTTGCGTAAGTTTTTCATTTCTTACCCAAATCTTTTCCCATATTTTAAAATCTTGGTATCATTTAAAGAAAAAATAAAAACTCAAACAAGACTTTCATTTTACTACTATTATCCTTCCCAGCAAAAACTATTGTAAGTTCTCCCATTTATCCATCTCTATCTATATTTTGTGCCATAATGGTCATAATTATACTTATGTGATCTCCCATTTAAAATTGTAATATAGACTCCTAAGTGGGTAACCTTTTTTACTATCTCACATCCTGTTATTTTTCTGATTCTTCTTTGGGATTTATCCTGGAGATGGTGGGAATCCAGCCTTTAGTACATTACTATAAAAATCTTTTGCCTTCCAATCTGAATTAAGACGATATCTTTCTTCTAAATAATTCACCACCAATCCGGCTGGGGCCTCCCATCTATACTGTATCTGGCAATTTTTAAGTTCATCAACTAGGAATGCATAATCCTTTCTGGATCTCAATATTTTAAAAGGAGTTTCCTTCAGTACTGCCAACTCCTGTCCTACCACCTGTAGTTTGCTTCCGTAAGTCGCTTGTAATATTCCATTCCTTGTTTTCCAGGTGACAAAGTAGATTACAATATCTCTTGTTAGTTGTCTCTGTCTGGCAATCCATGAATTAACACGATAATCTTTTTCAATCTGCCAATCATATTCTGCTTTTGGTTCACCAGTTAACTAAGCGAAAGCTTCTGCAAAGATTTCTTTCAAATGTTCTTGGTTAACTTCTTTCAAGCCTCTTATTCTCAAAGCAAATTCCATCGCTGTGTATTGTATCATTGTAATCTCTGCCTCTGATTTTTCAATCTTGATTTGAATCTCATTGACTTTATTCTCCAAATTCACATTAGACTGAGTAATTTCTTCCACCCTGTCGTCCAATGATGTTACAAAAGCAAACATACCCTTAAATGCATCCACTGTATCTTATTTGTTGATTGCGGGTTTGAATTAAGTCCTTAATTTCAGACACTTCATCAAACACATCTTTAAGGATAAATGTATTTTTTTCTTGCAGAAACAAGGTTTGTGCCTTTAAAGCAACTTGGAGAGCTTCAAATGTCACTGTTTGTGTATCCGCTAAAGATAATAAAGACTGTAATTTAGGTGGCTGGGCCGGGTGACTTCCAGCACTCTTAGAGGCACTTATTTTGATTTGTTTTGAAGGCATTTCTGAATATTCAAATAACACTTTCCAACAGCCAAATTATTGAATTCAAAAAGTTCACTTAGTCCCCTTAGTCCCCTTAAAACTTATAGCTCATTAGTAAACCAAAACTGTTTTCTTTAATCTTGAGCTCTTGAGTCTTTTAACAACGTTAAGAAACAATTAACAAATACTTTCCTTTTAAGTTTCGCTTTCATCACACCCTTTGACTTGCAGACACCATCTTTATTACCCTTTGTTCTCCTCAATCTTCACAGAAGGAAGTGATACTGCATCGGAGTTAAAGTTTTATACTTGCAATTATAATCCCTCCTGTCTTTGCTCTGCCTGCTTCTTATTCAATTGTAGATTAAAACATTGATTGCAGAGGTGGTTGTGGCATTTTGTTTCTGCTGCAGCAGAAGTGTCTCGAAATGCGGAGCCTTGTCGGGCTGCCGGGGGGCTCTCACTCTTCAAGCCCCAGAATTGCTCCTGGGGGTCTATGGGGAGCTCTACCCTTGCCTGACTGCTCTCCTCCCCCTCTTTTCCCGAGGGGAGAGTTTTCAAGCCACTTGACAGCTGATTTACGCTGTTCTAGCAGCTTAAACGCAATCACGAGGCTGGCATTCCCAAAGGAATGTCCTTCAACACCTACGGTGCCACCGGAAGAGCCGCCATTCAGATATTTTGGACTGCAGTTCTCACAATCCCTTCCTTTTAGGGATATTGCTTTGGATTGTTAGGAGTCGAAGCCCCAAATCTCAGGCAACAGATATCCTATTTGTTGGGCTAGAACACAGGTGTCTAACTCAAGGCCCAGGGGCTGGATCTGGCTTGCAGGGTGCTTAGATCCTAAGCCTAACCTTAACCCTAACCCTCAGGCCCATCCTGGAAACAGCAAAAGACTGCCCCGCAGTGCCTCTTCAAGCAAACAGGGAGCTCGAGGCCCTTCCGAGCTCCGTTGTCACTGGCTCAGGTCTGCAGGAGGCCATTGTGGCTAAAACTGGAGCCCAGGCAGGCTGTGCACAGCCTCCCCAAGCTCCTCTTTTGCTGGCAGAGGGCTGCAGGAGGCCATCACAGCTGAAAACGGAGCCCAGGAGGGCCATCGTGGCAAAAATCTGAGCCTCAATGAGTGAAGTAAAAAATCTTCGGTGAATATTGCATGCAAATGGAGTCTCTCAAATGAAGTCTGTAACTGAAATTCTTAGTTATCATAGTGTTAATTGTAGGTCATATCTGCGCTCACTCCTAACTTGCTCTTGTCTTCTACAGTGTGCTGCCTTGGATTTCAGTGTGCTTAGGACCATTCTGTTCAGGCAGAGATGCTTTGATGTAAGCCTTTAAGCTAACCACTGTGAGGTTATCTTAAGGCTGACTCAGCCTTCCATCCTTCTGAGGTTGGTAAAATGAGGTCCCAGATTGTTGGGGCAATATACCGACTATACACTGATTCTGTACAATCCACTATGCTCAATGCACAATTTACTACTCATCATCAACTTTCTATTTGCTATTCATCATTCCTCTGTATGTAACACTTCTCAAATGTTTTCAGGACTTCAGGAGCTGTGGTGGTGATGTGGTTAGAATGCAATATTGCAGGCTAATTCTGCCCACTGCCAGGAGTTCAATTCTCACTGGCTCAAGGTTGACTCAACCTTCCATCCTTCCGAGGTCGATATAACGAGGACCTAGACTGCTGGGGGCAATAGGCTGACTCTGTAAACCGCTTAGAGGGGGCTGTAAAGCACTATGAAGAGGTATATAAGTCTAAGTGCTATTTCTAAGTGCTACTGATAAGCCTCAAATGTTCTATGCTATTTTTATCTTTTGCTCCTGACAAATTTATTGGTAAACAATATTCACAGGACATATTCCGAAGCATAAGCCACTATGAAGTTTTCAATTAAGGGGGAATCAGCAGTCCCAATGTACTTTAAAGAAGGTAGCTAGTTGTTTGCCTGAAATCAGAAGCAACATGTTTCCTAGAAACACATTTTCATTTGCAGCTCATATGAAAAAAAATTTTTTCAATAGTCTCTTGAAATTGTACATTTAATTTTGGCTCCTTCTTTTTCCAGGGAGCCATCTCAAAATTTGTAGCATGCTTGTAAATGCTGATTTGCAGGACTATTATTCTAGCAGTTAATGACTAGAGAACATTGCCTGATATTATATAGCCATTAATGTGACAACAGGGGTAAAAGGATTAAGTGAAAAAGTGGATAGAATTCCTAATTACAAATATGCTGCTATATTTCTTGGCATTAAATAAGAGGAAGTGTAATTCTAGTTTATAAATTAGGACACAAAAGCCAGAACAATTAACTCACTGTTATTACTGGGCTTCCTAACTTTTAATGGTTCCCCAGCTTTCTTTCTGAAGATGCTACACCCCCATATGTGCACACACAAACTTTTTGTCTGTCACTAAACCAGTCTAGCAAATGGATCTGACTCAAGATGGCCATAATTTGCTGCTAAAACAAGCTCATGGTTGGAACGGGCCCAAGCTATTATGTGGCTGGCTAGCAGGTTCAGGAACTCCACTCGATATCTTTTGTGTCAATAGAGAAGCCACCAGATAAGGGAGGCTGATAATTTCATTTTGCTCCAGGAGTTCAGGGTCGCTTTCTTCCATTTTTTTTTTCTGACAAAAGCAAGAGGTGGGGAGGGACGTTTGGAGAGACAAATTTAAAAAACTGCCCCAAAGACATCCAGTCAGTTTCCATGGCTGAACTTTCCAGAACCTTCTCTTAACCCCTTAACAACCACAATGTCACACTGGCTTTTGGCAATTGAATCACATGTCAACACAAACAGCAGGACAAAAACTCCAGAAAGCAAGATACTTAGTTTAAGGAGTTCGTCAGAGGGGTTATTCAACCAGTTCTGACCAGATCTGGAGAACCGGTAGTGGAAATTTTGAGTAGTTCAGAAAACCGGCAAATAGGCTGACGCTGCCTTCCAGTGTTCCAGATGATCTTCTTTTGTTGCCCTGAACAGGAGAACGAAGCTGGAAAGCAGGTTAGTGGGGTCAGGAGGGAATGAGGATTTTGTAGTATACCCTTCCCCTGCCATGCCCACAAAGCCACGCCCACAAAGCCACACCATGCCCACAAAGCCACGCCCACAGAACTGGTAGTAAAAAAAATTGAATCCAACCATTGGAGCTTGTGCCTGGAGGCTCAGCACCCACAGTCCAGTCCTATTCACAGTTCAGTCCTATGGCCACACCTATTTCCTGTGAATAATTGTCCTATTGATCAGTCTTTCTGGAAAATCGTTCGCTACTGTTGCTTCATGTATTTCAGGTCTCTCAGATCAAGAACTCAGTTCCTCTACTAGTCTCCTGGAAGAATCCTACAACTCTGCTAAAGATCAGGTTTTATTGTAAGTGAATGGACCAGCCAAGTAAAAGGGGAGTTCAACTCTGACAGTGAAAAGTTCTCATATATATATAAACAGTTTCAAGCCAATCTACCATTGTTCCATCTAATGTGTGTCAAATTGGTGGCCCTCGGGCCGGATGTGTCATGCACAGGTTAGGCCCTCCCTGGCTCCGCAAAGGCAAAAAAAAGTCACGATATGTCGCAGTACGTTACGTGACGCGATCAGGTTTGACACCCATGATCTAACTAATCCAATTTCAGCTTTTTAAAATGTAAATCCCCACATACTTTCCCACAGACTTAGATGTTGAGAAAAAAAGATTCTGTCATCTATGTATCTATCTATCATCTATCTATCTATCTATCTATCTATCTATCTATCTATCTATCTATCTATCTATCATCTATCTATCTATCTATCATCTATCTATCTATCTATCTATCTATCTATCTATCTATCTATCTAATCTATCTATCTATCTATCTAGCTATCTAGCTATCATCTATCTATCTATCTATCTATCTAATCTATCTATCATCTATCTATCATCTATCTATCTATCTATCATCTATCTATCTATCTATCTAATCTATCTATCTATCTATCTATCTATCTATCTATCTATCTAGCTATCTAGCTATCTAGCTATCTAGCTATCTATCTAGCTATCTAGCTATCTAGCTATCTATCTATCTATCATCTATCTATCTATCTATCTATCTATCTATCTATCATCTATCTATCTATCTATCTATCATCTATCTATCTATCTATCTATCTATCTAATCTATCTATCTATCTATCTATCTATCTATCTATCTAGCTATCTAGCTATCTAGCTATCTAGCTATCTAGCTATCTAGCTATCTAGCTATCTAGCTATCTAGCTATCTAGCTATCTAGCTATCTAGCTATCTAGCTATCTAGCTATCTAGCTATCTATCTATCATCTATCTATCTATCTATCTATCTATCTATCTATCATCTATCTATCTATCTATCTATCTATCTATCTATCTATCTATCTATCTATCTATCGTGTTTCCCCGAAAATATGACCTACCCAGAAAGTAAGTCCTAGCTTGATTTTTACACATAAGCCCAATATAAGCCCTACCCCCAGAATAATCCCTAATTGACCCCACCCACTCCAGGGTGCACAGGTAAAAAATAAGCTAGAGTGGAGATGGGGGTGGAGCTGCCCTACTACTTACCATATTTTTCAGACTATAAGACGCACCGAAGTATAAGACGCACCATGATTGTGAAGAGGTAGATTATTTTTAAAGGTTTTTGCACTCTGCAGGGCTCCCAAACCCTCTGCACGCCTTGTTTTTTGCAAAAAAAGTGGGGGGCATGCAGAACTTTTGAAGGCTTGTACAGTGCTCATGGTGGCTGGGGGGAGGCCAAATGTTTTCCGCAAAAAAGGGCCATTGTTTGCAAAAACAAAAGGGTACTCCGAGGCTTTGGGAGGCTTGCAGAGTGCCCCTGTGGGCTGGGGGGGCGCAAATGGGCCATTTTCTGCTATTTTCTGCCCTCCCCAGCCCACAGGAGCACTTTGCAAGCCTCCCAAACCCTTTGCACATCCATTTTTGCAAAGGGAGCAGGGTTTGGGGAGGCCAAAAATGCTGTATTTAGTGTATAAGATGCACCCAGATTTTCACCCTCTTTTTTTGAGGGAAAATGGTGTGTCTTATACTCTGAAAAATACGGTACCTTTGGACAGTTGCAGCCAGGCCTCACACACTCTGACACCTGCATTTCCAGCCCATTTCTTCTGCAGCTGCACCTCGATCCGGAGCTCTGTTATCGGCTGCAGATGCCTTCAGGAAAGCCTTGCCTGCTGCAGAAGTAGTAGTTTTTGAAGGCCTCTGACAGCGAAAAGGAGGCCCGAGGTGACACATGCACGTGAGGTGAGTCAGTGGATGACTTCCTCCGAAAATAAGACCTGGTGCCATTCTTGGTGGCAAAAAATATAAGACAAGGTGTTATTTTCAGGGAAACACGGTATCTGTCTATCTGTCTGTCTGTCTACCTATCTACCTATCATCTTTCATCTATTTTGTTTATTAAATGTATATGCTATCCATCTTACTGTTGAACAACTCAGTGTTCTGGCAATAAGTTTCCACACTTGTATTCCTGGAAAATACCAGAAAGAACTCTGGAGCTATGAAGTAGAACCCTTTGAGATTGCAATGGTATATGAATGAATGAATGAATGAATGAATGAATGAATGAATGAATGAATGAATGAACGAATGAATATAACACAAGAATGCTCTTCCAAGTCTAATTTTATCATGCAGCTTGCCCCACACTCTGACTTTATCTACGTAGCAGGCTGGCCTGACTCCTGCCCTCAAGTCCCTACCTTTTAACATGCTCCAGCAATGCTCATGTCATAGTACCCGAGAGCGTTCTGGTAAATTAAAATGACTCTCCAAGCTTCCTTTTACAGTACTTACTGCAGCATTCGTACCCAAATTAGGAAACCCTGCTAGTGAACACTGTTGAAGTCTGAGAGATCTCTGAGTTGAAGAGAATTTCTCCAAATGCAGCCTGCCCCAGGAGAACAATAAATCTTTTGTCTTGGCTGCCTGCCTGGGACTGTACACAGATTCTGAAGCACCTGCTGAGCCCCCAACATACAGCCAGCATCTGGCTTCATTAGACCACAAATGAGGCACACTTGTTTTCATGGCCAAGACAGGAAACATACAGCCAGAGGAGGCATGATTCTGGCTGAAGATTCCTGATAAAGCTGACAACATGTTGGGTTTTGTTCTCTTGGGGAGTGAAGAAAGAAATGGAACCGTGGTAATTGAGTGATAGGCACACAGAATTTTGCTGCCTTTTATCAGCACTCAGAGAAAATCTGAGCAGTATTGTAGAGCAGTAACAGTGCAGGAGGGTACAAGTAGCACCTGTGGATACATATCCCACAATTCTGACTTGGCCAGTTTTGAAAAGAAGCTTCCACAGATGGTCGTTTCCTGGTCTACACTGTGCCAAATAGTATCCGGCTTCTCTTTGAGCACTTTCTCTCTTCTACTCTTTCTTTGCTCCCATTATTGCTTCTAGAGCATGTCTGCTACTCATCTTCAGTAGCCCAGAATATATTCGTCATTGTACGCAGAACATAAAATAATAATGGAGTTGGAAGTTTGGAGAACTTCTAGTCCAACCCTCTACTCGAGCATGAGACCCAATACTATTTCAGAAAAATAATTGTCCAATCTCTTTGAAAACCTCTAGTGATGGAGCACCCACAATTTCTGAAGGTTGATTGCTCTCACCATTAGGAAATTTCTCCGTAGTTCTAGGTCGCTTTCTCCTTGGTTAGCTTCCATTCATTGTTTCTTCTCTTGCCTTCTGGTGCTTTGGAAAATAGTTTGACCCCCCCCCCTTTTCTTTGTACGAACTCCTCAAATATTGGAACACTGCTATCATGTCACCCCTAGTCCTTCTTTTCATTAGACTAGACCAGTGGTGGGCAACCCGCGGCTCGGGAGCCACATGCGGCTCTTTACACCCTTTAATGCGGCTCTTCTGTGTGCCGGGTGCCCGCTCCCCTCCCTCCTCTCGGGCTTCGGAGGGAAGCTTCTGCAAAAGCCCGGGCGAGTGACAACCAATTTTGGTCCTATGACTGCAGAATGCTGCAAAATACCATAAATGCAGGCCAGTTGTTGAGTGTTTCAAATGTGATTGGAACACTCAACAAGGTGACCACAGTGTGTGTGTGTGTGTGTGTGTGTGTGAGTGAGTGAGAAAGACAGACAGAGAGAGGAACAGAGAGAGGGAGTGAGGGAGGGAATCAGAGAGAGACTGACAGACAGACACACACACAGAGAGAGACAGAGAGAGACAGAGAGGGGGAGGGAGGGAGAGAAAGATAGACAGACAGAGAGACATACACAGAGTGACAGAGAGAGAGGGAGGGGAGAGAGACAGAGGGAGAGACAGAGACAGACACACACACACACAGAGTGACAGAGATGGGGGAGGGAGGGAGAGAGAGACAAAGAGCCAGAGAGAGAGAGAGAAAGAAAAAGAAAAAAAGAAAGAAAGTGGGAGAGATGAAATTAAAAACAACAACATACAAACCTGACTTACTCAAACTATCCAAGGAAATGCAAGGCCAATGTTCACATTAGTGGTTGTGACTTTGTCAGTCAATGTCAGGATGTAATTTTCTCTACATTGTAAGGCAAATTTTACGGAATTTAACGTTATCGATAAATAATATCGTTCTAAAGTTTTTGTTTTATTAGTTGTGTTATTTGTATCCTCCCGACCTATGTGGATACTTGCATGCAGAATATTCTCAATAAAAACTTATTGAAACTAAAAACAGTGTACCATCCTATGTATTTTCGGTTTTAAAAATGTGGCTCTCAAAGTAAATTTCAATCGTGGTTTTGGCGAGATTTGGCTCAGTTGAAAAAAAAGGTTGCCCACCACTGGACTAGACACACCCAATTCCTGCAACCATTCTTTGTAGCTTTTAGCCTCCAGCCCCCTAATCATTCTTGTTAGCTCTTCTCTCCATGACCATTATCATCATCACTGGTTCCTTTCACGTGAAACTCATAGGGCAGCAAGTGTCACTTGACACGATCATGTCACTAAGGATGAAATGTGGTGTAGTGGATCTAGGAATTTGCAGGCCATTGAGACAGAATGTCAAATGCATTCAGCCAGCCATATTCTTCACTTGCGGGAACATCAATACCCGCAAAACACTATATGATTGGAGTGGCCAAAGGTAAAGCAAAGTTGGGTAGACCATGCAAAATTTGGCATCAGATGTTAAAAGATGATTAATGGACAGTGGACATCAAATAGCAAGATGCCAAAGATGCTGCTGTGGATGGAATTGATTGGAAGAAGCTTGCTACCCTATGTCAGAATATATTATCTATTCAATTATGAATTAATTTCATATGTGGCTTGGGACCAAATGGCAAGCAACTATTAGTTTGGGTTTGAAAGCTAAATCTTGAATTGCCTTGTTTTCTGATTTTACCCAAGGTTTGGAAACATAAATTCATGAAAGAGGCTGGTTTCAACTAACCAAGATTAAAAATGGTCAGCCTGAGTATGTAGGGGGGAAGGCATCTGCAAGATCGTAACCTAATCTGATTAAGAGTGTTGTGTAAAAAAGTATGGAATAAAATGTATAAGTGGCTAGAAAACAGAAGCCAAGACAGAAAATAGAGAATACAAATATATGGATATAAATAATGAATACTATTATAAGTGTTAATACTATGTTTGTTAAATCATAGGACAAGGTTATAGTGAGAGAAGGCAATGCAGAAGGGAGAATTATAAAAGCTAAGAAGGAAAGCCGATAGAGGAAGCTGTAAAATTATTGTATATTGTTATGTATGTTCTGTGTTTCCTTTTGTCTTATTGTGATATTTTTTCTTTGCTGTGTCTTCCCTATTGTTTTTAAAGATCAAAACATTTAATAAAAATTATTTATAATTAAAATTTTAAAATGTGATTTAAAAAGGAAAAAAAAGTGTTGTGTAAACTCATCTCCCAGGGTTGTCTGCAGGATAGCAGGCTTTCAACAAAATGACAGAACAGTTTTGTACCATTATAATGCAAGCTCCATTCATTTCATACAGGCATGCAGTGTCAATATAGCCATTCATTTAGTGACTACCACAGTTTGCAACGATTTTTAAACACAATGGTAATAAACAAAAATTCATTTTCCAACCAATTCATTTATGCATTGAAAACCTAATTTCATATGCCTGTCAATATATTTACGAAGCCCTATAATAGCATCTATGCCTCACTTTATCAGCAGAACTGAAATAGCTACAGCTTTTGCGTAATATGTAGAAGGTTGCACATTTGAAACCCAGCAGAATTCTTAAAGAATTACTACGTTCCTACCTTGAATGTAGGAATGTACTGGAAAAATTTAAAACAATGCATTAATGGACTTTTTGGATGTTTCAATTAGCATAAGAAAACATTTGGCCATTGCTTTCCTGAAGTATAAAGCCAGGAAGGCACAGGGAAATTATCCAATGGGAGAGCATAGTAGTCCACATTATACAGAATACAGCAATAGCACTTAGACTTATATACCACTTCATAGTTCTTTACAGTACTCTCTAAGTAGTTTACCAAGTCATCATATTGCCCCAATAATCTGGTTCCTCCTTTTACCGACCTCCAAAGGATGGAAGACTGAGTCAACCTTAAGCCCATCAGCAGTGGTGGAATTACTACTGGTTCTGTGAGTGTGGCTTGGTGGGTGTGTCATGGCTTAGTGAGTGTGGCTTGGTGGGCATGGCAGGGGAAGGATACTGTAAAATCTCCATTCCCTCCCCACTCCAGGGGAAGGTTGCTGCAAAATCCACATTCACTCCCGGTCAGCTAAGACTCAGGAGGCAGAGAATAGGGCAGGGCCAGTCAGCAGTGGTATTTACTAGTTCTCCAAACTACTCAAAATTTCCACTACCAGTTCTCCAGAACTGGTCAGAACCTGCTGAATACCACTTCTGCCCATCAGGTTCAAACTCCTGGCAGTGGGCAGAGTAAGCCTTCAGTTCAGCTCCTTAGTCCTGAAAACTTTTGAGAAGTCTTACACACAGAGGAATGATGAATAGCAAATAGAAAGTTGATGATGAGCAGTAAATTGTGAATTCAGCACAGTGGATTCCAGATAGGGCTAGCAGCTTTTCCTGGCCCAAATACCCATCCATTTATCCTCTGTTTATCCATCATGGGGGAAAGCACAGATCCTTTGATTAGCCTTTGCAGGCTTGACTCTCTTGTACCCAGCTTGCATGTTCCAAAACAATAAAATGTGTGGACAAAAGCTACTGGATCCAAGATCTTTTCTACAAGATCACCTCTCAATGAAGTCAGGCTGCACTTTTAAAATTCCCGACATCCACAGAGCCATAGAAGCACTCACGCTTTCAAAAAAACGACCAAAGCTCTCAAGCGTGGCTTTTTCTAGTGGTGTTGACCATTTGAAAGACTACATTAGAGAGGAACAGAACAAAACGACTCTGGCTCTTTCTGAAAATCCCATGTGCAAGGCCAGGCAAAGAAATGGAGTGGCTTTGAAGTCTTTTCTCCACTGAACTTCCTGAGCTCTGTTTATCCATCATGTGGGAAAGCACGGAGCCTTTGATTAGCCTTTGCAAGCATGGCTCTCTTGAACCCAATAGAGGGGAAGATTCATTGTTCAGGACTATAATAAGAGTCCCTATTAATGCAAGTGACCTTTGCTGTTTCTAATGATAGAGGAGGAAAATGGCTTTGCTGTAAAAATGTTTATAGTGCATTGAATGGCCCTGATCTACTCCCATGTCAAGTGGGCAAAGGGCAGGGGGAAAGAGAGATGGGGGGGGGGGAATCCCTTGGCACATTTCCCATTTATGTTTGCAATTGGCTGACTTTGTTGTTGCTTCCGGCTTGTTAGATTTGTTTCTTTTTAAGATAGAAATTAAGTATCAAATCATACATAAAGAGCATCACAGTTATTAATTTTCCATATCTCATATAAGATATAAATCATCTGTAAAACGCCAGAAAAAAAAGGGAACTTATTCAAGGTTTAAATATAATCCATACTGAATAAAAAGCTAGGGCAGCAAACATGAGCAGTGCTAACAATAACAACTTCAGAACCTGTTTAAAGAACTTCAAAAATTACTCTAGGTTTGTATCCACACTATTCCCAGGAATAAATAGGCATACCTTTTTAAAAAATAAATTCCTTTCTGTTCCATTGGGTCTCTGAAAGTGTGAATAAACATATATATCGTACACTTATATCTCATACATACACAGACACACACAAACACACAGAAACATGATGACGTCTACATCTAGGGAAGTTAGATCTATGCAAGATTGATTCTAGAATTTCTCAATTCCATATAACCATAATTACTTTCCCTGGGGAATAAAAGAAGAAAGAGTAAACAGAACAACATCAATAAGGGTTTGGAAAAGTAAAGGGAAAATCTCCTGTTCGAAATGAAATGTATTTCCTACACTACCACCTCCTTTCATATACATATATAAATATGTGCATTATATAAAGACACAGGAAAGCAGCCATGATTCCAGGTCTCTTCCTGTAAGGACCTTGGAATCAATCCTTTTCTCTAGTGGCGCCTGCCTGGTTATAATGGTATTTGGGAATGACCTTGAGAGTTGCTGCCTAGAGAATAGTCAGCATGGTCAAAAAAAGACATAGCCCTCAGTTGCATAGTGGGTGGAACAAAAGGTTCAGGAGGGACTCTCCCTAAGTTACCAGCCTGTAAAGGTGACAATGGGAGAATTGTATTTTTAGACTTGCAAAATTGAAATCGCCCTTACCAGGTAGACCAGGTGTGTCATTGAGGGCTGCATCAGGGTTATATTGGGGCCGGGGTGGGAATTGGGCATGGCAGCTCAACGTCACTTCTGTCAGGGGCACCTGTGCTGGCCCGAGCACTCTGTCAGCAAAAACAGGCTCCCAAGCTCTGTTTTCAGCTGCAACAGCTTCCTGCAAACCTCTGCCAGTAAAACGGAGCTTGTGAGCTCCATTTTCAGCTGGAACAACCTCCTGCAGCCCTCTGCCAGGGAAAACGGAACTCAGAAGGGCTGCATGCGTAGGCCAGATCCAGCCTACGGGCCTTGAGTTTGACACCACAACAAGATAAACCTTGTTTTATTTAAAGAATCTTGAAAGCCTGAAAATATAATTCTCCCGCCATCACCTTTACTTATAACTTAGGGAGGGTCCATCCTAAGTCTCCGGGTCCACACATTAAGCAGCTGCAGGCTATGCTTCCTTTTATCTGACCATTCCCGAGGCAGCATCTCTTTACCTGATCTCCCAAGGTCATTCCCGTATCTCCCACTGAGACCTGACAAGCTCCCACTCTCCATGCCTTCTGGAAGGCCTTCAAGGTTGGTTCTTCCCTCACACATTAAGATATGGTGAGGCTAGAGCCTAGTGATTGCATTTGTAATTGTTAATGGGTTAAGGAGCAAGGATTAGTTGGTGGATGTTTGGGATGTTCCTTTTTGGTTCCCTTTCCTTTTATTATTGTTTGCGAGGTACCTAGAGTTGGGACTCACCAGACTCCAGGCATCATACAAGACTTTTAAGTAAAGAAACAAAAGTGTTCATGAAGGATCACTTTTCACTTTAAAGAACATCCGTAACAAGAGGGTGAGACAGAAATCGTGGCTTTCATTTGATTTCTAAAGACCGTCTTTCATTTAAATTTTCTTTCGTTTTAATCTGGTTTAATCATCTTTAATTTTCTTTCCTCCCAGTTTCGGAAAATTTTGTTTTCCACCTCACCTCCTTCCCCCACCTTCTTCTTAGTTTGAATGGAACAAAACTAAGTGTTACAACTCCAGGCACAATTCATTCATGAAAATTAGATAGTATGTGATCAAAGATTAGCAATTTAAAAACTTAGAGCCATCTTTGTATTATGGATCTCCTAAAATAGGGGAAATCTCTGGTCCTTTGAAACCTAATGAACCATCATCTCTGTAATCCAGAGATGCCAGTTGTTGTTGTTTACTGAAAAGTTATCCCTCTGAAAATCATATAGGCATACTGAATAAAACTAATATAGCACAGACCTGAAAAGTAGGTAAATACAGTTGTGTATACAGGTATATATAAGTGTACCCCACCAACTGTATTATATTTGCCCACTGAAATTGCAGGCTATTACGGTGTTAAATAAACATGCCAGTAATTACCAAGATGAATTTAAGAATCTGTGTGCATTTTAAATAATAAATGAGGCTGGTTATTGAGAATTCAAATACATTTACAGTGGGGGGTATTAAATTCCTAATGTGAAATGTAAACTTCCAAACATCTTCTGGAAAACAAAGAAATACTTTATTTAGTGATCGGCAGACCAATCCCAAGATGAGCAACAGGAAGTTAGCATTTTTTTTTCTGAGTTAAGGGCTTTTTCTATATAATGCTCTAAAACGACAAAGCGAGATCTGTTAATCTCATAAACCTGATGCATGCAAGATAATCCCCTAAGAAGGTTATCCCTATGGCAGGCATATTATTAGAAAAAGCTGATTTGTTTCAGCCTTTGAGGTTTAATGGAGAAAATGTATCCATATACCTAGGCTTAATTAGGTTAAGTATTATGTTTATTATAAATATATCTACACGTCGCTGCAATGCTCCAGGTGAATTTCCTTTCCTATCAATCTTTTACTTCCCTTAAGAAGCCAAATTGGATTTAGATTCTATTATCAAACATTTGCAATTGCCTTTTATAACAAGTTACTTTTATTTTATGGTAATTTTTTCCCACATAAAAAGAAGGAATGGAGTATGTGCAACATATTAATCACATTTCTTTGCTTGGTTTAAATTGGCTATCTTCAGCCATTCAATTCAGCAATGATTTCAGCAATGCTAAGATTTCATAACCCAGTTTACCCTGAAAAATATGATATTTGAGTCAAAGCAAACACTCCTTAACTTTTGTTTAACAAAGATACTCTACCTTTGTTTGGGAAGGATTGTATTCTCATGCTTACGGAAGCTGCATGCATTCAGTTAGTCCAAAGAGAAATAAATTCATTCGTTCTCTTTCCTGTTGTTTCTGAAAAAGTCACCCCAAAAGATTTGCCCTGCAGTGAGACCAGCTTTGTCACAGCTGTTTTGGTGGCTCAGTGGCTAAAATGCTGAGCTTGTTGATCAGAAGGTCAGCAGTTCAGCGGTTCGAATCCCTAGCGTTGCATAACAGAGTGAGCTCCCATTACTTGTCCCAGCTTCTGCCAACCTAGCAGTTCGAAAGCACGTAAAAATGCAAGTAGAAAAATAGGAACCGCCTTTGGTGGGAAGGTAACAGCATTCCGTGCACCTTCGGCGTTTAGTCCTGCTGGCCACATGGCCATGGAGACGTCTTTGGGCAGCGCTGGCTGTTCGGCTTTGAAACGGAGATGAGCACCACCCCGTAGAGTTGGAAACGACTAGCACGTATATGCGGGGGAACCTTTACCTTTACCTTATTTTTAATTTTTTTTTCATATGATTTTAATGCTTTTTCTCA
The DNA here is from genome assembly GCF_964273705.1 of Natrix helvetica. Classification (NCBI taxonomy): domain Eukaryota; kingdom Metazoa; phylum Chordata; class Lepidosauria; order Squamata; family Natricidae; genus Natrix; species Natrix helvetica. Next base: position 338,267,109 of record NC_138548.1, read on the forward strand.
TGACATTCTTTCTATTTTTTTTAACCTGGTAGCTATTTTTCAGTCATTTCATCTTAAAAATTATGTGTAAACAGCGATAAGTCGAAATAAAGTATTTTTACAGAGAAAATCATCGTGTCACCATACATCCTCAGTACCACTTTTGCTTGTGTTGATTGTTCATGAAAGTTGAAGTAAGCTGGCTTCACTTCCTGGCCAAACTGAGATGTTTTGACAACATTTTGAAAAAGATTCAGTCTGGACTGCAGGCTAAGACATCCTCCCATTGGACAATTATTCTGATGCTGTGATATCTTGTGATGGTGTGTGGAAATGACCTTGGGAGACAGAGGGAAAAGCTGCAGCCAGTGCACAAAGGGGGCAAGCTTTGAAATACCAAGATAGGGAAATAACCATTCTGAAGCAGATCCCCAAGAAAGTGAGGGAGAAAAGGAAAAATTAATCGCAATTAGCAAAGAAACTTTACCAGAAGGGGGTGTGGTTCAGATGGCTGATGCCTGAAGGTATGTTAATATTCTGGGAGGACACAAGAGTTAGAATTAATACACCCATAGAGGCGCAGGCCTTTATGGAAAAAAATAAAGCACTCCTAGATAAACCAGATGATCTAACAACAGACACACAGGACACGGGAGGGGCCAGAGCTCTGCTGGTGGGGGGAGAAGGGGCAATACCGAGAAAACTCAGATCACAAAAATGAGTAAGAAATCTGCTTGACATAAATTGATTGAAATTATTAACTGAATTTATATGATGACTATATATTGCTATTGAGTACTGAATTTTGTGTAAATGTACACTATGAGTATGGAGGGAGGGGACACCTGCTGCACACTGCAACTGCCAAAATTTGTAACCTTTCCATTACCCCTTTCCTTTTTTATTTCCTAAAAAACCAATAAAACTTTGTTTAAAAAAAGAAAAAAAAGAAAAGCTGCAGCCAGGGAAATTAACAGATAAGAGGCAGCTTATCCCACAGCAGGAATTTAGATGTGACAAATGTTTCAGAAGGGACCCTCCCTAGTTTCTTGGGCTGTATAGATGACGGGAGAAATTTCTGTTGATGTAACCTTACAACAATTTCTCTGCTTCCTATCTGGACTACTTTTCAAGGCTGAAACCTCCCAATTGACCAACCTTGCTGATGCAGAAGGTAGTCTAAGCGCTGTAGGACGTGATTCTGGCGGGCATATCACGTGTCGTGCATCACCTAACACACCTGAAGACCGTGGTTGATTGTCTCTGGGGCCCGGAAGGCTCCTTTGCATGTCTTGTCGGTGATCTGATGATTGGCACCTTGCACACTCCATGCTCTGGTAGGGAGTACGCCGCCCCTCAGCTGGATCCCCCTGAGATAGAGACGGGGAAACACTTGAGAGGGGCATAGTAGCCAATCATGGCTGACTGCATCGATCTTCAGGACACCCAGCTCCCGACCATCAACTGATGTCAAGAACGTGTTCTTCTATTCCTCCCACGTCTCAGCCTTGGATATTACTACTGCAGCGTTGACTCTGCAGGGCTAGTTCATCCGGCGCTGCAGAAGACCGAAGGCATGCTGGTGTTGCACCAACTGGAACAGCGTGGTGGGGTGGGAAGCATCTTTGGGGCAACCATGACCTGGATGACTGAGAATCTCCCTAGAAATTCTGCATATGTGGACAGAAATACATACATGAAAACATATGCATACACACATATGTATAAAGCATATGTGTTTACACATAGGCACAAACAGCCACCTTCTATAAATATACAGTTTTAATTTATGCACACAAAGTTAAAAGCATCCAAATGCACACAGACATTTATATATAGGCACAACACCCTGTTTTAAAATAAAAAAAATCCTTTCCTACATTTTCAAAGGATTTATTCCTACATTTTCAAAGGTTTTTCCCTACCTCTGTTACCATGCTACTGTACTGGCACAGTGGTTCAAATATTTGCTTCCAATGCAGAAGGTCTCCAGTTTGAAACCAAGCAGATTTTTTTGGTTACTGTTTTCCTTTCCCTGACCTCCCTAGTCTTTTCTGTGCTCCCCCCCCCCCTTCTTCTTCTTCTTCTTTTTATTTTTCTAAGGTGCACCATTTCATTATTTGTGCAGTTGCTTGAAGGAAAGGTCAGGGAAAGTAAAATTGTGATTTAAACATCACCAAGTAGATTCCTGCTGAATTTCAAATCAAAGACCTTTCTACCTGTGAAAAGCATTCCAGCTGCTGTTGCTTTAAGATAATATTGTTATCAAGGCATCAAGAGACCATCTTGAAAACAGGTTTTTCAAATGAGCAGAATGGTCATTCCTTACCCTGCAGTCACCTCTCTGCTTTTCAGTCTAGCCTGTAAGGAAGTAAATTCACGGAAATGGACAGGAAGCACCAGGAAACAGAAGGGCAAAGCACTACAGGTGGCCCTTGACCTACAATGGACCTATACTTAGTGTCCATTCTAAGTTATAATAGACCCCCAAAAAACTATTTACTACCAGGATTCTGATAGCCAACACCCCACAGTCACTTGAGTGCATTTTGGGTGCATGGCAAATGGTCTGCATATCTGGCAGTTTGTAGCATCTTGCAGTCACATCGCCACAGTTATAGTGTTTTCTGCCTGAAACCACCATTTACTTCTGGTTTCCGGCAAAAATGCATATTGCAGATAATGGGTTTGCTTAATGACTGCTTTAAGAACAACTTGTTTGTCACATTCATTTAAAAACTGTTGCAAAATTGGGTTTGGTCACATAATGGCCTTCTTAATGACTGATAGGACTTACAACCCTAATTCCAGTCTCATTCATGGTCATAAATTGAGGATTATTTGTACTTTAAAATCACACTGGGGAAAAGTGGTTGGGGGTCCTATTTGTGCTGGGAAGGAGCTGAATTAAGATGCCGTTCTTACTACTCTCAAAAAATATATATTCTGGATCTGTTTCCGTAATAGGGCGACCAGGCCGTCAATGAACCTAATCAAGAGAAATTTGACACATTATGTATTGCCCAAAACTCTGAATAAAGCCATAGCAATAAAGATGTGATAGAACAGGGGTCCCCCAACCCCCGGACCACTTCCCATTCAAAACCAGGCTATGCAAGCAGTGGGTTAACATGCATGTGTAACTCCATTTGTGTCAGTGGTGAGTGTGCAAAGCTCAATTTCTGTGAGTGGGGGAGGGGGTGCATGTACATTCTGCTCACACAAATGGAGCTGCTCACGCAAGTGTGCATGTCGGCTTCTCACACAGAACTATCCCCCACCCCACCCCACCCCATACTAGTCCATCAAGCCAGAAAAGCGGGGGACCGCTGGGCTAGAATAACATTTCCTACTTCCTTTCTGGATGAGTCTTTCCCAACTTTGTTTGGTATCTAGGCCTATCTAGATCTAAGAAGCTGTTGACATAAGAAAGGCATTGATAGTTTCCCAGATCAAATCTATACCACCATTTCCCCCCATGTAGTTTCTTCTGGAGGAAAGATGGAGTCTTTCCCCAAATTGTTTAGTTCACATTGAATAATCCTGCTCCTGTTCTGTTTCCAGGAGTTACTATACTTCTATGCATGTTGGCAAAGTAATATGGGGAAACAAGACAGGCAATCATTCTTTCAGCTTTCTGTTCGCATGTAAACCTTTGAGTCAGTCTTTGACTCTTGGTGACTTTCTGGACAAGTTCCTGCAATTTTCTTGGCCACAACTTCCAAAGTGATTTGACTTTGCTTCTTCCTTTTTCCTAGGGCTGGGAGAAAGGGACTGGTCCAGTGGTGAAATTCAAAAATCTTTACTACCATTTGTGTGGGCATGGCTTGGTAGGTGTAGCAGTGGAAGGATACTGCAAAATCTCCATTCCCACCCCACTCTGGGGCCAGCCAGAGGTGGTATTTGCCAGTTCTCTGAACTACTCAAAATTTCCACTACCAGTTCTCCAGAACCTGTCAGGACCTGCTGAATTTCACCCCGGGACTGGCCCAAAGTCAACCAGCTGGCCAATATCACTGGGCTGAAAATAGATTATTCCGACAATAGTTATAAACAATTATTGTTAGAAAAGAGCTACAAATTTGTCTTAGGTCATATGCTGACCAAAAAGATCTCTCAATGGGAAATAATGTGAAAAAGTTGTTCTTTTAGTTACTTAAGGTCAGTTTTTAAGCAGTCAGGATATCCAAAGGCACATCTTTCTTTCTTTCTTTTCATTTTTCTTTCATTTTGATTGTAGTTCTCATGGGGGCTTGTTCAGTCTATTTCTCTTTGTTTAGCAAAAACTTGTGTCATTCTTATAAATTATCTCTCCAACCTAAATGTTGACTTGATTGTTGCTAATCACCTGTCACCAATGCTTCAAAGACAGGAGGTTGTGAAATTACTTTAGTAAATTAATAATAATAAAGAAGAGTTTGGTAAACTTGTCCTCTGTCTCTAATTGCAAGGCTTGTATTGCAGGCTAGAAATTTTATATAGAATATGATTGCTGCTCAAACAAATGCCTGTGATGAGCTGAACTAATGTTAATTGGGTCTTATTCATTTCTTTTTGCCAAAATCCTTAGGAATATGTGTCATAATTGTGTGATAAGTCATCCCTGGGTGGTTTGCACCTTGTACATTACTATTACATAATATAATTTAACTCACTTGGATTTTACTTGATGTATGAATTCAAGCCTTGTAGTTTGTAAATCATGTTTTATGGTTCAGCATGATATGAAGGTAAATACAGCTTTTCAACAGAGTGCAGGTATAACTAATCATGGCATAGCGCAATATGTAAACACAACTACTGTGAGTTTCTCTATCTCATTTCAATAACAGCTAATGGTTTTGATTAGGAGGGCAACTACCAGTAGGAAAATGCTGGATGTTGGTATGATAAATACTTCCCAACTTGAAAAATACAGAAGTATCATTTTCGATAATATCAACATACTCGGATGAAATTTGAGTTGCACTCCTGGGTGTTTCTTTAATGGGAATACCATTGGAGGTTAAGATTTACTAGGAAAGACAAATATTGACATCTCTGTCAATATATTAACATATGAACTACCATTATTCCTTCTTTAGGAAGCAGGCCTAAGCTCTAATATCCAACAACAGTACTGTAAGCCACCCTGAATCAATTTAGAGTTGGTCAGCATCTAAATCAAACAAATATTTTTTTAAAAAAAAATGCATATGTGATAAGCACAAAGGCCAAGAAAGGAGCAGTGTGTTCTATGTACAGTTAGTCCTCCAATTATGACCATCATCGAACCTACCCATCATCACCAACTTGTGACAGGCATAAAGTAGGTTGGTCACATGACCAACATAATTTAACAATCTTTTTTTGTGGCAGTCACTAAACAAACGTGGTGATCATGTGACTGCAGGGTACTGCAAACAGTCATAAATGTGTCCTGGGTGCCAAGCTTCAGTCACATGATCATGGGGTGGAACTTTGAATCTGGTTCATAAGTATCTCCCAGGTAGGTCCATCAGAACATTGAACTGTCATTAAGCAACCAGTCATAACTCAAGGACTACCTTTATATAACCAGATTCTCAAAATGATGCTGGCATTATCCCCACTTTTATTCTCATTATGCCTCAGATGAATGGGATTGCTTTAGTATTCAGAGGGCCCTCTCTCTTTCCTTCCTTGTTTAAACTTTGAATTAATCTTTATCAATTATACAAGTAAATAGAAAGTGCTATGTACAATAACCTAAGAATCTATTGGGGAAATGGAAAACTCAATGAATGGTTGAGTAGGCATTCAGGTGACATTATCACTACATTTGTCTTAAATTTCATAGCCCCCTAACCACCCACCCATCAAATTGAGATTTTTTTCTAAAGTGTTCCCAACTTGGCAACTTTAAGATATGTGGACTTCAAGTCCCAGAATTTCCAAACTGGCTGGAAAATTCTGGGAGTTGAAGACCCTACATTTTAAAGATGTCAAGTTTGAGAAGCACTAATCTGATTTAGTCCTGCCTTCTGGAATTTGCAGAAGAACCAATTAAACTTTCTAGGAGAGATGAGTGAGCAGCCTCTTCTGGAAAAGTTCCAGGGATAGAAAGCCATATCTGGAGGACAGTGGCATCATACATTAGGACTGAAAAACTAGCTCCAATGCCCATTCAGCTCCCAAACTGACCTGCTAAACATAGAATAATCCTCTTCCAGTCACAAATGTCTGGCCTATTTTTCAGGATTGTGGAGAGGATGAAATGAAAAGAGGAACTTGAATGCCATTCTGACCTTGTTGGGAAAATGTCAGAAAAATCAGGTAACACAACTACAGTAACACAAATCAAACTGAATCAAGACTGTCTTGGAAAAAGAAAATGCAGAGATAGTATATGAAACAGGGCGACTGTGAATCTTATCAGAATGCTATTTTCTTTCTTGCTTTTTTTTAAAGATTCTGTGTTCCATAAAATGTCCCCATAATTAGAGATGGTTCCTTGCTTTAGAAGTTCATCTTTAACATAAGGAAGACAATATGAACAGAGACAAAACGGAACAGAGTTTAGGGATTTGAAACAACATCCCCTCATGTGTGCCTGTGGGAGTTATTTGTAAATCTCTCCAAAGAGGCCACACCATTTAACAGATGCTGCATGAACAAAAAAAAATTCCCAGTCAAAAATCTGCTCAAAACAGACATTTTTTTCTCTCTCTCCTGTGAAATAGGCGTCGGAAAGAAACCATATGCCTTTGGAAGCTGTATACAAAAAGGGGTAATTAGGTTTTGTGGTGGGAATAGAAGTAGTGGTTAGTAACAGCTCACATCAGGAAGATGTACAGAATTTTTAAAAAGGAAATACCGTAGATGTAAAATATGTGAAATGAATATAGTCAGCAATTTTTTGACAAAAGGAGGTTTCTCAGGAAATATATCACAAAAGAAAGACATAAGTGCAGCAATTCCCTTCTGATGTGGTTCTCCAAGATAAAATATGGAAGTGTGTGAAACTGAAGGAGGCTGCAAAACCCTAGAAAGATTTTTATACAAGTTCTTGGGCATCTCATAACTAAGTGCAAAAACATCACATACATATATACCCAAGAATTCAATAACTTTGTTTTCTTTGAATAAAAACTAAAAAAAACAGGTTTTTTTTAACAACTTTGATGACAAAAGGAGTGGGCTTGTAGTGTTCCATATCTTTGCATCATAGGCTATCAAACCCAAAAGTAGGTTTGAAAGTAAGTAATAGTATCTTGCTGGAATATTATGAATTCTTATCAGTGTAAATCTTTAAAATCAGTCACAAAAATTCTATGACTGGGAACACTCAGTGACTCCAACCGTGACTTAGTTTAATTGTGGGATGAAATGATAAGTCTTTGATTCATACATCATGCTGAGATCTCAGCCAAAATTTACAAATGCCTATTATTCCATTCAACAAGAGGAGCAGTGGCTCGGTGGCTTAATGATCCTGGAAATCATCTCAGCTCCACTCCAGAAGTTTGAGCCCAAGCACTGTGTGGTAGGGTGAGCTCCCATCTTAGCTTCTGTCCACCTAACAGTTTGAAATCATGTTCTATGCAATTAGATAGATAGGTACCACTTTGGCAGAGAGATGAGTTGGTGCTCTGTGCAGGGAGTCAGATTCCCGATGACTCTGAACCTTCCTGTTGTGGTGCCCATTTGTGAGGCAGCTCTAGAAAGGAAGGGGGCCTTGGGTGACCTTGAGGAGCCACTCGTCATTCTCTCTCATGAGAAGCCAGTTTGCCTTCTATGGCATGCCTTGGGAAGCGTGCAAGTGTATCCCATAACAGAAATTTTAAATTTACCTAACTTGAATATTCTGTCTCTACAAAAAACCACCCTACTTGGAACAACCTATATCCTCCAATATTACCTTAACAGTTCCTAGGTCCTTGGTTAGGACTTGAGCTGTTGAGCTACCAACCAGCCCCAAAGAGTATGAATCTCACCAAAGATTGACATATTATTATTATTATTATTATTATTATTATTATTATTATTATTATTAATATTAACAACAACAACAACAACAACAACAACAACAACAACAACAACAACAACAACAGTTATGATATTATCGTCCTTGAACCAATAGTGGTTAGCACTGAAAACCAACCCAGGCATCTACCATCACTAATGATGAGGAGAAACCAACAAAATTCCACTTTGGATCTGTCATCGCCCGGATCAACAAGGACCATGTCAGATGCTGTGGCTCCTGTACATCTGTCGAAAAAGGGGCTACAAGGCTTAGTTGTTACTGCTAGGGAACCAGGGCGTGCAACTGCAAAGCACAAAACTTGGACAACCGAAGAAAATTGACAAATCCTCAAATATTACTATCAGGCAGAACCAACAGCCAGGGGATTTCAAAAAAGAATGATGCAACTGTGGAAGGAACAACACCCAGAAAGTGACATAACTGATCAAAGATTAATGGATCAAAGGCGCTTCATCCTTTGTAATAAAGTTTTCACACAAGCGGAAATGCAACATCTAGAAATATTGGCTAAAAAGAAAGCAACAAGTGATGATGAATAAGCTGAAGAAATTGGTCCAACACCTGAACAAATTGACCAGCCAGTGGAAGAAACGAACATACAGGATGAAGACCCTCCTGTGCAACAACTTGAAAGTGTAGAGCTAAGTGAGCTAGCAAAAATACTGAAAGAAAAAATTGAAAACCACATCAAAGAAAATGTAGAAAGAAAAGACTATCATTCGCGAAGGGCATAGCAAACAAGTGAAAGATCTGTTAACTCCTATGAACAACATTTTAACTTCCATCCCATCCAGCATACTATATGAAACCAACCAATTAATGTATAGCACAGCCGCCGTTATAACTGCAGAACTAGGTTATAAAATGCCAAAAAAGAAACCCACTGGAACACCAAAGTGGAAAATTCGATTTGAAAATAAAATTAAAAAACTACGAGGGGATATCAGCAATCTGAAGTTCTTAAAAGAAGGAAAACTAAAGAACAAAAAGCTGAAAAATAGTTTGCAGAAAAAATACAACCTGGAGGAAAAAAAATAATGGAAATTATGGAAGAACTAAAACAATATGCAATAGCAGCAGCAAGGAAAATTGAAAGATATGAAGGACAAATAATATCGTGAAAATGTCAAGTTCAGAAGACACCAACACCTCTTCTACCGGTCCCTTGATGAAAATTGATACCAAACTAATATTCACCCATGTAAAGAAAAAACTTTGAACTTTTGGAAAGAACTGTGGGAAAACCCAGTGGAACACAACAACACTGCTTCCTGGATCAAAGATATTCAACAACAACACGAAACAAAATGGAAAAATATTGTAATAAAAACTGACATGGTGACAAAACAAGCAAAGACGGTCAAGAACTGGAGTGCACTTAGCCTTGATGAACTGCATGGATACTGACTAAAACACCTGACAAGCCTCTATCATTGCATGGCCACTCAATTTGATCAAATGCTTCAAAATGCAACAAGCGAAGATTCGTTAACAGCTGGCCAAACATACTTGATAATGAAAGATCTAGAAAAAGGCACAGAACCAAACAACTATCGCCCAATTACTTGTCGGCCAACAACGTTAAAACCTTTTACAAGGATACTGGCAAATTCAGTATTCTATCATCTGATGGAAAACAGTTTGTATGCAGTAGAACAAAAAGGAAATTATAAAAAATTAAGCAGAACAAAAGATCAGTTGTTCATAGACAAAATGGTACTAAAAATGCAAAATGAAGAAAAACAAATTTAAATATGGTGTGGATTGATTACAAGAAGGCATTTGACTCATTACCCCACAGCTGGATTAACACCTGTCTGGAAAACTTTGGAATTAGCAAAAATATATGTACTTTTTTGAAAGGAAATATGCAAAAATGGAAAACCGTTCTAACAACAAATGGGGAGAACATTGGTGAAGTCAACATCAGACGAGGAATCTTCCAAGGGGATTCCCTTTCACCACTACTGTTCAACATTGCATTAATTCCACTGACAATAATCCTATAAAACACAAAATTGAGTTACCAAATCTCAAGCCAATATGGCAAGTTAAAAATGTATGCAAAAAGCCACACTGAACTTAAATCAATACTCAACACAGTTCAACTGTTAAGCAGTGACATCAAAATGAACTTTGGGCTTGAAAAATGTGCTATATTATCCATGCGGCAAGGAAAAATGGAAAAAAAACAGAAGGAATAGAACTGGGAAATGGAAATATAGTGAAAGCATTAGCAAAGGATGATGGTTACAAGTACCTAGGCATATTGGAAGCAGATAACATCTTGAATGGAAAAGTCGAAGAGTCAACGCAAAAGGAATACATCAGGAGGGTCCGCAAAATATTAAAATCAAAGCTTAATGCTGGAAACATAATTAAAGCCATTAAGACATGGGCAGTTCCAGTGATAGGCTACTCAGCTGGAATCATCAACTGGACTCTAGCTGAACTGGAAAACACGCAAACTTTTGAATATGTACCACACTTTACATCCACAAAGAGACATCGACAGGTTGTACCTGCCAAGAAAAATAGGGGGCAAGGGGCTATTGCAAATCCATCAAACTGTAGAAGAAGAAAAATGAAGTTTGAATGATTATGTGAACCAAAGTACAGAAAAATTGCTGCAGGATTTGAAAACGGAGAACAGCATAAAAACAACAGAAACAAAGGCAGAATATAAGGAAAAACAGCTGGATGACAGATTAAATAGATGGAAAACCAAAACTTTGCATGGGCAGCACTTGAAAAACATTGAAGGAAAATGTGATGACAACTTGACGTGGACATGGCTTAAGATGGGAACTATCATGAAAGAAATGGAAGGTTTAATAATGGCTGCTCAAGAACAAGCACTACAAACTAATGCCATGAAAGCGAAGATATAAAAATCCGCTGACCACCCAAACTGCCGACTTTGCAATAACAAAGTCAAAACTGTTTCACATTTAATATGTGAATGCAGCAAAATTGCACAAACTGATTACAAAGCTAGACATGACCGAGTTGCTAAATTAATCCACTGGTCATTATGTAAAAAATATGATTTACCTGCATCCAGAAAGTCATGGGAACATAAAGTGGAAAAAGTTATCGAAAATGAGAAGGTGAAGATCTTGTGGGACTTTCGAATACAAATGGATCGTCATTTGGAGCACAACATGCCTGATATCACGGTTGTAGAGGGCCGAAGTGTACAGTTTATTGATCTTGCTGTTGCTGGAGATGCCAGAGTCGAAGAAAAAGAACTAGAAAAAAATAATGAAATATCACGATCTGGCCATCGAAAGTACACAGCTATGGATGAAGCATGTAACAGTGATACTCATTGTCATCGGGGCACTTGGCACCATGTCCAAGAATTTTACAAGATACATCAACAAATTGCAGCTTCCTGCAATAACACCAGCGGAACTGCAAAAAACTGTGCTACTTGGAACATCTTATCTTTTTAACAAGGTACTTGGTTGATACCTAGGACGCTAACAGCAACCCGTATCAATCATTAACACCAGTCACTGTGTATATAATAGTAATAGTAATAATAATAATAATAATAATAATAATAATAATAATAATAATAATAATAATAAAATGATTAATCAGCTGCTGTAAAAAAATCGTGCAGACTGATTATAAATTGCGGCACAATTCAGTAGCACAAATGATCCACTGGAATTTGTGCACAAATTATAATATTAAGACAACAAGCAGAAAGGCAACAAAAGAAGGAGCAGGGGCACAAAAGATCAGCTCCTAATTGATAAAATGATATTAGAAAATTGTAAGAACAGAAAAACGAACTTGAATATGGTCTGGATTGATTACAAAAAGGCATTCGACTCATTGCCACATAGTTGGATCATAAAATGCTTAGAAACAACTGGCATTAGCAAAAATATTACATCGTTTACTGAAAAGGCGATGAAACAATGGAGAACCGAGTTGACAGTAGGGAATGAGAACTATGGAATGGTTAATATCAAGCGAGGAATTTTCCAGGGTGATTCACTTTCACCTCTTCTCTTCATCATCGCGATGATCCCACTATCAGTAATCTTTAAAAAAATGAAATTAGGCTACCAAACAGCCAAAGAAGCCGAAAATTTTTTGCATTTATTATATATGGATGATTTGAAACTCTATGGAAAGTCAGAAATAGAAATCCAATCATTGACAAACACAGTCCGAGTATTCAGCACCGATATTTCAATGCAGTTTGGCATGGAAAAATGTGCCACTCTATCCATAAAAAGGGGCAAAATCACTACATATGAGGGAATTGAAATGCCCAATGGCCAACTAATTAAATGCAACGAAAATGAAGCCTACAAATACTTAGGCATTCTGCAGTTGGATAACATCAAGCATGGAGAAGTAAAAACTATTGTCAGGGGAGAGTACACCAACAGAGTTAGGAAAATTTTGAAATCTAAATTGAATGGTGGAAATACAATCAAGGCCATAAACACCTGGGCAATACCAGTTATAAGATACACAGCTGGTATAGTTAACTGGACACAAGCTGATTTGGACATTTTGGACCGAAAAACCAGGAAACTAATGACAATGCACTACAGTTTACATCCACGTGGTGATATTGATAGACTATACCTACCCCGAAAATCAGGTGGCAGAGGATTATTACAAGTGAAGCAAATAGTTGAAGAAGAAAAACATGCACTGGCTGATTATTTAAAAGAAAGTCAAGAACATCTATTAATCGAAGTAAAGAACAAAAATCTATTGAAGGCCCAACAGACGAAACAAGAATACAGAAAAGATGTGATAAAATTAAGAATGGAGAGTTGGCAGAACAAAGCATTGCATGGCCAATTTCTGGAAAACATAAAAGATATAGTGGTCAGTGAAAAAACTTGGTTATGGTTAACAGCAGGTACATTAAAGAAAGAAACAGAGTCACTAATCCTGGCTGCGCAAGAACAAGCTATCCGCGCAAATGCCATTAAGGCCAAAATCGAAAAATCCTCTGATGATGCCAAATGTAGACTTTGCAAAGAGGCTGATGAAACTTGACCACATACTCAGCTGCTGTAAAAAAATCGCTCAGACTGACTATAAAATGCGGCACAATTCAGTGGCACAAATGATCCACTGGAATTTGTGCAAAAATTATAATATTAAAATAGCAACAAACTGGTGGGAACATAAGCCTGAAAAAGTCGTCGAGGGTCAGATGGTCAAGATCTTGTGGGATTTTCGCATACAAACGGATAAAATACTGGCGCATAATACACCAGACATCACACTGGTAGAGAAAAATAAGGTTACAATCATAGACATCGCAATACCAGGTGATAGCAGGGTCGCCGAGAAGGAATATGAAAAAATCGCGAAATACCAGGACTTAAAAATCAAAATTCAACGATTATGGCACAAACCAGCAGTGGTAATTCCAGTGGTAATCGGCACACTGGGTGCTATTCCAAAAGCACTGGAATTACATTTAAAACAGTTAAAAATTGACAAAATCACCATCAGTCAAATGCAAAAGGCCGCACTGCTTGGATCCGCACACATATTACGAAAATACGTTACGACGTCCTAGGCCCCTGGGTGGGGCCCGACTAGTAATTAATGCCAAATCTGGCGAAACAACTGGCCGCTGTGATACAATTCTGTTGATGCAATAATAATAATAATAATAATAATAATAATAATAATAATAATAATAATAATAATAATAATAATAATAACAACAACAACAACAACAACAACAACAATAATAATAATAATAATAATAATAATAATAATAATAATAATGGCACAAACCAGCAGTGGTAATTCCAGTGGTAATCGGCACACTGGGTGCTATTCCAAAAGCACTGGAATTACATTTAAAACAGTTAAAAATTGACAAAATCACCATCAGTCAAATGCAAAAGGCCGCATTGCTTGGATCCGCACACATATTACGAAAATACGTTACGATGTCCTAGGCCCCTGGGTGGGGCCCGACTAGTAATTAATGCCAAATCCGGCGAAACAACTGGCCGCTGTGATACACTTCTGATAACAATAATAATAATAATTCCATTCAACATGTTACAGCACAACTAAACTCTTCTCTTTATGCTTTAGTATCATGTATGAATCCCAGTTTTGGTAAACCTCTAGGCTGAAAGTCTTTTTTTTCCTCATTTATTTATACATATTTTCTTTACATACAATAGAGCTTGGTGAACAGCGTACTGCCTAGGTCAGATGCTTACATAGTAATACTTTTAAAATCCTAATTTCTACCTCTGTTATCCAACCATTGATAAAACTGGTCCCATGTTCGATAGTGTTCTGTGTCTTCCTTTTCTTTTATCTTCAGTGTTAATCTGTCCATTTCTGCACAGTCTAGTATTTTTTAATTATATCTTCTTCTGTAGGTGTTTCCTCATTCTTCCAGTATTGTGCAAATACAATTCTTGCTGCTGTCAAGAGATATATAATATCAAATATACATTCCCTTTATCACATTTTTCTGATATTATGCCTGGTTTTTAGTCTATTTGCTGTCTTAACATTCTTTCTAACCATGTATGCATTTTCATTCTTTTTTTTTTCCTTTTGGGCACGTCCACCACATGTGGTAGTATATGCCCAATAATTGATTACATTTCCAACATTTGGGGGACAACATTTAGGCTGACGTCTTTAACTGACTGCTGATTTTTGCTTGTCCAGATGGTAGGCAGGTTATTAGCAATATCGGTGGCATTTTCAAAATTAAAAATGGCTCCCAAGAGCTGCTGGGAGACTTTTATAAACTACAGAACCAGAATTAAGTTTCAAATGCAACCTAAATAATTTTCTAGCAAAAGAATACCATTCTTAATCCTACAATTTACATACACACACCCCAAAAATTATTACAATTTCCTTGGATTCCTTGAGGTGAGGTAGCCCCCTGTGGCTTCATCACTATACATTGTGATACTGCTTCATTAAAATGATGGTACTAATATATGCTGTTTTCTCTCTTTTAATTGCTTGTGGCTCCTGGAACATGTTTTACTGTTATTCTGTGAAAGGTGGCACCCTCATTCTCACTCTCAACTGACAACTGTGTTCAGTGTCATCTGTGATAATGGCCTGTTTGGTTACAGAGGTTTGCCTGCTGAATAATTTACCAAGTTAAGCTGCTTTTCAAAACTTGGTCCATGTCTTCAATAAAAGGAAAGTGTCACACTATGCAGAGATCTTTAGCTGGTCCCCAAGTTTTTCCTGTTTGATTTTGCTTGAATTCTGGCCCAGACTCATATTTGTTTGGGATTTTGTTTTTGTTGTTTATATTTATGAAAATTTTCCGTATAATAAAAGATAAATCAAGAAAAAGAAAAGGAAGTGCAAAAAGAAAAAAGAAAACTCACTGTGTCTGTTGGGAAGAAACTCTAAAGTCATAGTCAATTTCGTCCCAGATTCACACTGAGTAACAGAATAACAGAGTTGCAAGGGACCTTGGAGATCTTCTACTCCAACCCCTTGATCAAGCAGGAGACCCTATATTATTTCAGACAAATGATTGTCCAATCTCTTGTTAAAAACTTCCAGTGTTGGGGCATTCACAACTTCTGGATGCAAATTGTTCCACTGATTAATTGTTCTTACTGTCAGGAAATTTCTCCTTAGTTCTAAGTTGGTTCTCTCATTGATTAGTGTCCATCCATTCCTTCTCGTCCTGCCTTCAGGTGCTTTGGAGAATAGTTTGACTCCCTCTTCTTTGTGGCACCCCCTGAGATATTGGGAAGCTGGTATTATGTCACCCCTTAGTCCTTGTTTTCATTAAACTAGACATTAGACTCTAGGTGGCTCACAAAATCAGGAGAGAGTCTGAAAAAGTCAGGTTAAATAAGGCTAAGGGGGAGAATCGAAAGGAAAAACCCATCCCCAATTCTGCATCTTCATTGCAGCCTTATTGATATTGAACTTGGATCTAACTTTACCTCTGAATTTGTATCTTTTTTATGCTTACGGTTTTATATAAATATATTTATATCTGAATTTGAACAATATTAATTAGCATTTTCAACTTTTTTAAACAGAATCTACATTTCAGGATCCAATTAACAGTAATTTATTTAAAAAATGAATCCAAACTATAAATCAGAATTTAAAAGTTGCTGAAGCCAAGCCAAACTAGGTGTCAGGCCTGAAGCCATATTCCCTTTTGGATCTTTGGCCTGCCGCACTTTCTATTATTCTACTATGCCATTTCTATTGTGGGAAAATGGGAGGGGTGGTGGTACGGAGTTAGATGATATGTAGCCATAACAAAATTCTTCCTAGAAAGCCAAGGTCATCCTTTGCCTCTGCACCTCTGCACCTGACCGGAACTGGATGGGTGGAACTGCCAAAATGGCAGTGGAAGACTGGACCATGTGATGGATTTGTGGGTGTGGGGGCAAGATCTTGAACTTTCAACCTGGTGGGAAAACTGGGAAGCTTTCCGATTCGGGTTTTCCCAGATGTACCAACATGGCTCTCTTAATAAATTGGAACTTTGAGCAATACTTTGCCTTGGACTCTGATTTACTTTTGGAGGTTATTTGGAACCCTGACACTAGGAAATTTCTAGGACTTTGCCTCTCAGAATTCCTTATTAAAAACAGAGGTAGTATTTAAGGGACGATAGGAAAGATGAATGCTGCGGAGCAGATTTCACAATTTTACAATACACTAAAGGGTAAATAATGCAAGACTGTCCCATTTCTCCCAGCATAATTTAACTAATTACACAGCCTGCCCTGCATCATAACCAATCTTATGTAAACATAATGATCTTTGCGAGAATTCCCTCAGTTTATTTAACCAATTGCTTTTCTAATTCTTGAGCTGTCATTAAAACCTCCCTCATTTAAATACCAGCAGCTGTGTACCATACTATCATTGTCAAAATGTAACCCTTGATACTTTGGTAAAAGAGAAGGGGGAAAAAATGATATTCCTCATGCGGTTTTTAATTACATGGCTTGAAAAGGAAATAATGATTGCTAATGATGGAATTAAGAACCCCTAAATCTAATTAGATCTAACATAGTGATATATTTCTTCTGTTGTGCTGTAAAATTTATCCAAATGCTTCCCCATAGATTGTGCTTTAAAAAAGATACTAATTGCAGCATTCATTATAATTTCAATGTTCCTGCATATGTTTAGTCATATATGTAGGGACTCTACATACAGGCTGAACTATGGTCTTGAACAATGTCAGATTGAACTGCATCTCTTTCTGAAATTGAAGGAAAGAAATGTGTTTATTTCAGGTCACATGAACTTTTCCACATGTTATTTCCCAAACATGAACCAAGGTCCAATGATACCTGATATCTATGTTTTCCCTATTTTTGCAGTGATGGATAAAATTTAAGGAACCCCCCCCCATAAACCTATAAGTAAAGTACATTGTTAGAAAGAAAAATATATTAAAATATGTATGTTAAGAAAACTGTAATAATAATAATAATAATAATAATAATAATAATAATAATAATAATAATAATAATAATATTTTTTATTTGATTAGCCGCAACCCTCTCTCGAAGGACTCGGGGTGGCGTACAATCAAAACAAATAAAAATACACATAAGACAAACATATATACAAAAAGAACAGAGACATATACATATGTGCATGGAGGAGAGTTGACTTATAAGTGAAAGACAATTAAAAACACAATTTAAAATCCCCTTAAATAAAATTACTAAATTAAAAAACCCATCAGGAGCGATACGAAGTTATGGTTGAGCCAGGCCAGCTATTTGGAAAAGGTGGGTCTTGAGCTTGACATGGAAGGAGCGGAGGTCAGTAGTGGTCCTAATATCCGGGGGGAGGTCATTCCACAGGGCTGGGCCCGCCACAGAGAAGGCTCTGCTCCTAGGCGCCGCCCCATGGCACTGTCTGGTGGACGGCACCTGGAGAAGTCCCTCTCTGTGCGAGCGGATGGGTCGTAGGGATGTATGGGGCAGAATACGATCCCGCAGGTAACT
The DNA here is from genome assembly GCF_964273705.1 of Natrix helvetica. Classification (NCBI taxonomy): domain Eukaryota; kingdom Metazoa; phylum Chordata; class Lepidosauria; order Squamata; family Natricidae; genus Natrix; species Natrix helvetica. The sequence continues at coordinate 338,285,097 of NC_138548.1, forward strand.
AGGTCCTGAGCCATGGAGCGCTTTAAAGATCGTAATCAAAACCTTGAAACGCAAATGTGAAATATTTTGAAATATTAAAATGTGTGTGTTAGAAGAACCCCCTATGCAGTGACGTGCGGCAAGGTTTATGGCCGGTGAGGCTGGTGACATCATCAGGAAGGCGGGGAATTCTTAACAAGGCGCCGGCCACGACTCGGTTTCCAGGGTCCTTTCGCGAGAGAGCTGGCAGGGAAACGGTAGCCGACGGTCCGAAAAGTCCATCGCACTTTCTGCTTTCGCGAGCAACTTCCCGTAAACCTGCCATTGCTCAGTGTGAGGAAGGGAGCCGCTCGCACATGCGCATTCACCCTGGAACATGAGCTCCGGTGTCAGAACCCGACAGAAGGCGGGTAATGAGACCACGTGTGCAGGAGGGTGGCTGAGGCTAGAGGAGCCTCCTGCACCTCCCTCTGTCCTGCACACGTGGTCCCATTCCCCGCCTTCCTGAGTCAACATGCAGGGGACCACAGCTCGCGCAGTCCCATTCCCCGAGGCTCCTCAGCACCTTTTCCCTTTTTTTTCATGATGAGAGCGGTGAGGCTCTGCCTCCCCTGCCTCCCCTGACCGCACATCCCTGCCCCTATGTTTTTCAAGTTCAAACTGGTGGAGAATTAGGATCAGAATAAATACATGAATGAATCAGAATAAATGTATGTTTTAACCAAGTTTAGAAAGGAGACAATCCCATAATCTCTTTATCTATCCTTAACTATTTCACATGGTTTCATTATGCATGTTTTACTGGTTTTTGCTTTTTGTACCATGTAAGTGTTTTGATTACTAAAAGATAGCATAAAAATCAAGTTCTTAGATGATAGAAAGTTTAGGGGAACATGACATTAAAGTGAGTCCCTTTTTGGGAGAGGGGGCAGTCTAAAAATCTAAGAAATAAATAAATAAATAAATAAATAAATAAATAAATAAATAAATAAATAAATAAATAATAAATAAATAAATAAATAAATAAATAAATAAATAATAAATAAATAAATAAATAAATAAATAAATAAAATAAATTATCCATCCTCCAAAACTTCTTTAAACCTATTAATTTTCAATTTTGAGCATGTTCATCAACAATCCCAGTTGCTATGAACTTTACAACTTGATTCTATTCAGATGTTTGGGACTACAACTATCAAAACTTTAGAATAGAGTAACAGAGTTGGAAGGGACCTTGGAGTCCAACCCTTTACTTAGGCAGGAAACCCTCACCACTTCAGTCAAATGGCTATCCAACATCTTAAAAACTTCCAGTGTTGGAGCATTCACAACTTCTAGAGGCAAGTTGTTCCACTGATTAATTGTTCTAACTATCAGGAAAATTTTCCTTAGTTCCAGGTTGCTTCTTCCTTTGATTAGTTTCCACCCATTGCATCCTGTCCTACCCTCAGGTGCTTTGGAGAATAGCTTGACTCCCTCTACTTTGTGGCAGCCCCTGAGATATTGTTAGACTGCTATCATGTCACCCCTAGTCCTTCTTTTCATCAAACTAGATATACCCAGTTCCTGCAACCAAAACTTCTATGAACTCATCAGTAAAATCCACCACTACAAGTACCAATAAACATGTTTGATGTTGTCAATAAACATTGTTTATTGACAATACAATACAATACAATACAATACAATACAATACAATAGCATACAATAACTCTTTTCTTTCAAATTGTCTTTAGGAGTCTTCGTTGTTTATCAAAATTATTTTAAGCTGCTCTTCTCCCTTAGAAATACCTCAGCAGTATAAAAGAGGTATAAGAGATAAATAAATGCGCCACTGGTTAAGAATGTCAACATTTGTTATTATGATGCCTGATTTTCTTCATTTTACTGCTGGCTTTAGGTTTCATTGTTGAAACAAAGCAGGCATGTCCTTGTAGTCATCAGAAGTAAAGATCAGTTCAAGGCAACTTTTGTCTTTGTATAACCCTTGCAAATGTATAACTAAAACAGAACAAAACATAATTGCTGCAACCAAAGATTATAACAAGAACAAAGGAAAGAGAAGTCACATGGGTTAAAAACACAAACTCAATAATTGCATATAGTAAAATGGCCTCTATGATAACCACAGTTAAATTATCTGAAAATAATTTTTAAAAATTGCCCAGACTAGTACATGTGACTAACAGATTAACAGAGTTGGAAGGAAACTTGTAGGTCAGCTAGTCCAACCCCCTGGCCAAGCAGGGGATCCTACACCATTTCTGACAGATGGCAGTCCAGTCACTTCTTAGAATAACAGAGTTTGAACAACTTGGAAGGGATGTTGGAGGTCTTCTAGTCCAACTCCCTGCTTAGGCAAGAAACCCTATAGCATTTCAGACAAATTGTTATCCAACATCTTCTTAAAGACTTCCAGTGTTGGAGCATTCACAACTTCTGGAGGCAAGCTGTTCCACTGAGTAATTGTTCTAACTGTCAGGAAATTTCTCCTCAGTTCTAAGCTGCTTATCTCCTTGATTAGTGTCCAACCATTGCTTCTTGTTCTACCCACAGGTGCTTTGGAGAATAGTTTGACTCCCTCTTCTTTGCGACAGGCCCTGAGATATTGGAACACTGCTATCATGTCTCCCCTAGTCCTTTTTTTCCTGCAACCGTTCTTCATATGTTTTCACCTCCAGTCTTCTAATCCTCTTTGTTGCTCTTCTCTGCACTCTTTCTAGAGTCCCAACATCTTTTTTACATTGTGGTGATCAAAACTGAATGCAGTATTCCAAGTATGGCCTTACAATGTGAATTGTAAGCTTGCATTGATTATGTCCCCACTTTTTGCACTCACCACCTGAATATTTTGGCTTTTGGGATGCATAAATACGTTATTTCAAGAAATAAATTCTGAAGGGCAAGTGATTGGTAGCAACCAAACTCAGTTTTACTGTCAGTTCCAGTAAAACAACAGCCAAACGGTTTTTAAAAAGTAATTGCATTGTCATTTGTTTTAATTTTCAGGTGGTTTTTTTTTTTTTACAGTTCAGAAAACATTGTTGAAATTATGAAATATTTCCTAGGAAGATAGAAATAAGTTTCCATAATATAAGATTGATTAGAACTCAATAAATTAGACTCAATTAGGTGAAACATATTAGACAGTCAGCATTCTGTTAGAAAGATGGATTCGCTCTGTTCTAGGAAATGGAGATTATCCTTTAATAGTTCTTAGCATGAGAAATAATTTGTTCACTTTTTTTCTCAATTATTTCAGTTTCCTACCATCATTTGTTCACACTTCAACTCCTCTGATAATGGATTCCCTCCTTTTATTTTGATGATGATGAAGATAACCAATCAGTTAGCTTCTTGATCCCAATGAGGCAACCGAGAACCCACTAGTTCAGTGCTTCTCAACCATGGCAATTTTCGGATGTCTGGACTTCAACTTCAACAGATTCTCTTTAGCAAGGTTTATTAAGTGAAAGAGGTAGGATTCCAGCAATTAGGCTATTCTCAATGTAGAGCCAATATAATCCTAGATATATTAGGTGAAATCTTTCTGATTTTCTTTTTAATACCATACTTTGGTTCTAATAAGTTGCAGGTCTTTTCACTGATAATGAGCTGTGATAGCACAGTGGTTAAAATGCAGTACTGCAGGCTACTTCTGCTGACTGCCAGCTGACTGCATTTTGGCCGTTTGAATTTCACCAGGATCAAAGCTGACTCAGCCTTCCAGCCTTCCAAGGTCAGTAAAATGAGGACACAGATTGTTGGGGGTCATATGCTGACTTTGTAAACTGCTTGGAGAGGGCTGTAAAGCACTGTGAAGTAGTATATAGGTCTAAGCGCTATTGCTATAATCAGTATGTTTACAGGTGGTTGTTTACATAGAAATCTCTTAAATATTTTAAGTCAGGTGAATAACTATTCCAACAACTCTAACCCTAACTGATCCTATACATAATTACTCAAAAAGAAATCCCTTTGAATTAACTGGGCTATAAAAAGGGGACTAAAGGATTGCAAGCTAAATTATGCTAGACAAAAAGTTTCCCAGTCCAATGAATAGGACCATAAATATAGTCCACTGACTGGAGAATTCAGTGCAATAACGAATAAGATATAGTACAGCTATCCTAGATTTCTGCAAATATTTATTTTTTATTAAGTTTTTATAACGCCCCTCTCTCCTATGAACTATCCAGCCCATAAGATGTGACTGCGCAGCTTACAGGTTATAAAACAAGTAGAGAAATAATTAAAATATTAAAACATTCAAACTACACAGAATAAGATTTTAAAAACTAAATTGAACCTAGAACTCAGAGATGGACAGGATGGGGATGAAGTCTTACCTTGCCAATCACCTCCAGTGGTGAGCGCTGCCCTCAGAACCTCAGTCCAACTGGCATATTTAATGAATTTTAGGGGCAAAAAAAAGAAAAAAATCAAAAATGAAGGAGGAGAGGACTATTTTAGAGGCCCCCTGCAGTTTTATGAATGAGGAAGAGCTAATAAGTATATACATGTATATAAATAAGTATATAAATGAGTTCACTTATACTCATCAATAACTATCAATAAAACTTTTATTGATACATCAAAATGCAAATGGGCCAATATAATCTTTGCCAGTGAATGAGTTGGGAATTTGTTAATTCAGCTTTCCCCTTTGTAAGTTAATTAATACATAGTTCTTAAGAAACACAATGTGTCAGATTCAGCATAATCCTGGACTGATCAAGCTAATTTGAAAGGATTTCCTCAACATCCAAACAGATGAGGAATTCCTTTCAAGGTGAATATTTTTTGAGATTTTAGAAATTTATAGGGATAAAAGTGCAAAGGAAATGTATCTCCAATGCCTGATATATATTTTTTTCCAAGTCCTACATATAAGGCAATCTCCAAACCCAGGAGAAATCGAAAAGCAAAGCTTTATGCCTCTACTCACAGGGAATTTGCTCTTCTAAGATAAGGGATGCAAGGAGCACGAATCTATAAACTGCTCAATCCAGAAAAATGCATCATTAACTTTTTTTGTTTTAGAAAATTCTAGATAGCCACCTTCTTCCACCTCGTTCCCATACACTTTTGTGCTATTGCCTTTTCTACAAACACGGTAGCTACTATTTCCCCCGCCCCCCCAAAAAAGTGCACTTCAAGAAATAGACTCTGAGGGGGAGGAGCCGAAGTCGCGACGAAACGAAGTGCGATCTCAATGCTCTGAGATCGCAGTTGACACTTTTGCACTGGGGGGTCCAAACAGACCTAAACCATCCCAAAGAAATGGTGAACAGGAAGATTACATCTTGCTGATCTTGGGGATATCACAAAATCTCCGAAAGAAACAAGAGAAGATCTTCAAGCCAGTGACAAAAAATCCAGCCATGGCTGACAAAGTCGGGGCAGCTCCAAAATGGAATGATGTGGAAAGAGAAAGTGTTTCCAGCTGGTGAGGAATTTTTATTGTTCTAAAAAAAAGGGGACTCCCTATAAAATCATAAAAACCAATTTAAATCAAAGAATAGAAGAACTTAGCAGCGAAATTGAATTTTGGAATGGTTTTGGACAGTGGTTATCTTACTTTTAAATGTTATTTACATGGATTGAATCTATGCAAACCTTTTCAAATGGATGGATTAAGTTTTCTTCTTCTAATCTTTCTTTGTGACTCTCTGTAAGCTACAGATTACATTTTTCCTCTTTTATTGCTGTGGGTATTTTCTTTTTAACGCATTTAAAGATTGGACCTCTTTTTCTAATTTGATATATAAAAAAGATACAAAAAAACCCCCACCCCGGAGGCTGGGAGCCATTGCTGTTCGGAGTTTTTGTGTATCCAAAGACAAAACCTTTTTTTTTTTGTTCCCACGGATTGCTTTGACTTTCCAATTTGAAATACAAAATAGTTATAAAAAGAAGCTTTTTAACAGTGTTGCGTTGCTCGAATGTTGGGAGGCTTTTTCGAACGGAGTTGTGAGTATCTAGATGGAACTTTCTTTGTTTAGACTGATGACTTGGCTACAGAGTGTTTAGAAAAAAAACTAGATGTCCCTTTGAAGTGCATTCAAGGGAAAACAATGGTCTTTGTGAATGTATGCTTAATCTTGTTGACCTTCCAAGTGAGAGCAACTGTGTGTGATAATATGGCATCTCAAGAAAACGTAGAGGCTTTAAATTTGCAAGGAACATTTTCAGAATTACAAAAATTATTAAATACAAAGGAAAGATTTGAGAGAAGACTGGAGTATTTGGACCATATAACAGCAAAATATGATGAAAAAATTGAGGATGTTTTTCAAATGCAAAATGAGGTGATTGAAACTCAAAAAACCAAAGTGGAAAATGAATATAAAGAGACTAAATCTGTCGATATCTACAGCAATTGGTTTATTTCTGAAAAAAGAAAGAATGGAAAATTGAAAGGAATTCAATGGAGAGGAAATACATTCTAAAGGGCAAGATATAGAAGAAGAAGAGAAAATTAAAGAATTTATGGACTATGAAATCCTATCTGCAAAAATATTGATAACACTGCTTACAATCAAAGACAAGCTGAACAAGGAAACAGAAAGAGGGCATCAAGAGTACATGAGGGACTTTATAAGCAAGGAGTTGCTAAGAGAAGTCCATACAGACTTAATCAAGAAGATTTTTAGAAGACTAGTTCCACAAATGGCAGAAGATAGATTGTTTTGTTTCTGGAAAGATACAGGTTGATAGATGGAAGAGTATAATTTAAAACTAGCTAAACTTAGTGAAATTCAGTGATAATAGGTATAGTTAAATAAAAAATTGATAATGATAATAATGTATACAATGTGTAGTGTTATGATAAGCAATAATTGGATATGAATACTGAATGATACCCATGAAGGGAAGGCTAGAAACTCTTTTGGATTATATATAAAGGTTAATAATAATAAGGGCAATAAAAAAGAACTAAATTAGACACAGTTAAGTTTTGATTATTAGGGGGGAAATGTTATGATATAGGATATAGTCAAATAAAGAAAGATAATGCTAATAATCTATATACATGTATGGGTATAATATAAGGGAACTGGATGTAAACTATAAACAGTGATTTGGAAAGGAGGATTAGAAAACTTTGTTATTAAATATTATGGATGTTTAGCTAGAATAGGATATAAGGATTCAGTGTTAATGGAGGATTTTAGAAATAGTAAATGAAATGCCAGTATGTGGTTATGTCTTAAATTTTGGCATATTTTATGATGAAGGACGTTTAAACAATCATAGTCAAATAAAAGTGGAGGTATGATGATGGTTATATGTATAAACATCTGAGTTAAGATATTAGAGTTAATATGAACTATACTTGATGACGGTGGAAGAGTTGCACGAAAGCCTTTTGTAACCAACTGATACACTTTCTACAGTATGTAAAGAAGGAAGATTTTTATGTATTATGTTTGTTTTGAAAATAAAAAATAAAAAAAATTACAAAAAAGAGAAAAAGAAATAGACTCTATGGGTTCCATATTCCTTCTTCATTTTATTTAATGTTGCTGTAAATTTTATGACCAAGAGGTGGTCAACACACAAGACCCTATTCTCAGTTGTGCCACTGTTGGTGATCCCATTGTGCCCCTATGATTCAGTTAGAGGGGACAGTATTAATGGTTAAACTTGGGTCCCAGGATCATAGAGACAAGACACATAGTTAGGTGGGATAACGCAGTCCTCCATTTTGGTTATCTTTTAGCTGCCAAATGATAGGATAACAGAATAACAAAGTTGGAAGGGACCCTGGAATTCTTCTAGTCCAACCCCCTCTCAGGCAGGAAACCTTATACCATTTCAGACAAGTGGTTGTCCAATCTCGTCTTAAAAACCTCCAGTGTTGGAGCCTCTGGAGGCAAGTTGTTCCATTGATTAATCATTCTAACTGTCAGGAAATTTCTCTAAATTTCTAGGTTGCTTCTCTCCTTGACTAGTTTCCATCTATTGCTTCTTCATTGCCTTCAGGAGAATAGGTTGACCCCTTAGATGATGACTGATTGCTCAACAATTTAAAGAGGATGAATGGTTGATGTTACTATGAAGAGAAAAAAATAGTGCCTGCAGTATCACAACTAGAACATAGAGGCTCACATGGTTTTGTGAAAACCCTGTTGTGCACATTTGTCACCTCTCCTGGCTGCCAATTGGCTTCCAATTTGCTGCCGGGTACAATTCAAGGTGCTGGGTGTCACCTTTAAAGCCCTACATGGTTTGGGACCAGGTTATCTGAGGGACCGTCTCTTGCCAGTCACATCTACCCGACCCATCAAAGCGGGGAAGCAGGGAATGTTGTGGGTCCCATCCCATAGGGAGATGCACCAGGTGGGACCCAGAAGAAGGGCCTTCTCTGTGGTGGCTCCCTCTCTCTGGAACATCATTCCCTCAGAGATTAGAATAGCCCTCCCCCCAACACTTTTCCGGAAGCTGCTGAGAAGACCTGGTTCTGCCAGTGGCCTGGGGAACCCAGAGCAACATGGGCCCCAAAAAAAGCTTGTTTGATGTGCAGTCGCCGGGGCAGTGAGGGGTGTGTGTGATTTTATTTTATTATATTAATTTATTTTATTAGTAGTATTATTGATTTAAATGAGGTTTTATATTTTGTAAGCTGCCTTGAGTCACCATGTGCGAATATACCGCAATATAAATACATACATTAATTAAATTATATTTTAATAAACAAACAAACAAACCAATGATTTTGTTTACAGTGGTTTGTATGACTGATTTGAAGATCCAAACTCAGACTTTGGACTCCAGCATAGGGAAGCTGAATGGAGAGCATAGCAAAACAAATCCATTTTGACAGCACCAGAAAGATGCACCTTGGGGCAGACTGATTTTAAAGCATCCTGATTTCCCAGCAGCACTAGAACAGGATAAAAGCAGGGCTAATCTGGCCATGTTTGCATAATGATTCTGCTTTAGTCTTTACGGCATCATTGGGATGGTAACAGTTGTTTTCCAGAATCTATGGAGAGTCATCCCCATATCTCCCTCCCTTTTAAAACTATCTGAGTAAGCAGGTTTTAATGCAGAAAGAGTTATCTGCTTCTATGAGTTGTGAAGAATAAATGTGGAGATGCAGAGGTAAAGGTTTATGTGTGCTTTTGAGTCAGCCTCGACTCTGGCAACTACGGAGGGAAATCCATGCAGTTTTCTTGCCATCGTTTTCAGAAATGGTTTGCAGTCGCCTTCTTTCAGGGGTTGAGAGAGAGGGGCCCAAAGACACACAAAATGGCTTCTGAATCTAAGCTAGGACTAGAAGTCCTATTTGCTTCAGGAGTGAACATGAATGCATATTATCTGCCATATTTTTTTTTTTGGTTACTATTTTGTCAACAAAGCAAAATACCTGGAGGAAGAAATGGAATGTAAATCAAATAGGGTGAAAGAATGAACAATTAGCGATACAATAGTATTGGCATCCGAGAAAGGCCTTACTATCCTCCACAGGACTTGGCCTTGGTAGGAGATGACCAGGCCGAGACTGAGGGAGGGGTAAAATACATCATCAGTCATGAGTTCCTGAGCACCAACCAGAGTTCAGCCTCCCTTGAATTCCTTTCTTTTCTTAACTCCCGCTTATTTCCCTTGATTGTTAGTAGTTCAGATTCTTATAGAGAGCTTATATTTACCATAAATCTTTATATCATTTGAAATGTCCGAATCTTCTGATTTCCCAGATGCTGACATTGATATTATGAAGAGTCTTGGAAAAATGTGGAAGACAACTACCACCAAAAAGTTGTGGTAAATATCTAGAGAAATTCTGTGGAGTAACTTTTTATTTGCTGGGTGAATGAAAAGAAGGAAAATCTTTGACCTGCTCTTAAAAGAAAGCCTGGGGATTTCTTAAATTATCAAGTCTTAATAGTTTTTGTTTGTGCTATCTGGATGGAAATGCAGAATTGAAGCTCTGATGGTGACAGGAGTGGGTTAAAAATCACAGCTTTTGTGGCAAAATCCCTGTGGCTCCATCTTTTATTGCAGCTACATTTGAAAATGTAGAATAATCTGCAAATAAAAAGCAGGAGAATACTGCTACTCAGCCCATTTACCAGTTTTCATTTTTAATACATTTTTTGAAGGTAGCAATCTCTTTTTGTTGCCACTTAAATCAGGACAAGATACTCAAGGATAGCTAAGGAAAGCTGGGATACGATGTCGCCATTTTCGGCTGAGGTGCAGAACTGTAATTATATGGTTTGTTAATTATATGGTTTAAGTGCAATGTGTGTTCAGCGTACAGCTATAGTCCTGGGCAAGGAAACTCACTCAAAGACATATTTTTCTTTCTGCCTCAAAACCATTCATTATAGCTGCAAGTACTGGGGGGAAAAACGCAGTCGTTCTTTCAGCGACTAGATTTTAAAAGCCCATAAACATGACTTGCAGGTACAGAGTTATATAATGTGGTTAAATAGAAGGTGACTAACGACCATTTCCACAAAGCAATTAAGTGAAGTTGCTCAGATTCAAGTCAATTGAAGGCCTTTAAAGTCAGCAGCAGGGACCTCAGTTCACGGCACATGAAAACTCAAAGATTGCTGTAACCTGGAGAGCCAAATGGTGTATGTCTGTCAAGGACTTCAGTTCCTCCCATAACTAATAAACCAGAGATGATTTGTTTAGGGCACATTCACAGAATACTCGCTCAGCCTGCTGGGCTTACAATCAGGAAAGACTTCTAGGCTTTTGTGCAACAGTACAACGTCCCACTAAGATAGGAATGCTCAGATGTGCTGGAATAAAAAAAAAAGAAACTTTGAATGAAAATAAAATGCAATGACTACTGGTTATTTGTGGATTTCTATTCATATATTTATAACAAGGAACGTGGTGCCTCAATGGCTAAGACGCTGAGCTTGTCAATCAGAAAGGTCGGCAGTTTGGCGGTTCGAATCCCTAGTGCTGCATAAACGGAGTGAGCTCCCGTTACTTGTCGCAGCTTCTGCCAACCTAGCAGTTTGAAAGCATGTAAAAATGTAAGTCGAAAAATAGGGACCATCTTTGGTGGAAAGGTAATAGCGTTTTGTGCGCCTTCGGCGTTTCGTCATGCCAGCCACATGACCACGGAGACGTCTTCAGACAGCATTAGCTCTTCGGCTTTGAAACGGAGATGAGCACCTCCCCCTAGAGTCAGGAATGACTAGCACATATGTGCGATGGGAACCTTTACCTTTACCTTTTTATTCATATATATTTATTACTTTGAAAAGGAAGTTTGCCTTTTGGAAGTGTGCTAAAGGTACACAAGACTCAGTGTCCATTCCAGCTTTGGCTCCAATCCTATTTGTGGAGGGAGACAATTTTATCACTGATCTTCAGTTCCATTGCCCAAAACACAACACATTTGTGTTTTGTTTGGTTAAAACCATTCGCTTATTGGCACTTGGTGCTTGCCAATATTTGCAGAAGAGGATTCTATTTTTCTACTTTATCTGGACATTTGTGGATTTCTTTGTTATTTTTCTATGTGGGTTTTTTTAGTGAAGATGGTTTGCTCAAAGGCACCCACCAAGAGTAGTTCAAAAGAAATTTTGAATAGGGAGAGATGAAGGAATAGCAGAGAAGTCATAGAGGTTGCAGATGAGATAAAACTTGCAGGGGGGAAGATTGCTAAAATCCCTGAAGATAAAGTTAAGATTCAAAAGGGTCTTCTCATACTTGGACATCGAACACAATGTTGCTCAATGGTGAGACAAAAAATATATGTGTACATAGGAGGTGGGTGTCAACTCGCAAAGCATTCCTGACCTGCTCTTGAGTTGCCATAGGCAAGGGTATGGGGAATTGAACAAGGCAGCTATATCAAGGAACTTGCATTTCAATCAAAACAAAGCACATTCCAGCTGGCGACGTCAAGGTCATCTCTACAGGAACCCACAGTGGCTGGAGAGAGTGACTCCTAGAACCCGTGAAATTGCTTTGTTGGGGAATGTGACTGATGACACTTCTTGGGGGGAGGGGAAACAGGGTCAGAACCAAAGCACAAATTAAGTGAGGTTAGAGATGGCTCCATTTGGTCTGTGCCAACATGAAGCTCCTAATAAATAACTGGATTTATTTGAAGCTTGGCCTGAGGCTCATGATTTAATTAGGGCATCGGTCGGAACCCTGACAGTGGGTTGTAACTGGCTTAGCATAATACAGATAGTCCTCAACTTACAACAGTTCATTTAGTGACTATTTGAAGTTATAACATCACTGAAAAAAGTGACTTCGACTGTTTTTCACACATACAACCGTTACAGCATTCCTGTGGTCATGTGATAAAAATTGAGATGCTTGGCACCTGACTCATACTTATGATGGTGGCAGGGTCCTGGTATCATGTGATTAACCTTTGTGCCCTTCTGACAACCCAAGTCAATGAATCAAGTGAATCAAGCCAGATTCGCTTAACAACCATGTTATAACTTAACAACTGCAATGATTCACTCAACTGTGGCAAGAAAGCTCATAAAATGGGGTGAAAAACACTTAACAAACATCTCACTTAGCAACAGAAATGTTGGTTGTAAGTCAAGGACTACCTGTACAGAATAACAAAATTGGAAGGGATCTTGGAGGTCTTCTAGTCCATCCTCCTGCTCCAGCAAGAGACCTTATTATACCATTTCAGACAAGTGGCTGTCCAGTCCCGTCTTAAAACCCCCCAGTGATGGAGCCCCCACAACTTCTGGAAGTAAGTCATTCCAATGATTAATGATTCTCAGTGACAGGAAATCTTATCCTTAATTCTAGATTGGATTTCTTGGAAGCTAAATAGTGGAAAAACAGAAACCTCTTTTGCAGGTGCAGAAAGTCTGTGAAATGGAAAGGTAGATTTCACCATAGCATTACATGGCTTGCTGTATTTGCATGGAGCATAAACAGTGAGGTTTCGAGGGCATGGGGCTTAAAAACCTGAAGTTTGTTCTCCTTTCTGCTATAAAAACCCTAATTAGTTCTTCAATATCTTTTTCTTTGACCAAACCCTTTGGTGGTGAGAAGTGAGTATATAACCCAGACATCTCTTTCTCTTCGTTCTCAATTAAAAACCAAGATTATTTATCCTACAAGGGACTGTGCTAATAGATTTGAATGGTGAGACCAATTAATTCTCTCAGTGTTCATTGAAATCCCACCACAAAATCAAAACATGCAGGCTCGTTAACATTTTTCTCTTAATTATCCCACAGTCATTTGTGCTAATGGTAGCAAAGAAGCAACAAAGTATGAACTTTTTTTTCCTTGTGTTAATAATGTCCCAGGCTAGTGATTGTTGATCATGCTTTGACTGTGATGATGATCATGTCATCTGCTGTAAATTAGCAGCCATCTCATTAAGCAATAATAATAGTTTATAAGTAACTGTAGCAATGTACTTTGGCGCCCCTCGCAGTGGGAAGCACTCACAACAAATGGGCAACCTATTTACAGTATTCCTTCACTTTCTGTAGCCATATCATTGTGTCAATTAGGTCATTCTTTCTCTCACCTATCCTAAGAAAAGGAAAATACTTCCCTTCATGGTTACTATGCCAGGCTACACTCCCTTTACTCTGATTTTGAAAATCATATTAGCAGTGAAATCTGTTCTTTGTTAAGGTTCTGAAGTTCCACCACACAATTCATCCAATCTACAGGGATATTTTTGTCCTTGTAGTGTGAGAGCTGGTTCTCATATTAATAAGAAGACTAGTAGCTGTTTCCAAAAATATTCTATAGACAGCCGCACTTTCACCAAAGAGACATCAAAGGAGCACAAGAAAAGGCAAAGAAATAGAATCTTGTCATTTTAAGGTTCCTATATATAGAATTCTCATTTGGAAGAATAATACTTGTCGGGTTTTTTACCCTTTTAAATTTTCTTCTTAATAAATCTTATAAATCAGAAGTTCTGAGAGTCTTGTGCTTTGGGAATATCCATTTCTTCCCAGGCCCAAGTCCTTCCAGCCCAAAATTTATGGCTGAGTGTTTCAACCCAACACTAGTAATCTACAATCTAGGTCAATGTTTCTAACATCAAAAAGTTTAAGAAGTGTGGACTTCAGCTTCCAGAATTCCCTATTTAGCGTGCCGGCTGGATAACTCTGGAAGTTGAAATCCACACATCTTAAAGGTTGTCAAGGTTGAGAAACACTGATCTCAGCAAATATAGTTCCCTCTAGTAGGCTTCCTGCCAGTGGTGAGATTCAAATAATTTAACAATTGGTTCTCTGCCCTAATGACTGGCTGGGTGGGCATGGCTGGGTGAAAAAAAAAAAACAATGAAGGGAATGACAACGCTTGGCCTCCTGCAGCACTCTGCTGGCCAAAACAGGGCATGGGGGTTAATTACAAAATGTGGGCTTTGCTTTGTGACATCCAGATCCAGAAAGCAAGGGGTGTGAACTGCAGAGAAAATACACTTTTATTTGATTGTGAAGAGATATCTCCAAAGTCAGATGTACACTAAATGTAGACAGACTTTTAGCTACAAATCTTCCCAGCAACCAGCAAACTTTGAAGCTTCAGATAAAGAGGATTAATTTTAGGATGAGTAACCACAATTTGCATGTTGGAGATTCCTAAAGGAATGCTGGAAAACTCTGTATTTTAAAGAACATTTGAGGGAGGAGTGCAGAATAGCCCTCCTCTGCCTGAGGCTGTAGAGATGTGGCACCAATCAAAACACTTTTTGTGAAGCAACTGATCAACACTGACAGGGTAAGCCACTAGTATACGAAAATAAGAGCAAACTCCACTCCCTTCTAGTACTGATGATATTACCTAGTTTGGTAATGAAACATCTGCAAGAAAACCATCAAGCTCAGAGAGCGCCAAGGACCCCACAATTCAACCCTGAGCTACAAATATTATCTTCTATTGCTAAACACTTTTTGGTTAGAGAGACTCAGAGTCTGCATTATATGAGATGGCCCCCAGTGGATTTCATTCTAAAATTTTATATGATATCTGTAAATAAGGAATGTAGAATTATAATGGCTGCGTATTTTATTCTTAACACATCAAAAATGCAAAGCTAAGGGATAAACAAATAAAAACAGATTTGAAAAAGAAAAGGCTCAGGAAAGAAAAAGAGTGAAAGTGTAAGAAAGAAAAAGGAAAAGAAGGAAAACTGAAAAAGGATGACTTCCAACTTTCTTTGTACAGATATAAGTGAAACATATATCAAGCTCTACTCTATGATTAACATTTGTCTACATTATTTCCATAATCCCTTATTTAATCATCAAAGCCCAGATCAACTTTTAATTTCAGTGTCTCACAAAAAGTCCAGTGATGGTTCATATTGCTTTAATCACTATTTGTTAACAAAACCACAACTGATTTATTTAATTGCACCAAACCCTAAATAAATCAGGAATGGGAAATCATAAGCTCTAGTATCGACCTATGCTTCTCAACTTTGGCAACTTTAAGGTGCATGGATTTCAATTTCCAGAATTCCCCATGAAGCATGAAGTTCTCCCATTTTAAACTTGCCAAGATTGAAAAACGCTGATCTACACATAGGGATTTTTCCATTCCTCTTTTACTGGTTCCTATTTACTTATGAGCAATCATAATACAAAATCCCCATTCTCAACTCATTCCATAGTAATGATAATGCAAAATCTCCATTTCCAACTCACCCTAGAGCAAGAGTGCCTCCTGTACCACCCTGAAAGCCAAAATGGGGGCGCAGGGGGCCACACAATCTCCCCTGTGCCCCGTTTGCACCTGGAAGGCCTCCTGCATCAACTTGGAAACCAAAATGGGGTGGAGGGGGGGACTCCTGGGAGAGGAGGGGTGGGTCGGGGGCAGCCAGAGGTGGGATTAGCCAGTTCTCTGAACTGGGCAAAAAGTTATAAACCGATTTGCCCAAACCGATGTGAACCGGCTGAATTCCACCTCTGCTTCCTGCTCTGATTTCAGTAGATTTCACCTTTGTTATTCATATTCTATATTCTGTCTCTCTGTTGTATCTCTTGTATCTCTCTATCTATGACTTTATATCTGTCTGTCTGTCTGCTATCTATCTTTTTACATCTATGTATTTCTATATCTATCTCATCTCATATCTATCTGTCTGTCTGTCTATCTATTTATCTAAAAGATAGATGTACATCTACATCTATCTAATTCTTATACCTATTTCCAAAGCATCTCCTCCCAGTGGGGAAACAACATTCATCACTTTCCTTAAGGTGATATGGAGGAGAGGTTTTAGCCACTTGTCAGATGGCTTAACAGATGATACTATTAAGGTAGACATAAAATGAAAATAGAGAGACCTCTTGCTATAGTCCTGCTTGGTGCAATTTTTCATCTGTATCTGTGGCCTATCAGTTGGACTGTTTCTTAACACAGATATAGCATTCCTCTGAAAGAGTGCTAAACTCATGTTCGGAAATTGTACCAGTTGGCAGGTAAAAGGCATGAAAGGAGGCTGGAGAAGGAGGAGGCAACTGATAACAATAGATATTATAACAACCGTAGACATTAAACTGATAACAAGGGACCACCATCCCTCACTAGCATTGTAAAGCAATCAGGGCACAGTCAAAAAGTGACCAAAGACCAGGTTCTGACATAACGTTGGCAGCTTCTGGAAGTATCAGATGGATGGTCTTGAAAAACATGGAAATGCAATGGACGCTTAGATCTGCAAAATTATGACTGCTCTGTGTCTAATAACAATAGTCATCACTTTGGCATCTGGTATCTCTGAAGCTGTAATACAGTGAGTAAGGTGGAATATCCCTCCTCAAAAAAAAACCCAAATCATTAGTAACACAGTAAGTCACAAACAGCTGCAGAATTTGCAACTGCCTGAAACAGGTCCATGGAACGCTAATGAAATAAACGTCCTTCAATTGAGCTGCAAGGCTGGCATTCAGGCCAATTAATCCACACCTTGCTTCTCTATTCAAATTGTACGCCATTCCACTCCCAAAGGTAACAGCATTCTGTGACATCAAGCTGAAATGGAGGTGAACACTGCCCCCTATGGTCAGTGGTCTATTAACCATTAAGCAGACTAAGCACATGCTGTTGTGGCCTGCCAGTGGCCAGCAGAGCTGGACAGTGAAGAGGTTGGGGAGGAGCATGGGCCAGTCCTGGAGGAAGGGAAAGGTTCGGACAAGGGCTCTGTGTCAGATGCCAAGGCCATCTGACAGTGATCAGGTGCCTATGGAGCTAGACAGCAGTGAGGCAGAGGAACAGCTGGAGCCTGTTCCCAGTGTGCGCATGTGCAGAGCTGCCAGAAGAAAAGAACAACTCAGAAATCAGGATAGACTTGGGAGTAAAGCCACAGGTGGAAGGTGATTTGCCCCTCCCACAGGAAATAAGAGGAGCGAAAGGGGAGTGGGCTTTTGCAGGAAGCAATTTATTTGGTCAGTCATTAGATTCATTTCAGGAGTGTGAAGATCTGTCCGTGACTTTCAGAGACTCTGTGCCCAATCTTTCCTTACACAGCACCTCATTTGCAAAATATTTACATGGCAGCTTTCCAAGCTAGATAAGGTCTGTGGTCATAAATTCCCCTTTGAAAGACTGTTTGCTGAATGTGAACGAGAGGAATTCACATTCATTTAATAAAAGGGGTTTTGTCGGGACCAGGACTCTGCCTCATGTTTTTTGGGGAAGCCTAGGTCAGAACACGTGCCTAGGGCACCAGGCCCAAAAGGGGCACTACAAAGTGGAGAAAGAAAAAAAACAATGAAGATTTGTACAATATGTACAAAGAAGGTGCACCAAGATTTGTCAGCGCTTAGGGCACCAGTGAGCCTTAATCCACCACTGTCTATAGTCAGCAACGAGTAGCAGAGGAAAATCCACAGGGACTCCTTTACTTTTACCTCTCCCAGAAGTGTAAACCTCTAACTGTAATAAAGGTAGAAGGAAGCAATTTCATCCTCACCAGTATGTTTTTAAAATATCCTATTCCTTTTTTTAAAAAAAAATCCATATCCTACCCCCTTTCACAGATTAGATTTTTTTGTCTCGCTTACCAGCAACTACATGGACAATTTCTGATCTACCACATCTTCCCATTAGAGGTGAAGTGGTTTTCACTCCTTGGAGTTACATGATTTGATTTCCTTTCCTTATTGCTTTTTTTTTAAGAGAGAGAAAGAGAGAGGTTTCCTCTAATTATTCCAAACCTCTCATTTTAATTCCAGCTGAGACCTTAATGGGAGCCATTCTGACAAGACAGAGGATCCTATCCCGGTAGGTCTTCGTTGGAAGAAGGCCATTTGCAATTACCAATGTGCAAGACCTGTGTAAAATGAGAAGCTCTAGCAGCATAATTTCTACCTCGTGTCCCCGGCTTTGAGGATTTGTTACTTATCCAGGCTGTCCATCTGGGAAGCAAACAGCATGTACGCCTTGATGAGAAACTCTGGCCAACCGACCAGCTGTGAAAAAAATAGATTACTCTTGTCATTTTTTTTCCTCCTAGGTAATTTGCTGGGAGTAAAAATATAATTTCTTTGAAGGTATGTGGTTAAGAGACAACCAGAAGGAGGGGGCTGATTTATATTTAAAAGTTCACTGTAATATATATATATATATATATATATATATATATATATATATATATATACACACACACACACACACACACACACACACACACACACACACATACACACATACACACACACACACACACACACACACACACACACACACACATATATATATATATATATATATATATATATATATATATATATATATATATATATATATTCACCAGCCTGAAGATGGCGAGTGGCACCTTGTTGAAATGTCGCCAAGATACTCTCAATCTTCCTTGGGAAAAGACCCGTATTCGGTATGCCAAGACCTGCATACACACACACACACACACACACACACACACACACCTACATACCTACATATGCTAAATCTCATTTAAAAGCTGTGGGCCAGGTGCAATCTAGGTCAGTGAGAAAAAGAAAAGGGGAAAACAGGGAGGTTTTTTTTATTATTATTCTTGTTTGACAATTTGGGGAATGGATATACATCTACATCCTTTAAGTAAAATAGAAGTCACCGACCCCACAAAACACAGAGACCCCATGATTGATATAAAGAAAAATGTTGCTTCTAAAGGCTCCGCTGCACTTCATAACAGTAAAAGAGGCATTATTAAAAAGGGATTAAGGAGACGACACAGGTTGGAAGGGAGCAGCTGGCCCTGCTGTGTCCAAGAAATGATAGATTAGTCTCTTTTATGACAGCTTTTAAGTCATTCTGTAAAGTAAAATCGAGAAGTTGTTAATGAGCAGAGTTTAAATGTGGACAAGTCACCCAGAACCATTTCGAAAGAAGGGAGTTAGGTTAAAAAATTACCATGGGTAATCTCCGGATTGATTTGCACCCAAGGCACACAGAATCAAGATTATGTGAAGATCATAGAATCAAAATCACATGAAGTATTACTATTGCTTTATAAGCCTTAGTAAGATCAGGGGTGGGATTCAGCCAGTTTGGACCAGTTCAGGCGAACTGGATATTAATTTTACATCTGGTTCATTGAACTGGTAGTTCCAAGGACTGGCTGGCCCCGCCAACTACGCTCCACCCCTCCCAGGAGTCTCCACGGAGCCTGTTTTAGATGGCAGGTAAGTGTAGGGCCTGCCCAGAGGCTCTGGCAGAACGAAAAACAGGCCTCCCAGAAGTTCTGGAAGTCCAGAAATGGGCCCGTTTCCAGCCTACGGAGAGCCTACGGAGCCCAGGGGAAGCTATTTTCACCCTCCCGGAGGCTCAAAGAAAGCCTCTGGAGCCTGGGTGGGCAAAAATGCCACACACACCCTGCCGACTAGGCCCTGCCCACCATGGCCACACCCACCCAGCAAATGGGCAGAGAACCGGTTGCTAAAATTTTTCAATCCCACCCCCGAGTAAAACCACACTTAGAATGCTGCATTCGGTTTTGGTCACCATATTTTTAAAAAGATGTAGGGACTTTGGAAAGAATGCAGAAAACAAATATGATTAGAGTGCTGGTGTCTAAAACATATGAAGCACTATTGCAGGAATTGGATAGGTCTAGTCTAGTGAAAAGATCTAGCGGTGACGTAATAGTAGTGTTCCAATATTTGAGGGTTGCCACAAATAAAAGGGGGGTCAACCTGTTTTCCAAAGCACCAGAAGGCAAAACAAGAATCAATGGATGGAAACTAATCAAGGAGAGAAGCAACTTAGAACTAAGGAGAAATTTCCTAACAGTGAGAACAATTAACCAGTGGAACAGATTGCCTCCAGAAGTTGTGGGTGCTCCATCACTAAGAAGAGACAGGACAACCACTTGTCTTGAATGGTATAGGTCTCCTGCTATTATTGGAGAGGACCTTGGAGGTCTTCTAATTGAACCCCCTACACAAGCAGGAGACCCTATATCATTCCAGACAAGTGGTTTGGACTTTAAGAGAGCTGACTTCAAGAAACTTAGAAAGAGTTTAAGAAAGATTCCATGGATGGAAATCTTAAAGGGGAAACCAACTCAAGTAGCTTGGGAATCTTTGAAAAAGAAGATTATAAATGTCCACTCTACCACAAACCACTGAGAAAGAAAATGAAGATATCTCAGATAAAACCAGCATGGCTGCATAAAGAACTCTTTATACCTAGAGGGGAAATGCTGATAAAGAAAATATTAGAATGTGCCAAAATGGACAGGTTAACAATGGAAATTAAAGACAAAGAATAAACAAGAGTATTATTTGAAAAGGGACAATTGGTTAGATAATAGATGCAAAGATTAGAAAATTAATGATGAAAGACGATCAACAAGCCAGAAATAAATACAGGTATAAAGCTATACAGAAGAATACGTATTGTAAGCAATATTATTACCAGACTGTACAAAAGTGTAAATCAAAATATATAGAATGATAAATGTATAGAGAACTACATATGTTAGAACAGTGGTTCCCAACCTTCCCAATGCCGCGACCCTTTAATACAGTTCCTCATGTTGTGGTGACTCCCAACCATAAAATTGGTGTCTCTGTTCCTAAGACCATCGAAAATATGTGTTTTCCGATGGTCTTAGGCGACCCCTGTGAAAGGGTCATTCAACCCCCCAAAGGGGTCCCGACCCATAGGTTGAGAACCACTGTGTTAGAACCATGGAAACAATAGATATAAATATGTCATATATAATACCAAGTTTCTATATATTTTACTCTTCTTTTCTTTTTGTAGTTTTTTTTTTGTCTTCTATGTTGTATGAATAAGAGAAAAATTGTCATAATTAGGATGTATAACATCATGTATATTTTAAAAAGTGATGATACAATCAGTATATCGCTATAGCAAAGTTGAAATTGTGAAGTAAAATAAAAATATTATTTTTAAAAAAATAACTCTTTATACACTTGACAAGTCCCTTTTCCAGATGTTTCCATGCTTTCTTCCAGAGGGATAGATATGAAATTGATTGCTTAGCTCCAGTGGGGCTAGCTGGACTGGGTTGCATGTACTGCATGGACATTATTTGTCCACATGCAAATTGCCAAGATTGAAAATCACTGATATAAAACTTGCTTTAGTTTCTGTTTATGTAGAGATTGACCGAAACATGCAGTTTAGCCAAGGATGTATAAGCCTTTCCACACAAATATAGTAAGCCCCAAGGTACAGACATGAATTACTCTTTTTTCCATTGTTGTTCTGAATGCTCTTGTGAAAGATGGCTAAATGTTTATTCCTCAAAGAGAACAAAGAAAGTGTGTCCTTTTCATATATAGTAGCTTTGAAATATCAGGTAAATTTCTGGTGGAATTTGAAAGGCCATTCGGGATCTGTGCAACTTTTCTACCCTTTACTTTGATTTTGGTTTTGTGATGGGGTCAAATTCAGTTTTGTAAATGACACTGGTGTCATAACAATGTCACTACGACATAGTAGTAGTGGAACCTCTCAATAAGAGTCACTTGCTTAAAAAATAGTAATTGGAGCTCAAGCTGCAAATCATAGAAAGTAACTGAAAACAGGTACACAATAAACAGCACACAATGTAAATCATGCAAAGACCTTGAAATGTCCTTTTTTTCCCACCGGTAATGTATTTTGGGGTGAAACTGCTTCAGTCCTGCCTAGGAGCTCTCTGAAAAGTATGTTCTTAATGCAAGATTTGTTTCTATTTTCACTCCATTTCTTTGTTTTCACTTTTTTTTATCCTTGTCACGTTTCCTTTCTGTTGAATGATGGAAGACGGCATGAGCTGGCCAGATTATAGTGTGAATTAACCAACCATGGTTCCTTCATTTTGCTTTGAAAAGAGAAAAGCTCACCATCACATAACTGCATTCATGATAATCAAAGGAGACTGCTAGATTCTGCAACTTCAGCTCCCTTCTGAAAGATATCACCAGCTCAGTATCACACCTTTTTTCGCAGTACATTAAGCAAGGAAAAGTCCCCATCAGAGTTATGCCAAACTGTGGGCATGCACTTGTGCTGTGAGTAGGCAGGTTCACATGTTGGTACAGTTCTCCCCAGCTTAACCACATCGCAACACTTCTTGAAAATTCATTCCCAAAGCAGCCCTGAAGCAGCTCCTTGGCCACCTGCTTAGTGTCAGCAAACACCAGCAGGCAAAGAGCTAGGATCTGGCCAGATACTACTGCTTGGAAGCATTCCAGCCCTTGGCCTCTGGATCTGGCTGTTGCCAAATATTCACCATCTGTGGAAATGGTGATAAATGTCTTGTCTCGATGGAAATGGAGCTATGAGGAAAATGAGGAAGAAGTCAAGAGGAGCCTTCCATCCTTCTGAGGTGGGTAAAATGAGGACCTAGGTTGTTGGCAGGTGATATGCTGACTCTGTAAAACTGCTTAGAGAGGGCTGTAAAGCAGTATAAAAGTCTCAGTGCTATTGCTATTTCTTTTTTTTCAAAATTGCATCTGAAACAAACTCTTGTATCTTTCCTCCTTTCCAATTGTCTGTAGAATTTTTAATGGGCTTTTTTTTATATATAGGGGGCATACCTGCTATTTAATTTTAATATTGGATGCCTAACCAAATTGGCCTTGCAGCATGTACATGAAGAAGTGAAACAGAAAGAAGGTGGACCATCTGCTTTTGCCCTTAACACTGCAGAGACCAACAAGCTTTGCATCTAATATTGCTCTATTAATATAGCTATTTAGAAAGGCCGGCAGTTTGGCAGTTTGAATCCCTAGTGCGACGTAATGGAGTGAGTTCCCGTTACTTGTTCAGCTTCTGCCAACCTAGCAGTTCGAAAGAATGTAAAAAATACAGGTAGAAAAATAGGGACCACCTTTGGTGGGAAAGCTCCGTGCACCTTCAGTCATTTAGTCATGCTGGCCACATGACCACGGAGTTATCTTCAGACAGCGCAGGCTCTTTGGCTTTGAAATGGAGATGAGCACCGCCCTCTAGAGTCGCACCTATGAACCTTTACCTTTAATATAGCTATCCATAATGTGGTAAATGATGCACTTAAATCAGCCAATAAGGGGATTTTCACTATGTCCCAGAACTTCAACTGCAAACAATTATAGAATGTAAATCAGCACAGATGATAACCCTAGCCAACTTTGATTAATCTTGGGGGGGGGGATGTGAGCAGACTTGGTTAATGCTTGAATAGAACATCACATGGAAACCTCAGTGCTATAGGTTAGCCTAGAACAGGGGTGTCAAACTCTATTTCAATGAGGGCTGCATCAGGGTGTCATGCCTGCAAGCCATCTTTTCTTTTTGGACTTCAGGTCTGCCACACTTTCTATTGTTGGAAAATGGCAGGGGGGATTATATGGAGTTGGGTGATATGTAGCCATAATAACATTCTTTTTAGAAACTCAAGGCCATCCTTTGTCGCTGCACCTGGCCGGAACTGGATGGGTGGACTCAGTCTTCATGGCAGTGGAAGATTGGATCATGTCATGAACTTGTGGGTGTTGTGGTAGGATCTTGAACTTTCAACTGGGTGGGAAAACCTGGAAGCTTTCAGTTTTGGGTTTTCCCAGATGCGCCAACATGGCTCTTTTAATAAATTGCAACTTTGAGGAACTCCTAGCCTTGGAGTGTTATTTGTTTGAGAATGCTATTTGGAACCATGACACAGGGTTGTGTTTAGCCTGAGGGGCTGTGGTGGGCGTGGCCAGTGTGGGTATGGCCAGCTTGACGTCACTTGTGTTGGGGGTACCTGTGGTGGCCTGAGCACTTTGCCAGTGAAAATGGGCTCCCAGGTACCATTTTAGGCTGCAAAGGCCTCGTGCAATCCTCTGCCAGTGAAAACGGAACTTGTGAGAATCACAAGCAGCCCTCCTGAGCTCTGTTTTCACTGGCAGAGGCACTGCGGGCTGGTCCTTCCTTGTTTCCAAGGCAGCCACGTGGGCCAGATCCAGTCCCTGGGCTTAAGTTTGACACCCCTGGCCTAGAACTTTTCATGCCTAAAGTGGGACTAGAACTCCCAGTCTTTCAGTTTTTATCCTGGTGCTTTAACGAAAGTGACTCTCATTGAATTGCTGTGGTAATATTTTGCAAATTGTTCTATACTTTCACTTACTCTGAGGAGCCATAACAAAGGCAATGGCAAAACTCTTCTAGATTGCTGTAACAAACAATGTGATATTTCCCAGCAGACACTAGATGTTGAACTCAAGAAAACTTGAATAAAACCTAAACATATTTACCCAATAGGTTTCCTTCCTGCAGCCATCTATGGTACAATCATGGAATAGGAAGATTTATTTATTTATTTAAAACATTTATATAGTTGCTCATCTGCTAACACTGAACAGCTCCCAATCAAAAATTAAAACAGCATATAAAATCATATTAAAACTATAAAACTAAACAGATTAAAACATAAAAAGCAACAAATACCTTGCAACAGGTCAATCTTATAATATGCAGTTATCTAATCTTATCCCAGTGCTGGGGGGGGGGGGTAGGGTCTTCAAAGCTTTTCCAGAAATCTAAAAGGATGGGGTCCTGTTGAACCTCTGGGGGCAGAGAATTCCATAGGGCAGGGCCTGCCATGAAAAGGGCACACTTTCTAGCTCCCAACAGATGGCAATATTTAGGGCAGTGATGGCAAACCTATGGCACGCATGCCACAAGTGGCACGCGGAGCCATTTGTCAGGGCACGCGAGGCGCTGCCCTGTCAGCTGGCCAGCGCGCGCATGCGCGCGCTGGCCAGCTGAGTTCACTTTTTAAAAAGCTATTTTTTGCCTTCCCCAGGCTCCAGAGGCTTTATAGGAGCCTGGGGAAGGCAAAAAGAGCCTCCCCCTCCCCCCGGAGGCTTCAGGGACCGTCCGGAGGCTTCCCTGAAGCCTTCGGAACGCTTAAAGCGACCCTCCGAGCAAACCGGAAGTGACTTCTGGGTTGCTCGGAGGGTCATTTTAAGTGTTCCGAAGGCTTCAGGGACCGTCCGGAGGCTTCCCTGACGCCTTCGGAGCGCTTAAAACGACCCTCCGAGCAGGTTGCTCGGAGGGTCGTTTTAAGCGTTCCAAAGGCTTCAGGGACCGTCTGGAGGCTTCCCTGATGCCTTCGGAGCGCTTAAAACGACCCTCCGAGGCTTCAGGGACCGTCCGGAGGCTTCCCTGACGCCTTCGGAGCGCTTAAAATGACCCTCCGAGCAAACCGGAAGTCACTTCCGGTTTGCTCGGAGGGTGGTGTTAAGCATTCCGAAGGCTTCAGGGAAGCCTCCAAACAGTCCCTGAAGCCCCCGGAGGGCCTCTGGGGGGCGGGGGAGGCTCTTTTCGCCCTCCCCAGGCTCCTATAAAGCCTCTGGAGCCTGGGGAGGGCGTAAAAATGGGGGGTTGTGCGTTGTGCGCGCATGCGCACTGGGGAGGTCGTGCGTTGCATTATGGGTGCGGCACGCCCGCACACGACCCCCCTGCGCTCCCCCCACTTGTGGCACGCGAGCCAAAAAAGGTTCGCCATCGCTGATTTAGGGGAAGGAACTACGATCGTGACTAACCTATCTAACCTGGTAGGACAGATAAATGTCTTTAGGGAAAGGCCAGGGGAAGGATCCTAACAGTTTAATCACCAGTTTGCTGAGCCACACAAAAAGTATTTTGCACACTGAACCGGTAGTAATGCCAGCAGGAACCCACCTCTGATAAGGAATACTTAACTTTTGAATTACTGCTTGTGAAGGAAAACAGCTGAGACGCCACAATCCACTCTGCTGCACGACTCAGCTGAGAAGATAAAGGTAGGTAAAGCACAGGGGCAGGTGGGTGGGCCCACTTGCTCATGGGAGAACACCGGGTCACTCCCAGCTGATCTTTGGAGCTACAGGTTCACCCAAACCAATCCGAACTGGTAGAATCCCATCCCTGGGAAAGGCACAGATAACCTGATCCTGTGCCATATAGGACATTAAAGGTGATTACAGCACCTTGAATTGCACCTGGAAAAAAACTGGAAGAGAAGTAAGCTGGAAATCTAACTAATGTTTAGAGGACTGCTCCTCCTGTGGGTAGAACAGCAGTCATTAAACTGCTGGAATTAAAATAATGCATGTGATACACACAGTGTAGTGAGTCTCCATTTTGAGGCACGGTACACCATTTAACACATTCCTTTTGTTAGTAAGGAACATGATACCTCAACTTGAAGGAAGAAAAGGTTCATTTTTGTGCATGAAGAAACCATGCTGCCATCAGTGAGCACCTTGGTAGAGATATGAAGAGCCACATGACCTTGAAGAACTGCAGGTAAAGAATAAATGGCTGGAGAGAAGTGATGGGACATGAGGAAAGAGTTTCTTGTCCCCATTTATTGTCTGTTAGTTTCCCATTCCTCTCTCCCCTCTACAAATGTGTCATCTGTTGCTGGATGAAGCATTGGGTCCCTAAATATAGTACAATCAATGCTGAGCGAAATCATTTATCCACAGCAGATTTATGGAAGGTGACTAAAGCCGTGTTTCTCAACCTTGGGAACTTTCATGTGTATGGACTTCAACTCCCAGAATTTCCGAGCCATCCATTGATGGATTAAAGAGACTAAAAGCTGTGTGTTGTGGCTCACTGGCAGCCAGAGGAGCTGGCAGCATAGTCGGACAGTGAGGAGGTTGGGGAGGAACATGGGCCAGTCCTGTGGGTTGAGGAAAGCTCAGATGAGGGCTCTGCATCAGAGGCAGAGAGGGAGTTAGACAGCAGTGAGGCAGAAGAACAGCTGGAGCCTGTTCCCAGTGTGTGCATGTGCAGAGCTGCCAGAAGACAAGAACAATTAAGAAAGCAGGTCAACTTAAGAGTAAAGCAGTGGTGGGTTCCGGATCCTGTTCCAACTGGTACAGTTGGAATGGGCCCGGCATCATCCACATGGATGCGCGCAGCACGTGCATGTGTCTTACCGCTTCCGTGAGCCTCCGTGAGCCTCCACAACCCTCCGCAACCCTCCGCAACCCTCTGCAACGCTCCAGCTGCTCAACGGAGCGTCACACAGGCATTGTATGCGCTGTGCGCGGAAGCATGGAAGCCGTGGCAAGGGGGGGCGTTCCACCAGGTTTGCCTGGTGCACCAATTGCGCCCCCTTCTGGACCGGGATGCCCTACGCACGGTCACTCATGCACTGGTGACGTCTCGCCTGGACTACTGTAATGCTCTCTACATGGGGCTTCCCTTGGGACGCACCCGAGGACTGCAGCTAGTCCAGAATGCAGCCGCGCGGGAAGTCATGGGGAGTACCAGGTACTCCCACGTAACACCGCTCCTGCGCGAGCTGCACTGGCTGCCTGTGGTCTTTCGGGTGCGTTTCAAGGTTCTGACCACCATCTTTAAAGCGCTCCATGGCATAGGGCCTAGCTACCTGCGGGATCGCATCCTCCCACACACATCCCTGCGGCCAATTCGCTCTCACAGGGAGGGGCTTCTCCTGGTGCCGTCCACTAGGCAATGCCAACGGGCGACACCAAGGAGTAGGGCCTTCTCTGTGATGGGCCCAACCCTCTGGAATGACCTCCCCCCCCCCGACATTGGAACCACCACTGACTTCCGCTCCTTCCGACAGAAATTGAAGACACACCTGTTCCGACTGGCTGGCCTGGCATAATTATTACGTCTACCTCCTGGCATACATATCTCTTACTGGTTTTTTAGAGGGATTGTTCTTTTATACTTAATTTATAGGATATTGGGGTTTTAAATTTTGTACATTTTAAATTATTTACTTAGCAGTACAGTTCTGTATATCTTTTTATCCTCCTTTTATTTATGTATCTATTTACTTAATAATTTTAACTGTCTAAATTTTATAGTTATTTATGATGTTTTCTGATATGGACTGTACACCGCCCCGAGTCCCTCTCGGGAGAGGGGGCGGTCTATAAGCGCTAAGAAATAAATAAATAAATAAATAAATAAATAAATAAATAAATAAATAAATACTTAAAAGACCAGTAAGGAGCTCAGGCGAGCGGGTGGGCCCTCCGGAGCACCATACCAGAACGGTATCCGATACTCCAGGCAGACTCCAGTACGCCCGTACCAGGGTGTATCGCCTGCAACCCACCACTGGAGTAAAGCCACATCTTGGAGGTGATTGGCCCCTCCCATAGGAAACAAAAGAGGAGCAAATGGGGAGTGAGCTTTTGCAGGAAACAATTCGTTCATTCAGTCATTTCAAGAGTGAAAAGTTCTGTTTGTGACTATAAGAGACTCTGTGCCAAATTTTGCCTTGACTTGTTTTTGGAAACTAGTTATTTGGCAGCTCTCCAAATGAGATGAGGTTTGTGTGGATAAACATTCCTCTGAAAGACTCTTTGCTAAGCCTTGATGACTGTGAATGAAAGGAATTCACAGTCATGTAAATATAAGAGGTTTCGTCAGGAGCAAGACTTCTTGCTTTCTAAGGAAGCCTGGGTCAGAACAATGTGTGGATTCTAAGGCAGGATAACTTTCCATCCAGGATCCAATTTACAGACTGAAAACAGAAACAGAGAAAACACTGAAAGTCTGGAGCACCCTCCTCCCAAATCTAGTATCTGCAATATCTGAACTCCTTGAAGACAAAAGAATTGAGAGCAATGAGGTCTCTATTAGATCTCTTTTTGATAGAGAACAATTCTGCTGGCGATAAAATCTTCGCCTGAAATGAAAACAACCTCTTCCTAATCGGCCGCTCAAACCATGGCAACTGAGCTTCCATTAAGAAAGAGTTAACCTCCAGTCAGTCGGGGAAATTGTGTGGAATTATTATATTTTTTTTAGAAAACCAAAAAAAAAAAATCATTATCATAATTAAAGAACAAAGTGGGAAGCAGCCGCAGTGTTTCTACCTGAACATCCTCTATTGTGACAGATCCTTGCAAAGGCTGTGATCACGTCCCCCGGCAAGTGGTTAGAGTTAGTCAAAGGATTTCTAATGAGGAGGTCATGCTCAGAAAAATCTTTTCAGTGCAACAATCAAGAACTCTCCGAGGAGCAAGGACTGGAAATTCAATGTAGTTGAACTTCAAGGAAGCTTTTGTACCAGCCCTGTGAAGATAGCAAGAAAAGCTAAGCTGGAATGGTATTGAAAGGGCAGTTCTTAATTGGACACAGGGCTGCATTTGGGGGCAGCAGATTGGGGGAAAATACAGGCTGCTTACCGACTGCAGAGCAGAGATAAGAAGTACAAAGGAAAGAGCACATTCCTGGGCTTGGTGTTTTTCACTCCAAGAACCTAAGATTCACATGGGAGCAGACAGTAACGAATGTGCTGCCAAGGATGGTGTCCTTCAAGAAAAGCAAAATGGTTCTGATTTAGTTTCTGCATCATTGGCGATTATACTCCACAATCTGAAGGTCAAATGGGAAGATTACAGACAACACCTTCTAATTCTGGTCAAAACCTGCCCAATGCAAAAATAAATAAATAATCTGAACCACAGAAGAACTACAAAAATGACTGTCAGGGTTCCAAATAACATCCAAAAGTAAACCAGAATCCAAGGCAAAGCATTCCTCAAAGTTCCAATTTATTAAAAGACCCATGTTGGCACATCTGGGAAAACCCGAATTTAAAAGCTTCCTGGTTTTCCCCACCCAGTTGAAAATTCAAGATCCTGCCCCCACACCCACAAGTCCATCACATGATCCAACCTTCCACTGCCATGTTGGCAGTTCCACCCATCCAATTCCACTCAGGTGCAGAGGTACCAAGACAAAGGATGACCTTGGCAATCTAAAAGGAATTTTATTTTGGTTACATCACATCCTACTCCTCACTATCCCCCTCCCATTTCCCTACTATAGAAACAGCATAGTAGATAGAAGTGTGGCAGGCCAAAGATCCCAAAAGGAACCTGGCTGCAGGCCTGACCATGACAAGATCAAGCTGAATGCATGGCAACCACAAGAAGGGAAATTGGGAGCATCAGCCAGCAACAATTCTGAGCTAGCTGTGGCCTTGAGATAACGTACCCAAATATGGTCTTTTCCATATTTGGGTCTAAGCCATGTGTCACACTTCGGTCACTATGATCATTGGATCCTGCAGGTTATAAACCAAAACATCTGGAGTACATGTGTTTGAGGAAAGCTCTTTTGAATCATTGTGGTAAGGAGGGAGATAAGGAGGGATGTTCAATACTCTGTATGCATGAAACAGCTGGTCTTGGTGGACCATGGCCAAACTGAAAAGGGTATTTTTTGTAGTTTGGCTTGTATATGGAACAAAAGAAAGCTATTGTGATCCAAATCACTGACATACACTTATTCTAGGGGTGGTGGTGGAATGGAGCATAAACCAGTTGTTTCAGATAGACGTGGTTTGGAAGGCAAAAAAGGGGTTGTGGTTGAGTGATTTTCTTGGTAGCAATGTGTGAGGAAATCAGCAGCAACTGACAATAAACAGGGGAGGCACAGAAAGGAAGGGGCAGGGAAGGTCTGTCAGTTGATTGGTCAGTGAAAAATATTGGTCTGTTTCTTATACTGAGGTCACCAAAGCAAGGAAATGCCACTCCGGCCAATACATTAGTGGTGATGTCTGAGCTCATCACATTATAACTTTTTAATGTTGCTTTCTGGATCCTAAACGTTCACAAGATAGCACCTAGCATGTGAAAATGTGCAACTCCCTGTCCTTTAATACTCCTTCCTACAAGGTACGAACTCTCCTGTGCCCCAGGGCCATCTTTAACAGCATTAGACGGTTCCAGACTCTTTAGAGCCCAAAATAAGGGTGTTGTCGTAAGTTGGGTCCAACCCATTGCGACCCCATGGACAGCATTCCTCCAGGCCTTCCTCTCATCTACCATCCCTCGGAGTCCATTTAATCTCACGCCTACTGCTTCACGATTCCATCCAGCCACCTCATTCTCTGCTATCCCCTTCTTCTTTTGCCCTCAATCGTTCCCATCATTAGGCTCTTCTCCAGTGAGTCCTTCCTTCTCATTAGGTACCCAAGGTATTTGAGTTTCCTCTTCAGGATCTGACCTTCTAAGGAGCAATCAGAGTAGATCTCCTCTAGGACTGAGTGGTTTGATCACTTTGCAGTCCAAGGGACTCACGGGAGTCTTCTCCAGCACCATAGTTCAAAGGCCTCAAAATGAATGGCCTTAAGCGTCAAAGGCAGGAGGAGAAAATAGTTTCTTCTCTTTTTTTCAGAGGAAATATAGTAATTGATTTGGGGACTCTTCAGATATCTCTTTTGATATGATGGCCTGTTTTTTTGTTTTGTTTTTTGCTATGACAAAATAAAAACTAAGTTACTGGGGTTAGTAAGTCTCATATGACAGCTTGTTTCTGCCACATTGGTGTAAAAGAGACATTAAGTGACAGAACGATCTAAACATAGAAATAGCAATAGCATTTAGATTTATATACTGCTTCATAGTGCCTTTACAGCCCTCTCTAAGCGGTTTACAGAGTCAGCATGTTGCCCCCCACAATTTGGCTTCCCATTTTACCCACCTCGGAAGGATGGAAGGCTGAGTCAACCTTGAGCCTGGTGAGATTCGAACTGCCAAATTGCAGGCAGCCCACAGGCAGCAAAAGCAACATGCAGTACTGCACTCTAACCACTGTGCCACCTTTGCTTTTAGGATGGAAGCTGAAGCATAAAAGGATTTCTTCCTACTCTTCATACTCTGCAACTAATTGTTAAAAAGAAAACCCATGTTTCCAGATGAAGAATTCATTTCCATTTAAAAAAAAGTTTCCTTTGCTATGAATATTATCCTAGGTCAGAAAAGTTTCCCAGGTAAGACTTCATGCTCACCCCCCCCCCTCCCCAATGAATTTTGCAACTCTAAAGCATAAAAGGAAAGTTTTCTTGGCAGAAATGGTGAATATTTCGCTTTCCCTCCAATGCTTACTGAGCAGTTTTCAAGTTATTGCTTGGCAGAAGTTAAGACTTACAAAGTAGAAATCCATGAATTGTGAGCTTTTTTACAGGTGTAGAATGCTGGCCTTAGCACAAAAAAAAAATTCATTCGTGTAACAAAGCAATTAATTTACCAAGCCAATTAAAGAAAAAAAATGGCCCACTTAATACAAGAGATGGGTTAAAAAAATTAGTTAAGGTTTTAAATAATATATCTGAAAGAACGTTGAGAAAGCCAAGACATTTGTATTTGCATGAATCACATAATTGCATGTCTTTTTTGGACACCTTGACCCCCCAAATTCCAGTTTCAAGTGAGTGAGAAGCAAAAGGATGAGAAATATTAAGAGAGTGCAGCTGCCTGCTTTGCTGATCTTGAGGTTATGCCAGCTGAGGAAGTAGTTTAGGCTGTCCTTGTGGGACGTCTTGTTGTTTCATTAAAAAACATGGAAGGCAACCTTCTTTTCAAGCATTCTAATCTCTTAGAATCAACTTTGCTGCTGGTTGTCCTCTTCTTCTCTTTCCTTCCATCTTTACTAGCATTAGAATCTAGGTCCTGCATTAACCATGATTCATTCATTCATTCATTCATTCATTCATTCATTCATTCATTCATTCATTCTGTGCCACCATCAGTATCAGCTATTAGTGGCAACATATAGTTTTTGCAAGATGATCTGTCCCCAACCTGGTATTTATAATGAAGCACTGTCGCCACTATAACTTTGTCCATCGATATTGCTGCTGGTTGTCTTTTTCTCTTTCCTTCCACTTTTCCCAGCATCAAAGCCTAGGTACTCAATTAACCATAAATGACTGGGTTCGAGCCATGTATCAAGAGTTACAGATCACATCGACTTGATTTACAGAACACATAAAACCCAACAGAATAGGTGGTATTATAATTCATGTGTAAACCCAGTCAATATTGGGCCACTAATTAGGTTCCTAAGAATTAATGAGAAAATAGCTGATTTTGTACAACAGATAAAACTAGATTTATCTTTACTATATGGTTTGATACATAATGTGCAGTTTGCTATGTTCATATAAAACTAAGACATACAGAGCCATGGTTTATAAGCCATAAAGACTAAGGTTATATATTTAATTAAACTCAAACCGAACTATTTTACAAAAAATGAATATGCAGGCATTTAAAATGCTTTTCTATAGGATTACCCTGACTTTGGAACCACAGCTAAGTAGATAAAATTGACTCATCTTTGGTAAGTTTTAGGGAAATTGTTTTGTTTTGTTCTGCGTGAGTTCAAGTAAGGATGGATAAATCTGTTAGTTTTGGTTTTTCTCAGTCCCTTATCTGTTGAGTCTTAAATTCAGTTCACCTTTTTTTCTTCGTCATGTTAAGATTTATGGGGAAAACATTTGCATAAACATTCACAACTTGCATATGAAATTTTGTCTAATCTAATATACATTACTACAGGCAGTTTTCGCTAACAAAATGCATTTATGTTATTAAATTTCCACGATGTGAAATTTAACACATTTTCTATTGGAAAAGTGAACTGCCAAATTTGGAGAGGCATGAATTTTATAGGATGGCTGATTTTTAATTTGCATTTTAGTTCCAAACACAAAACTAGATGAGTTCATATTAATTTCTCCCCTATCTCTACTTCCAAATGATTTGAAAGGCATTAGCTTTGTGTTTTGCTTTTAAAACAGTTTTCCCATTGGTAATTTTTATGTATAATAGAATGTGTGTTGAATTGGATTTGAATGTGTTAAGTCACAATGAACAATTTTACAAAATAAAAGTAACAGTAGCTGAGGTAGTCATTATTATTTATGTCATTGGGTGAGGCTATAGGAATATAGGTATCGATAGGCTTTTGTGATAGGTTACTAGGAAATAATAGTAGGTGATAGGTTACTAGGAAATAAGACAATTTGAATTACATAAAGTTCTGTAACACAAGTAGGAAAGTATGAGGTTTTGTGATGTCTCCTTTGGACAACCCCTCCGATGCTTCCTCAGAGCCCAGCTCGAAAGGGAATTAGATCATTCCTGGCAGGTCAGTAATTACTGATCCTGAACTGCCGACAGAACAGGCTTCAGCTAAGGACAGCTTGCAGGCCAGCGAAGAAGAGGGGGAGGAGCTGTCTGCTGTAAAGAAGCTCACAGCACACAGGGCAGAAAAGCGGAAGTCTGCCAGAAAAGGCCCGGCTCCTGTTGATGGGCTGCACCAGGAGCTATTTAGCACAACAGGCAGAGGAAAGCATTGCTGGAAGCAATGTGTGTCGGTTGTGGCTGTGTGCTCATTTGAGACTCTGAATTACTATAACTCATGAGTTAATGGATGTACTTTAAGTTTTGTCTGGGGGGGGGTTATGTTTCTTTACTGGACTTATTGTTTGAGTATTTGTGTTGTGGAGTAATTGGCCATTGCCTGGGGAATTAATCTGGGCTTCCTCCTGGCTGTCTTCGGCTGGGACAGTTATAAAGCCAGGTGAAAAGAACTACTGGGGGGAAAGACAACTGAAACACTCCATAAATCACACTGATGTGTGCATGTCAGTGAGGGGCACAGAACAGGTTTATATAGTAATATCGGAAAGCACATTTTGTAAAGATGTTGTCATTGCTATATGCATATGTATTTATATGTCTATGTCCTTAGAATGTGAATGGTATATCTAAATAGTTAAGGGATTGGCTGTTAACTCTATTATAGGTAGTCCTTACATAATGACAGTAATTGGGACTAGAACTTCCACCACTGATTGGGGCAGTTGTAAAGTGCAATATCTCGTGACTCTGCTATTTAGCGACAGAAATTACAGCACTTCCAATTGCCATCATGAAAAGAATCCTGCACCATTCTTAAGTGTGACATCACGTGGTAGCCATTTGCAAATTGCTGCTGGCTTTCCCACTGACTTTGCTTGTAGGAAGCACGCTAAAAAAAAGTACAAATGGCAAACACATGACCTTGTAAGTACAGATAGTCCTTGGCTTACAGCCATTTATTTAGTGGCTTTTAATAGTACAATGGCACTGGAAAAAAAAAAGATAATTTGTGACCATGACAGCATTCATAATCTGAAGCTTGGAAATTCATGCAAGGCAATGCATTATAGTCTATGGCTCCATGTTCTACTATTGTGACATCTAGGGAACTTTCCCAGTCCATTTCTTCTATATTTAATTCTGTGCCAACAATTACTGTATTTTTTCCATCATTCTCAGTGAATTTGGTGGAAGAAGAAAGATATTCAAACATATTTTTTTTCCAAAGGAGAACAACATTCCAGTGAAATTATGACAAGAAGGTGTACCGGATCTTACCATAGTTATGGAATAGTTAAGGTATGTGTGCAGGTTTCTTGTTTCTCGTTGTACCATTGTCTTCCAGACATCTCCTAACCTCCTAAAATCAATTAATTTAATAAATTTCTCCCTTGAGATTAGTTCAGGTAGCAATAGCCCTTAGACTTATATACCACTTCATAGTGCTTTTACAGACCTCTCTAAGCAGTTTACAGAGTCAGCATATTGCCCCCAACAATCTGGGGTCCTCATTTTACCCACCTGAGAAGGATGGAAGGCTGAGTCAACCATGAGCCGGTGAGGTTTGATCTGTCAAACTGCAGCTAGCAGTCAGCAGAAGTAGCCTGCAGTACTGCACTCTGACCACTGCATCAAGATGAGGACTACAGGCATGGAGGCAGCAAAGAAAAGGAGAGATAGGCAAGACAAACCAACAAAACAATAACAGCAACATTGGCACCTTGCACCATCTGACCCCAGTCATAAAATACTATAAGTTCATCAAAAACCATCAAAGGCAGTTGAGAATGATGTAGAAAATTCTCAAGTGGAGATAGTTTGAAAATCTGAAAAGAGATTTCGGCACAGTATTAATTTTGTAAATGCTACTTACTCATCTTTGTTCTGTTCTTTTAACAAATGATATTTTGTTGTGATGTTTGTCACAATCCCAAAATTCCCTTGCTAGTTCAGTCATTGTCTGTTCAAGCTTTTTACTTGAGCATGCGAGTGGGGTTTGTTTTCTTTTAATCTCAGCAATCGTTTTATTACCTTTATTGTCTTGGAGTATTCACCCTTTAGTTGCATGGCGTTTAATCATTTACATTCCCTAGGAAGAATATTTAAATGATGTTTTCTTCCCATGCAGGAACTTCAAATTTTGCCTCGAATTTTAATTAGAAATGTCATTCATCTAAAACAAAGATAGGGGAGGCCAGTAGTACACTTTGATTAATTGAATATAAATTATAAACTGCCCCATTCTTATTAATACTGGGAATGTGCATAAACAAAGAAATAATCTAGCTATTATGGCATGGTATAAGTCAGGGGTGTCAAACCCAAGGCTCATGGGCTGGATCCAGCCCATGGGGTGCTCAAATCTGGCCGGTCTGGAAATAGCAACGGATTAGCTCTCTGTGCCTCTGGCAGCCAAAACGCCCCATTTTTGACCTAGATGGCCTCCTGCAACCACTTTGCAGGCCAAAATGGGATGGGGGAGTTGCAGGAGGCGTCCATCCCCTCCACCCCCCGTCCAGCCCGCAGAGAACTACAATACTGATTAAGCCCTCGAAGAAATCCAGTTTGACAGCCCTCGTATAAGTGTATACCCAAGCAGTGTGACCCTTTGTAAGCCCGTCAAAGATTGCACTGTGACATCAGCTGAAAGGGCACCCATATTTTTCAACCCATTTTTTCCTTCTCATGTACCGTATATTCCACCGTATAAGGCGACTGGGCGTATAAGACGACCCCCTACTTTCAGGTGCCCGCAAGCCGGCTGAAGGCCTCCGTGCTGCTGGGCTTTCATAGTTTGAGCTCAGCACCTTCCTCCTCCAGACCACCAGCCAGACCTTATTAAGCCATCCCAGCACTCATTCATCCATGTGCCCAGGCGAGGAGCGCCAAGGTTATCGATTGAAAGGCCGACGTCTACACTGGTGGTGGCGTGGCTTTTTGCTTGGCGGCATTGCCTTTTTTTTGTTTTGGTTTTTTGGTATGGCCTTTCTTATACGCAGCGTATAAGATGAGCCCCTGTTTTTTTAAATAATTTGGGGGGGGGGCTAAAAAGTCCTCTTATACCCGGTGTATAAGAGGACTTTTTAGCCCCCCCCCCAAATTATTTAAAAAAACAGGGGATCATCTTATACGGTATTATAGAAGAATTATATTTTCTAGATATGGGATTCTGAATTCTATAGAAAACTTCATCATTGTTATTGGCTGATATTTGCTTGCCAATGAATCCTCTTGGCAGATTCTGTGGGGTCTTCAAAGGCTGTTTGAAGGAGCTGGGGTCCTCATGTAACAAGCTAGAACCATAAATATCCAGAAATTCTAGAAAAAGTTTTCTTAGTTCTGTTTCAATATGGCAGTGGCTGAGCTTGAGTGATGAATCAGGGAGATGACCTCAAGGGAAATTTGGCAAGAACCATTATATTAGCAAAGAGGGATGAAATATACCTTAGGTCCGTGATGGCGAACTTGTGGCACACGTGCCACAGGTAGTACACAGAGCCCTCTCTGTGGGCATGTGAGCCATCGCCCAGCTCAGCTCCACCACACATGCGCATGGCCCTCCCGCCAGCCAGCGGATTTTTGGTTCTCAGCCACACATTCCCCCCCCCCGCACCCTTTTTTTGTTTCAGGGATCTTCAGGGAAGCCTGCTAGGCCCAAAATGGGCCGCAGGAGGTCGCATACATGCACGGGGGCGGCAGAGGGAGTGTTGGGGGGGGTCATGTGTACATGGACAGGGGATGGGACGCATTACATTATGATTGTGGGCACGCACACACACGCTGTCGTGCATGCGCACGCAATTTTGGCATGCAAGGAAAAAAAGGTTAGCCATTACTGCCTTAGGTTCTGGAAAACATGATTGAATCAGGCAAACCCCTCTCTGATTCATTGGTATATAAAAAGAAAAAGAGATAAAGTACAGTCAGGCTTTCACGATTCTGTTATTACACCTTATCACAAAAAATTATAGATGTAGACTGAAAAAATTATAGATCTATTGAAATCAGTATCTGGGTCTGGTCTACCTTGATGGGACTTTTTTATATTCAGTTCTCTTGTTGTGGTCAACTATGGCCCTGCAACTGACATAACATCTTCTGCCTTGTGAGTTTATTCGAACATGTCTACTCGAATCATAAGTCAAGATGAGGTCACAGTCTTTTTTGCATGTCTTCCTGAACATTGTTCAATCCCTCCAATTGTTTAGACTTAATGATGCTTTGAAGGAGAAGCAACCATTCTCACTCTATAGTCACATTATTAATTCTTCCCGCATTCTTTCAATCACTAACAATGTGCCAGGCTGTCTCTTCCTTATACCAATCTTATTTGATTAACTGTCTGCATTGATAGGACCTCTGGCTTCAAGACATGTCATTCTTCAGTGTAATTAGTGACAATCAAAAAACAACACGGTCATCAAAAAGCAGACTCTGGGATCTGTTGTGTGAAGGGTGTGGTAATAACATTGCAGAGCTTGTGGGTGGGAAAATTTGGAGAACTGTCCCAATCAAGTGACCCAGGGAGTCCTCTCTGACATTTGCACCAGGACCACATTAAATTTATTTACTGTATTTTTCGGAGTATAAGACGCACCTTTTTCCCTCAAAAAAGAGGCTGAAAATCTGGGTGCGTCTTATACACCGAATACAGCATTTTTTTGCCTCTCAAAGCCCTGCCCCTTCACCAAAATGGCCGTGCATACCTTTATGGAGGCTTTCAGAGAGCTCCTGTGATCTGGGGAGGGCAGAAATAAGCAAAACATGGGCCATTTTTGTCCCCACCCCCAGCCCCCAGCACCACTCTACCTGCCTCCATAAGGCTATGCATGCCAATTTTTTGATGAAAAACGGGCCCGTTTTCACGAAAAACAGGCTGTTTTGTCCTTGTTTTTGCACACACACACCCAAAACACTCTGCAAGCCCCCCTAGGCTATTCATGCCTTTTTTGAAAAAAATGGGCCAGTTTTTGCATTTTTGGGAGGTTTGCAGAGTGCAAAAACTTTTTTTTTTCCTTTTGGAAAGCTCTTTAACTAATTGATGAGAATTACATGATCAAGTGCTGTGCCAGCAGAAACAAAGTGTTAGGTGCTGCAGATTGTCAGCGATTTCCTTCTCCAGCCCATGGATAAATACCTGGAAACATCTACCTGCCTACCTATTCTCTCTTTCTCTCCCCCTACCTATCTACTGTATCTCTCCCCCCCTCTATCTACCTATGTACCTACCTACTCTCTCTCTCCCTACCTATCTACTCTATTTCTCTCTCTCTCTCTCTCTCTCTTTCTATTTCTCTCTATCTCTCTACCTACCTACTTACCTACACTCTCTCTCCATACCTATCTACTGTATATCTCCCTCTCCCTCTCTCTGTCTCTCTGTCTCTGTCTCTGTCTCTCTCTGTCTCTCTCTGTCTCTCTCTGTCTCTCTCTCTCTCTCTCTCTCTCTCTCTCTCTCTCCCTTTATCTACCTACCTACCTAACTACTCTCTCTCTCTCTCCCTACCTACCTACTGTATTTCTCTCTCTTTCTCTCCCTCTCTATCCCTCTACCTACGTACCTACCTACTTTTTGTTTTAACTTGCCTCTTCAAAACCTTGGTGCATCTTATACTCCAGTGTGCCTTATACTCTAAAAAATACGGTACCTCTCAACTGCTTTTATAAACTGCTGCATTTGCAACCACTCATAGGAAGTTTGAGAGGAAGTTTGGGTGTAGTAGTTGTAGCATCAGACTAGAAACCAGGAGACCATGAGTTCTAGTCTTTCTTTGGGCATGAAGCCAGCTGGGTGTCCTTAGGCCAATCACTTTCTCTCAACCCTAGAAAAGTGGCAATGGCAAACCACTTCTAAAAAAAATTGCCAAGAAAATTTCAGGGACTTGTCCAAGCAGGTCTCCGAGAATCAGTTATGATGGAATAGAAGGCAAAAAAAAAAAAAAGTCTACAGTTAACATTTTTTGTAGGAACTTTCCCAAACTTTACTATTATTGTGGATTACTCCTCATAAAATAATGAAGGAAATAATAGTGAATTATAGATGAGAATCCCCATAGATGAATTATAGCTCTCCAACAACCTATACAGCCGTAGACTTAGAAAAGTTTGTTCTGACCTAGGCTTTCCCAAAAAGCATGAAACAGATTCCTGGTCCTGACAAAACCCCTTTTATTCCTCTCTTCACATTCAGCAAAGGCCTAAAGTAAATAGCCTTTCAAAGGTGAAGTTATAACCACAGACCTTATTTAGCTTGGAAAGCTGCCATGTAAATATTTTGTAAATGAGGTGCTGTGCAAGGAAAGACTGAGCACAGAGTCTCTGAGATTTACGGACAGATCTTTACACTCCTGAAATGAACTAACAAATGAATGGTTTCCTGCAAAATGAAATTCAATGGTGAAAAGAGTAAGGTTCTACATTTAGGCAACAAAAATGGAATGCACAGGTACAGTATAGGTGGTACCTTGCTCAGTAGTAGTAACTGTGAAAGGGATCTTGGAGTCCTAGTGGACAACCATTTAAATATGAGCCAGCAGTGTGCGGCAGCTGCCAAAAAAGCCAACACAGTCCTAGGCTGCATCAACAGAGGGATAGAATCAAGATCACGTGAAGTGTTAATACCACTTTATAATTCCTTGGTAAGGCCACACTTGGAATACTGCATTCAGTTTTGGTCGCCACGATGTAAAAAAGATGTGGAGACTCTAGAAAGAGTGCAGAGAAGAGCAACAAAGATGATTAGGGGACTGGAGACTAAAGCATATGAGAAACGGTTGCAGGAACTGGGTATGTTTAGCTTAAGAGAAAGAAGGACTAGGGGAGACATGATAGCAGTGTTCCAATATCTCAGGGGTTGCCACAAAGAAGAGGGAGTCAAGCTATTCTCCAAGGCACCTGAGGGTAGAACAAGAAGCAATGGGTGGAAACTAATCAAGGAGAGAAGCAACTTAGAACTGATGAGAAATTTCCTGACAGTTAGAACAATTGATCAGTGGAACAGCTTGCCTCCAGAAGTTGTGAATGCCCCAATACTGGAAATCTTTAAGAAGATGTTGGATAGCCATTTGTCTGAAACAGTATAGGGTTTCCTGCCTAGGCAGGGGGTTGGACTAGAAGACCTCCAAGGTCCCTTCCAATTCTACTATTGTATTGTAAAAGCCCACTCCCCTTTCACTCCTCTTTTATTTCCTATGGGAGGGACCATTCACTGTCCACTATGGCTCCTGAATTCTTAACTGTTTTTTTCTTCTAGTTGCTCTGCGCATATGCAAAATGAGAACAGGCTCCAGCTGTTCCTCTGCCTCACTGCTGTCTAGCTCCAAAGGCAGCTGAGAACTACTTGCCCCATCTCTGCCTCTGACACAGAGCTCTCGTCCGAGCCTTCCCCAGCCTCCAGGACTCTGCTGCTTGGCCACTGGCAAGCCACAACAAAGTTGCAGTTTATGATTGTGTTGTTTAGCGATAGATTTGCCAGTTCCAATGCTCACTGTAAAGTGAGGATTGCCTGTGATAGCCTTGGCTTGTAGTTAGTAAGAGGCAATCACTTTGATTTATTAAAAAAGATTAAAAACTGATTGAATATTAACAGGACTCAGAATGTCACAATTTGGGAGAAATGGTAAATCTCTTAATCTGAATGGAGATATGGGAATTTGTAAGATGAGAATGCTTCTTTTAGTGAAACAATTCTAGGTATGTTATTGTGAATTCCTGAAGGAAAAAACGGCATATAAATTTAATGAAAAAAGATGGAGGTGGTGGCCTTTTATCACCTTTGGAGGGAAAATTGCAGAATTCCTCCATTTAACATATCTCACATTAGCAGACTTCAGATTTAATACATAAGATCCATTAGACCCAGAGGGTTGCTGCATATGGCATTATCCAAGGCTTAGCTTGGCCACTATCTTTCTCTGACTCCAGTCCGTAAAGATGAGCAATCGTTGTGGCTTGAATTCTCCAAAGGTCTGATCAGCAGCCTCTCTGTCTTTAAGCAACCTATCTATGGAGCTTGTGATGGCCAGAGCCATTTTGACCACTGTTTCTTGATGACTCGCTTTGCTTCCTCCTCTTCCTCCTCCAAGAGGGGATTTATGTGTGTTGCCACATAAAGTGACTCAAGGAGCTACCACACCTTTGTGGAAAGCTGCCAATGTATTTCTGGATTATATTTAAATATTATCTTTCAAGCCATTTGCAGCTTAGGTCCAGGCTACCAGAGAGAACACTCTTTTTATTTATTTTATTTTATATATATCACACCTTTATTTTTATAAGAACTCAAGGCAGCAAACCGTGATGTAAAAAAATGTGGAGACTCTAGAAAGTGCAGAGAAGAGCAACAAAAATAATTAGGGGTCTGGAGGCTAAAACATATGAAGATCAGTTGCTGGGACTGGGTGTGTCTACTTTAATGAAAATAAGGACTAGGGGAGACATGATAGCATTGTTCCAATATCTCAGGGGTTGCCACGAAGAAGAGGGAGTCAAACTATTCTCCAAGGCACCTGAGGGTAGAACAAGAAGCAATGGATGGAAACTAATTGAGGAGAGAAGCAATTTAGAACTGAGGAGAAATTTCCTGACAGTTAGAACAATTAATCAGTGGAACAACTTGCCTCCAGAAGTTGTGAATGCTAAAACATTGGAAGTTTTTAAGACGTGATTGGATAACCATTTGTCTGAAGTGGTGTAGGGTTTCCTACCTAAGCAGGAGGTTGGACTAGAAGACCTCCAAGGTTTCTTGCAACTCTGTTATTCTATTCTATTCTATTCTATTCTATTCTATTCTATTCTATTCTAAGCATACCTAAGGTTCCCCACAACGTCAACCCTGTGAGGTGGATTAGCCTGAGAGAAAGTCACTGGCCCAAAGTCACCCAGTCAAGCTGTCATATGTAATGTGGGACTA
This sequence comes from Natrix helvetica, assembly GCF_964273705.1. Taxonomy (NCBI): domain Eukaryota; kingdom Metazoa; phylum Chordata; class Lepidosauria; order Squamata; family Natricidae; genus Natrix; species Natrix helvetica. Next base: position 338,328,333 of record NC_138548.1, read on the forward strand.
GAACTCAGTTTCCTGGTTTCTAACTTGGTGCCTTAAATGAGTACCCCTAAATGGCTGTTCAATCCTTCATCTGCCATCAGTTCCAGTCCATTCTCTGAAATAATATAGGCCAGTTGTTTTTCTTGCAACAGAGGTCAACCCTTCTCGGTCACTGCCCCAAAACTTTGCAATAAACTGAGGGACCAAACCTTTGGGTCAGCTTTTTTTTAAAAGTGTGTGCATTTGCAAGCAAGCCTTTAATGGTTAATTTTTTTGTTTAAATTCAATAGATTTTAAGTGTTTTAAATGTGGGCTTTTATTTCACTTTTATTTCATTCATCTTTGTTTAATTCTTTTTTTAAAAAGGCTTTAAAGTAACAAGCCCATTGTTAGATAAAACAATGAGTACTTTGTAGCTCCTTGGGCATCTTTGCTTTTTTTTCTGAGGCTGTTTTTGTTGTGTTGTGTTAATATAATAATTATCCATAAAAACATATTTTGTTTTTCTTTACAACATAGAATGATGGCTTTTGTTCATTAAATTGCTAAATTATATATACCTCTGTGGAAAGCCCCCCCACCCTCCCAGAGAATAAATATTTTGAGGAATATTAAAAGAGGCAGAATATTATATTTCCCCAAAAGGAGAAATGGAGAAAAATCTTAACAAAGGCAGAAAGCAGCCTCAGTCTTCCTGCCATAGGAAAACAGCTTCAAGCTAAGAAGCTTGAGGAGGCTAGCTTTAGGAATGCAGATTTTCTGCCCAGGAAGACTGGGCCAATCTATTCATAAACAAAACATCTTCAGCCACAGCTGGACCTGATGGGATTAAGAATTTAGATTCCCCCACCCAAATTCTAAGGACAGAACATAACCTTTGGGACATAATAGGGTTAACCTGCCACCACTGAAATAGTAAAAGACATATGTCTCACTACTTTGCACAACCCCCTGGAGCATCTCAATCACCAAAATCCAGAACCCTATAAAAATCCATCCACTCACTCAGCCATTTTGTCAGCCACCCCAGAAACATGCTGCTGCCACTGAAGTTTCTGAAAACCATATAAACAGAGATCTTCTTTCCTTGTTGCCAGCCTCCATTTTATTTCCAGTGTCTTTCTCCCTGTTTGGGAGGGAGAACCAGACCTCTTCCCACACCTTTTTTAAAAACCAGACCTCTTCCCACACCTTTTTTTACCAGACCTCTTCCCACACCTTTTTAAAAAAGTTACTCATTTTCAGACCAACTGAAGAACTGTAAGGATTTGGGCTGCAGATAATCCAGCTGAGCACTTGATGGCAGCAAACAGATGCAGACTTGACTACTTTGCTGCCAATTTATAGTCGTCAGGATGTTTGCTGTTAAAAATTTGATAGACAAGAATAGTGTTTTTTTTTAAAGTTGGTAACTTTAAGATGTGTGGATTTCAACTTTTGGAATTCTCCAGCCAGCATGGGGAATTCTGGGAGTTGAAGTCCACACATTTGCTCAGTCTGATAAAACTGCCCTAGAATAAAAGGGATTTCACTAGTTGAGACTTCTGTAATTTTAATACAAGTGAAACACTGCTTATAGAAATGGCTTTATTGTAATGGGAGAAAAATTAAAATATATTAACATTGGGCACTCTTGGTTTAAAATGCCTCAGGGATATTAAATAAATGTGTAATGCTTGCAACTGTACTTGTACACGTTATCTTTCAGACAAATCATGCTATTAATTAAATATAAACACATTTCTGGGAGAGTCAAATCACAATTTGTTTGAGTTATATATGACACAAAGGACAGGTAAGTCATTTACCATGTCAGCATTTCTACAATCCATGTCATTTAACTGTGTCTAGCCTTCCCTATGTGGGCATGGTCCCCTGCCATATCATCAGCATGTCTGCCCAAACCACAGATCCCCAAGGTACATCATTAATATACATTTTAATATATATACATTGTACATCAAAGTAAATGCATTGGAATGAGGTAGCATCACCTGTCATCAATTAGCTAATCTTGATCTAGTCCTAGACATTAACAACTGCGCTAGAATATCAATTGAAACTGTCTCTAGATGTTATGCTTAAACAAATACAGAAACTGAATGTAAGAAACACACTGGTTTCATTCCCAGCATCTCCTTTCCAGTTTAATTAGTGACATAGAAAATATTTCTGGTTAGGTTAGGTTAAGGTTAAGGTTAGGTGAATAGAGGATAGGGTAGGGTAGGGTAGGGTAGGGTAGGGTAGGGTAGGATAGGATAGGATAGGATAGGATAGGATAGGATAGGATAGGATAGGATAGGATAGGATAGGACAGAATCCATCAAGGTGTCAACTCTTAATGACCAGATTTTTCCTACAAGACTTTGCTTCCAACTTGGTCCTTCAGATCTCCCAGCAATGTACTCATTGTTGCTGCAATTGAATTGATCCACCTTGATGTTGGTTCTCTTCCTTTACACTTTTCGGAACATAATTATTGATTACAGCAGAAAGCTTAGTCTTTATACACGTATATCTAAAATATGCTTGAGCCTGGCCGTGTGTGCCTCTAGTGAAAATTTTGGATTGATTGTTCTAAGACCTATTGTTTCTTAAAGTGAATAAATAAGAAGAGAATTTATCACCCCATGTCACCCCTTGGATGAACTGGAGCCTGCCTGTTTCACTGTATTCTGCGTGAACTATGGCTTCATGTTCTGTACATCGAGTTCAAATGAGGACATTTGAGATGACATGTTCTGGGGTCCCCCTTTTTCTAAGCTCATTCCATTGAAGCTGGCATTGAAGGTCTTTCTACCTTGAAACACTGACTTCTTAGTGATCACTTTTTTTCACCTTTCTCAATTATTTAGCATGCATCAGCAATAATGCATTTTGCTCCTCTGGCTTCTCAAAAACAAGATTGAACACCTGGCATCTCCCTTTCCATATAGGACCTAAGCCAGGGGTGGGATTAATTTTTTTAGCCACCGGTTCTCTGCCCGGTTGCTGGGTAGGCATGGCCATGGGAGTATGGCTCAGTCGGCTTCCTGCACCATGGTGGTGGTGGGAATTTTCACCCTCCCCAGGCTTTGGAGGCTTTCCTTGAGCCTCCGGGAGGGTGAAAACTTCCTTCCCTGGGCTCCGGAGGCCCTTTGGAGGCCAGAAACAAACCCGTTTCTGGACTTCCAGTATTTCTGATAGGTCAATTTTTCTCCCTCCCAGAGCCTCCACTCATGCCCTGCACTTACCTGGCATGATGGGTGGTGTTAAGTCTATCCCCGTTAGGAGGCTAGAGTTCTGCAGCGGAATGTAATAATGAATAAGCCGCTGTATAGTCACTCACAGCCACCAAAGGTAAAACATAGAATAGCTTTACTTGTGTAACAAAAATAGGATAAATAGTCTCCAAACAGACTATAAGCAGTCTTGAAGTATATACAGTCTATTTACACCTCATTGAAGTTACAGTTGCTCAACTCACAATTCACCATGTAGACAGGTAACTTAGTTACAGATTAGCCACCATCCAATACACGGTCTTCTCTCCAATACAAAGCTCATACAGGAACAGTCAGGAACCATCAGTAGCTATCCGGGGAGGAAACCGTAATAGTTCCTTCCTCCTTATATGGCTGCTTAAAGCAATTAGCATCCAATTACATCTCTTTAGCATTTAAAGTAACAGATACATTTGTTACAATCATGGCTTATATACATTGCCAAGCCAAGACTAGGGTTACATCCCTAACAAGTGGGCCATGTGGAGACTCCTGGGAGGGGAGGGGAGGGGCAGGGTGGGCGCAGACAGCCGGTCTTTGTAACTACCGGTTCAGTGAACCAGATTAAAATTAACATCCAGTTCGCCCAAACTGATCCGAAGCAGCTGAAACCCACCCCTGACCTAAGCTGTTTCAGATGATCCTGTTTTTATCCAAATGTGATCTGCTGTTACCTTCTCCCACACGGTATGAAACGAGGCGTTTGCTGTTGTCACTAATGTAATCAGCTGCTTCCAGCATCTTTTTATATCACTGCTTACCTAATATATGAGCCAGCTAGCTTTAGCGGGGAAGATCTTCATTAACATTGCTGGGAAGTGTATGTATTTCTTTATTTTAAAGATTTATATGACCGCCCACCTTAAAGCACCATATATATCCTTGCCATACCTTCTCAGCATTCTTAACTTATCCCTCTCAGGTATGCTCACCCCTCTCTTTGCCATGATGAGGCAGTCTAGGAAGACTTGAGGGTGACTGAACAGAATACTGGATTAGAAAACACTGAATATGGATTTGATTTGATTTTTTTTTAAATTGATCATGCAAATTTAAGTCATCTGCAAGGCTTTAAGTGTATTTATAGATCACTAAAGTTTTGTTGGACTATGAAAAAACTAGACAGGAGGAAAATTGAACCATTCAAGTTGTAGTGTTGAAAAAGGCTTCTGGATAGCCAAGATGACAAACAAGCAAGTACTGGAGCATATAAAACCAGACATATCGCTGGAAGGAAAAAAAATCACCAAATTCCGCCTTACTTGTTTTGGCTGTGTCATGCAATCAAATTCAATGGAAAAGGCAGTTATGCCCAGAATGATCAGTGGTGAAAAGAAATAAGACCACCAAATGGCTGGTCTCCATCAGTGTTGTCAACCGCCAGAGCATGAAACAAATCAAAGAAGTTGTACGAGATTGGAAAACATGGAAAGAGCTGGTCCATAAAACCACCAAGGATCAATTGAGCAGTTAACATCACCATCACCATCAGTTTCATGTTAGGACAGTGTTTTAATGTTAGATTTTTTAAAATAATTTTTTCTCCCTCTTTTCCTTTATTCTTTTTAATCTATGATACGTTGATGTTTTGCTGGTCGTAATTGTGGCTTAATATGAAACACAGTAATGGCATTGTCACTGCGTTAATTGTTTGCTAGCCGAGCTGAAGAGTTACTGCGCAGGTCATAGGCCTTATCAGCAAGTGATATACTGCGCCTGCTCACACATTCCAGAGTCTTTTGATCTTCTGTTTGTCTGCCATGAAGGTGGGCGACAATTGCTCTTGCCAAAATGTAACAATTAGATAGATTTGTTTTATTTTATTTTTATATTAAAGTTTGTTTTCATTAGAAAATGTTATCGGGTTTTTTATTTCTTATCTGAGATATGCTAACAAGGAGGGGCGACGGTCCGCACCTTCAATCGAAGGTGGAAGGGAAACTTTCCATTCCTTCTCAGGCATAGCAATAATTTCACATATATCTGTAGAATAATAATATAACTGGGACTGTCCTGAGATAAATATATCAAACCAATCTTTACTGAAATGCAGCTTTTTGACTTGAGGAACTGACCAGCTGTTCATAAAACATCAGACAATTATAGTTCATCTGATATTCTAAGGACATCACTCTATAATTCTAAGAAATCTTTGGATTAAGAACATCTGATTTACGGACAAATCTTATCTACAAAGGGGGCAAAGTTCCATGTTTTTAATATAAACCTGTTTTGAGAAGTTCATGAAAATACTGCATGGCTTCAGGCCCAGTGGTGGCCGTTTTCACCCTCCCAGAGGCTCGAGAAAAGCCTAGGGAGCCAGGGGAGGGCAACCCCCTCCCCCGCCCACCATGGTGCAGAAGGCCAACTAGGCCACGCCCACCATGGCCACTCCTATTCAGCAACCTGGCAGAGAACCCCTTGCTAAAATTTTTGAAGTCCACCCCTGAAGTACATCCCTCACTACACATCCAAGGTAAGTGCTACCCCACGAAAATTTCTCTGAAATGTTCTCTTGATTTTTAGGCCTTTTTATTTATTTTTTATTTTTTGCACTGAACGGGATGAGAATGGTAAGGAAAAGTAATGAACGAAACGAATGCTGGTTTTATATATATATATATATATTCTTGTATGTGGTTTCTTGAGACTGACCGATGAAACTCTGGAGGGATTGTGAAGTTGGAACGAATGAATGTTTAATTCAACTCATTAATAAAACAATGGCTGAAGTTTCATTCCAGGTCAATGTAATGTTAAAATATCTGCTCTGGAGGACATCAAAATGCTATGCAGAGAGCAGAAGCAGTTGCTAAAGAAGTTTCCTCTGGGTTGTTGTGCTGTACTTTCTTCTCTTGGTGTTCCATATTTAATTTCTTAAGCAAAGAGATATTTGATCTTCTGACTTTCCCAAGAATCCATTAACCTCTCCTTGCAGCCATGTATAATTCTTATTTTTTTCCTCAGTTGAGTCATCCTTGCTTGTCATCCTCAAGGAGCAAAGTACCGTCTAGTATTTCTTATAAGGCAGAAATGAAAAATCAGATGCACATAGCTTGAGCATGACTTGTCTTGAATAATTGATAGATAAAAAAAGCTCAGTGGGAAGAAACACATTAAAATTAATCTGAGATAGCTTAGAGAAATGCAGCTTTACCCCATGGTGGATACAACCGCATACAAAGTTCCCAGCTCAGTGAGAAGAGCTGCATGGGGTATTTTCCCTTCTGGGCTAAGATGTTGGTTGCTAGGCACCAGTATCTTCAGAGGTTAATGAAGGATGTCCATAATAAAATAGATGAAATCAATGCACAATGCCTTTAAAAAGGAATATCGATTGATAGGTTTGAGTTTCCTAACACTTGTTCCTCCTCAATTCCTTGTAGTGGTGTACAGCACTTCCTGGCTTTTCTCTGATCACAAGTCTACCAGAAGAAAATGAATGATTGAGATCTCAAGGAATGCCTTTAATCAGTCAATCAGAGTCCTGCTTCTCTCCTTCATTGGTTTCCATCCATTGTTTCTTGTCTTGCTTTCTGCTGCTTTGGAAAATAAGCAGACCCCTCTCTTCTTTGTGGCAGTCCCTTAAATATTGGAATAACTGTTATCGTATCACCCCTAATCCTTATTTTCTCTAGACCCAATTCCTGCAACCGTTCTTCATATGTTTTTGTCTCCAGGCCTTTCATCATCCTAGTTGCTCTTCTCTGCATTTTTTCCAAAGTTTCAACATCTTTTGTGTAATGTGGTGACCAAAACTGGATGCTGTATTCCAGGTGTGCTCTTGCTAAGGTTTTATAAAATGGTACTCCTCTATCTCATATATTCACACATCCTTGCTCATGTTCATTCCAATAAGGCTGGAGCCAACATGTTGCCCTATGCCAACAAGAGAAAAGCAAAATGTACAAGAATCTGCTTTCCTTCCCCAGCCTCCTTTGCACGTTCATTTTTTTGCCTTTTATCAAACATGAATGGCAAGAAATGTACAAAAGAACAATAGGAGACAAAGGAATTCTCAGATTGTTGTATTATGGATAAAAGTGAAGTGTTTTTAAGCACACCCCACATTCTGCATCATTTTTAGATCACACAAAGATCTGAAGAACAGACCTTGGAATATTACATCCAGTTTTGGTCACCATAAAAAGATATTGAGTCTCCAGAAAGAGTGCAAAGAAGAGCAACAAAGATAATTAGGGAGCTGGAATCTAAAACAAATGAAGAACGGTTGCAAAAATTGGGTATATCTAGTTTAATGAAAAGAAGGATTAGGGATGATATAATAGCAGTGTTCCAATATCCAAGCACCAATGCACTTGAATGGAGGTCAAGAAGCAATGGATGGAAACTGAGCAAGGAGAGAAGCAACCTAGAATTAAGGAGAAATTTCCTGACAGTTGCAATTAATCGGTGGAGCAACTTGCCTCCAGAAGTTGTGGGTGCTCCAATACTGGAGATTTTTTAATAAGAGATTGGACAACCATTTATTTGAAATGGTATGGGGTTTCCTACTTGAGCATGGGGTTGGACTAGAAGACCTCCAAGGTCCCTTCCAGGTCTGTTATTCTGTAATATCGATACTTGGAGATTTGTTTTTTTTTCTTTTAGCCTTTTTCAGGACTTGATCCATCTAATCACCATTTAAAGCAAAGCACAACACATATACACCACATTAAAGCTGTTGATTAATAGTAATTGTAACCTCCTTTCTCCAATTTCCACCTCTGCTGGGACTGCATTTATTCCTATTTTGTTATTTAGCTTTTGTTATTTACCTATTCATCCAAGCATGTGTTGCTTAAACTCAGCATGTGTCATTTGGCAAAGGTCTCCCTTTTTATTCAATTTCTAAGCTTGGGTCATTGGAGCATGCAAAGGTCAAGCCACTGCCTCATTCGTAGTCTGTAATATTTTTGTTCTTGCTATTATCTTTATTTGGCAGTTGAATTCATGGGCACACACGAAAAAAAGCCCCCAAATAATTATAGTACTAATGAGAGTGCTAATGAGGGATAATGAATGTGGCACAGAGAAGTTTATTTAGAATTTCTAATGGGAGCAGAAAGGGAAAAAAGTGCCCTAACCTTCAAATTTTAGATCAGGACTATTACTACCGAATCTTGCTTTGGCAGAGATAAAATACAAACAAAATACTGGATCTATCCCTGACTATGATAAAACCTCCAAAAGAAAAGGTGAAATAGTAGAGGTGCAAACCAGAACTTCTGTTGCCAACTAAGCCATTGGGAAATATTTCTGCCAAGTGACATATCACTGATGTCAGGGCAACATAGGATGGAGTCATCAATATCTGCTTTATAGTTAAGACTGGGATCTTAGCAATCACAAATCTTGCTCCCTCCTGCAAGTCTTTTTTTTTTTTCTGGCTGGAAAAATACACTTAAAAGACTTGTCAAAGCTTTAGAATGCATCAAACAGTCTTTCCCCACACCTTTAAAAACCACATTCCCTGAGATATATTTCTCAAGCTGGCTACCATTTGAGTGAAAAACTGTTATAGAAAAGAAAGCAGGGGTTTTAGCTGTTATTCCAACCCTTTTGATCATTTGAAAACCTGTAATGAATTCTGTAGATATGTAGGTTTGGAGGCCTCTCAAAAGGAAACGCCATTCCAAAGGAACTTGGGTCCGTTGCTGATATTTCATCTCCTGCCATCACTTAGTGAAGTGTCTTCACTTTGGAAAGATTGTGTGAGGGATTCTGGAAAATAAAAGTTTGTGGCTAGAATCATCCAATTTTTAAAGGACAGAAAAATAATTTCCAATGACTCAATGGCAACCAGAGATCCACTGTCTAAAATGCTGTAATTACTAATCCCAGCAAAGTTGCATGAGAATCACTGGTGGGATTCAGCCAGTTCGCACCTATTTGGGAGAACCGGTTGTTAACTTTCTAAGCAGTTCAGAGAACTAGCTGTTGGAAGAAATCTCCTTTTGTTTTTTTCAACTTTACGGGGCTAATCCTGTAAGGAAGGCAGGAAGGAAACATTCTGGTGTTGTTTCCAGCCTAATCTTTATTGCCCGGCTTACAGAAATTGCCTCTCTGGTTAACCCTTATTACATTGTAACTGCTAAGGCAAAGCGCCCATCGACGTGAGTGACGTTGAGTTGATCATGCCCACCCGGTCACATGACCACTGAGCCCCGCCTACCCAGCTGATCATTAGGGCAGAGAATCGGTTGTTAAATTATTTGAATCCCACCACTGATGCCAACTTTGACCAAATGCAATCAGTGACACCTGCCCAGCCCCCAGTTTGAAAGAGTGCAAGAAAAGCCATGCTAAATTAGGGCAATGATTTCTTTAGACCAGCATTCTCTTTCCCAAAGTTGACTGGAAGCCCAATACAAGGCATGTCTCCAGCCAAGTTATGTAATGTGTTATCTAAGGCAGTGTTCCCCAAGCTTAGCCATTTTAAGACATGAGGACTTCAACTCCCAGAATACTCCAGCTAGCAATGCTGGGTGGGGTGTCCTGGGAGTTGAAGTTGACCCATCTTAAAATGGCCAAGGTTGGGAAATACTGACCTAAGGACACAAACTCCTGAATTCACTGTTGTGTCAAGAAAGGTGTGGGAAGCTGAGACAGGATCACAACCTGAACAGGCTAAGCTTTTGTTAGCCAACATGCAAAATTAACAAAGGCTCTAGGGAAGGGGTATCAAACTGGCGGCCCATGGGATGGATGCGTCCCACACAGGCCACGCCCATCCCAGCTCCATGAAGGTAGAAAATGTCATGATACGTCACGTGACGGCAATGTGACCCGGCAAGTTTAGCACCCGTACTCCAGGGCAATATCCACACTGGCAAGTTTCCACATCATGAATATCAACCATCATCTATTTTTTGAGAGCAGGGATATCTTCTGCTCACCGCTAGCCCTCTAATAATTCAAACCCTCTCTATGTTTTCCTGCTCCAAATTGAAAGTCATGTTTCCCAGCTTGTGCCAGCTCAAGGGTTGCTGTCCAATTTGTCTGCTGTGCTCTACTTTCTTCCAGGCAAAGCCCCGCATTTTAATTGGTATCTTACTGAGCAAGAACACCCCCTCACCTGGGTCAGTGGTCATCACCCCGTTGCTCTCTCATCTCTGCTGCAGTTGCTGTTACCACTGGTGCTTCAATGGATAATGGATATAACACTTACTTGACATGCCGACCTTTACTTGTTCAAAGCCCGGCTGAACTGTTGCTGTTTTAATTACTATTTTTCTCTCCCTCCCCGACTTATTTTTCTGCTGGGTTTTTAAAGCATCAGTCCACTGATGCTCCATTTTATCGTCACTGACTGGAACAATAGTGGACTGGGGGAAAAAACAATATTCATTTTGTTCAATCAAACCATTCATTTAAATTCACCCATCCAGTCTAAGTCCTTGCAACCAGAAATGTGAAATGACTTTGCCAGGAATATCTCTGGAAGTGGATTTTTAAAATGTTGATAGCCAAACATTGTCCATAATCAAAGCATGGCTGGTCACCGTCCTTTTCTCTCTCTCTATTGAAGGGCAATGGTACTTGTATTGCACATAAAGGGCTTTTTAAAAAAAATGTATGTGGGATGATTGCACCCTTGGAAGAGGTGAAGGACCAGGTGAGGGACAGATCAACCTGAAAAAAAAAAATCCTTGTAATTTCTAAGAGGTGACAGTGACTTGATGGCACATAATCAATCAATCAATCATGAGGTGGCTGAGGAATTTCTCCCAACTTTGTTTAACCTTGAAAAAGGCTGATACGTTTAGAATAACACCAGTATCTTTGCATAGAGGCATCTTCTGTTATCCAGCACTTCCTGGACTGTCAATGTGATGGCACCAGTGTCACACAGTGACATTCTTTGTCTGTGATTGAGTGTGTATGCATGTGTATACACTTATGCACCTATATATACTGAGTCTAAAAACTGCCCCACCGAAGCAGAAATTAAAACAAAGCTGTTACTGCAACTTTTGACTCATTTTTGCAATCCTTTTTTTTTTCCTGCCGGAGCCAGTTTCTGACTCATAGACACTACCTGGAGAAGTCATTCATGGTAAGATTTTTGCCAGTATTTTTTTTTAATTATGTATTAAATTATATTATCCGATTAGCAGGCCTGGCATAATTACAACTGTCCCTCCTGGCAAATGTATTATTATGTATTATTATCTGGTTATTTTAGGGTTTTTTAATCTGTTGTGTCTGTTTTAGGGATTTTAAAAAATTATATTTATTCAGCTTTGTACAGTTCTTTTAATTGCATTTTAACCTCCTCCAAACTGTACATATTTAATTTTTTATTGTATTTTTGTGATATTCTCTATGGACTGTACACCGCCCCGAGTCCCTTCTGGGAGAGGGGGCGGTCTAGAAGCACAAATAAATTGAATTGAAAAATTGAATATGCCGCCCATCTAACTGTTGATAGGACTCCTGTTTGCTATTGTCTCCTTCCAAAGGCCAAAAGAGAGTGATATACCCAAAGTCACACGGATGGCTTTGTGCCTCAGATTAGACTTGCCATAACCACTGCACCAAACTGGTTCTCAATCAGATGTAGCACGGCAAAAGTCTTTTTGAGTCCTGATTTCAGTGATCTCTTTGGACTAGCAATATGAGAGGTCAACCAGGTGGGATTAAAAAGTAAAGGCAGAAGCTGTGTCTGCACAATAAAATATCTTTTTTCATGCACCCTGGATATGGAGCATTGGTGCAAAGTAAGTTATGCTTACTATGCGGCTCTTACTAAGAGCTGTGGTGGCACCGTGGTTAGAATGCAGGCTACTTCTGCTGTTTGCAGGCTGTCTGCAATTTGGCAGTTCGAATCTCACCAGGCTCAAGGTTGACTCAGCCTTCCATCCTTCTGAGGTCAATAAAATGAGGGCCCAGATTGATGGAGGTGATATGCTGACTCTGTAAATCACTTAGAGAGGGCTGTAAAGCACCGTGAAGTGATATACAAGTCTAAGTGCTGTTGCTATGCTACTGAACAATGGATCCTCCCAAGTCAGCATATAAACACAATTGAAAAATATTGTTTTCACTAGCAATGGCACTCTCCAAGTAGAACAATCTTCTACAATCTGGTGTTCTCCAGGTAGAGGAACAGTCCTAGCAGCCTCAAGCTATCATGACCCACACTAGAGGTGGTATTCAGCAGGTTCTGACCAGTTCTGGACAACCAGTAGTGGAAATTTTGAGTAGTTGGGAGAACTGATAAATACCACCTCTGACTGGCCCCACCCCCATCTATTCTGTCTCCCAAGTCCCAGTTGATCGGGAGCGAATGTGGATTTTGCAGTAACCTTCCCCTAGAGTGGGGAGGGAATGGAGATTTTACAGTATCCTTCCCCTGCCATGCCCACCAAGCCACGCCCACCAAGCCACACCACACCCACCAAGCCACACCCACATAACTGGTAGTACAAAATTTGAATCCCACCACTGGCCCTCACATCTGGAAAGCACTAGGAGGAGGAAAATCCAGATTAGAGTGGCTTTTAATAGAGCCGTCAGGCCTTATACGACTTGAAATGCATTCTCCTCCTCTATTTGGTAGCATTCCTTTTCTTTGACTTTGAACGCTCTCAAAATCTTTTTCATCATTCTCAATTCCGCTCTTTGGATGAACATTTAATTAGAATACAAATTATCTCCCTTCTCCTGATGTACATTTTCATTTGGGTTTTAGTGGAACAAGAGCCAGGAGGAATTAGGACTTTTGCATTTCGCTTGCTAATTAGCAGCAACATGGTAAAAGTAGAATGGTAATGTTTTACTTATTATGTCACAGTGAGTTACCTGCAAAATGTCAGAGCTCCATAATTTAGGGCTACTATAATACTTCTTTTTCTTTTGACAGTGTTCGTATATGTAACTACATACATCTGGCAATTTTCCATAGTCACAATTATTTCCCATTTGTGATCAGCTAATGGCATCTACTGTTTACAAATGACAATTACTTGTTAGGCCAATATCTGGTCCCATGCTTTCAATACAATAACTGCATTGAAAGCATGCAATCACTCCTTCATTCTCTCTCAAGCATCTCATTCTTAACTATGGTGTCCCCCACTTAATTAGTTTTCATTGATAAAGAACAATAACACACTTCTTGATTTTGTCTCCTTGAGACAAAGAGGGGATAAATCTTGACCTTAGGACTCTTGGCTATAACCCCAACAAAAAGTCTGAAGTGAACAATTCACCATAACCAAGTCTAGAAGATGGATGGATGGATGGATGGATGGGTAGATGGATGGAAAGAAAGAGAAAGAAAGAGAGAGAGAGAGAGAGAGAGAGAGAGAGAGAGAGAGAGAGAGAGAGAAAGAAAGAAAGAAAGAAAGAAAGAAAGAAAGAAAGAAAGAAAGAAAGAAAGAAAGAAAGAAAGAAAGAAAGAAAGAAAGAATTCTTTATTGGACAAGTGTGATTGGACACACAAGGAATTTGTCTCTGGTGCATAAGCTCTCTGTGTACATACAAGCAACAAGTGACAAATCATGATCCTAATTGTCATACAATACATTCATCATAAATTATAAGATACAACACTTAGTGATATTCACAGGATACTAAATAAGCAATCAACACAAATCATACTAGGATACTAAATAAAACAGTTATTATAAATCTTGAGATACAAGCAACAAAGTTATAGTCATAAGCATATAAGGAAATAGGTACTAGATAGCAGATTCTTGGCTACTCATCTTATGATGGCCCAGACCTTTGCAGTTAGGATATAGTCACCTTAAGCATAGGTAGTCCTTGACTTATGACCAGACCAGAATTTCTGTTGCTAAGTAAGCAAGGCAATTGTTAAGTGGATCATTGGTTATGAGTTTATTTTATGACCTTTTTTGCCGTTATTGTTAAGCAAACCACTGCACTTGCAGTTGTTAAGCAAATTCAGCTTACCACATTGACTTAGAGCAAGCTGGCTGGGAAGGTTGTGAATGGTGATCACATGACCCCAGGACACTGCAATAAATAAATACATAAATACATGCTGGTTGACAAGCAACTGGATTTTGAACATATGACAATGGGGATGCTATGACAGCCCTAACTGTGTGGAGAATCTTAAGTTTTCCCAGTGGTATTATAAATTTGAACAGTTCCTAAAGAAAAGATAGTGGTGGACTACCTGTATTGTTAGATTACAAAACTCTGGTTAATGACCAAAATAAAGTTCATTGGCTCTGACTTTTCTATAATTTCCAGAATGCCTAGACTCTCTCTCTCTTTCCTCATCTTTTTCCAATCCAAATGTTGCAAACTTTCTTAAAGGGGAAAGATGACAGTATCATCATGGCAGCAGTTTTCTGTAGGGTTTCAGTTCTGAATATCCATTTTGAGGTAGAGCAGGGGTGTCAAACTCAAGGTCTGCAAGCCGGATCCAGCCCACAGTGTGGTCGGATCCAGCCTGCTGGGCCACCTTGGAAAATGTAAGGGGCGGGTCCACATCGCTTTGGCTTGGTCTACCCAATGCGGCTTCAGCCCAATCTACCCAATGCGGCTTTGGCCCGATCTACCCAATGCAAAGAGGCAACATCGGGCCAGCGTGCTTTGGCCCGGTCTACCCATTGCGAAGGGGAAACATGCCAGCATTTTGGGGAGTGGCATCAAGCTGGCCATGCCCATCCAGTCAGCCATGCCCATCCAGTTAGCCACACCCAGTGAGTAGCATCAAGCTGGCCATTCCCACCCAGTTGGACATGCCCACTCACCCACCCACCTGAGGTCAACCACAGCCCTGATGTGGCCCTCAATGAAATTGAATTTGGCAACCCTGGGGTAGAGTGACCCAAAATTGCACAGCACATCATAGGCATTGGTTCTGTCTATCACTGTGATTTAGTGGCTGAATAAATGCAAAATTAAAAAGAAAAATTGGAGATCTTGGGCCTTCCACCTTAGGGTTTATTTGTCTGCTATGATTTTTTTTCCCCCTGACTTCCCTTCATCTTTCACTCCTCACTTTTCCTGATTCTAACAGGGCAAATTTTTCTCCCTTATTTTCTAAGCACCAAAGCAGAATCTTGAGCAACTGTCTCCAATTGGCATCCTTCAAATGTACAGCTCCCATTATTTGCAGCATGTGAATAGGATGAGAATTGTAGTCCAACACAACTGGAAGATGCTAATCTAGGCAGGCTGCCTTAAAGCACTGGTAGATCAACCTATATGAAGTGCCTAGCATTATCCATACAAAGGAGACATTTTTTTGGACTTGGGGGGGGGAACACTAAATCATTTGAACTTTCTGAAAGAGGGGAATAGAACTTATTTTTGCCATTAGCTGAAAAGATGAAGCCGTTTTGCGCAATTGTTTCCCTTAGGAGTCTTTCGTTACTATATGTGATAATAATGAGAACAGCCAGCCAAACTGACAGTTCATCATAGCTTACTGCTCTGTAGGGGCTACCTATCCTTAGGTTTGGCAGCTAAATTAAAAGCTCCTTTTTCTTAGCAGCCATTATTGTCTTCCTCACAACCCTTATTGCATTACAGAGGTAATTGGTTCTGTTATGTAAGCAGTAGGAAAATACTGTATGTCCTTTCTTCTTCCAGTACTCTCAAAGGCACTAAACTACATCCCACACTGTGCCCCAACTGTTGTGGTTTGAAATTAAATTGTAGAGGGATCAGCATGTCATTCTCCGTGCTTCTGCTGGCCATGTTGAGTACCAGCAAAGAGAAGAAAGGCTCTAGGTCAGGGGTGTCAAACTCAAAGGCCTGCAGCTGGATCCAGCCCATGAGGTGTTTGGATCTGGCCCACAGGGCTGCTCTGGAAACAGTGAATGACTGGCCCACAATGCCTCTGCCACTGAAAATGGAGCTCGTGGGGGCTGCATGCAGCCCTCTCAAGTTCCGTTTTCACTGGCAGAGGGTTGCAGGAGGCCGTCACAGCCAAAAACAGAGCTTGGGATCCCATTTTCACTGGCAGAGTGTTCAAGTGCTCCCAACAGGCGCTCCCAACATGAGTGATATCGAGCTGGCCATGCCCCCCCTTCCCCTCGAAGTCAAATACAATCCTGATCCGGCCCTCGATGAAATTGAGTTGACACCCCTGCTCTAAGTCAAGGTTGCCCAACCTTGGCAACTTTAAGATGCGTGGACTTCAACTCCCAGAATTCCCCAGACAGCATATGGTAATAACTCTGCTATTCTGTGTCCAGCTTTTGCTTTATAATTGCAGCCCTAGAAATGGTAAGACGTGTACTATTTTCGTTTCTTCTGTCCTCGTATTGCAGGATCTCCATTACTTTAGCAGCCCTAATATAATCTGTGGACAACAGGGAACCCCGCTTCTTTTGTCATGTAAGCTGAAAGATTGTGTAAAAGCAGGTGAATAATTTTGTGCAATTCCTATTTTCAGGATCGGAAGGGCTGCATCCCAATCATGTAAACAACTATGTACACTATGCTACGCAAAATGGAATATTAGGCTGGCTATTTCACTCTCGTCTTGAACAATCAACTACTGCAGGCATTTTAGTTGGTTTAGGGGCCTCGGGGGATAACGAATTCAAACCTAGTAATTGGATCTTAATTGAATGTCAATGGAACTTTTATGTTGGCTTTTAAAGCTATTGATTCTATAAAGACTAAGCTGTGAGAAGTCTGCTCTTTTCTTCGGTAACCTTGTCCTCTGTTCCTTCTTAACATCCTGCGTTTGAAGCAATGTTGGCTTGTGTGCCTACATTTAGTGGATGACTTTCAGATTTCGGCCCATTCTGCATTTCATTACTTAGGTTATTCATGCATTAATCTATTGGCTTTGGTGCATTGCACTGACCTTTGGTGAACACGTGATCTTCTCTGTTTATAGTAATTTCTTATGTGATGGATTTGTTCATCCTAGGCCTTTGCACCTAATTTTGCTGAACTTCTGTCTAAAAGTCTGGTGGACTTTTAATTATTTTGGGTCTTGAATGTTACATTAAAGGAGCAAAAGCCATTTTCAGTTTAGTCTGGCTTGAGAAAAAATGTTGTTTTCTACAATGCAGTGAAACATTTTTCTCCTTTCAATTTATTTTGCGGGTTTATCTCCCTAGATTTTCCCAAACAAATACCTCCTCTTTCAACGCCAACCACACATTCTGAAAAAAGCAAATATATTTTAAGAGTGGAACCTTTAATTCCAGAAATCTGGGAATGAAGCAATGGTGAGAAATGGGCCCAGGTGTAGCAACCAGATTAGGTAGTTGTGTACAGAGGAGAAAATAGAAACAGGTCCAATTTTGCTGCCTTCTGATTGATAGAGGAAAAATGGCCAGTGCTATTGGACATAAGGACCAGAAGGGAAACTTGGGGAGGTTTGTGTGAATACTGGTTTTTGAGACCCAGTTAATTCTAGTTAATTCAAAGAAATCATAATTGATTAAATGAGCTACTTGCCAGAGGGGGGGGGGGGGATAAAGTTAATGTTATGGGAAACTCATTACATTGCATCCTTGGTGATCTCTGAGCTTGGTTGTTTTCTTGCAGACATTCCATTACCCTAACTAGGTAACATAATCAGTACTAGTAAGGAATGGGGCTTACTCTCAAGTTTATATTCTAATGCCTTGTCCTATTAACGTTGTTGGGAGTGGTCTTAGAGATTCTTTGATTGGGATATTGTTTACTTGATTGTTGGTCTGATGTTAATCTTGGAGTTAATCTCTGCTCACCTGGGTGCAAATATTCTCCTTTATTGGTACTTATTGCATAACTAGCCATCTTCTCCAGGGTGCCATATTTTCCAAATGTCAAACTATGGCAGCGGTACTTAAGGTGGCTAATCAGACTGGCTTTCGTAAGAGCCTCTCTTTGAAGGAGGTGGATGGTTTAAAACCATGAAATACAAACAAACAAACAAACCTCCAAAACATCACACAGTTTTTTCGCCTCCTTCCTGATCCTGGGTTTCTTTGGAGATTCCACTGGCTGCTGGATATTTCTCCCAAGGACATTACATTTTTCATGAAAATGACATCAAGCTTTATATGATTATGAATATGTACTTTATTTCTAATGTATAAAACAATATGCATAGGTAAAAGATGGCAGGAAAATGACATGAAATTATTCAAATAATTAATAAACAAGCCAATTCATACCCAAAGAGAACAAATATCTTTCAGACAGTGGTGGGTTGCAGGCAGTACGCACCTATATGGGCATACCGGTAGCTGCCCTGAGCATTGGGTACCATTCCGGTATGGTGCTCCGGACGGCCCACCCACCTGCCCGTCGTCCTTACCTGTATTTGAACTCTTTGGCGCTTCCGCGCACGGCACGTATGGTGCCTGTGCGATGATCTGCCGAGCAGCTGGATCGTTGCAGAGGCTCGTGGAGGCATCGCTGGAGGGTAGACGCATGCGCACACTGCGTGCGTGCATGCTGCACATGTTCATGTGGTGGACACCGAGCCCCGTTGCACCGTACCAGTTGCACCGGGATCCGGAACCCACCACTGCTTTCAGAGTAACTGTAACAGAGCTAAACCTTTACATTAGCAATCAAGCAACATTTAGTAACCCTCCTGCAGATTCAACAGTCCACACACCTTAAATTTGCCAATACTGAGAAACATTGACATAAATAGACTTTTTCATAAACTTCCTCTGCACCAAGAGGGAAATGTGCTTGTTTTTCTAAGGTAAGAATTAAATATGTGTATTATTTTCAGCTCTAGATTAGCTCTTTTCTCCCAGGGAGGTCAAACACTGGGGTGATTTCTACTCTAATTTATTACTAAATTCATTGTTTTCAGTGGAGTTTATCATCAGGCGAGCAAATAATGGATTATAGCCTAAACTAGTATGTATTCAGTAGACTCAGCTCCTTTGTAAATATAATGTAACTGAAGCTGCAAGCTGCCTTAATATGCAACTTACCAAGTAATTTTAAATGTTTTCTTCTTTCCCCAAACATAAACAATACTGAAGTTTTGAGGGAACTTTTCTTTTGTTTGCTTGTTGTCCAAGTACTTATGGTTACTTTATTTAAAAAGAACTAAACAATCCTGTGACTGTGTTGGGTTCCCCTTTGAGAGAAGGTACCATAGTATGATCTGTGACCAGAATGAACATTAACTTTTAGGATGACTCTTTTTTACCCCAATGTTGGATGGCCGTGTGAAATAGAAAAATAATTGCAGTGGCAAATGAACTTCAAAAATAAAGGTAAAGATTCCCCTCGCCCATATGTGCTAGTCGTTCCCAACTCTAGGGGGCAGTGTTCATCTCTGTTTCAAAGCCGACAAACCAGTGCTGTCCAAAGACGTCTCCGTAGTCATGTGGCCGGCATGACTAAATGCTGAAGGCACACGGAGCACTGTTACCTTCCCACCAAAGGTGGTCCCTATTTTTCTACTTGCATTTTTATGTGCTTTCAAACTGCTACATTGGCAGAAGCTGGGACAAGTAACAGCTCACTTAGTTACATGGCACTAGGGATTTAAACTGCCGAATTGCCGACATTTCTGATTCACAAGCTCAGGGCCACTGAGCCACTGCATCCCTATCTTCAATAATAGGTCTTATCTAAACAGATAAACAAGAAGACCATGGGCAGACAAAAATGCAGTGGGAATGGGAGAAACTTCCAACTTCCTGACAGCTTCTCCACTGATTTGGCTTGTAAGAAGCTAGCAGGGAGTATCGGAAATTATGATTACATGACTGTGGGCATACTGAACCAACTACACCTTTTTAAACAAAACTGAACATCATGGAAATTTCAGTTCCACAGAAATACTCCCTCTCAAAAAAAATTTACACATTTTTTTAAGTTAACAGATTTTATGTAACTTGAATCAAAAAATATTGCAGTGTAATTCACTGTTTGGGCTAACTTGAGGGTACAAGCATAAACACAATGAGAGTTTTATTATTATAAACACAATGAGAGTTTTAGTCGTATATAGATTATATCACAGGAATTGGAAGAAAAGTGAGCCTAGCTTATGGGTTTTCTGCTGATATTTATTTGGCATTGTGAGAAATAGGATGCTGTACGAGATAGGCCTTGTCTGATCTAGTTGAGCTATTCTTATCTTCTAAACTATACAATACACCGATATGAAATGTAACTTTGGCAACAGGAAATCTAGTCATTACTTGGAAAGATTTCCTTTAATGAAAATGTGGCTTCTAAGTTTTTTTTTCTCTGTGACCTTTTCTTGTTTTCTTCAAAAACGTTTTTGAAGCAACCACAAAACATTTGCACATCACTGAGAGAGGTTAAACTAAAAACATATTTCTATTTTGGAAAAAAAAAACATCTAAGGGAAAATGCCGAATCCAAGCTCATTTGTAATTCTGAACAAAAGCAAGTTTGATATTGCTTATCTCTCTGTCAGATCTTTTTTGACAACAGACATGATTAGAGTCCTATTTTGACAGATCAGAATTGTTCCTATGAATGCACGAATTTCAGAATTGTAACAGCTGGCCCTGTAGTTAAGAATATATAACCATATTTTAGTTTGAGGTAATCAAATTCAGAGTCTAGAATGGAACAGAATATTTTAAACTATCAAATGTTATTACCATTGTATCAATTTAAACCTGGAAAAAGAAGATATGCCTCTGGCCTATATAGTTTATTATTTATACATCTTATTTTTAAATATTTTTCAATATTAGTCTAACTATAATACATGGATATTCTGTGAAGGCTTTGGGTCTATTATCAACATTCTCAACTTCTCAGTCATTGATAATCCCATATCAGTTCAAAGACAGTTTGAAGGAGCTTTAAACTGCATTTACTCAGATATAAGAAAAAGTTGAGTTTTATCCATTCCCTTCAATATGAGAACATAAAAAAATCATGAATGTATTTCATTTACTCATGTACAGATATCCTTGGCTTATTACCAGTCATTTAATGACCATTTGAAATCATAACAGTCCCAGAACAGTGCTTTGTAAGGCACATCTGGGCTGTTGTCAAATATCATGCCAGACACCCCTCTGGTCACATGACCACATTTTGAGCACTTGACCACCTGTTCACATTTACGACTGGTCACCAAGTGCCCTGTAATCAATCATGTGCTCGCCATTTGCAATTTTCTCTATTTGTTTCCCCAAAAGGTTAATGGGAAAGTTGGCAGGAAAGATTGCAAGATATTGGATTTGAAGTCCGTTCCCCCTGCGCACCAAGGGGTTTTCCCTCCCCTCCATGCAGAGAAGAGAAATTCTCTCGCACTTTATCATATCTGGTAAAAATGCTACTGAATGCCAGCATCTGAGCCTTTCAGAACATTTGCCTTCACTAGGGATTTTTCCTCCAGAATGGCAGAATTGCTGGGATTCTCTGGAGGGAAAAAACTGGCAAACTCTAGCATTTTCAGCATTAAAGAATTAGCATTTGCACGCATTTTCACCATCATTCTTGCAATTATAAATTAGTAAAAAAAAATCATTGTTGTCACCGTCTTAATGTTTTGAAAATGTTTGGGATAGACATTTTATATGGCCTAAGTTGAGGGCTACATACAAATCTGTGTTAAAGGTAGACATATGAAGAGAACTCATTCTTAACCCAGGGACTGCCTGTATGATATAAATTCTTAGCCAATGATAGCCTAGGAGACGAATACATATTTAGTGAATTTTCTTCATGATATATTTATCCAAAGAAGCTGGGTGACTTTATTCCCAGGGTTCTTTAGAGTTTATTTAGAGATGTTTAACTTATAATTGGTAAGATCCAATTATAATTATAAATTATAAACCACTTAACAAATGGTTCGCTTAGCAACAGAAATTTTGGCCTCAACTGTGGTAATAAGTCGAGGACTACCTGTATATAAAGAGCATCTATCTAATCTATTTTATCAATCTATTTTATATTATCAATCTTATCCACCTTACCTATCCTATATATCTACCTACCTATCTACATATGCTATCTACCTACCTACCTACCTACCTTTCTATCTATTTATCTATCATCTATCTATCTATCATCTATCTATCATCTATCTATCATCTATCTATCTATCTATCTATCTATCTATCATCTATCTATCTATCATCTATCTATCTATCTATCTATCTATCTATCTATCTATCTATCTATCTATCTATCTATCTATCTATCTATCTATCATCTATCTATCTTGTCCTGTCCTGTCCTGTCCTGTCCTATCCTATCCTATCCTATCCTATCCTATGCTGCTATCCTATGCTATCCTATCCATCTATTTATCCTACCTATTTGGGGGAGGGCAAAGAGCAGCTTTCCCCAACAGGTGCCCTCTCCTTGGCCTGCAACTCTTAACAAATTCTGCGGGCCTTTCCCCGCAACCAGAAATACTCAGGAGCCTCCGAAGCAGAGGCACAGTTTTTTCTCCCTCGCCGCTTGCAGGGCAGTGTCACCATGGCAGCCCAAACACAAGGCAAGCGGCTCTTCCCGGCTTCTCGCGCGTCTCCTGGCGGGACTTGGCGGCGCTCGGGCGGCAGATGTCGAAGCCGCGCAGCGGGAAGAAGGTCGCCGCGGATTCCTTCCCTCGCTTGCTCCAGGCCTTTTCCAAGCGGCTCCCGCCATCTTGACCCCGAGGGTATCTTTGGGGAGCGCGGGCGGATGGGCGCGCACGTCTCCGCCGGACTCTGGTCCTCCTACCTGCGGGGGAGGCCTTGAGGCCAGTTAGGCTGATTAAACAAGGCCAAGTTTCCCCCACGGCCTTGGCCTCTTTCATGCCTTCTTCCCTCGCGGCCGCGCAGGTAAGGCCCTCTGGGTCGCTTCTCTTGTCTCTCCTCCAGGGCGCAACTTTGGACACGCTTACCTGCTCGGCAGCGCAGTCAAATAGGAAGAAGTCGCTGCAGTGGAAAAGCAGCGGTTTTTTGTTTTTTTTAATCGGATGAAAAGGAGGTAAAGCTCGAAGAGGTCTTCTTGGCTCCAGAAAAGGCGCCTTGGGGTTTTTCTCGCTGCCGGTACACTTTAGGGAAACAGCCGGGGCGCTTCCCCAGGGCGCAGCCGCCTGAGATGGAGGGATGAAGCCAGCCTAGTTTGAGGCGGTGGGGCAATTGGAAAGCGCCGAGGAGGCTTTTTAAGATCCAATGCGCGCTAGACTTATTTGCACTGAAATAAAGAGATAGTAGTGTAAACGCTGGGAGAGGCCCTTAGGAAATAAAATTCAACGCTAGAAAACGACAGGTGCTTTACAATGAAATGAGCCTGTTGGTTTTTTTTTTTTAACGCGTTGGTTTGCGGCTTTTAACAGCCCCAAATCATCCAGAACGAGACGAAAATGGCCTACTTTGCAACCGATCAAGCCGAACCTACTACAGTAGTTACAAAGACTAGTAAGCGTTAATGAAATAAAAGGCAAAAAAACCCCAAAACCCAACCCTCCCTTGAGAACTGAGAAAAGGCTATTTCAGAAATCACTCTGGAGTGCCAACTTCTCAGCCAAACTAATTGAACCTTGGTGATTATATAGAACTAGATGGCTCTGCTGAAAAATGATTGATAATATCCTCCTTTACCATCCCCCCAAAAAACCACCTAATTTATACTTCAAAATTAATACTTTGGAGAAATAGTCAGAACCACCAACCAATGGAAAATCTGCAATCATAAATAGCTAGACACCAGTGTTTCTCAAACTTGGCAACTTTAAAACTTCTGGACTTCAGCTCCCAGAATTCCCCAGCCAGCAAGCTGGGAGAAGCAAGGTATCTAGGGAATTCTGGGAGTTGAAGTCCACAATTCTTGCCAGGTTTGAAAAACACCGAGCTAGAAGTCTCAAAGGTGCTTTTTCAAGAGGCAACTGGACTTTCTGGTTTTTCTTTGAAAATGTTTTGCTTCTCATCCAAGAAGCTTCTTCAGTTCTGACTGGATGGTGGGAAGCTGAAGAACCTTCTTGGATGAGAAGTGAAACGTCTTCAAAGAAAAGTCCAGTTACCTCTTGAAAAAACACCTTTGGGATGACCATGAGCTCGATGACTGAGAATCCCCATATACACTGAGCTAGAAGGATTTGCAGGATAGTTTCCTGTGAGTGTCATGTTGGGATTTCTCATTCCAAGACAGTCCCAAATTTTGTTAAGCAACTGCTCCCAGTGTGGAACATATCTTCTAAAAGGCAATCATATGTTTTATTTGCTTGGTTTATATATGAACATTTAACTATTCATGGTTAATAAAAGATTAGACACTAACCATTTTTGGACATAGGACGTGGTTTCTGTGCCTTACATACTTTATTTAATCAAAGCCTTCTAATCTTATATGACAGGTAAATTTAATTGGTTTGTCTGATTGAAAAGTCTTTATCAGTTTTTGATTACTTTGGAATATAAAGTTAATACTATTCTGATATAAAGTTTTTTAAAAATAGAATGTTTCATTTTTGCATTTACACCTTAGTAGAGTAATTTTATATCTTACAAATTTTACATTTTAGTAATTTGGGCTCAGTTAGGAAGATTTATTTCCAGTGGCATTCACAGGGATATTTAGGGAACCAGGAATATAATCAATAAAAAGCTTGGAGAAGTTAAAAGAATCTGGTAATTTTACAAATGTAGAAATATGGCTTGCTTTATGCACCTAATGGTTTACTGATATATGTAAGACATACACACACAGGAACCTTAACGTTATTTCTCTTTGCTGGTCAGGACTAAATACAAGCAGTCCTCAACTTACAACCATTCAGTGACTGTTTCAAAGTTATAGCAGCCCTTTAAAAAAACGATTTAGGACTATTTTTCATACTTATGACTGTTGCACCATGCTCATAATTATGTGATCAAAATTCAGACGCTTGGCAACTAACTCATTTATGACAGTTGCGGTGTTATGGGGTCATGTTATTGATCACCTTTTGCAACCTTCTCACAAACTAAGTCAATGGGAAAGCCAGATTCACAACACAGACAACACAAAGTGCTACTAACTTAAAAATTGCAATAATCCATTTAAAAACTGTCAAGAAAGGTCCTAAAATGGGGCAAAATTCATTTTACAACTGTCTCACTTAGCAACAGAAATGTTGGCCTCAGTTGTAGTCATACATCAAGGACTACCTGTGTTACATTACAGTCTTGCAAATCTGACCTAAGGATTCTTTTTTTAAAAAAAGTGGTCTTATTACTAGTTGCTGACTTCCGTGTTTTATGCGTCAATTGCATTTTATGGCACAAGCCATTTGGAGCGGGGAAGGGAAGTAAAACTATTATGTGAACAAGACTGATCATCATTTTCATTTTAGGACAACTTTCATCCTTCCAGGAAGAGCAATATAGATTATTCACACACTGTCAGGGAGAAAAGTCAGTGTAGATTATGCAGCGGTATGGGCTGCTCAGCATCTTCATTGAAATTGAAGAACTCTTACTGAATGCTTTGTAACCTTCCAGCATGACCCAGTGCCTTTTTTACTGGAATTAAGGCTTTCTTGAAGCAAAACATGCATGACAGCCTTGTCACCTGATCTTGCACATTTTATCTTGAAATTAATTGGATTTAATTGAGTTCAATAAGGTTTAGCTTCCAGCAATGTTTCTTATTGACCAGAAAGAAAGAAAAACTCTAAAATCTTGTCTTTCTCTGACATAGTAGCAATTCAATAAATCAACATTGAAGTTTTTATAAAGACAGGGAGAGAAGAACAGTTACCTACCAATATTTGTTGATCAAGCTAATTAAATTTTTAAAAGCGCAGTAGTACTAATTACCCTAAGTAAACCTTAGAACAGTGATGGCTAACCTTTTTGTTGTTGAGTACCAAAAATGCGAGGGTGCGCGCACAATAGCATGCGTGCGTGCTGGAACCCATAATGCAAAGCGCCCCCCCCCCAAGTGCACGCGCGCACAACCCCCCGACACACACATACATCCCGCATTACTCACCTCCAAGCTGAGCTTGGTATTTCCTCCAGGGGCTGGGGGGAGGCCAATTTTGCCCTCCCCAGGTGCCAGGAAAGCCTCCAGAGCCCGGGGAGGGCGAAAAACAGGCCCAACGGGCCAACCAGAAGTTCCGTTAGCCTATTGGGCCCATTTTCCGCCCTCCCCAAGCTCCAGAGTCTTTCCTGAGGCCTGGGAAGGGAGAAAATGGCCTCCTCCAGCCCTCCGGAAGGCCGATAATCAGCTGGCCGGCATGCGCTTGCGTGCTGGAGCTGACGGCTCATGTGCCAGCAGATATGGCTCCGTGTGCCACCTGTGGCCCACGTGCCATAGGTTTGCCTTCATGGCCTTAGAATGTACAGTATGGGCAATTCCAATTTATGGTATAATGTATAATTTATTTATTCAAACACCTGCTTAGTTGTGGGTGTACATAGAAATACATTAAGATTATGCACATTTGGTATTTATTGAGAAGAAATGCTTCTGGTCTCCCAAGTATAGCAACTCTTTACTATTCATTTAAACAAGCTTCGTGCACAAAGCTTTCAAGGCTTTTTTCAGGCTTTGAGCACAAGGCTTTCACTGATTAAACTGAATATAAATTTAGAAGTAGCAATAAGTTATTCTCAGGTTCAAAAGGAAGTTAGGCCTCTTAAAGAGGGAGGAAGTACTGGCCTTGCATGGACCATTTATTCTCAATAATTTCAAAATATGTACCTCTAATTCGCATACAGTGGATCTTTCCACAGTTAAACTCATCATATAAGTGCTATTATACAAATTCTATTTTGTTCTCTTGGATTATTCCCTGGTGAGCAAATAGGTAGATATGTAGGTACAGTTATATGAGAGGATACAATACAATACAATACAATAGTAGAGTTGGAAGGGACCTTGGAGGTCTTCTAGTCCAACCCCCTGCCTAGGCAGGAAACTCTATACCGTTCCAGACAAATGGCTATCCAACATCTTCTTAAAGACTTCCAGTGTTGGGGCATTCACAACTTCTGGAGGCAAGCTGTTCCACTGATTAATTGTTCTAACTGTCAGGAAGTTTCTCCTCAGTTCTAAGTTGCTTCTCTCCTTGATTAGTTTCCACCCATTGCTTCTTGTTCTACCCTCAGGTGCCTTGGAGAATAGCTTGACTCCCTCTTCTTTGTGGCAACCCCTGAGATATTGGAACACTGCTATCATGTCTCCCCTAGTCCTTCTTTCTCTTAAGCTAAACATACCCAGTTCCTGCAACCGTTCCTCATATGTTTTAGTCTCCAGTCCCCTAATCATCTTTGTTGCTCTTCTCTGCACTCTTTCTAGAGTCTCCACATCTTTTTTACATCGTGGCGACCAGAACTGAATGCAGTATTCCAAGTGTGGCCTTACCAAGGATGCCTCATAAAATACAGGGGCATGTACAAGTAATAGCATATACGATTGCACTGGATTTATATATTATGCTGTGTCCAAACCAAACCAAGTACAATCAAATAGGCAAAGCCAACAACAAAGTTCAATTACTTTTGTCTTGTCAAACTTTTATAATACATTTTTCCCCGAGAAAAGTTGTGTTTACTTCAGTCAAATTTCTTCTAAGTTACCTAAAATACCAATCTTAGCTAAAATAACTGCAGAAATTATTATTTCCCTACTCCCCATTGTGTACTGATGTCTTTATTCAGCTATTTTACATTAAAAAGCAGTGGAATTGCCATATTAAAACCTAGTTTATACACCGCATATTATCTTTCCCACATTATGACATATTGATGTGCTATAAAATTGTCAACTTCATTTCTACTGTACTATTGCTGTGACATAAAGTTGTCATTGCTTTATTGGATGTAAATATATACTGTTAATAATGAAACTGAACAGTAACACTTTCTGCATAACTGCGGTTAAAAGTACTAGAATTTGTGGATTTTAAGAGTTCAAAGTTGGCTGTTTATTGCATTTCATATCCTTATAATTGTACATACACTAAGTTGACATGTAGCTTAATAAAAATATCTACATTAAGAAAATTATTGAGTTTTATCAGGATATACATACATACCGTGTTTCCCCGAAAATACAACAGGGTTTTATTTTCTTTTGCCCACGAAATATGGTCTTGGGCTTATTATCAGGGAGGGCTTATTGTTTTGGGGTAGCTGGGTGGCTGCTCCCTTGCGAGTGGACTCCCAAAGAGCCGGGCACAGCCTCAGGGGCGAAGCAGCCATGATGTACCCACGCTCACGAGCAGCCGCCCGGCAAATCCCCTCTCCAGCTGGGCAGATCGCCATTCACTGACCTAGAGGTATCACTAAGGCGCCAAGCCACGTGGCGCTCTGCTCGCCCCCCAGCTCCCGTGGCTTGGCACATTCGGGATACCCCCCAGGTCAGTGCTTGGAGCTCTGCCCGGCTGAAGAGGGGGGTTGCACGAGCCCCTGTTCCGCCCCCAGCCTCACCAAGCCCTTGCGCAGCTCTCCCAGGGCATTGCCGCTGGCTGCCGCCGCCCGCCACCGCCACACTCTGAGCATAACTTCCAAACTCCAAAACTCCACTGCCGAGTCTTCCAGCATTGGCCGCTCTAGGAGTGCTCTCTATGATGGGCCGACTGCTGGAAGACTCTCTGTCTAGAAGACTCTCTGTCACGTGGCTTGGTGCCTTAGTGATACCCCCTAGGTCAGTGAATGCACTCTGCCCGGCTGGAGGGGGGATTTGCCGGCCGGCTGCTCATGAGCGTAGTCACCTCATGGCTGATTCGACCCTGAGGCTGTGCCCGGCTCTTTGGGAGCCCGCTCGCAAGGGAGCAGCCGCCTGGCAACTCCCCCCTCTGGCCAGGCAGAACGCCACTCCCCAACCTAGCAGTATCCTGAAGGTGGCAAGCAACGTGAGCGCCTTCCCCCCCCGGCTCCCGTGGCTTGGCGCCTTCGGGATACCACTAGGTCGGTGAGAGGTGCTCTGCCTGGCCGGAGGGGGATTGTCCAGGGGATTTATTTTCGGGGGTGGGTTTATATTTTTGCCCACGCGAAAAATGTGGCAAGGCATTAGTTTCAGGATAGGTCGTATTTTCGGGGAAACACGGTACATACATATATACACACACATACTTACATATACATATACCGTGTTTCCCCGAAAATGAGACAGAGTCTTATTTTCTTTTGCCCCATGAAATATGGCCTTGGACTTATTATAGGGAGAGGGCTTATTATTTTCTGGGGCAGGTGAGAAGCAAGGCACACCTTTTACCTTTCCAGCTCCATCGCGTTCCTCGCCATTGTGTTCACGGAAGCCACTGGTAAAAAAAAAAAAACCCTTCTTGCCAGTTCAATCAAACTTCTTGAAGTCGCGAGAAGGGTTTTGTTTTTTTTACCAGGGGCTACCCTCGACACAATGGCAAGGAACGTGATGGACCTGGAAAGGTAAGAGGTGTGCCTCGTAGCCCAACACCGGCCACCTTGCCCCAATGGTAAAAGACAGCCTGCCTGGTTCCCTTCCCCACCACCCCTTTAGCGAAGGGTGGCAGGTGGGGGGGAGGAGAAGCGAGACGCTCCTCTTACCTTTCCAGGTCCATTGCGTTCCTCGCCCTTTCATCCAGTGAATCGCCTTGTAAAAAAAACCTCACGAGTTCAACTCGCGAGCTTTTTTTTTACAACGGGCTTCAATGGACGAAAGGGTGAGGAATGCAGTAGAGCTGTCAGTCTCTGATAGTGCAAGGATGCGTGTCTCGCTTCTCCCTCCCCACCTGCCACCCCTCGCTAAAGGGACGGCGGGGAAGGGAACCAGGCAAGCTGCCTTTACCATTGGGCCGAAGTGGGCGATGTTGGGCCGTGAGGCACACCTCTTACCTTTCCAGGTCTGTTGCGTTCCTCTCCCTTTCATCCAGTGAAGCCCCTTGTAAAAAAAACCTCGCGAGTTGAACTCATGAGTTTTTTTTTACAAGGGGATTCACTGGACGAAAGGGCGAGGAATGCAATGTACCTAAAAAGGTAAGAGGCGCACCTCGCTTCTCCCCCCCACCTGCCACCCCTCGCTAAAGGGGCGGTGGGGAAGAGAACCAGGCAGGCTGCCTTTACCATTGGGCCGAGGTGGGCAATGTTTTTTTGCATGAGAAGGAACAGGCGGCAGAAGGTGATCGCATTGCTGGCCTGCTGCTGTTTTTGCGGCGGGCACTTTTTGCGCGGGAGAGAAGGGTGGGTTGTGGAAGCACTTTGCTTCGCCTGCTGCTGTTTTTGCAGCTGGCCCTCTTTTTGCCCCGCAAGCTGTACCGGTAGGTGGTACAATGGTAATGGCGGGGACCGGTTGTGCATGCGCTTAAATAGTTGGGGTGGGCTTCTTTTCGGGGGAGGGCTTATTATGGCACATGCAATGAAAAGTCAGATTGGGCTTAT
Organism: Natrix helvetica; assembly: GCF_964273705.1. Classification (NCBI taxonomy): domain Eukaryota; kingdom Metazoa; phylum Chordata; class Lepidosauria; order Squamata; family Natricidae; genus Natrix; species Natrix helvetica. The sequence continues at coordinate 338,358,820 of NC_138548.1, forward strand.
TAGCCGGGCATGTCTTATTTTCGGGGAAACACAGTACATACATACACACATGCACACATATTTATGCTTAATTTTAAAATGCATTATTCAATCTTAAGCTTTAAAAGTAAGAAGAAGCTGAGGTAATTGGTGTAATTTCAGTATTACCCATTTAGTGTGAATTAAATTGTGCTTATCACAGATTCATGGTCTATAAAAAGTGTGAATGCAAAATGCAAGTTTTATTATTTGTAATGTTTTAAAATATTTGCTATAAATTATTACATAAGAAAAAATAGACAATTTTGTTTTCTCATTGAAAATTTGTAGTTACAGGAGAAGTGGAATAATAGGAACAATAAATGTTATGCTTGTATTATATATCACAATAATTATGCATAGTATATCTGTGTGGCAAAAATCTAGAAGGCCACTGTATTTCAGCAGTTACTTAAAACTTTCCATAGCAATTTGTTACCCTGTAGTCTTCATCTGCCATGTAATCTCAAATCTCTCAGCCATGCCATCATACTAACTGGGATTATCTGTGCTTCCAGCAATAAAGAGAGGTATTTATAACCTATGTCATGTTGGAGAATATGTACTTCCTTATTTGTTTCTATAGCATGATTAATATACCATGTGCACAGAAAAACATTCTATTTTAATCCTATTAATACCAAGGCTGCAAACTGCTTAAATTTACTTCAGAAATCACTAGCTTTGATTATATTTCAAGAAAAGGCCTTGCTATAAAATTTTAATGTAAGGGTTTTTTCGGTTTTTTGCAAGACTAAAGCGTAAGATTTAAGTTTATGTATTTTTAAATGAATTATTTAGAAGAAAAGCCATATTAATTTCTAGAGTTCTTTTAGCCCCAAGTAACAAGTAATTTGCTTGTAGCTTGCAAATTAAAAAGTTCTATTTCACTGCATTTATTGTATCCTCCGGGTACCAGCCACCGGCCCTGTTCAGGTTGATCTAGGTGCTAGATGAGGAGAGATAGTTAGAGCATCTTTATGGTAGCTGTGAGGACTGTTTTCTGTCTGTGATGGATAAAATCATTCAGACTTGCTTGGAATTGGATTCCAGCTGGGCAAGTCCTATGGGGGCGTCATCCTTTCCTCTGAAGGAGGTGATTGAGCCAGAAGTCTTGTGTGTTATCTGGGATGAGTTGAAGCCCATCAGTGTGTCAGCATTCCGAGTAACGCACCCATTGAAAACAGAGCTCTGAGGCAAGTAGATTCCTCAAAGAACATGTCTTTTGGATATATGGTATCGGCACAGCCGGTGAAAACCAACTCTGAAAGTTCCTGTGGTTTTCACCTAATTAAAAGGAGTAAAACTTCCCCCCTCCTAGGTGTCATCAGTCACATTGTCCAATAAATACAGCTGGGAGGATCCTCTCCCCCTTCATCCGCCACCTGTTACAATGACCTTGGTTCCCACAGAAAAAACTTTATTTTGACTGTTAGCTGGGTTATATAATTCCCCCCTCCCTTCCCTCTCTCAGGCTTCTTGGTAACTATGAGGCAGCACAAGATGGCTTCAGCCAGGTTTGCTTCAGAGTTGACATAATGCTGAAGAAATGGACAACATTGTTAGAGCTATTTTTATGCTAGAACCATTCATCAATACAGGATGAACCATTAATATTCTAATAATACCCAGTTGTACATTCCAGCCATCAAATTGAAGATGTCAAGAGTCTGTCCCAGAGTCTGGAGGTTGTGAAGGACTGGATGACATGTCATTTAACAACAGTCACAGTTTAGAATTCTGGTTCTAGTTCCTCCATATACAGTACAGCAGGAATTTCCACTTCCATGCCATGGACCGGTACCAGTACCAGTCCATGGCCTATTAGGAACCAAGCTGCCTGCAGCAAGCAAGCAAGCAAGCGATGAAGTTTCATCTGCGCATGCGCAGGATTTAGCTTGCCCACCCACCCCCCATCCCTGGAAGACAATTTTTCTTCCTAAATTGGTCCCTGGTGTCAGAAAGTTGGGGACCACTGTAGTATAGGAATAGCAATAGCAAACATATATATCACCCCATAGTACACTTTCTAAGCAGTTTATAATGTCAGCATATTGCCCCCAACTACCAACCTCGGAAGGATGGAAGGTTGAGTTAACTTTGAGCCCGTCAGACCTAGCTTTTTCTCCAAGCATTTGGGTCCTAGTGATTTTAGTTGTTTAGTTAACATGTTTGGTTGCCATTTTATGTACTGCATTTTTTTTAACATTCGATTTTTTGTGTCTATGTACATGGTTTATTGTCTTTTGTTGTTGTTGTTGAACACTGTCAGAATCATATTGTTTTGGGCAGCTCTGTAAATCCTATGAATAAATAAACAAAGCTGTTCCCTCTCAAGTACTTGATTAAAGCTGGTGCTGATTTTTTTTTCATTAAAGCATATACATGTTTATATTTATTACTATATAGTTGTATAAACATGTATACAAAATTGATTTGCAGACTCCCTAATATTTCGAACATTTACTAACATTTCAGGACTTTTATTTTGGTAAAAAGTGCTTCTGATCCATAAGAACATGGTGAAGTTATGTCACCTTGAATTTTAAATGCTTCTTGTTTTTAGCATATTTTTCAAATCAATAAATTTTGACATCTTTATAGGATGCTATAAAGCAGCCATTTGCTCATTTTTCAACCAAGGCTGAAAAAAGCATACAATTTTATTGCCCTAAAAAGCATGTACTTTTAATATAGCGAATGAGCCTAACTGGGAATATAGAATCTGCCAAACTGTAGTTAATATAAAATTAACGGGACAGTGTTTAAAGCCGTGTCCCATTGAAAGACCTTTTTATTTTCTGAAATTCAGATTTCTACTCCCAGACATGATTCATAATCCAACCTATCTGTATATTAAGTTTTTAATTTATGGGTTCTATAATGTTTCCGAAATGGAAAGCCAGGTAACATCATCAAAGGATTTTTTTTTTTTACTTTTAACATAAGCTATCATATCAAGAGAGCCAGTTTGGTCTAGTGGTTAAGGCAACAGGATGGAAACCAGAGGACCATGAGTTCTAGTCCCACTTTAGACATGAAAGCCGGCTGGGTAACTTTGGACCAGTCGCTCTCTCGGAGACCAACTCATCTCACAATGTTGTTGTAGGGAAAATAAGAGAAGAAAGGTGTATTAGGTATGCTCACCACCTTGAGTTATTTATAAAAAAATAATAAAGGCAGTGGCAGGATTAAAAAAAAATAAGCATTACACTTTTTGTCGAGAAGGCAGTGATACTCAGAAAAGATGAGGATGGCTATCTTTATTGTACTAAAACTTAAGTTATCGTGACCTTTAGAGTGAAGGGAAGGAAGGAAAGAAGGAAGGAAGGAAGGAAGGAAGGAAGGAAGGAAGGAAGGAGTGAGTGAGTGAGTCCTGGTCATCCTTGAGAATGGGCAGGGATTCTGGACGATGCCACTGCTCAGTGCAAAAGGCTGACATTTGTTCCACATGCATATATTTCCATAATGTTGACGTTCACTGGGTTTCCATAATTTTCATAGATATGATTCTGCCATTTATTGGCTTGCAGGAAATTCATAACTTACAAGCATTTTTTTAGTGACTGTTCAACGTTACAATGGCATTGAAAAAAGTGGAATCAACAATTTTCACATTTACCACCATTGAAGCATCCCTGTGGTCATGTGATGGCAACTAGCATGTATTTTTGATGGTTAGATTGTTCTGGGGTCACATGATCACCTTTTGCAACCTTCTGACAAGGAAAGTCAATGGAGATGCCAGATTCACTTAACAAACATGTTACAACGGTTACTTAACAACTACAGTGATTGATTTAACCACTGTGGCAAGAAAGGTTGTAAAAAGGGGCAAAATTCCCGTAACAAGTGTCTTGCTTAGCAATGGACATTTTGAGCTCAGTTGTGGTCGTAAGTTAAGAATTACCTGTACTAGACAACCTCCACACCTTTAAGACATCGTTTCTGACATATTTCCATACATAAATAGAGATATAAAAGCGTGAGAATGACCTCCGACTTCCTGCCAGCTTCCTTATTGAATTTCCTTGTAGAAAGCTGACAAGGAGCATGAGAAATCTTCCGTCCGTCCGTCCGTCCATCATAATAACAAGTTTTACCACTGTATAGGTAGCCATCCTCATCCTTTCTGGGTGTCCTTCCCAGTCCCGTTCCTTCATATTCTTCAGATGACTTGACTATATTAACATTTTGAGTTAATGTGGACTAGTCCAATCTGAATCTAAAATAGTTCTAAAACAGAATCATTACAAGATAATTATTAATTAAAAAGCTAGTCTTGGATTTTTTTTTTCTACTCATGTTTGATAGGTATAATCTGGATTTTTGTTAATTTGTTCTGGTTTTGTTGGTTTTTTTATACTGAGTACCCAGTTTGTACAAAAATAAGACCCATCTAGAAAATAAGCATGATTTTTCAGGGTTCTCATAACATAAGCCCTACCCCCAAAATAAGCCCCAGTTAAGGTTGTCAGCCAGCCAGATGCATTTAGTACCGTATTTTCCTGAAAAATAAGACCTAACTGGAAAATAATCCCCAATGCGTCTTTTGGAGGAAAAAATAATAGAAGACCCGGTCTTATTTTCATGAAAACATGGTATTTCAGTTCAGGCAAACATTTGTGACCAAAGTTACCATATTTTGGAGACAGTGAAAGCTACAATGTAGGTGGAGCCAGACACAGCACATGTATAGTAGGATTTCAAATATGTAATGTGGTTGAGTTTGATTGCAAAAGAAAGAAATACTCATAAAAGATACAGGATTGGCTATGGGGTATGGCTTTTTGTAGCCTTTTGTGGTAATGTATTCATGCATTCCGGTCATCACTTCAAGCTATATTTTTATGAATTTATAAGTGTGCATTAATAAATATAAATCAAGTTGTAGCTTTCACGTGAATATAATGAATTTTCCTATATTTAACTTCCAGGCAAAGATTATGATAAGGAGTAGATAGGTTGCATATTGCTCTACATATGCACAAGTATTTTATATCTGGAAGTGAAGTAGTGCCATTAAGGAATTTGCATTCAGGCTTGATCTTCTCCAACCCCCTCCCTAGAGAAAGAAAGATATTTTGTTTGGGAATCAAATGAGATAATGTGATAGTCACAAATTCTTTGAAGTTCCTTGGCTTCTTCTCTAAATCACCTTCTTTGTAAAATGAATGCTTATGTATTCTGATCCTGAAAGTGTATTTTTCCATAAATAAATGGTGTAGTAAGTGGTAGAAAGAAGTATGTTTGACTAGAATTAAAGAAGCAGGAACCCTGTAAAAATACTTCTGTTCAAATGTTCATAACATTCTTTAATAGGATTTAATTAAAGTGATTTAGTACTTTTCAGTCATGTTCTGTTTTTAATGTATCTTAGAAGTTACCATTTACGTATACAACAAACATCACATATATTGCTATTTAACGTTATAGTGTAAATCATTTAGTACTAATATATTGAGTGATAGGAGATGGACTATATACAAAACCAGTTGAACGTATTAACAAAAAGAACCAGAACACAGCAGGTTCATTTTTTAAAAAAAAAACCTTTTACTTTATATTAAATAGTAGTAGTACTAATCAACACTTGAAATATATTCCTTTTTTGTTTTTAATTTAACCATGCGTGAAATCTGACATATATTTTTCTCCTTTTAGAAGAATCAAATTGCTTGCTGATGCACTGAAATCATTTGATCAGTTGCTAAAATGTTCAAAAATGAATATCAGGTAAGGGAGAAATATTTCTCTTGTTTTGTCCTTACTTAAAAAGAAATGAAAAAAGATAGCATGTAATGTTGAGGACAAAATTGCTTAGATATATAAATTTGTCTCTTCTTTGAAAAGTTGAATAGATGTCCCCAAATTTTTAACGGCTCATAATTAGAGTTTGCCACTGTCAATCTTTTCTACTTTTCTGATGTGATCCAAAAACTTGAAAAAAAGACAAGATTACAATCAGGAAGTAATTAACATTATGGATGACAACTGCAGATATAAAATTTTTGACAGTACATTCCAGGCAGAATTCCTATTACTTTGCAACTATTCATTTAATAAAAACGATATGCTTAACACTGTTAGAACACATTGCACATAAACTGCATATTCATAAGACATTATTTCTTCCTCTTGTCTTAGAAGAATTAAAGATGATGATGATGGTAACTACCATGAGGTAGCGAATAGAATGGTAGATTCAAAATCTACTTGACCACAAAATCCAATGTATGGCAATGAGTCGGCCATTTTCTATCAGTGTAATAAGGATAAAAGAAAGTGTGTCTTTGAAGGTATTACAGGTGAAACTCGAAAAATTAGAATATCATGCAAACGTTCCTTTACTTCAGTAATGCAACTTAAAAGGTGAAACTAATATATGAGATAAGACTCATTACATGCAAAGCAAGATAGTTCAAGCCGTGATTTGTCATAATTGTGATGATTAATGCGTACAGCTCATGAAAACCCCAAATCCACCATCTCAGAAAATTAGAATATTACATGCAATCAATAAAACAAGGATTGTACATAGAACAATATCGGACCTCTGAAAAGTATAAGTATGCATATGTACTCAGTACTTGGTATGGGCCCCTTTTGCAGCAATTACTGCCTCAATGCAGCGTGGCATGGAAGCTATCAGCCTGTGAACCTGGTTGGGCCACGAGGGGGGTTTACCCCTCATGGAAATGTGCCCACCAGGATACCGTGCATTCCATCAGCCTCGTGCCCGGGGTAGGGGTGGCGGGGTATCGGTAATTGTACGGGAAGGTCTGGAACCGAGAGAATTCACTGTACCACAGATATCCGGGTGTGAGTCTCTTGGTGTGAGATGGGGCCCAGGGAGTCAGTTGGGCCTGCTGATTGTATACTTGGCTCCTCGCTATATATCAGCGACCCTGCCAGAGCTCCTCGAGATGATTGCAGGGATGGCGGTTGAAACCCCCAAACTATTAGTTATGGGGGACTTCAACCTGCCGTCGGCGGGCGAGTCATCCGAGGCAGCTCGGGAGTTCATGGCTTCCATGACAGCCATGGACCTGACCCAAGTAATTCAGGGCCCCACACACGAGGGAGGCCACACGCTGGACCTTATTTTTATCTCTGGTCAGTGGAAGAGTGATCTGGGAATAGGGGATTTGGTTATTGCACCCCTGTCATGGTCAGATCACTCGCTTCTTCGGCTCGACTTCCCTGGTGCTACCCCCCATCGCGGGGAGGCGGAACCAGAAGGTCCTAGATGGTTCCGCCCCAGGCGACTGATGGAACCTGATAGGTTCCAGACGGAGCTTGGGCCACTTCCTGTAGCCCTGACCCGCTCCCGGATGGAGGACCTGGTGGCCGCATGGAACAATGCGGCGGCCGGGGCCTTGGACCGGGTTGCGCCTTTACGGCCTCTCCGGTGGCAGCGAACCACCCTGGCCCCTTGGTTCACCGAGGAGCTAAGGGTGATGAAGCACCACAAGAGACGCCTAGAGAGCAGATGGAGATCCTCCCGCTCCGAATCTGACCGAACACAGGTAAGAGCCTACTTACGGACCTACCTTGTGGCACTAAGGGTGGCTAAGCGTCGATACTACGCCACTCTTATTGCGTCCGCAGAAAACTGCCCTGCCGCCCTGTTTCGGGTGACCCGCTCCCTCCTTTCACAAAGGCCGCGGGAAGCCCCCCTGCAGGGTAGAGCAGAGGAATTTGGGGAATATCTGCAGGACAAAATCGCTCAGATCCGGAGTGAATGGGTCTCCCTTAGTGATCCAGGGAAGACGTCGGAGGCGAGTCTTGAGGGACCATTCTGGGAGGAGTTTGACTCTGTTGCCGCCGAGGATATCGACAGGTTACGTGGGCGACTGCGGGCCACCACATGTTTATTGGACCCGTGTCCCTCCTGGCTTATACTGGCAGCCTGGAAGGTCACACGAGGCTGGCTCCAGAGAATAGTGAACGTTTCGTTGAGTGAGGGGTCCCTGCCGGCCGTCTTGAAAGAGGCGGTGGTGAGGCCCCTGCTTAAGAAGCCTTCTCTGGACCCAATAGAGTTAGCCAATTATCGTCCCGTCTCCAACCTTCCCTTCTTAGCAAAGGTTGTTGAGAGTGTGGTGGCGCAACAGTTCCCTCGACACCTGGAGGAAATTGACTATCTAGACCCGCGCCAGTCCGGCTTCCGGCCCGGTCACAGCACGGAGACGGCTTTGGTCGCGTTGGTGGATGATCTCTGGAGGGCGAAGGATGGGGGTTGCTCCTCCATACTAGTCCTATTAGATCTCTCAGCGGCTTTCGATACCATCGACCATGGTATCCTATTGCGTTGGCTGGAGGGGATGGGGGTGAGGGGCACCGTACTTCGGTGGTTCTCCTCCTTCCTCTCCGGTCGGATGCAATGTGTGTTGGTAGGGGAGCAGAGGTCGACCTTGAGGCCACTCAAGTGCGGGTGCCGCAGGGGTCAGTCCTCTCACCTCTCCTGTTCAACACATACATGAAACCGCTGGGCGAGATCATTCGAGGATTCGGGGTTGAGTATCATCTGTATGCCGATGATACTCAGCTATACATCTCTACCCCGAATCACCCCAACGAAGCCGTCGAGGTGATGTCCCGGTGTCTGGAAGCCGTCCGGGTCTGGATGGGAGACAACAGACTCAAGCTCAACCCTTCCAAGACTGAGTGGCTGTGGTTACCGGCGCCCCGCTTCAGCCAGTGGGTCCCATCTCTGGCCATTGGGGGTGAACAACTGCCCCCCGTGGATAGGGCACGCAATTTGGGCGTCCTCCTAGATACCTGGATGTCGCTGGACGACCATGTGACGGCCGTGGCTAGGGAGGCGTTCCACCAGGTTCGCCTGGTGCGCCAATTGCGCCCCCTACTGGAGCGGGATGCCCTTCGCACAGTCACTCATGCCCCCGTGACGTCCCGCCTTGATTACTGCAATGCTCTCTACATGGGGCTCCCCTTGAGATGCACCCGAAGGCTGCAGCTGGTCCAGAATGCAGCCGCGCGGACAATTATGGGGAGTACTAGGTACTCCCGTATAACACCGCTCCTGCGCGAGCTGCACTGGCTACCTGTGGCTTTTCGGGTGCGTTTCAAGGTGTTGATTATCACCTTTAAAGCGCTCCATGGCTCAGGACCTAGTTATTTGCGGGATCGCATCCTACCCCACACATCCCTGCGACCAATTCGCTCTCACAGAGAGGGACTCCTCCGGGTACCATCCGCTAAGCAATGCCGGTGGGTGGTGCCCAGGAGTAGGGCCTTCTCTGTGATGGGCCCAACCCTCTAGAACGACCTCCCCCCCGATATTAGAATTACTGCTGATCTCCGCTCCTTCCGTAAGAAACTCAAGACCCACCTGTTCCAATTAGCTGGCCTGGCCCAATCGCAATTACAATCATGATCTAATTCCGACCTTCCTGGCCGGTATTTTAAATTTTTAAATTCTGGGGTATTTTAATTGGTTTTAATTGGTTTTAATCATTAGTTAATTTATGACTATTGTACAGACTTGTGCTTAATTTGTTTGTCTGGGGTTTTATATTTTTGTTGTTTATTGTATATTTTATTTCTGTCTGTACACTGCCCCGAGTCCCCTCGGGGAGAGGGGGCGGTTTATAAATTTAATAAACTGAAACTGAACTAAACTGTGGCACTGCTGAGGTGTTATGGAAGATCAGGATGCTTCAATCACAGTCTTCAGCTCTTCTGTATTATTCAGTCTCATGTCCCTCAACTTTCTCTTGGCAATGCCCCATAGATTCTCTATGGGGTTCAGGTCAGGCGAGTTTGCTGGCCAATCAAGCACAGTAATCCCACGGTCATTGAACCAGGTTTTGGTGCTTTTGGCAGTGTGGGCAGGTGCCAAGTCCTGCTTGAAAATGAAGTCAGCATCCCCATAAAGCTCGTCTGCGGAAGGAAGCATGAAGTGCTCCAAAATCTCCTGGTAGACGGCTGCTTTGACCCTGGTCTTAATGAAGCACAATGGTCCAAAGTCTTGTTGCTCAGTGGTCCAAAGTCCTCTTTTCTGATGAGAGCAACTTTTGCCAAAAGCACCAAGAACTGGTTCAATGACCGTGGAATTACTGTGCTTGATTGGCCTTTCCATTCTTCCTCCATATTCTGGGTCCTTGGTTTCCAAATGAGATGTAAAAGTTGCTCTCATCAGAAAAGAGGACTTTGGACCACTGAGCAACAAGACTTTGGACCACTGTGCTTCATTAAGACCCGGGTCAAAGCAGCCGTCTACCAGGAGATTTCTTAAAGAAACAGAATGAGACTTTGAACATTGGACACTGGAGGAAACCAGAAGGAACTAAAGATAACTATTAAAGGAGATAAACACTTAAATTTGACTTACAGAATAGAAGAAAATATTTTAACATTCAGCATATGAAAGGATATGTTTGAATAATAGGCTCAGAAGTTAATTTTAGAAGTGTCTACCTATACAAGTGTTTTCAAAATGTTATGGAAGAGCAACAAACTTTACTGGACAAGACTGCAAGTGATCTGAAAGTGGATTTAAAAATGACAGACCACAAGAATAACATGGAAAAAGATGCCGCACTGGACATCAGCTGATCAGGAAGGGTATACAAATAACAAACCAGAAGAGTTTCCTTTTTTTCTGTACTTTTGATTTCTTTTCTTGTCATTCTTTTCTGTTTTAGTTTATATTAGTTTTATCTTTTTAATTGCATTTTTAAATAAAATTACTACCAAAAAAACAAATAATATTTTTTCCAATGTATTATTCTCTGCCTGAATTATAAAATTTGTGGATGTAGATTTGGCAACACATTTTCAAGTTGGATTGTAATTGGTAAAAGCTAATAGAAATATTTTCTGGAGAGTCCAGAAAATGTCACACCCAGGTATGATAGATAACTGATGTGGCTGGATAGACATTGGGGATGGCAGTGCAAGAATGGGAAATTCTTTAATTTGGACTTTAATTTTGGCTTGAGGGATGGACTCAGTGACCTAAATTGTCCCTTCCAACTTTGCAGAATACAAACATTTAGGGAATTTATATATTTAATAGCTAAATAAATAAATAAATAAATAAATCTTTTCCCATATCAAAGTTGTTGCAAAGGAATTTCTGCACAGAACTCTAAAATCTTTAGAGTACACAGGTTGTTTTGAGGAGATATTTTATCTCTTTTTGTCACTTTATGTGAATTTGAAGTGGGTTCTAAAATACTTCAATCTCCTACCATATGAATTGCAGGTAAAATTCAATCTGACACTGATAATTGGCAGTGGTTGTGATCTTATTTGTATTTCAGATTGAATCCCATTCCTATATATTAGAGTGAAAGAAATAGCAGGACTGGTTTATCCTAGCTTTTTTTATTAAGTGGGATTGATCATAGTTGATAGCTTTCAGATTAGATTATGGTAATGAGTTTACACTGAAGAATATTCAGTTCATCTAAAAAGCTACAGTTACTGGGACTTGATATATAGAACATATTATTCCAAGTTATTTTTCCTCAACATGAGAAGTTATATAGTGATTAAATAGTAAGTGCCAAATGTATTCATTCCCTTTTTTTTTTCAAAACTCAATGCAAAGCGTTGGTTTCATAAATTGTAATGCTAAATACCCAATTTTCTACATACAATTTAAGAATTAATATAGTTGACGTCCGGTTCCGGCGGCTGACGGCGACGGGCAACTTGTTGCTCGCTCCGGCTCCCCGGTGGGCTTCCCCACTTCTTGGGGGGCACAGGACGCCCCGCAGAGGCGTCCTGCCGGAGGTGCGGCACCACGGGGGATCCCTGAATCGGCGGCGGCCGGCAGGAGGTCCCCCGCCTCGTCCAAGGCACCGGGGAGCAGATCGGAGGACGCGTGGGCATCTTCGCTGAGAGGCTGTGCGGAGAAAAAGAAAACTGAAGGATGCGGCGGCGGAGTGGTGAGGCGTAGACTCCCTCCATCCCCATTACTAATTTAAAAACTCGTCAGTTGTGCAAACTTTTTTTTCGGTTTGATTTGGAGAGGCGCGGATGGAGGGGAGGGGGATTTCCCCCCCCCTCGGATAAGCGGCTGGAAACAAGTGTGCTCTCAGCCCCAAGGGAAGGAGGAGGGGGAGAGCCAAACCAAAGATGCCACACCCTAACTAAGTGGATTTTCGGACTTAAACCTATAAAATAATGAGACCTGGAAGCTTTGGGATTTTTGAACTTTGAAAACTTTATTTGTTGCCTCGAAACCTGAAGGTGGCAGGGCAAGATGGCACACTTCCGTTGTCTTTATGAAATGTGAACTTGACTCCACCTTCCAAACTTCAGGCTTCCGCTCTTTGTCTCCGTGCCACCTGGATAACTCTCTTGTTGATTGTTTGCCTTTGAGCTCCTTGGAGTGAAAAACTTTTGCTCATCTGCCAGGGTGATTAGAAAATCCCCCTCTGCCTGGACTCTGTCTCCTGGACTCTCTTGGCTGTTCTACCCCTCTGACTGATCCTTCCTTATACTGACTGGACTCTTTACTTCATAAACAATGGCATCTAAAAGACCACCTCCTGGAAAGCCAGGCTTTGCTGCCTCTGCCCCAACATCTGCAACCTCCAGTCCTAGCATACAATCAACGTTAACAGCCTTCAAGCAACCTAAATCTACGGACCTGGAGTTTCATCAAATGTTTCAACAAATTCTACAGGGACAAGAGGAAATAAAGAGACAACTGAAGGAGATGAAAGAAGAAATTAAAGAGAACCAGGATAAAATTAATAAGAACTCACAGAGACTGGATCTTTTGGAGGATGGGGCGGCTGAGATGAGGGGGGGGGGATAGAGGGTGTGCAGAAGGGAAACAAAGAACTCGACACCCAACAAATGAAAATAGAGTTTGAGAGAATGTCTTTTTATCTTAGATTTCAAAACATGATGGAGACAGATGATGAAAACATAAGGGACATCATGACAAACATTTTGGCTGAGTATATTCAGAAGGAGAAACAACAGATGGGGTGGGAAATAGACCTGGCTTATAGAGTAAACTCAGCTTATGCTAGAACACACAATGTTCCCAGGGAGGTACACATTAAATTTCTTAGGAAAAGTACAAGAGATGAAATCCTGAATGCACAAAGGGGGCAAGCCTTGACATATAAAGATAAGGAGATAACCATCCTGAAACAGATCCCCAAGAAAGTGAGGGAAAAAAGAAAGCACTATTCGCAATTGGCGAATAAATTATACCAGAAGGGGGTGTGGTTTAGATGGTTGATGCCTGAAGGTATGTTAATATTCTGGGAGGAGACAAGAGTTAGGATTAATACACCCATAGAGGCGCAGGCCTTTATGGAGAAAAATAAACTGCTCCTAGAAAAACCAGATGACTCTTCAACAAACATACAAGACACGGGAGGGGCCGGAGCTCTGCCAGCGGGGGGAGATGGGGCGACAACAAGAAAGCTCAGATCACACAAATGAGTAAGAAAAGCCATCTGATATAAACTGATCGAAATTACCAATTGAATTTACCACACTGACTACATGTTATTACTTAATATTGAATTTTATGCAAATGTATACTATGAGTTTGGAGGGGGGGTGCATCTACCGTATTTCGCAGCTGCCAAAATTTGTAACTTTTCCCTTACCTTTCCCCTTTGTAAAATATAAAAAAAACCAATAAAACTTTGTTTTAAAAAAAAAGAATTAATATTGTTAAAAACCAACAAAGTTTAGAACAATATAATCAACTCAGAAATGCTGTATTCTGTAGGATTTTAAAATGTGCAATGTGTTCTGGATATGGCATTCTGAACAACACAGTTTATTTCAGGGTTTCAATTATCCCAGGATATCTCAGTTTACTTTTCAAATGATTTACATCTGTAAATTGAAGAACCCCACTAAGAATATCCAGAAGGAGAAAAGAATATTTGGGACTTTTCTGGAACAGTCTATTCCCAAATGAGTGAGCTTTGCACATCATAATTAATGCCTCTATAACAATTTATATTGTAAAAAATAATCCTAACATACAGTTGTCAGTCCCAAATAATGATCACACCTTTATTCAGATGTGCATATAATAACGTCCAGCAAAACAGCAACAAAAGTCACGAAGTCTCCATACTAAGGTAGTTTATTCAATACATATTATACCTTTCATTGCTACTCCCTTTCAAGATAAGTAGTTTCTTCACAGCATGGAAAATGAGAAGGAAATCGTAAACACATGAGATAAGAAGAAAGGAAATAGAGTGGAATCTAATTTATACCAACACGGTTTGCTTTACTGCTATATGTCTCTATTCCTACCAACCTTCCTTGCTTCTACCACAGCTTCATACACTTTCCTCTTTAAAATGCTCACTTCTTTCTCTTTGGGGGTCTCATCAATTGTATGCCACCCTCCACAGGTTTTTTGTTCTCCTTGCTTTGAAGAAACTCATCCTTCACATATCATTTTTTACCATTTGTTGCTCAATCATTTTGTCTGCATGCCTGACCCACACCAACAAATGTCTTTCATATTGATCACTCAAGTTTATATTCAAACCACGTTCATTTATCAGCCACTCTCCACCCTCTTTGTTAACTTAATTTTTAGATTCATATTCCACGCTGCATACAATCTTTCCAACATTCGCTGCAAGTTATTGCGGCTCTCGTCCAACAATAAAGCATAATTTGCATTCACAGCTCCAACAACACAGCTCTAATGTCCCTACAGTTCCTTAAACATTAAACATAATTAGATTAAACAATCAAGTGGTCATCAGAAATCCTAGTCTTATTCCCTTCACAAACCCAAAATAAGCATTCCATTTATTCCCATAACAACTACTTATCAAATAATGCTCTTGAAGATTTATTATTTCCTTGTGCTTTGGGCTGGGCATTAGAGGAACCTTTTTTTTTTAAAGGTTTAATTGCGCAGAGTGGCCTGAGTGTGACTATGCCTTTTTCTTTCATGTTTTCATCTTTTTTGGTATATTGAATTGAATGACAGATTAGTTACCCAAGTCACACTACCAATTGGGCACCATATAAATCTGTATTTTTTTTCATTTACTTCTACTATTTTTCTTTTTACATTGAGGAACAATAATTCCTCCAGCTGTCAGACTTCATACAAATGTTAAACCAGTCACACTGCTACTCTATAAGCAAATCATATCCATATTTAACATTATATTATCCACCCCTGCAGCCTTATTACTTTTCAATATTCTCACGTCTTATGACTTTCATCTTCTTTTTTCTTGGATACTAACATTTACAGCATTCATTTCAGTTCCAGTCTTTGATGTATATCAGTGCCATGCTAACCTCTAAAATATTGCTTCCAACATTCCCTCACTTCAATATCATCACCAGTGATTTCATCATTTTAATTTTTGATTTTGTTCATTCTCTTGGATGCTCCTTGTTCAACCCTTTTCACTTCCCAAACTCTTTATTATTTCCATCAAAATTCTGTGATTTTCTCACTCTTAAGTGTAACCATTCCTCTCAATAAATTCTCTGCAGTTATCTTTTTCTCTTTGCATACA
This sequence comes from Natrix helvetica, assembly GCF_964273705.1. Classification (NCBI taxonomy): domain Eukaryota; kingdom Metazoa; phylum Chordata; class Lepidosauria; order Squamata; family Natricidae; genus Natrix; species Natrix helvetica. The sequence continues at coordinate 338,374,350 of NC_138548.1, forward strand.
TGGTATATCTTTTTCTCGTCCTCATTTTTGCTGTTGCCATTCTGTATACATATTTTTCTCATCTGCAGACTCTTTCAGTTCATCATACTACCAAGCGTCTTTTTAATGCTCCCTATTAGCATAATTTCACATTTCTATGGCACTCTGTAACATAAATCTTTTCTGTCACAAGCAATTTCAGTATCACCTTTCATTACATTACCGTTGCCATATTATTTTTATTCTTTTTTTCTTACTTGTCTTGTATGCACTATTTTTTCCTTCTTTACCTTTCTTTTTCTTTCTTTCTTTTTCTCTCTCCCTTTCTCCCTTCCTTCTTTTTCTTCCTTCCTTCCTCTCTTTCTCTCTCCCTATTTCTCGGTCTTTCTTTCTTTTCACAGTTTGACCATTAAAACTTTCAAATAATCTTCCCAACATTATGTACCTCTTATTGTCCTTATGTCCCGTATCATTCGGTCTTTCAATATTGTTTATAAGTCATTATTTTGCTTTCTTTTCTTTTTCATATCTTTGCCCACTGGATGGCACTGTTTCACAGAAGGGACCTGGCGCATGGGACACTGTTAGATCTGATGGGATGGATGGATACAGTGGGGTATAGGCAGTTCTGCCAATAACCAGGTCTTTTATCATGCAGCACTTTAGGTTTATAGATTTATAGGCAACCACAGCACCTTAAAATAATATGTTCTATTTAGAGAGCCCCAATTAATTCTGACTAGATGAAGTTTTTGCACACTTTCCAAAGCCAACTACATTACAGTACGAGGAAAGTTACTGCAACATGATCTCTTTTCTCCAGAAAAGACTACATCTACTGTGCTAGTATAAACTATTGAAATGTACTTCTAGTTTCTGTTGCCAGTTGAGCATCCAGATGAAATTAGCTTATAATGACACTTCGTATTGATTGTAAGAATGAATATGGAATATGTGTACTTATGCATGAAGTATTACACTTGTTGATTTCTTATGACAATGGGACAGATTCTTTTTTTAATTGCAGGGTGGCCCATTTGTTGAAATCTTCAGTGCTCAAGGCAAGAACACTGGGACCAAATGGAAAATTTCTGGCAATCCTTCAGTAATAGGGAAAGTATGTTTTGGAAAGAAATGGTAAAAGTTTGATTATAAAGTATAGGGCTTATTTTTTTTCTTTAAAAAACATGAAAATTTTGAGTAAAAATATCATTCTTTTTATCAGAGCAGAATAACTGAGAACAGGAATTACTCTGATGCCTACATGTAGATAAAATGTGCTAGGTTTTTGTGTATTTAAGATCTCCATAGTTTTTGTTTCTGTAAGTTTTGAATATATTTTGGCCGGGGGGGGGGAAATATTTATTTATTTTTATTTGATAAATTTATATAGCCACCCATCTCATATACATTATATGACACTGTGCAGCATTACAAGATAAGGATATTTATTTGTGTCTTTAGGTTTTCTACATAATAAAACTCTTTTAGTCTATTAAAAAAATGAACATCCTAGTTAGGAAATATATTTATTAGGACTAAATAAAAAGCACAAGTTTGGGGGTACCCTGTTTCCCTGAAAATAAAACCTTGCCGGATAATAAGCCCAATTGGGCTTTTGAGCGCATGCGCTAAAATAAGCCCTCCCCCAAAATACCCCCACCCCCCCGAAAATATTACAACGCAGTAGCAGCCATGAGGTGACCACGCTTGCCACCTCCTGCACCTCAAAAATAATAAGACCTCCCCGAAAATAAGGCAAAACGCTTATTTTGGGGGTCAAAAGAAAATAAGACACTGTTTTATTTTTCGGGAAACACGGTACGTTTTCGAGATATCAGGTATGTTTCACAAAATAAGAGATACAAAGGAGAAGGATGGAAGGAAAGTAATTATTGATGTTGTCATGAAACCTACATGGTCAGCATCTTAAATAGATTATTTACCCCTAAATATTAAGTTTTAGTTTCATTTACTTAAACTAATTGCATGAAACTGTTCAGGCTTTTCTTGTGTGGATAAAATGGTGAAGCAAGCAACTGTTTTAATATGGCAGGTTGCTGTCAAGACAGAAAAACCAATAAAATGAACATGGTAAAAGTTAGTGAAATGAAGGATGATGTTTTGACATAGTAAGCAGAAGATGGCCCTGATATCCTAACTGCAAAGCCATTTTTCACAAGAAAGTGTTATTTTCACTTGATCCTGTTTGCATTTTCAAAAGTATGCTATACTGGATAGTGAATTTAACATATATTATCTCCTGACATCAGAGTACAGTCTTACCATCGATTCCATTTTGATACTCCAGCTTTCCACTTGTATTAGACATATAAAATACCATATAAGAGTAGTGGCAATTCCTGACCTAAACCAAACATTGCTGACCTTAAAAGTTACAAAGTATGAGTGTGGTTAATCATTTCTGCAATAAGCAAATAGGCATTGTGACTAAAAAATCTTGCAGATTATGGTATTTACTCATCTGCGTGAGATATTTCATGATGACACACTTTTTTAAAAAAGGGTTTTTTTACAAACATATCAATGCGTGAACAGTGTGGCACCTGGGTGTCATACATTCTAATACAAGTAAAACATAGCATTAGTCATAGTTATTACTTTCAACCAACTTACATATTTCTAATGCTAATACATACTTATCTAAAGTTGCAATCTGTCATTATTCGATTATTTCATATTTACTCTTATCATTGTTCTTATTTTATTATATAAAAGCGTATACACTAATATTCCCATTTTCTCTTATTTCTGTCTCTTATTCTAATTTTTAATCATGTGATGATGACGACATTTTTGTTGGTTTGTTAGGAATATGATAAGGAAGTGAAAGGTTTTGTTTTTCTGCTGGAAGGAAGCGGTCAAACCAACAAGATGCAGCTTCCGAAAGAAACTAAGCAAACTCGTAAGTGTAAAAATATTATACAATGCCATAAAACATATTAGATTGTATGATGTTTTCAGAGCAAGTGGTGTGCAAAGTATATTAATGGGAACCAAACATCCCTGTATGAAGGTTCAAAGCAGCCTTGCCCTTCCGAAGACTCATGAGGCTATTCCCCAGTTGTATGTTTCACCAAATTCAATGGTGAAAAGAGTAAGGTTCTACATTTAGGCAACAAAAAAAATGCACAGGTACAGTATAGGTGGTACCTTGTTCAATAGTAGTAACTGTGAAAGGGATCTTGGAGTCCTAGTGGACAACCATTTACATATGAACCAGCAGTGTGCAGAAGCTGCCAAAAAAGCCAACACAGTTCTAGGCTGCATAAACAGAGGGATAGAATCAAGATCACGTGAGGTGTTAATACCACTTTAATGCCTTGGTAAGGCCACACTTGGAATACTGCATTCAGTTTTGGTCACCACGATGTAGAAAAGATGTGGAGACTCTAGAAAGAGTGCAGAGAAGAGCAACAAAGATGATTAGGGGACTGGAGACTAAAACATATGAAGAACAGTTGCAGGAACTGGATATGTCTAGTTTAATGAAAAGAAGGACTAGGGGAGACATGATAGCAGTGTTCCAATATCTCAGGGGTTGCCACAAAGAAGAGGGAATCAAACTATTCTCCAAGGCACCTGATGGTAGAACAAGAAGCAATGGGTTGAAACTAATCAAGGAGAGAAGCAATTTAGAACTGAGGAGAAATTTCCTGACAGTTAGAACAATTAATCAATGGGACAACCTGCCTCCAGAAGTTGTGAATGCCCCAACACTGGAAGTCTTTAAGAAGATGTTGGATAGCCATTTGTCTGAAACGGTATAGGGTTTCCTGCCTAGGCAGGTGGTTGGACTAGAAGACCTTCAAGGTCACTTCCAACTCTGCTATTGTATCACATAAATGAATTGACTGTTCACGCACACAAAGTGGAAGGTAGCTACACAATCATTCCAAAGGTCGTTGTTGTGTCAAATGCTTATTGGAAAGATATTTTGATTACACCAAGGGGTTTGTGAAGCAGCTGTTTCTAGTGCTAAGCACAGCCCTAGCTGTTAATTAAGTTAGCATTGGATAAGCTGAATAATAGTTGGCTAGCTACAGTTTTAGTTGTATTTCTTCAGCACTAAAGTAAAACCAAATAGGGTGAGTCTTTCTAGACCATGTTGAGTCTTCCCTGAATCTTAGGGGTGGTTTGGCAATTTCCAGTTTCTGTGGAATTTTTAAGTTTTGAATTGGTACAACTCTAATATATATCATTTTTTATTGTCAAAGAGTTTTTCATTTTTTTTCTTTGAATACTTTTCCAGGGATTGTTAAGTTGGTAAGGCAAACAATGAAGTAATATCATCCCAAAGATGTAGTTAAATGTGATGAATATTCTTTCAATTTCACCCAACAGCATCTATTATTTTCATCAACAAGAAGCAAAAAATATTTTATACCTGTTAGATGACTCCGGCTCGCTTCATTTGTAGGGATATTCTAATACTACGTAACATTTCATAAACTTGCATTCTCAATTAGATGCAATAACTAAACTCTTTGGGAGCTACCCTTGGTATTTCCATTTGTCATATAATCTATCAAGCATTACCTACCTTTTATATCCATAAATGATGGAAGCCTGCTGCTAAATCAGTATGTATATGCTGAAGACTTGAAGTTCTCCAAGGCCATAAAAACATTAGAAAGCAAACAATTGTTCTTTTGTTAAAACCTCAAACACTACTGAAGCCGAAGGTTCATATACTGCCCTTCCAAATACAAGAAGAGAAGAAATTTTCATAACAAAACAATAATATAGTTTAAGGCTTGACATTTAGCAACCATTGTGCAGAAAGACTTCTCCATAAATTATAAGGATTAGGCCATCCTTTAAAAGGGTATTCTTACTACACAACTACCAAAATGTTTTCTGTAGCAAAGCTTTTTCTTCAGCTTCTGTATCAAATTTAAATCTTTCTTCAATCTCCTTTTACGCTTAATCAGTGAACCATCAGTAAACCAAAAAGGGAAAGATGTTTAAGTTACATTGTAAATAGATGTAGATTCTAATAGTTCTCTATTAAACAAGTTGCTTATATCTAATCACCAACACCATATTGTTTTTCATTACTGTGCAGTGACCTGATTTACATGCTTTCTGACTTTTTGTGCCTTATTTATGACAAGGTTTTCTCAAATGCAAAACAATCCCAAGGCTAATTTACTATCCCACTACAGAGACACAGACTTATTCAGTTTTGATTACTGCTGCATTTAGCTTGTAATTTCTCAGATCTAAAAACATTTATAGAAGCCTTTTTCCATTTCTTTCCAGTGATCACTACTGTCTGCCACTTCTTGGTGGATGTTAATCTAATTGTACTTACCTTAAAATGGCTTTTGGTTATTTCAGCTGATATATTAATATTTTTTTTCTCCTACCATTGGATCTTCAAAAGGCTTTCCTTTATTTTTCTGCCTTTTATGTTGATTACAAACCTGTCATTGTGTCAAAAGGCATTGACTAAAATTCACTGTTGAGGATCTTTTGAGTTATATGACGGAACCTTTCCATAATGCCTACCAAAATTTGCATATATTTTCAAAATGAATAATATTGAAACGCAGCATTCCTGCAAGGTGTGCAGTATATTCTAGCCTTTGACAAAAAAAAATTCTTCAATGTAGTTTGGAACTGCAGTGTCTTAAAAAAAAAACTTCAAAAGAATTATATATTGTTAGGACTTCCTCCCCACACAGTGTAACAAGAAATATTTCTTGAGTCCTACAATTTCTTAGATAAATCCACTATCCTACTTGCAGCCAAATGCAAATGAAGCATCTGTTCCCAGCATTTCCCATTCTGGGATAAATTCCCTTGAATTACAAGTGGAAAATAAGGCCTTGAAGTGTATATACTCATAGGTACAGCTTCACTAATTCACCATTAGAATCCAGACAAGCCTCTGATACCCTGTAAGTGCTGGCCACTTACTTAAACCAGGTTGTACAAAAACACGAGAAAGGTTGGAGAACAAGCAAAAGTGGTAGAAAGAAATTTTAAAAGCTGCTTCAAACTCATTGTGTTAAGTTTTTGTTAAAGGCACAATATAGCATTCTCAGAAAAATGGCTGCCCTGGGAGACTTTTGCTTCCTTGCAAGATTGGTTTCATAAGGGGCATGACCGGTCACAAAACATTTGTTTGCTATTAGGACTTCAGTTCCTAATTAGGACTTTAGCTCCCAGGCTTCTTCCTAACCATTTATTTTTGTCTTTCTTGGCTAGTTGGGTACTTTTCTGAACAAAACATTGAGCTGCATTCCCAAACAAACAGTAAATTATTTGCTTTAGAAGAAAAGTGGGGCATTTCGAAAGAGGATAGTTTAGGGATGCACGTGATCTGCGTTTATGAATGACATATCCCTTCCTGTACAGGTACTCCTTGCTTAACAACCATAATTGGGACTGGGATCTCAGTTGTTGAACAAAGCGGTCATTGAGCAAGAGGCCCACATGCTTCCCTCAACAACTCCAATCCCAGCACTCCCAGTTGCAGTCATTAATCAGTCTCCCAGGTTGTTAAACATAAGACCTATCTGCCAAAGGATTTCAGCTCTGCTTGAAATCCTTGCAGCAGGCAGCTCTTTGAGAGCGAAAGGGCTGCCTGTCTGATTGGTTTAAGCTCTGTACAGAGCTAAAGTCTTCCCAGCAAGCATCCCCTATCCTCTGAAATGTTCCTACAGCCCCCGGAAAGGGTTTCCCCTCCTTGCATGGAAAGAAAATCCTTCATGGGACTGCAAGAATGGGGCTGAAATCCAGATTAAAAAGTAAACTGAGAGAATTCTAAGAATTCAGATGGAAGAACTCTTTCTGTCTGATAGTCATATCATTGGTGGCTATGACAGCACTATTTTAGTTGCAACAGTAAGTCAATATGTAACTTCACATACAATAGTTTTCAGTAAATAGTCTTTTTTTTCACCGTACTGAACAGTCTTTTAAAATAACCCTAACCCTATGTCTGATTGCATTTTGCCAAGGGCCATTTAAATTCATTTAGAAATAATTATACAAATATAGAGAGATACCGTATTTTTCGGAGTATAAGATGCACCAGAGTATAAGATGCACCAAGGTTTTGAAGAGGCAAATTCAAAGTTTTTCTCTCAAAAACAGCCTGTTTTTCACAAAAACGGGCCCATTTTTTTTTAAAAAAAGCATGAATAGTCTTTAGGAGACTTATAAAGTGCTCCTAGGGATGCCCCCCCCCCCAAATGAGCAAAAAACGGGCCCGTTTTTTGTCCAAAAAATTGCATGCATAGCCTTTAGGAGGCTTCCAGAGTGCTCCTGGGGGCTGGGGGGGGGGCAAAATTGAGCAAAAAAAGGCCCGTTTTTCACTCATTTCTGCCCTCCCCGGCCCCCAGGAACACTCTGAAAGCCTCCTAAAGGCTATGCACGGCCATTTTGATGAAGGGGCGGGGTTTCGGGAGGCATAAAATACTGTATTCAGTGTATAACATGCACCCAGATTTTCAGGCTCTTTTTTGGGGAAAAATGTGCATCTTATACTCCGAAAAATATGGTATTTAAAATCATGGTCAAGTCTGGCTGCCGTTCTTTAGAGAAGGCTCTAACATGGTCGCTGCCATAAAAATAGAGGTCGTCCTCAACTTACAACAGTTCATTTAGTGACAGTTCAAAGTTACAACGGCACTGAAAAAAGTAACGTATTATTATTATTTTTCACACTTACAATCGTTGCAGCATTCCTATGGTCAAATGATCAAAATTCAGATGCTTGACAACTGACTCATATTTATGATGGTTGCAATGTCCTGGGGTGATGTGATCCAGACAGTAACTTAATAACTGTAGTGATTCACTTAACAAATGTGGCAAGAAAAGTCGTAAAATGGAACAAAACTCACTCAACAAATGTTTCACTTAGTAACTGAAATGTTGGGCTCGATTGTGGTCGTAAGTCAAGGACTACCTGTAGTTGTTTAACCTGGTGATTAGAACTATTTTTTTTCCGTTGCTGTTCTCATACTAAATATTGTTAATTCAAACTGAATAAATTGAAATTCTATAGTGTGATGGTGAACCTATGACACGTGTGCCAGAGGTGGCACGCAGAGCCCTCTCTGCTGGCATGCGCACCGTTGCCCCGGTCAGATCTCCATGGTTTTTCTTTCATGAGCTTCTGTTTCCCTGCGAACAGAAGCTAACAAAAGAAAATGATCTTACCTCTTGCCGCCCTGCTGGTGTTGGGATCTCCCACCTCCCACCGGCCAGCTGGTCTTCGGATCTCTGCTGCACGTGTGCACATGTCCATGCAAGCATGTTTGCACGTCTGTGCATGCATGCATGTCCGTACAGGCATGCGTGCATGTCCACACATGCACATGTTCAGTTTGGGCATGAACGCCAGAGGTGTTATTCAGCATGTTCTGACCAGTTCTGGAGAACCGGTAGCGGAAATTTTGAGTAGTTCGGAGAACCGGTAAATTCCACCTCTGACTGGCCCCGTCCCCATCTATTCTCTGCCTCCCAAGTCCCAGCTGATTGGGAGGAAATGGGATTTTGCAGTAATCTTCCACTGGAGTGGGCTGGGAATTGAGATTTTACTGTATCCTTCCCCTGCCACACCCACCAAGCCACCCACCAAGCCACGCCACGCCCACAGAACCAGTAGTAACATTTTTTTGAATCCCACCACTGATGTGCACGCGCAGTTTGGGCACTCCGTGCCTAAAAGGTTCACCATCACTGTGCTATGCTATAGTTCCCTAATTCCTTTGATTCGCGAAAGTGGTAAATAGAAGATCTTTTGGGAGACTTACTTGACCCATTGATTAACCAAAGCAGGCAGGCAGGCAGGCAGATAAGTATCTAGAGCGTCAATTCCATTAAAGTTTACAATGAGGTGGTCTTAGAAAATTAAGAGGATTTTCTTTCAGGATTGGCAGTTTCTATTTAGATTTCATACGAGTGTTAAAGCAGCCTCAAGGGCAATACATTCAGATTTTATTCAGGTTTTGTTCCTGAAAGCCATTTTCACTTTTGAGTGGGTTTTGATTTTACAAGAACCTTTGCTGTTAAATTCCCAATTTAAATTACCCATTTCATTTCGAACATTCGGATTAAATTAAACCCTTACTTGTCCACAGTTTTTCTAAACTCAATTCTGCTGGGGTATTAATTGCTTTAAGTGGTTCAACTAAAGTGTATGTTGGTCATCTGTAGGCTCAATTATTACGCATTTTTGCAAGAATTTGTGTCACAATGTTAAGACATTAATTAATTTTGTGTCCTTGTAGAATATATTTTGAATATGCACTCTTGTCAACACAGTGGAAAACTAAATAAAATAATTAGATTCCATGTTTTGTTCTAGTTCTACTCGGAGCACAATTTGTTTTTAAGAACATATTTCAAAAATAATTAAATTCTATTTTTTTTAATAATAGATACATTTTGACAAATATGAAAGTAATACATGAATATTCATGTTATTCTTAATTTATTTCTTTTATTTTTCTGTAGTTGGACTGATCCAGCAATTTTTGGTTCTTCAAATTTACGTACCACTGGGACAAGATTTCTCGGCCGAGTTACTGTAAGATAATATTGAATTTTATTATTATGTTTGATGCTCTGTAGATAGTAAGCAAATGAGTTAATCCTGGCTGCTGTTAATTATATGTAACAGCTTTTAGGTTAAAGAGTAATACATAATCAAACTGATATAGAATAATTAAGCTTATTTGGTTGTTTTAAGATGATTTTAAGCATTTTATATCTTTTAGAAGATTTAAGCATATTTGTAATAATGAAAATACTGCATGTTAATAAATTTATTATTATTATAAATAGTAATAAGGTGAAGTTCCTGATTTTAGGAACAGACTTTAAATAATTACTTTTGACACTTTAAAGGGGTGAGATAAATTTATTCTTCTTCAGCCTTGATTTATTTATTCAGTTGTTTTGGTTTGAAAGTGCCTGGAAAACCCAGTGCCAACGCAGGAGCAATAGCACTTAGACTTATATATCACTTCACAGTGCTTTTACAGCCCTTTTTAAGCAGTTTACAAAGTCAACAGATTGCCCCCAACTATCTGGGTCCTCATTTTACCCACCTCAGAAGGATGGAAGGTTGAGACAACCTTAAGCCAATCAGGATCAAACTCCTGGCAGTCGGCAGAATTAGCCTTGCAATATTGCATTCTAGCCACTACACCGCCATGGTAGTCTTTGACTTACAACCATTCATTTAGTGACTGTTAGGGGTTAGGGCAGCACTGAAAAAAGTGACATGAACATTTCTCACATTTGTAACCATTGCAGCATCCCTATGGCCGCAAGATCAAAATTTAGACGTTTGGAAACGGGCTCATATTTACGACGGTTGCAGTGTCCCAGGGCCGTGTGATCACCTTCTGCAGACTTCTGATAAGCAAAGTCAATAGGGAAGCCAGATTCACTTAACAACCATGTTCCTAAGTTGACAACTGTAGTGGTTCACTTAATAACTGTGGCAAGAAAGGGCAAAAAATGGGAAAAGGCTCATTTAACCGCTATCTTAGCAACAAAAAATTTGGGCTCAATTGTGGTCATAATTGGTGGCCCTGTAGATTATGTCATCCCCACTAGGGATTTATGTCATCCCCACCGGACCAGGAAATGAATTCCACAGTTGACTACAATTATTTTTATTGAGATTGGCTAGCATAACAGACTCTTGCAAGTTTGGTTGTATCCTCCTCCTCCTCCTAGTTCAGGAAATGGGGGGGCTTAAAAGTCTTCAGCCCTATCTATCTATCATCTATCATCTATCTATCTATCTATCTATCTATCTATCTATCTATCTATCTATCTATCTATCTATTTTAAAGGTCGTCCATCATATCTTAAGGTAACTTATGGTCACGTTCCTTCCTCTACAATTTGGATGGTGAAAAACCCAAGTAAAATCATGTTTCGGTGTTATGTTTTTTTTATTGCTATATAAACCTTGTTTTTAGATTAGGAGTTTGACGGTTTATTCGTTTTATTAGCCTTGAGCTTTTTCAAGAAAAGGCAGTGAGATGCATTTTAAATAAATATCTTCAACTGCTTCTATAGAAACCCGGAGACTCTACAGTAACATTTAATGGGTTATATTTCTCCCTCTTTTTTTTTCTTCCCTTATGTCTGCTTAGAATACTGAACATAAACCATAAAAATAACCACGTATTTCTGCCACCAAGTAAACTGATACGAAAGGATTTTGTAATGCTGAAATAATGTAGTTATAAAGTGTTGTTATAAAAGAAAAAGTATAATCCATTATTGATAAAATGTTAAAGATCGCATTTGGGTGCTTTTAATCTTGTGCACCTACACTCAAGTGTTTTGTGTTCTTAAATCTCATTTATTTCTATATAGTGTAGACCATGATCTTGTCCCAGCATATCATTGCCATACAGGAAATAGCTGAAAAGAATTCACAGGTTGTTCCTAGCATTTGTCTGGCTTGGTTGGAACGTCCTGTACTTTGTCCCGTACTTGCTGCAATTCACATAGAAAAGTGATACATGCATGAAGCAAAGAAGAATTTTGCTTTTCAGCAAGCTTGTCACAGAGCCTCATCATTGGAAGCTTCCAAGAAGAGACTAGACTGCCACCTGTCAGAAATGGTGTAGGGTCTCCTGCTTGGGTGGGGGGCTGGACTAGATGACCTACAAAGTCCCTTCCAACCACTGGTGTGATTCAACTGGTCTAACAACCGGTTTGCTGAGCACGTGCTTTGCACACGCGTGCTCGCTTCGCTCGCGCACGCACCAAACGGGCCCTTTGCTCGTGTGCAGTGATTTTAAACAAAGCTAAAAGGCTTACCTTCTACTGCAGCCCTGGTGAGTAAAACAGCTGAGGCACAGCAATCCGCTCTGCTGCGCCTGTCAACTGGGCTAAAAAAAGGGAATATAGGTCGGTATAGCACAGGGGCAGGTGGGTCCACCTGAACATTGGAGTGAACCAGTTCGCTCTCAGCTGATCTTCGGAGCTACCGGTTTACCCGAACTGGTAGAATCTCACCCCTGCTTCCAACTCTGTTGTTCTGTTCTGTTCTGTTCTGAGTCTGATGATGAATACAACTGAGAAAGAGTGATTGGCCAAGGTATCCAGCTGTTTTCCTTGCCTAAAGGAGGATTAGAACCTCAGGTCACCTTGCTCTGGTCCAGCATCTTAACTATTACCCCATTCCATCATTAAAATAATTTAATTATTTAAATTGCCGCAGTGGTTAGAGTGCAGTACTGCAGGCTACTTCTGCTGATCACCGGCTGCCTGCAATTTGGCAGTTCAAATCTCACCAGGCTCAAGGTTGACTCAGCCTTCCATCCTTCCAAGGTTGGTAAAATGAGGACCCAAATTGTTGGGAGCAACATGCTGACTCTGTAAACCACTTAGAGAGGGCTGTAAAGCACTGTGAAGCGGTATATAAGTCCAAGTGCTATTGCTAATTCTGCATTGTAAAAAGAAAATGTAAATTCAGTTGTGAGCTTGACTTCATGAACATCTCCAAGGACTTCTGTCTGCTACAAGTTACTTATTTATGTATTTTCTGGTTGAAGTGCACCAGAAATCCCCCTAGTTTCATGTTCCAAGGCTTATATATTAGAAGCTCTTAAAAAGCAATCCTCGATTTAAAGCCACGATGGAGACTAGAATTCCTGTTATTAAGCAAGGTGATTGTTAAATGAATCACACCCAATATTATGCCCTTCTTTGTTGTGGTGGTTAAGTGAATCCTGTGGTCGTTAACAGAATTTGACTTCCCCCATTGAATTGTCAGAGTCTCCCTAAAAAGGTTGCAAATGACAATCCCAGGAGCCTGGAACTCCGCAACCACCGTACATATATGTTGGTTGCCAAGCACCTAAAGTCTGATCAAGTGACAGTGGAGATGCTGCAGTGGTCATAAGTGTGAAAACTGGACATAAATCACTTTTTTCCATGCCATCGTAACTTTGAAAGGTCATTAAATGAATGGTTGTAAGCCAAGGACTACCTGTGTTTGCAAACTAAATCACTTCAAAATAGTAACGACATTTGAATATTCTTGCTTAAGGCTTCTGCAGTGTGTGATAAAATGCAATGTTTGTAAATCACTAGTTTAGATATTGGATTATATCATGGAATGGAACATACTGTATGGTGGTGCAGTGGTTAAAATGCAGTATTGCAGGCTAACTCTGCTGACGGTCATCAGTTCAATCGTGACTCAAGGTTGACTCAGACTTCTATCCTTCCGAGGTGGGTAAAATGAGGACCCAGATTGTTGGGGGCAATATGCTGACTCTGTAAATCATCCAGAGAGGACTGTAAACCACTGTGAAGCGGCATATAAGTCTATGTGTTATTGCTATATGGCTTTTTATTTATTAATTAGATAGTTATCCTGCCTTTATTATTTTATAAGTAACTTAAGGCAGCGCTCATAGCTAATACTCCTTCCTCCTCCTCTCTTCTCCACAATAACAACCCTGTAAGGTGAGTTGGGCTGAGAGGGAATGTCTGGCCCAAGTCTTCTTATAAAGTGTTCTTTGTTTTGAAGATATATTTTTAGCTTTGTGATGTAGACTTTCTTACTTCAGAAAACTCCGAACTCTTCCAACTTTGCACTGTATCTCTTCAAATCTGCCTTGCATTGGGCATATACATTTTTTAAAGAGCCAAAGTGACTTTATTATCTAAGGATTGACTCCTAAAGGTTCCTAGCTAGCCCTTTGCTTATTGAACTCTGAACCAGATGTTTATCTCATCTATCGTATTGTTAATGATGCCCTAAAAGCATTATAGACATTTTTATAAAGTTCTGCATTGATTTCTTAATGAACTACTTGGCTAACGGCATGTTATTGTATCTACAGAGTTTTGTGGTGTTCCTATAAATAAATATAATAAGTATTCCCTGAATCCTCTGCCTTTAGCAGTCATTAAAGAACTTCATATTCTATAAAAATCAATGATTTCTATGTCAGTTACACAGAAACACGATACATTAGATAATAATGCAATAAACCCTATTTGTAGAAGTAGGTATTTTAATATTAAGTTACAATTCTAATAACAGAATTGGTGGAAATAGTATTTAATATTAATTTCCCCACCCACATAGTATTCAAGAGATTTCTGCACCATTGTACAAGAGTTTATATAATTTCTTTTATAGGAATTAATAGTATTATAATTATAAGTCTTGTATAGACAAATTGAAATTTGTTTTTTTTTCTCTTGATGTGTCATTTACATCATAATGAAATGACAGATGACAGCTGTGATTATGTTTTTTTAGAATTTTTGATGAAGCCTATAATAATAATAAGACCTTAGTGATTAGCCATAAGAATCTATCCAAATACGAAATACAAATGAACAATAAGAAAGACAGAGATTGACACTCAATCAACAATCAAGAAGTAAACAATATCCCATCAAGGAACTAGCACCAGACATACAAGCTAACGGTAAACAATAGCCTAATCAAGGAATCACCAAAACCACTCCCACCAACACTGACAGGGCAAGCCACTAGCATATAAAAATAAAACCCCACTCCTTGTAGCACTGATGATGTTACCTAGTTTGATAATGAAATATCTGCAAGAAAACAACTAATCTCAGAGAGCACCAAGGACTCCTCATTTCAGTCTTAAACTACAAATATTCTCTTTGATTGATACAATATATATTATGTATAACAAAATATATTTCATAATATTTCTCTATCACCCTACAATTTAGCCCATATCCGATCCATATATGCAGTTCTCACTTGTACTGTTCTGTTCAGATGAAGGGCTCTGCTATATGTAATATTTGGTTTTTGACCGCAAATAAAATATGATATTTTAATGTAAGAATCCCAACAGCCATTTCTCTGAAGTGCAACCCAAGATATCAAGCTCTCTTTCTTATACAGTTGGCATTCAAATAATATATAAGCTATGTCCACAGTCTCTGAATCTCCACACATATATAAACATTCTCATAAGAAACTTGTTTAAGCCTTTCATATTCCATTATGTCCTGCTGCTCAAATCAAGCTTGAGTAATACCCCACAAGATGGTGGAGCATTTCTGTATTTACATAGTATAATCCATTTTAGTGTGAGAGCCTTATTAGCTATATTTCTACAATTAAGTAGAATTAGTTCATCTAGTCGCCATCCCTGAACTGGTTAACATGGAAGGGCTGACATCTTTCATCCATAGCATAAAAAATGTTAGCAATCAGCAAAAAAGTAAGGACAGCATAATATGATAAATGAAAGAAAATATAATGATGTAGAATTAGATATATATTTGTTTTCGTAGATTTTCACGGGTGTAGGTATGCTGGTTTTGTTGTATTTGGGTCTTTTCCCATGTAAGATTGAAATTGTCTTGGCAACGTTTCAGCGAGATCTCACTCGCCATCTTCAGGCCGTTGCCTGGGCAGGGCGGGAAGGGGGGGGCGGGATTCTTTCATGGGAAGAATTCAAATGTGCAAATTTTACCCCTTTAATCTGAATGATATAATCCAGGAGCAATGACATCATTCCAATATGTGTCTCTGTATTTAATAAGAGAAAGTCACAATTTTCCATTACTTATTAATTTGTTAGATTTATATTCTGCTTTTTCAATCCCATACTCTAGATCGCCTGTTTATCCTACAACATCCCCTTTGTGGGGTGGATAAATCCTGAGAGAGAGTGACTGGCCCAGCATCACCCAGAGTTTTCCCATGGCTTAGGGTGGACTAACACTTCCTCATACAAGTTCAGCACCTTAATTCCTATATTAGGCTGACTCTCTCCAACTGCTTAGACATATGACATATTAAATATTCTTTAATATGCATCAGTCAGCAGCAGTACAGCTGCTGATTATTTGGGAAAATAATTAAACACATTAAGTTGCTCAACTTAAGTTGAGGTTACATGTGGTTTCTTTCTGGGATATAAATCTGCTGAGGAGGACAGTATTTGGCAGCACTGATGAAATTAATTTTTATATCTTAGCTAGTACCTTCATTGTGATAAATACATTTCTGTATATGAATTGTATAACTACTCTGATGTGTATGTTCCGCCTCCCTCCTTTCATTTGATAAAACCATAAAAATCTTCCAAGCTTGTGCTGTACACTTTGCTTTATTATTATGCAAAAAATATGTGGTTCTTTTATATAGCATTTGTTCTTTTTTGCATTTCTTTTCAAATAAACATATATTTTTGCATTCTGTTATGTGGTGGATTTTGATCAACAACAAGAAAGCATCTGTAATTCTCATAGGTCTGAGTTTTAGGTTTTTTTTTTACCATGCAAGAGTACCATCATAAATAAAGCATACAGGTCTAGCTTAAAATAAATAATGTATTCATTTGTTATAACAGTAGTTACTGCAGTAACAGAAAGACAGGGCTTGCTTAGTTGCTAGAGTTTGGGAATAATACAAAACCATGATATATTATGCGTGTACAGAGTTTGCTTTCCTCAAGGCCTGTTATACTGCCTCATTATGGCAGTGTGCCTAGGAGGGTTCCTTAATTACTAATACACACTTGAAAACATCAACATGACACCTCTATACATGGAGATCACCAGATGCGCAGGAATCAGGTCAATTATATTATTGACACAAAGAGGTGGAAGAACTCTGTTATAACAGTGACAATGTGGCCAGGGCTGACTATGGAATAGATCACAAAGGCTCATATTCATGCTCCAAGTTAAGATAAGGTGAGAGAAGAAAGACAACCAGTCTGTAGAATATGAACTTGAGTACCTTTGGAATTACTTTGAAGTCCTCACCTCATTGATAGGGGACCTGAAGTACGATACTATAGGATGAACTTAAAGAGGTTGTTAAGGATGGATGTGAAAAGACACTGACAAAGATCAGGAAACAGAGGTAAAGGCAAACTGGGTGTCAGAAGAGTGAAAATCACCAAAAAGAGACGAGAAGCCAAAGAGAAGAAAGACAAAGATCTCACATAACAACTTAACAAAGAATTTCTGAAAGTTTTTTTTATAAGAGACAAGAAGTGTATTACAGTAACATCTGTAAAGACATTGAAGATAGAAGCAGGCATTAAAATAAACCAAGGAAAGTCTTCTAAAAGGTCTCTGAATTCAGAAAGAAGTTTCTAACCTCGACTTGGTATGCTAAAGGACACCAGAGAACAGATAATAACTGCTTCAAAGAAGATCAAAAATAACATTGAAGTAGTTACACTGAAATCTGAACAACGGAGATATCAGCATCCAAGATATCTTAAAAGGCATTCCCTACTTAGAAGATGCTGGGAAATTCTAGTAATGAAAAATAAGATGCACAATGAAAAACGTGGGTAAGATTAAATATAAAGCCCAAATTAATGACAACAGGTACTTCAACCAACCTTCAGCAGAAAAGATGAGGCTCAAATTATCATATTTTGGCATAACATACACAAACTTATCTCTCTGCTGAAATCTAATCCTGGGGTAGATGGAAGGAAAACGAACAGGACAAATGTCCTAGAGAAAATCTATCTGTAGGTTGCTAAGAGTAATCACAAGGGTTTGAGTTGTAGCCTATAGCTCTCCACAGTTACATAAATGAGTGAAATTTTATTCGGTCATTGTCTGTATGATGTATCATCTATCTGCACACATGTACCAAATATAAGTGTACACATAGATATATGAAATAGATCTATACTAGTCTCCCTTTATTTATTTATCAGCACAAATACAACACATAGATATAAATGTATATACACCAGATAAAAGTTAACATGTCAACTAACTTCAAATTTTCAGAATAAATGTTAACCTTTTAAAAACTACAGATCAAATACATTGTTTGAAACATTTTGGTAAAAGAAACACTAACAGCAAATATTGCCATGAATACTGTTAACCTTTTAAAACTGGACAATAAACAGATTGCATTAGAAATATTTTGATAAAGATACACCAGCAGCAGATATTCCTGTGAATTATGTCAGTTACAGGATGTGTAAAGAAATTGAAACTAAATTCCTGTAGTTGGAGGTTTATGAAAGGATAACTTTAAAGATGGTGATCTAACATCATTTTATCTGGCAATGTAGAAAGAATAGACATTATGCAGAATGGTTCATATTCCTCCTACTTGGTAAGATACAGGCAACAATATGTTGGCCTGTAGGGCACTCTCAGGTTTAGAAATCCTGGCTTGCATAGAATAACCTGAGCATAAAATTGGGTTTTGGTTGTGCTTGTGAGGTAAATGACATGAACATGGAAAAAGAAAAAATGTGGAAGAAATCACTGTTAAAATGTAACAACTAAGAAAAAGTACAAACATGTTTTATTGAATGCCATAAAAATGGAAATAGTTATTAAGAAATAAGATTTGAAAGCTGCTTTAAACAGTGTGAAAAGATTTATGAAGTATGAAAAAAGATGTTTGATAGAAAGTTGAAGTGGAAAAGAATGTGTGATAGAATGTAGTCCAGATTCTCGGAATGAAGGAAATACATTCCAGAGGAGCAAGAGATATTTCACTTCAGATAGTTCCTGTGAGTGAAAAACAGGTTGAAGATGGGGCCTCCCTAATAGTTCCCAGCGTATATGTCTTATGCGGTTGATAGCATGCTTTAGTTTGGCAAGATTCTGTCTATACAGTAGGTGAGGAATAGTAAAGAAACTTGCTTGGAAGAATCACAACATGTCTTCCTTGTTTTTTCTGGCGCCTGACAATGAGAAAAAAGAAAATGCTGCAAAAAAAAATGAGAGTGATAAAAAATTATTTGTATAATGTGTATCAAAATAATAAATAAATAAATAAATAAATAAACAAATACATAAGATAGTTGGAGATCGGCCAGAATCATTCAGATTCTGAAGCTGAAGAGCTTAGCTAAGAGTCAACCTGCCTTGGTGGAAAAAGTATTTGGAGACACGGGTGATTCAGCTGATCCGGAGCCCAAGTTTGGCATAGTATTAAACCCAGCAATATGTTGCAAATTATAAAAGAAAGAGCAAAGAAAATCTAACCACCCACTTAAAAAAAAATAGAAACATGACTTATCAAATTAGTCAAGCTTGTAGACAGGTCTATTAAAAAGATGACTTGCCTGGCTTTTTGTAGCAAACAATATTCTGTCACCTGCCACTTCCAATGACTCTGTCTGTATACTGTGATGGATAATCTAGATTACTTGGCTGATTTTAGTTTCAACCTAATTATTTTTGGATCCTCCCTGAATTTCTGCCCTGGTTCTTTGAACTTTTGGAAAAGCAAGCTTCTATGTCTCCATTTTCTATATAGAATGGTTTAAGTCTACAGTATGCTTTCTGTTACTTAAGTTAAAAAAATTATGGCTGCAATAAATACCTTGAATTTGTAGCAGAAACTAGCTGTGTAATTGGGAAAACAGAATAATAATGTAGGTAAGATTAAAAGAAACAGGGAGAATACAAAAGAGGTGAATGAAGGTAGATTGAACACAAAAATAGGTAACCAGTATATGATCATGATTTGTTCATATGAATGAATGAAGATAACATTGTAAACTAATATATGAAGAAAGAGTAAATATTTTCAGAGAAAGGAGCAGAAAGGGGAAAAAAATCTTGGATGGATGTTCATAGGATTTTTTTTTTAAAGAATCAGATAATACATTTAAAAGCAAAGATTGTCAAGTAAGATATTTATAGGGTGAGAGCAAGTACTTCAAATCATGGAGAAGTATAGGGAGTATACATTTATTAGCAGTCTGTTTTCTATTTTTCTTATATCATTTGAAATGGTGGAAAATATCTGTAGCTCAGATGCTGGTAGTGGTTTGTTCTCCAGGCTTCTTGTTTAGTTTCTGAATGTTTCCGAATGTTTTGATATATCTGTGCTGTCTCACTCATGTATGTACGTATGTACGTACGTACGTACGTACGTACGTACGTATGTACACACACACACACACACACACACACACGATGTAAGGAGTCTTTATTAAGGCTTCTGTTAAGTAATTTAGCTCCCGGTTAGAAGAGCAAGTATGCAGAGAAGCGTAATGAGAGTGATATGGAATAACACTCACAAACCAGCATACAGAGACACTGAATAGTATAAAAATATAGTAGTTTACTATGTAGAAATATAGAGGTATTCAGAGTCCGGTTAACAGTCCAAGTCATACACGGTTCAGTAATTCAGTTACAATTCAATTACATCTCTTAAGCATTTAAAGTAACAGTAAAGTAATCATAGCTTGTATACATTGCCAAGCCAAGCCTAGGGTTACATCCCTAACAGCTTCCCAGCCTGAATTGGTACTCTCCATCAATTTCTTGTGTCGGCAGCAGCTCAACCCCAATGAGTTCCACACAGGCTACTCAAATGAAGCCAACAATAGTCCTCAAGGCAAGGGCAATTCCAGTCCACTAGGCAAAAGAAAGTTCCCAAGGCAAAGGCAAATCCACAGGCAAAGGCAAGGCAAGGCAACAGCTGAAGAGACACAATCCGAAGTTTAAGGCAAGGACACCCAGCAAAGAAACAAACATGTTGTTCCCAACATCATTGCCGTTTCTTTGAAGATGTTTCGCTTCTCATCCAAGAAGCTTCTTCAGGCCTGACTGGATGGTGTGAAGCTGAAGAAGCTTCTTGGATGAGAAGTGAAAAGTCGTCAAAGAAAAACAAGAAAGTCCAGTTGCCTCTTGAAAAAGCACTTTTGGGTAGTTCTTGTTTAGCGACTGCCTCAGAGAGTGACCATTCACTTAATGGTGATGAAAAATTATATTTGTGGCTAGTGTCCAAATTTATGACACTTTGCAGGTGGGAAAATAAAGGAAAGCTAAAGTAAGATCATAAAGACAATACTGGTTTCAATTAACAACCGCTTCACTTAAGTCCAAGTCCCAATGGTGGTCACTGAACAAGAACTACCTATATTCGCTTTTAACTGGATCAGTAGTTTTTCAGTTGATCATATTTACCTGGTAGTAAGGAATATTTTGGAGAACAAAATGTTCATATTATGATAAAACTTGCATGTATGGCAGGCTTTGCGGTGTGTGTGTGTGTGTGTAGGACTGTACCTGGTCCTTGAAAGGTTAAATTCTTAAAATTAGTGAGGCCTGGAAAAAGCTAAACTAAGAGCTAATTTATTTTGATTTGATTAATGTTAAATATTGTTAATAATGATTATTCATCAGTCACATATTAAATTTTAAACAATTGTCCTCTGTGTGGTGAAAAATAAAAATATAAAACCTTTTGAAAATCTCTTGGGGCTGCATCTAAAGCTTTCAGAAGGCATATGCAGTTCTGAGTCTTCAGGTTATGTACTTTTGCATAAACAATAGATTATTTATGGCATGTGGACTGAAATAAGGAACCTATTTTAAACACAGTATGTTTCAATTTAGGAGTTAGCCATTTATTTCTAATTTATTATAGAAAACTTGAAGCTTTTTTCATAGTAAAATAGTGACACATACAGGCATAAGGAGTGAAGAGAGCAATAGTATTTTTCTATACATGGACTACCAACCATTATTCAGATTTCAGAAGCAAGTTACTTCTAGTACTGGAAGTGAAACGGCCACTATTTGTAGCCACTAATATCTCCTTCTGATCCAAGAAGCTTCTTCAGGCCTGACTGGATGGTGGGAAGCTGAAGAAGCTTCTTGGATGAGAAGCGAAAAGTCTTCAAAGAAAAACAAGAAAGTCCTTGTTTAGTGACTGCCTCAGAGAGTGACCATTCACTTAATGGTGATGAAAAATTATATTTGTGGCTAGTGTCCAAATTTATGACACTTTGCAGATGGGAAAATAAAGGAAAGCTAAAGTAAGATCATAAAGATAATCATGGTTTCAATTAACAACCGCTTCATTAATTATTTAATGTTGTAAACACTTACTCAAATTTGTGAGTATCAACCCAGACAGACAGATCATTCAGCATCATGTGGCCAGTTAATAGCATTAGTTTATGCTGTTTTAGTGTAATTCATATTTGCAATCTGGTAGTGTCATAGCTCAGCGGTTAAGATGCTGGGCTTGTCAGCTGGAAAGCTGACAGCTCAGGTTCGAGACCCACAACGGGGTGAGCTCCATCCTCTGCCCAGCTCCTGCCAATCTAGAAGTACTAAAGCATGCAAATGCAAGTAGATAAATAGGTACCACTTCAATGGGAATGTATGTGACATAATGCTGGCCCTAGAATAGAAGGAGCAGAAATACAACCAGAGTAAATTCCCTGACAGTAAACCTCTGGATGACCAGGAGTGGAGAAACGGATGGAAGATAACTGTTGGGCTGCCTATTATTGACATTATTTGGGCAACCAGCAATTTTTGTGTAAATGGAGCAGGCTGGCTCCATCTTAAAACGGCTTTATTTTCTCTCTCATGCTCCATTTTACTCCCCTTCTTTCCAAGTTACAAAGCTACAGATACAGTCATATTTCTTCACAGGGAGTTGTTCAATTTCTGTCATCATTTTGGTTATTCCTTTCTGCAGTTTTGCCAAGTGCTTGTAAATGATAATCTCCTAATTAGTTCATGGAGAGCTTTATATATACACTCTATATTCTATATACTCTTCCACTAATAAGTAGGGCTGAGTTTTGATGCTATTTAACTTCTTCTTTTTAGTACTGTCAGGGTGTGATACATTTTCCCTGAGATGGGAATGACAGTGTCCTTGTCATGTAACCTTAATATCAAAGTGAGGCAGAAAGTATTAATGTTTGGCTTCCACAAATTGGCTCCTACAAGGGAAAGTCTTGTCTCGCTGACCTAGATTTCTTTGTGTCAATAGACGGGTAGATGAGCGCTTTGATAGGCATCATATTCCTGAGTTTTCAAAGAAAACTCTGACAGAATTCTTCACAAAAGGTCTCTCAAACAAACTTAGCAGCCATGAAATAAAGCAACGGGTAGGGTTAGGAATTAGTAACTTGCTGAAGAATAAAATGTAGAAAGTGAAGAGTAGGAATAACTGGAGAGTTTGCAACTTAAAATAAAGGTCCCCAGGATCAATGCTGGAGGAGTCCAGAGTTCAGGATGGGCGGTTTGGTGACCACGTTTGCTGTAATGCCAAACTGTTGAGATCAATGAAATGAAGAAGAATTTGTGACGAACTCCCCCCAAAAAATCTTTTTTAACTGAGTAAATGTGTTCCTAAATGTCAAAAGTAGCCCCATGAGTGTAAGAAAATGTAATATTATGCAAATTGATCCCAGATCAACAAATAAATCCAACATTTACACATATATACTATATATTGAGGAATTGAACTGGTAGTAACTGATGGGTAAAGGAACAGTAGGATCTGTAATGAATAGTGATGATGCTGATTATGAAACATCTGCAATAAATTCATATTGTAAATATGGTAAAATGTAACCTTTTAGATACCCTGGAAAATGTTCTTTCATGGTGGATAGCTCCATGAAAATTCCCATATAATAACAAGCTTCTGTTTTGTTTCTTCTTTTAAAGGCAAATAGCAATAGCCCTTAGACTTAAGCGTGACTTAAGTGTTTTACAGACTTAGCATGTTGCCTCCAACTGTCTGGATCATCATTTTACCTCAGAAGGATTGGAGGCTAAGTCAACCTTGAGCTGGTCATGATTGAACTGCCAAATTGCTGGCAGCCAGCAGTCAGCAGAAGTAGCCTGCAGTACTGTGTTCTAACCATTGCGCCACCATGTAGTGTGTTGCTTTGTTATGTCTTGTCATGCTATGCCACAATGCCTTGTTATGAACAACTAGGAAGGGTATTGGGGGGAGGGAACATATAGTAACAACTTTATATAAAATCAATGTGAAACCCACACTTAGAGTAGATGCATGGTTCTGCATGCATGCTTGATGGATGTGGTGGAAAAGAGACAAAACCAATTAAAGCAGCTTCCCCCGGAGAAGAAAAAGTACAGCTTTTTGTAACTAGAGTAAAAGATGAAAGATACAGTAGAGATATAAACATATATTATTTTAAAATGTGACTACAAAGAACATTTTGTTCTTTGTGGTATTGAAATTCAAGATCATCCATTAAAACTTAAGTTGATAAATTGGAGGTGGTTTCTACTAGACTGATAGCAAACCCCCCTCGCTCCTTGCTTCCTCACCCACCCATCTTTTATTCTAATATGCTGTATTATCCTTGTGGTTTGTTTTTTTCATTGTTTATTCTATTGTTCCACTTCTTTGGTACTGTTACGTTTACACTTCTTTTCACTTCTCTGCTTTTATTGTTGTAAGCTGCCCAGAGTAGCCCCATGGCAAAATAGATGGCAAATAAATTTAACTAATCAATCAAATAATCAATCAATCAATATTATTCAAAAGAAATACTTATTTTATTGTTGCTATGGAATTTGCTTCATCAGGTATAACAGGAGCCTCCAATTTAAATACTTTCAAAAAGGGACTGGGCATATACAATGGCTGTTTGGTCAATCCACTAATGTTAATTGACTGTTTATTATTTAACTGTTAACACTAGTTAATTAACTAGTTTTAATTACTGTTTATTATATCTTGAGTTGGAGGTGGCTTCTGGACTCAAGGACCATCATCATCCTGCTGATTTTGCGGTACCAAGTGGCAGAAATGCTAGATTAGAAGTATTGTTGGCCTGATCCAGCAGAAAGACTCTTATGTGTTTAAATGGAAATACTAACTTTAACAAATATGCTGCCTTCCTTTATCCTTATTAACTGGCAAAAAATGTTCACAAAGTAAGGCTGTAACAAACCATTACTGAGAGTAACTTTGCAATTATTAGAAACTCATTGGTGCCATTTGCTTTTTACTGCTCTCTACTCTGTCATTTTAGTACCAAACTGTTGTGAAAACAAAACTGCAATCAAGATGGTTTGTCAGCATGTTAGTATGTCAGGTTAGAACATGAAAATTTGCAAAAAGAGGGCTTGAAAAAATAATCACAGCAAATGATTTTTGTAAATGTGTGAACTCAATTTGGATATGTAATTATACAAAGCAATTGCTGTTTGGAAAGGGTGAAAATTGTAATTACATGCTTAGAAAAATAGCCCATGACCCAAGCCCACTCAGTTTCTAGATGTTTTCATGTCAAACAAATAGAAAATTCAACTTCTACACTTAATTAAGTATGTGTTTGTTTTTGAATATCAAAGAAGCTACTGAATATTAAACTGAAAAATGTTTTAATTGACTTTTGAGATGTTCTACAAAGCTGCCAGAGGAATAACTGTCCCAAATCAACCAGTGACAATTCATACCCAATGTAGATGGAGGGACAGAGGTCTGGATGGCTAACGGTTGGCATTCTAGTTGACTCATAGTCCAATCTGAAAGGGCCCATTCAATTTACTTCTTTTGAAAGATGCTTCTGGTAGTAACTACTTTGGAGGGGTGAGGAAGAGTAAGATTTGGTGGCCCTGCTTTTGGGTAGTGGTGTCCACTCTTTGGGATAGCTCCACCTTAAGAAGATCTCTTAAGAAGCTGCTGAAAACTAAAATTTCTCAGAAACCATTTGCTCAGTCAGAACGCACGATTTGTTGATACCATTTCTATTCTTTCCTCTATATGAGGGGTCCCTAAGACCCCAGTTTGTGGCCTAGTGCTGGTTCACAACCCGTTCAGAACCAGGCTGCAGAAGTGGTAGGCGAGTGCGCACAAAGCTGCCATTTGTAAAAAAAATGCATGCATATGTGGCATGCAAAATAACTCCCCCCCCCCTTCCATTTCGGGCGATCCACCAAACTGGAAAAGTTAGGGACTTCTGTTCTATACCATCATGCAATTTTTCTGCTTTTTAATTGATTTTAACTTAACAACTTAATCACTTATTAATTTATGTTTATGGTGGCTGTTTTATCTGCTCGTCTGTTTACACAACATGGGTGCGTGTTTGTATGGTCTTGGTGCTTGAAGAGGGAAGTAAATGAGTGAAAGGATGAGTTCAATGTTTCTTGTTCACTATGAAATGTCACTGCTTTGTGGCAATATACAAGCAAAGCCAACAAATAGTTATAAGCAGACACAACTAACGTGTTTCTCCAAAAAGACGAGCGACCTTGAAAAGAAGCCCTATCACATTTTTGAGTGCATGCAATCAAATTAAGACCTACCCACAAAATTAGCCCTAATTTAGACCATGCCCGCCCCTGGGTGCAGGGGGTGGGGTAAGGCACACAGGTAAAAAATAAGCTAGGATGGGGATGGGGGGTGGAGCTGTCCTACATACCAGGCCTCACACACCCCCGCACCTGCATTGCCTTCTTCTGCAGCTGCTTGCCACCACTCATACTCATCGTCCTGGCCTCTGTCTTGCCTTTAGATGCCTGCCGGAAGGCATCTGCAGCCAATCTTATTGGATGCTGAGGGCTTTCCAGAAGGCATCTGCAGCCAATAATAAATCAGCTGCAGATACATTCCGGCAGGCATCTGAAGGCAAAAAGTTCCGGCAGGCATCTAAAGGCAAAAACGTCCAGCAGGCATCTAAAGGCAAAACGGAGGCCGTGGCATTGCGTGCGAGTGGCAGCAAGCAGTAGCAGAAGAAGCGGGCCAGCAGCGGGCTCCTACTGGTCGGGGCTGTTGGTGCCACCTCCACAAGGTGAGTCACTAATTAGAACCCTCCCAAAATAAGGCCTAGCCATTTTTTCGGGGGTCAGAAGAAAATATGACCCGGCCTTCTTTTTGGAAAAACACGGTAAGGAGATGTGGGAAGAGACTGTTCTTCCTTTATTTCTAAAGGTTATTTCCAAGCCACATGAAATGCCTTTCCACACCTTCCCACTAGAGCAGTGGTTCCCAATCTTTTTTTGGCCATGCTCCACCTAAGCATCTCTAAAATCCTGAACCTCCCCCCCCCCCCCCGGTGAAATATAATTCTTACTTTACTCAAAAAGTGAACTCTACTCAATGCAGAGGAAGCCTAAAAGACCATTAACTTGGTTTAAACAAGGTTCAAATTGCCCCCATTAAAAATCAAATTGCCCCCCTGTGCGGCGTAGGCCCCACGTTAGGAACCACTGCACTAGAGCCACAAGCTGCAGAACTTGTCAGAGGCCTTGCCTTTCATTTCTTTTAACAGTTGTCCATCCATCCTCTCCAGTTTGAAG
The DNA here is from genome assembly GCF_964273705.1 of Natrix helvetica. Classification (NCBI taxonomy): domain Eukaryota; kingdom Metazoa; phylum Chordata; class Lepidosauria; order Squamata; family Natricidae; genus Natrix; species Natrix helvetica. The sequence continues at coordinate 338,401,404 of NC_138548.1, forward strand.
ATTTTACTTGTTCACAGCCCAGAATCAGTAAGAATACCCCTGCCTGAGACTCTTGCCTAAGGAAAACTTCAGGAAGAGCATAGAAATCAGGAGAACAGTGGGATTCTATGGGTCGAAACACACAGAAAGAATATGGGTTGACTTAACGACCACAATTAAGCCCCAAATTTCTGTTGGTAAGCGAGACATTTGTTAAGTGAGTTTTGCCCCATTTTACGACTTTTCTTATCACGCTTGATAAGTGAATCAAATTGTCAAGTTAGTAACACATCTGTTAAGTGAATCTGGTTTCCAATTGATTTTGCTTCTCAGGTGGTCTCAAAAAGCGATCACATGATCCTGGGACACTGCAACCATCATAAATAGGAACCAGTTGCCGAGCTCCTGAATTTTGATCATGTGAGCGCGGGGGATGCTGCAACAGTTGCTAAGTGTGAAAAATGGTCATGTCACTTTTTTCAATGCCATTGTAAGTCGGAGACCACCTGTATCCAGTGAACAGTGAAAGAATATTCTGTCTCATCCTTTCACTCATTTATTTCTCCCCATCCTCCACTAACACCACTACACAATTTTTCCAGCCAAGCAATTCTCACCTCCTGCCTGGAGGCTGTAGCTGCTCTTCATAAACTTCTTTTGACTGAGTGGTAATGAGCAAGAGTGTCTACTGCCTGTCTGGAGTGATTTTTTTTTATTATTTTCCTAGCCTAACTAAACCACTTGATGATTCCTGGTTTAAACGAAGCAGGAGGCAAACTGAAGCATGGCCCATTTTGGCTTGCAATAGTTTCAATGGACTAGGAAGACTAATTAGACCATGGAGGGTAAAAAAAAAAAAGAGAGAAGGTAAACTTTTTCCAAGACAAAGAGACTAATGTGTGTCTCTGCCCCTAAGAGATATGCCAGTGCCCTCCCTGCCTTTTAGCCGCAAGCCTTGTCTGAAATCCTGAGAGAATTTTGTGGCACTTTAAAAGACCTACCTATTTATTTTATATGAAATTTTGAGGATCACATTTTGCTTCATTACCGAAGTATAAACAGTACGACAGAAACACAAGGCTTACCACCTTTCGCTTAGTGATCATTTAAAGTTACAACAGTAATGAAAAAAGTGGCATATGTTCAGTTTTCACATTTATGACCATTGCAGTATCCCCATGGTCACATGATCAACATTTGGGCCCTTGGCAAATGGCATGTATTTATGACAGTTGCCCTGCCCTGGGGTCATATGATCACTATTTGTAATCTTCCCATCAGACTTCTGACAAGCAAAGTCAATGGGGGAAGCGTGATTTGCTTAATGACCGCATGATTCAGTTAACAACTACTGTGCTTTGTTCAACATCAGTGGCAAAAAAGGATCACAAAATGGGAGAAAACTCACTTGACAATGCCTTGCTTACCAATGGAAATTAGGCTCAATTGTGGTCGTAAGTCGAGGACTGCCTGTATAGATAAAACACCTACTGCCAAATTAAACTTACAGTATGTCTAATATATGTCAGGATTCTAAGTATATTTTTGAATACATTTATAAAAGTGTATTATTTTACTTGCGTGAGTAAGTATGACATTCAGTGGAACTTTATGCCAGTCTTACAGTCAGTGTACAGATTGTTCATCTGCGACAGGTCACCTTATAGACACAAAGAGCAAAATGGAATGGACACCTGCCAATAAATTAAGAAGACAAGCCAACAAAATTAATTAGAAACATAAATAGTTAAATCTTAGTTATAAATAAGCTGCTTCTGGAAAAGGTTCATTAGTTAAACATTGTGCACATTTATATTCATTACAGGGCTTTATCCATATTGGACAAATTAAAAGCTGTTTTGCGGATTACATATTTGGTTCTGTATCATCTGGCAGAGTTTTCTAAAGCTAGGCTAAACAGATTATCTTTTCATAAAACTGAATGTACAAAATAGTCTAAACTTGGGGAATCTGGCATTGGGATAATCTGTTCAAAAGAGAACTTTAAAAGACTCAAAATGTATTTGCTTTTTTCTCCCAGATTGAATATGGAACTGTTAGCTCTCATGGAACCATAAAGTATTACTAATGTAATCCTGGAATTACTTCAAATTTCTCAGCTAATTTCAGTGTTAAGTTTTTTCAACATTTTAATTTTACATAAATGCAATAAATGATAATAATGTGCTTTTCTTCCAAACATAACCTTGGATTTTATTTAACATTTATCTGAGAAAATAACAATATATACAACTCTATTCTGGAGCATTGTTTAAAAATCTGCCTACTATCAGGAAAGTAAAAGTAAATAGAAGCTAATATCAGTTGGTCTTACCGGAACTGCATGATTCGAAGAGGACGTGGGAGTAGTCACATATGGGTATTATCACAGCCCTTTTGCCCTGGAGGCTGAGGTAAATCTTGAGGCCACACCTCCGTACCTCCTCTGACCTCCCAGATTAACCGATGGTCGTAGCAAAGAACCTGGAAAGGAAGGGACAGATAAGCAACACACATCCTTCCTGCCAGATCCCTGACCGCTGAGCTAACTCAGCCCCTGGTGCAGGGCGCCCTAACATCTTCGAGACATGCAGTTCAGGTGAGACCAACTGACAGTCTCCGAAGTGAGGCGTGGGAGGAGTCACATATGGGACATACCAAAGCTAGATGTCCTTGGGAGGGATCAATGGGCCTGAGCACCCAGAGAGTCCAGGACTCCCTGAAGAACCCTCCTCCCAAAGACCGCATCTGCGGAGGTGTCCGCGTCTAGCTGGTAATGCCTGATGAAAGGCGATGGAGAAGACCAAGCGGCAGCCCTGCAGATCTCCTCGATGGGAGCCTGAGTGGCCCAAGCTGCTGAGGTGGCTGCACTCCTAGTGGAGTGCGCGACGATGCCCCCTGGAACCTGGAGACCTTGTGCCTTGTAGGCTTTGGAAATGGCCGCTCTGATCCACCTGCTAATGGTTGCCGGGGAAACCTTGGCTCCTCGGGTGGAATGCTGAAGGGAGACGAAGAGGGCCTCTGAACGCCTGAAGGGATCTTCTAACATCCAGCCGGTGCCAAGATCTTCTCTATCCCTGGAAGACTGTGGGCAGAAATCCGGCAGAACTATCTCTAGTCCTCTGTGGAATGGGGAGTTGATCTTGGGCATAAACGCGGGGTCCAGTTTGAGGACGACCCGGTTCTCCAGGAAGGAGCATAGGTCCGCCCTGCTGGACAGAGCGTTGTGCTCGGAAACCCTCCTGGCTGAGGTGATGGCAACCAGGAAAATGACCATAAGGGTCAGGAATTGAAGGGAAACCTCCCTCAAGGGTTCGAAGGGTGCCTCCGTTACGTGACTGGAGGACCGTGGGTAAGTCCCAGGTAGGGAAACAATGGACAGATTCTGATTTTTGAAACAGATTCGCCGCTCCCTTAAGGAAACGCCTTAGGACCGGATGTTGAGACAAAGGCGGGGAGTCCACCACCACCTCCAGGACCGTGGAGAGGGCAGAGACTTGTCTCCTGAGGGTGGTGGGGGCCAGACCCTTTTCCAGGCCTTCCTGTAGGAAGTCCAGCACCTGGGGCACAGAAGCCGAAGCCGGGACAAGGCTTCTTGTTTGGCACCAGTCCGCGAAAGCCGCCCAGGAGGCGTTGTAAATACGAGTGGTGGACTGCCTCCTGGATGCTTCGATGGTCTTAATGACCTCCACGGAGAACTGTGCCCCTCTCAGTTGTTCCCGCTCAATCGCCAGGCGGTCAGATGAAGCCACTCTGGGTCCAGATGGTCCAGAGAACCCTGGTGAAGGGACACCTCCCCTAGTGGGAGCTTCCAGTGGGGGGCTGAAGACAGCTCCACCAGGTCTGCTAGCCAGGGACGGCGTGGCCAGAAGGGAGCCACTAGAACCATCTCTGCTCTCTCTGCCACTAACTTCCTCAGGACCCTGGGAATGAGGGGGAAGGGGAGGAAAGGCGTAGAGGAGACCGGTCGGCCATCTGCAATGAAGAGCATCTGTGTCCATGGCACCTCTGGACCGGAACCTCGACACGAAAGTTGGCAGCTGGGCGTTCACTGAAGTTGCGAAGAGGTCCACAGTCGGGCGTCCGAACCTCTCGCAGATCTGTAGGAAGATGTCGAGGTGGAGCTGCCATTCTCCGTTGTCGACTGTCTCCCTGCTGAGCCAGTCCACCTGCTGGTTCTCTCTCCCCGAGATGTGTTCTGCTCTGATAGATCGGAGATTCCTCTCTGCCCAGTTCCCCAATCGGAGGGCCTCGTCGCGCAGGGCCTTGGAGTGGGTGCCTCCCTGTCTGTACACGTGGGCCTTGGCTGCCACCTTGTCCGTCAGAACCAGGACATGATGGTCGGTCACCGTAGTCCTGAAGTGGTGTAGAGCCAGATGGATGGCCCTGAGCTCCAACCAGTTGATGTTGTTGCGCAGGTCAGTTGGAGTCCAGCGGCCCTGGGCTATCTGGGCCTCCAGGTGAGCTCCCCAGTCGAACAGAATCGCGTCCGTCGTGAGTACCTTCCTTGCTGGTTCTCTGAAGAGTGACCCCTTGTCTAGGAATTGCCGGCAGGCACCGATCCACGGCCGTCCCCAGATTACCAGCAGAGTTTAGGCCCTTCGAAGCCTCTTCCGGCTTTGGCGGTGCTTTCTGAGAGCTCTCACCATCCGTAGGAGGAACGCCGGTCATGTGCTCACCCACATGCTCATGATGGCGGGCAAGCTGGCGGCCACCGATCTGCGGCCCAATCTCCTTGTAGCTGGGGAGCGTTTGGGCGATCCCTGCCGAATCCCCGGTCCTCCGAAGGTCTTCGCCAGTCTCCTGGAAGCTGGGCAGCCGTTTCAAGCGCTCACGCGGCGCTGAGGCTTCTTCCCCTTTTATGTGACCGTCCGGCCGCTTGGGAAGCGCACGCTAGCAAGCGGCAAGGCTCTGCGCTAGCCGCGCTGAGCACAGTAGAGGAGGGGTGCAGCAAACCAGCAGCAAGGAAAAAAAGGTAAAGGGAAGAAAAAATTCTGCAAAACAAAAATTCCTAAGTCTTCGAAGTGAGGGACAGTCAGGTAAAATACTCCTTCTGGGCCGAAGGCTGAGGTTAATCTGGGGGGTCAGAGGAGGTACGGAGATGTGGCCTCAAGATTTACCTCAGCCTCTTCTGGTTCCTGCTGCTGACGGCGACGGGCAGGCTCTGCTCGCCCCGCGCTTTCCCGGTGGGCCCCTCCTTGGGGGGCACAGGACGCCCCGTAGAGGCTCCTGCCGGAGGGGTGGCACCGCGGGGGATCCTCTGAGTCGGCGGCGGCCGGGGGGCCCGCATCGCCCCAGGCACTGGGGAGCATGATGGGGAGGCATTCCGGCGTCTTCGCTGCGAGGCAACGGGAAAAATAAACATTCAGAAGGACGCGGCTGCGGTGCGGTGAGGCGGAATCCACTCTCCATTCCCTTTGTATATGCGGAAGTAATTGCCAGCTATTTAAAATCTCCTTTCGGCTTGGCTTTGAGAAGCGCGGCTGGAGGGAGGGGGATCTGGAAACTTTGGAAACTTTGAAACTTTTGTTATGCCTCCTAAGCCCGAAGCTGGCAGGGCAAGATGGCACACTTCCGTTGTCTTCATAAACAGTGAAAACTGACTCCACCTATAAAACTTCAGGCATCCGGTCTTTGTCTCCGTGCTACTCAGATAAATCTCTTGCTGTTTGTGACTTTTTGGACTCCCTGGATTGAAAAACTTTACTCTATTGCCAGTGTGACTAGAAAAATCCTTTTCTGCCTGGACCTTCTGTCTCCTGAACTCTCTTGGCGGTTCTACCTTTCTGACTGATCATTCTCTGTACTGACTGAACTCTATAATGTCACGTAAAAAACCACCTCCTGGGAAGCCTGGCTTTGCTGTCTCTGCCCCGACATCTACAACATCCAGTCCAAGTACACAGTCAACGATAACATCTCTGATGCAGCCCAAAACCACTGAGACTGAATTCCAACAAATGTTTCAACAAATTTTACAGGGACAAGAGGAGATTAAAAGACAACTAAAAGAGATGAAAGAAGAAATTAAAGAGAACCAGGACCAGATTAACAAAAACTCACAGAGACTGGATCTTTTGGAGGGTGGGACGGCTGAGATGAGGGAGGGGATGGAAGGGGTGCAGAAGGGGAACAAAGAACTCGACACCCAACAGATGAAAATAGAATTTGAGAGAATGTCCTTTTACCTTAGATTTCAAAATGTGGTGGAGACAGATGATGAAGATATAAGGGACATTATGACAAGTATTTTGGCTGAATACATTCAGAAAGAGAAACAACAGATGGGGTGGGAATTAGATTTGGTTTATAGAGTGAACTCAGCTTATGCCAGAACACACAACGTACCCAGGGAGGTACACATTAAATTTCTCAGAAAAATCACAAGAGATAAAATTCTGAGTGCACAAAGGGGGCAAGCTTTGAAATACCAAGATAGGGAAATAACCATCCTGAAACAGATCCCCAAGAAAGTGAGGGAGAAAAGAAAAAGCTATTCGCAATTGGCGAAGAAACTATACCAGAAGGGGGTGTGGTTCAGATGGTTGATGCCGGAAGGTATACTAATATTCTGGGAGGACACAAGAGTTAGAATTAATACACCCATAGAGGCGCAGGCCTTTATGGAAAAAAATAAAGTACTCCTAGATAAATCAGATGATCCTACAACAGACATGCAGGACACGGGAGGGGCCGGAGCTCTGCTGGCGGGGGGAGAAGGGGCAATACCAAGAAAACTCAGATCACAAAAATGAGTAAGAAAATCCACTTGATATAAATTGATTGAAACTATTAACTGAATTTACATGCTGACTATATATTGTTATTTAGTATTGAATTTTTTGTAATTGTATTCTATGGGTATGGAGGGAGGGGACTCCTGCCGCACATTGCAACTGCCAAAATTTGTAACCTTTCCTTTACCCTTTTCCTATATTATTTTCTAAAAAACCAATAAAACTTTTTTTTTTTTTTAAAAGATTTACCTCAGCCTCCAGGGCAAAAGGGCTGTGATAATACCCATATGTGACTACTCCGACGCCTCACTTCAGAGACTACTGATAGTCACTAACTTTTGGGCCCGAAAAGATGGCAGGGAGTATTGTTATTGTGTGACTAGCCTAGTCCACAGGGATAGTATTTTATGAATAGGTCTTTAAGTGTCTATGGTACTATACAATCTCAGAATCTTAAATATGCTCCTAAAGTTTCTAATGAAATCCAAACTTTTATAGTAATTCTAGTATTTTGAGAGGACAGAAAATAAAAACTGAACAGAAAGAGAGGAGTAATCAAAGAGAAGAATGATGGTTTATAGAATAAGCTTGAGTGAGTTAATAGGACAGGACAGCTGTTAGCATTTTAAATGGGAATTGGAAGGGGGAGAGCCCAATAAATTTCTAGTTTAGGTGAAAAATATATATTTGGTAACCTGAGGTCTTGGAAAAAAGAGAGAAAAAAACCAAAGTCTTCAGCTAATCTCAAAGTGTTGAATATGTTCAAAAAGTTTCTTTTTTTTTAATAAACAAAGTTTTATTGTTTTTTTTTAAATTTTTACAAAGGGAAAAGGTAAGGGAAAAGTTACAAATTTTGGCAGCTGCGAAATACCGTAGATGCACCCCCCCTCCAAACTCATAGTATACATTTGCATAAAATTCAATATTAAGTAATAACATGTAGTCAGTGTGGTAGATTCAATTGGTAATTTCGATCAGTTTATATCAAATGACTTTTCTTATTCATTTGTGTGATCTGAGCTTTCTTGTTGTCGCCCCATCTCCCCCCGCTGGCAGAGCTCCGGCCCCTCCCGTGTCTTGTATGTCTATTGAAGAATCATCTGGTTTTTCTAGGAGCAGTTTATTTTTCTCCATAAAGGCCTGCGTCTCTATGGGTGTATTAATCCTAACTCTTGTCTCCTCCCAGAATATTAGCATACCTTCAGGCATCAACCATCTAAACCACACCCCCTTCTGGTATAATTTATTCGCCAATCGCGAATATTGTTTTCTTTTTTCCCTCACTTTCTTGGGGATCTGTTTCAGGATGGTTATCTCCTTATCTTTATATGTCAAGGCTTGCCCCCTTTGTGCATTCAGGATTTCATCTCTTGTACTTTTCCTAAGAAATTTAATGTGTACCTCCCTGGGAACATTGTGTGTTCTAGCATAAGCTGAGTTTACTCTATAAGCCAGGTCTATTTCCCACCCCATCTGTTGTTTCTACTTCTGAATATACTCAGCCAAAATGTTTGTCATGATGTCCCTTATGTTTTCATCATCTGTCTCCATCACATTTTGGAATCTAAGATAAAAAGACATTCTCTCAAACTCTATTTTCATTTGTTGGGTGTCGAGTTCTTTGTTTCCCTTTTGCACACCCTCTATCCCCCCCCCTCATCTCAGCTGCCCCATCCTCCAAAAGATCCAGTCTCTGTGAGTTCTTATTAATTTTATCCTGGTTCTCTTTAATTTCTTCTTTCATCTCCTTCAGTTGTCTCTTTATTTCCTCTTGTCCCTGTAGAATTTGTTGAAACATTTGATGAAACTCCAAGTCCGTAGATGTAGGTTGCTTGAAGGCTGTTAACATTGATTGTGTGCTAGGACTGGAGGTTGCAGATGTTGGGGCAGAGGCAGCAAATCCTGACTTTCCAGGAGGTGGTCTTTTAGATGCCATTGTTTATGAAATAAAGAGTCCAGTCAGTATAAAGAAGGATCAGTCAGAAGAGTAGAACAGCCAAGAGAGTCCAGGAGACAGAGAGTTCAGGCAGAGGGGAATTTTCTAATCAGCCTGGTAGATGAGCAAAAGTTTTTCACTCCAAGGAGTTCAAAGGCAAGCAATCAACAAGAGAATTATCCAAGTAGCACGGAGACAAAGACCGGAAGCCTGAAGTTTGGAAGGTGGAGTCAAGTTTCACATTTCATAAAGACAACGGAAGTGTGCCATCTTGCCCTGCCAGCTTTGGGTTTCGAGGCAGCAAATAAAGTTTTCAAAGTTCAAAAATCCCAAAGCTTCCAGATCTCATTATTTTATAGGTTTAAGTCCGAAAATCCACTTAGTTAGGGTGAGGCATCTTTGGTTTGGCTCTCCCCCTCCTCCTTCCCTTGGGGCTGAGAGCACACTTGTTTCCGGCCGCTTGCCCGAGGGGGGGGGAAATCCCCCTCCCCTCCAGCCGCGCCTCTTCAAGTCAAACCAAAGAAAAGGTTTGCACAACTGACGAGTTTTTAAATTAGTAATGGGGATGAAGGGAGTCTACGCCTCACCGCTCCGCCGCTGCATCCTTCAGTTTTCTTTTTCTCCGAACAGCCTCTCAGCGAAGACGCCCACGCGTCCTCCGATCTGCTCCCCGGTGCCTTGGGCGAGGCGGGGGACCTCCCGCCGGCCGCCGCTGATCCAGGGATCCCCCGCGGTGCCGCCCCTCCGGCAGGACGCCTCTGCGGGGTGTCCTGTGCCCTCCAAGAAGTGGGGAAGCCCACCGGGGAGCCGGAGCGAGCAACAAGTTGCCCGTCGCCGTCAGCCGCCGGAACCGGAAACCATGTTCAAAAAGTTTCTAATGAAATCCAAAACTTCAATACTTGAAACAAGAGACGTCAAAGATTTTTTGTACCACTGTCACTCAAAAAGAACATCATTCATGTCCTTAAGAAAAAAAAGGAAAAGATGACCAGGAACCTGCAGTTATGATTCACCATTTTGTGGCATATGTGTGATCCTGTGTGAAAACAACTTATCACATCTTTGCAGAAACCATAATTGTAGTGGTCCTTCAAAAAAGAATACTGTCAACCCTGAATCTGACCTGACCCAGGCCATTTTGAAGCTTCAGTGTGGCCACACTGGAGTTGAGGGATAGGGAGTGGGGAATAGAGATAGCTGGGGTTTTGTAGCCAAAACAAAATGCTTTCTCCTGGGAACCAAGGACATTCCCACAGGTGGTCAGAGAGAGGAGGAATGAAGTTACCAGGCAACCAGACATCACTTTGATTGGACCATGTGACTGATTGTTTGGGAAAGGGAGAAAACCTTTTTCTTTTAATTAGGTGAAAACTTCGGGAATCTTTAGAGTCGGTTTTCACCAGCTTGTGCCAATATGATATATCCACTAAAACTACTCTTTGAGGAATCTATCTGCCTCGAGTTTTGTTCATTATGGGTGTATTACTTGGAACCCTGACAAATACAAGTATTGGATATTCAAAAAAAACCCTTCACCTCTCCCAATAAAAAAGAAGAAAAATAGGATACTATACAACAAATTGCTAGAAGTAAAAAAGAAGAAAAATAGGATACTATACAACAAATTGCTAGAAGTACTAACTCTCCAGAAGGAGGAGAAGGCGAGTAAATGAATATGAATACTTGAAGCAAGAAATGTTGAAGATGTTTTGTACCCCTGGTACACAAAAACCCTTGTAAAAATGGTACAATCTTAAGGGGAAGGAAACAAAACAACTGTAAGGGACAGAAGAAGTAATACTGAAGAACAGAGAAAGGAACACAGCCAAGACAACAGGTAAAAGAAACATGGAAATGTAACCCAAGTAAGCATTTCAAATGAGACCATTCCTACTTCTGATAACAGTGAAGGAAGTGGGAAGGTTCATTCAGACTTATAATAAAAGTAGTATTAGCAATCACGATTTTGGTTTTCTAGTCTGGTCTATCTTCGAAGACTTACAGCACTTTGGGATGGGAGACAGAATAGTTAGCATCTGTAGATAAAATGTTTCAAGCAGTGTCTGGCTAGAAAAAAAAAGTTCTGATTGAGAAAGAAGCAAATAAATGAGTTCCGATCAGACCTTCTGGCTTATGAAATTTAGAGTTTGCCAGGAGTAAGGTCTAGAAGTTTGACAAAACTTTTAAGTTAGTAACAAGTCCACTAAAATTTACTTCTTACTTTTAACCCATATACAACTATGCTTAAAATTTGTTGAACTTGTTCAGATGTTCAATATTTCTGTATAAATGTGACATAAAATGCGATCTGTTCTCTACAAAAGTTTCCTTGTGTGAATGCAAAAATATTGAACGTTCAAAAGGGCTCACAAACTTTTAAGCACCGCTTTTAGAAACAAATGGCATTGCAAATAAAAAACAAAACAGCTGCAACTGTGCTATCATGGGATTTGAAGATTTATGTAGGGCATCTTAGACTCAGGTGTTTTTATCCATCCTTCCATCCTTCCCTTCTACTCCCTGGAAGAAAACCAGAAAAGGAAAAATATTGTAAATGGAATTGATAGAAGAAATTCGTTTTGGGGTTATTGGGGGGAGGGGGGGTAGCCATAGTTTAAGTAATCATCTGGAGCCAGTGATGATCCAATGCTTGTTCGGTGTGGCCTGTGCATCACAAAGACTGATAAAGTATATCTAGGCAAAACATGTGGGTATGTTGGTAAAATGGGCCTACTTAGCCAAGCATTGAAAAAAATGGAACAGTTTTGGCATTGTCTTCATGAGAAGATTAACATAAGCTCCAAGTTCAGAGAGACAAATATGATTTAATAAATCTGGTCATATGTCTCCCTTGATTAAAATAAAGCAATTGAAGGATATAATTTATTCACAAGGAATAAATTAAGCAATAGAAGGGAAACAGATCCTATGTCAGAAATACCTATACCTGCTCAGAAATCCAAGTGAATGAACCTGATAACTGTAGAATGCAGCTGTCTTAAATAACTCCCTTTTTACTACCCTGTAATCCCTTAATTTGGGGTAGAGTCTGGGCAACTGGATGGAGCTGAGCATTTCCTGGATGGATAATTTTCCTGATGCCACAGGCAGTTCGCAAGATCAATAATGCAGTTGTCTGCTATCACCCACCTAACCAAACAGAAGATACGAATGTATTAGCCCTGAGAGGCAGGCCAGTTCAGTAAACAGACCCTGCAAACATCACAGGAATGCTACACCATTGTTATAGGGCGCGGGTGTCAAACTAATGGCGTCACGTCATCACCTGATGTATTGTGACTTTTCCCCCTTTGCTAAATGGGGGGGGGGCATGGCCCACAGGCCGCGAGTTTGACACCCCTATTATAGGGTGTAATGACAGAGTTTTCCTTTGCCCCTATTTATACCAAACAGGACAAGGTTCTTTTCACACTTTCCTATCCCTAAGGACATTTACATATCTTCATTAAGGTTATCTCCAAATTCCTGTACAGATTCAGCCTTTTCAGAAGGAAGCTACAGATCTTCCAAAGAAACATAGAGTAGTAGTGATTGGAAGCATTAATTACTGTCAGTTTCTATTGAGAAACGAGCTTCGCCAAACCAATTCCTTCCAGTAATTCTTGCGTTACTGACAACATTCTCTTCAAAGGGTAGAAGAAATCTCAAGGCATTGAGCTGTCGTCGACTTGATATTAACCCAGTAGGAAAGACTCAGTTAAAAAGTATAAGCATGAAAATGATATGTGGTTATATAATGTTGGGGTTCCTAATTTATATATCTAATATCACAATGGTGGGATTCAAATAATTTAACAACCGGTTCTCTGCCCTAATGATTTCTTCCAACAACCAGTTCACCAAACTGCTCAAAAAGTTAACAACCGGCTCTCCCTAAGTGGTGCGAACTGGTTGAATCCCACTACTGCATATATGAAACTTGCAGTTAAGCAAGTATTTAGAGCAGCGATAGGTAAGATTTCATGGGATGAAATGATCATGGAAAAAGGAGTCTAAAATAGATATGGGAAGAAAGGAAAGTTTTATAAAGACAATGAGGACAACAAAAAAGTTAATGACGTTTTCAGAATATATAAAGGAGATAAAAGGATGTGGACACACCAAGTCCACCAGGTTAACAGAGATGGACATTTTTCATTGCAAAAGAAACGAGGCTCCCTAGGCCTTCCTAGATGTAATAAGACCTTTGATGAAGATTCAGGAAAACTGTAAAATCAGATTTCGTTCCTGGAAAAAAAAATTAGCTACTAGTCTTGGAGCTCCAGGTACATCTCAATGGTGTGATTATGTGAATCCATTCCCTTTGAGATTTCAGCTGGCATATGGTATTGAAGCTGCTTTGATTGCCTTAATGAATGACCTAATCCAAAAACTGAAGTGAGACCCTGCCAGGCAGCTTCTGATATCATTGATGTTGGTATCATTCTGGACTGTTCAATGGTCTTACCAAGAAGTGATCGTTTGAATAAGAAATTGGGGTCTGGATGTTAGATACACTGTCCTGCCAGTACAGGTAGTCCTTGACTTACAAGCACAATTGAGGGCGACATTCTGTTGCTAAGTAAGACAGTTGTTAGGGTTTATGACCTTGTCAGTTTTTAAGTGAATCTACAGTTCTTAAGTTAGTGTCACACTTATTAAGTGAATCTGGCTTCTCCATTAACTTTGTCAGAAGTTGCAAAAAGTGATCACATGACCCAGGGACACTGCAACCATCATAAATATGAACCAGTTGCCAAGCATCTGAATTTTGATCATATGACCATGGGTATGCTGCATAGTTGTAAGCCTGAAAAATGATCATGTCACTTTTTTTCCACTGTGATTGTAACTTCAAATGGCCACTAAACAAATGCTTGTAAGTTGAGGACTACCTGTATAGTACATGTTGGTGTGCCCCAATTTTGCATATTTGCTGTGGTTTTTGTTGTTGTTGTTTTTAATTGTAATTCTCTGTTTATTATATATAATTGTATTGTATTGTAATGCACTGGTCACCATATAAAGCCTTGAAATAAACATTGGCATATATCTCCATGTTAGATGCCTGTCTTTTTTGCAAATTGGGCAGCACTTTCATATTGTCCACAAATTATGGAGTGCATTATCTCAAGAATTGCATTTGCTCCCCATTTGTTTCAGCAGCTAACTAATCTCTATCAAATCAAATTCCTTTATCACAGTCTTTGACCAACTTTACAGTAAAAATAAGAAATAGTTTGATGCAACAGCTCATTGTTGAGAAAAGAAAAGAAAACAATAGCATAATAAAACAACATATCTAATTGAAAGTTTTGTACTTGAAGATATATGAGTGTGGGGTTAGCATCCCTTAAAAAGTAATACGATTGATTAGTGTTGGCACTCATATTTGGAAATGATTTTGTTTCAGGAGATCAAAGAACATCTTGTAGCATCAAAAAAGGATCTGAGGACATGAGGAAGAGTCTCTACCTCCCTTGATACACAAGGCCAAAATTTGTGCAAATAAGGACACCCATAAAATCTTCCTGCCAGTAGAGCTGATAAGAGGGTATCAAAAGAAAGCTCTGGAAAAGGCCCATCTATATTTGTTGTAAAAATGCATCTCTTTTGCTGGGCTTTTAAATGTTAATTGTAAGATATGTCTTCAACTGTTTACATTCTGTATTTGTTTTCTGTATTTTATGAACCTCACTAGGCATGCACCATAGCAGAATGTAAACATGTATTCATTTATATCCTGCCTTTATTATTTTTTTACAAATAACTGAAGGTAGTGAACATATCCAACACACCTTCCTCCTGCTATTTTTCCCACAACAACCCTGTGAAGTGAGTTGGCCCAAAGTCACCCAGCCAGCATTCATGGCTAAGATTGGACTTGAATTCACAAGTTTTCCATTTTCCAGCCTGGTGCCTTAACTACTGGACCACACTGGCTTGTTTTAACTTGTGAATGAATAATGTGTGGTAGTTTCTTATTCTCGTCCCTTAAAAGAATTGATTCATTGGCACATTTTTCTTATACGATCAAATCTCTTTTAAGTCTCCTGCTAGAAGGTGATATACCGTATTTATCGGCGTATAACATGCACTTTTCCCCCTGAAAAATAGGGGGCAAATGATGTATGCGTGTTATACGCCGATATAATGTTAAGAAGCCATGTTTTTACAGTATTAACAAGTACCGTATACACCATATACACCGCCGATATAATGTACATACCGCACAGCAGCGAGTGGATCAGTAGCAGCGTGAGGAGTGTGAGTAACGGCAATCAGTAGGCAACGGCAAGCCCAGGCAACCCGCACCTTCCTCACGTCTAATTCTCGCGGCCGTCGGAGCATAACCACGGTAACGCTCTGCACTGCGAGAGTTTGCAGACTCGCAAGAGTTTGCTGTCTGAGGTAGGAGAACTTGTACCCGTCAGGTATACCACTGCAGTGTGACTCATCCTGACACTCTGACGCTGAAAAAAACTGCATTCATAACCGTACTTACGGTATTTCCCTACTACTGGTATCCCTAATGGATTTAAAACAAAAGCGTGGAGCATATACAGCTGCTTTCAAATTGAAGGTTGTGGAATATGCCAAGCAACATGGAAATAGGGCTGCAGCAAGGCATTTTGGAGAGCCACCAACAGAATGCACAATACAAGAGTGGCGAAAAATGGAAGAAAAACTCAAGACATTATCAAAAACAAAATGCAATTTTCGCAGCGGTATTGCTAAATGGCCAAAATTAGAAGAACAGGTGAAGGAATTTGTACTTAATCATAGAAAAGCTGGTATTGCTTTATCAACAAAAATGATCATTATTCAAGCAGTGAAAATCAGCAAAGAGTTGCAAATACATGATTTCAAAGGAACAGCATCATGGTGCCAAAGATTCATGAAGAGGTATGAGCTTCGGATGGTGAAGAAGATGAGCTGATTTATGAAGATAGTAGCAGTGAAAGCAGCAGTGTTCATTGCGATTTTGAAGATAGCAGTGAAGATGAAGAGTTTCTTGGTTTTCCAGATAGCGATTTCTGAGTAAACTTTTGTAAAAACAGAATATCCAAGTTTCTTTGTTAAAACAGTTGCTTTTACTGTCCTTTTACATTATTTACCTTATAAGTGGTAATAATATTAATAAAAAAAGTTCTGAGCTACCCTTATTTTGCTTCAAAGTTCTTTATTTGAAATTTAAATTTTTTTCCTGAAATTTCCCTCTTAAAATGAAGGTGCGTGTTATACGCCTGTGCGTGTTATACGCCGATAAATACGGTACATTCTTTTTCATAAAACTAATTCTAATTATTCCATTGAGTTGCTTCATTTTGTTTTTCTCCCCCTCAACATTCCATTGCATCTGAGCATGTTTAGTCTTCATTGGCTACCACTCCTATTTAAAGGATTGTCTATGGAGATTCTCAGTCATGGTTGAGTGAGCCATAGTCATGGCTGTCCCAAAGATGCTTTTTCAAAAGGCAACTGAGCTTTGTTTTTCCCTGAAGACATTTCGCTTCTCATCCAAATAGCTTCTTCAGTTCTGACTGAATGGTGGAAAATGGAAGGATTTATATTCCTTGCAGTCATCTAATTGTTAGCATTCATTCTGAGAGTGATTGAGGCGACTTGAAGGTTTATTTGTATCCTCAGGGTCAACTGAGCAATGCAAATGGATGTACAACTTTCTTGGAACTGCTGAAAGGATTATGTTGTAAATAAGGGATAGGTGGTGCCGTATCCCTCCCTTCTGTTCAGAGATGGCTGTTCAGTCTTAACGTAGATGGCCTCTTTGACCCCTCTTTTAAACCAGCGGTCTTCTCTGTCCAGAATGTGAACTTTGCTGTCTTCAAAAGAGTGACCTTTGTCTTTCAAATGAAGATGGACTGCTGAATCTTGTCCTGATGGGTTTGTTCTCCTACGTTGTGCCATGCGTTTAAAGGATTATTTTCCTAACTATTTTTTTTCTATTTTTCCCGTAAGCTGTCCCAAGAACATTGCCACCTGTCAACTGGGGACATTCAGACTAAGAAACAACCCTTTTAGCATGTATATCCAAAATAAAGGGAAATATTCTGATTTTGAGGACTTGTCTAAAATTGTTTATCAGAAAGGGAGAAGCAAGCAATAGGAATTGCTAGCCTGATGGAAAAGGGAACTGAATAAGCTTATAGGTTTAAAACTTTACATTCTGGTAGAACAAAACTTTTCAACTATGGGACTTCCGGTTCCGGCGGCTACGGCGACAGGCAAGCCTTTGCCTGCTCCTGCTCTCCCGGTGGGCTTTCCCCGCTTCTGGGGGGGCACAGGACGCCCCGGAGAGGCGTTCTGCCGAGGGAATGGCTCGCGGAGGGTCCTGGCGTCGGCTGGCGGGGGCTTCTCCGCTTCGTTCTAGGCATCGGGGAGCAGTTTTGGAGGGCGCGCGTGCGTCTCGCTCCATGCCGATCGGAGAACGCACTCTTGAACGAAGCAGCGGCAGTATGGTGAGAGGCTTCCTTTCTTCATTCCCTCTCTTTTGAATTGATGGACTTTTCAGCACTTTTAAAAAGTTAAACTTTCGGATCCTTGCTAGAGGTGCGGCTAGAGGGAGGGGGATTTCCCCCCCTCCCTTGGACAAGCGGCTTGAGAAGATTTTGCTTTCACCCCCAGGGGAAAGAGGAGGGGGAGAGCCAACTAATGATGCCTCACCCCCATAAAAGTGACTTTCATTGGACCTAGCTCCAGAACTTATGGGTGAACTGAGAACTTTCTGAACTTTTAAAATTTTATTATGCCTCTGAGCCCAAAGCTGGCAGGGCAAGATGGCACACTTCCGTTGTCTTCATGAACTGTGAAACCTGACTCCACCTTTAAAATTCAGGCTTCCGGTCTTTGTCTCCGAGTCACCCAGAGGAATCTCTTGTGGATTGTTATTTTCTGAACTCTTTGGAGAAAAAACTTTCATCTATCGCTAGAGTGACTAAAGAAACTCCCACCTGTTTGGATCCTCTGCCTTCTGAATTCGCCTGCCTGCTCTACTTCTCCAGCTGCCCAGTTTCTACTCTGACTGATCTCCTTGCTTCATAAACCATGTCTCCAAAAAGACCACCTCCTGGAAAGCCTGGCTTTGCTACTTCTGCCCCAACGTCTGCAACGTCTAGTCCAGCTACACAGTCAAAGATAACAGAACTGATGCAACCCAAGACTACAGAGATAGACTTTCAACAAATGCTTCAACAAATTTTACAGGGCCAGGAGGAAATTAAGAAACAGTTAAGGGAAATGAAAGATGAAATTAAAGAGAATCAAGCCCAAATCTTTAAGAACTCACAGAGACTGGACCTTGTGGAGGGTGGGGTGGCGGAGGCGAAAGGGGGGGTAGAGGCTTTACAGAAGGGGAACAAAGAGCTCGACATCCAACAAATGAAAACAGAGTTTGAGAGAATGTCCTTTTATCTTAGATTTCAAAATGTAATAGAAGCAGATGGGGAAAATATAAGGGACATTATGACTAATATTTTAGCTGAATACATACACAAAGATAAACAGCAGATGGAATGGGAGATAGACCTAGCCTATAGAGTGAATTCAGCATATGCCAGAACACATAATGTACCCAGGGAGGTTCATATTAAATTCCTTAGGAAAACCACAAGAGATGAAATTCTGGGTGTACAAAGGGGGCAAACACTGACATACCACGACAGGGAGATAACCATTCTGAAGCAGATTCCCAAAAAAATTAGGGAAAAAAGGAAAAGCTATTCGCAATTGGCGAATAAATTATACCAGAAGGGGGTGTGGTTTAGATGGTTGATGCCTGAAGGTATGCTGATATTCTGGGAGGAGACAAGAATCAGAATCAACACACCCATAGAGGCACAGGCCTTTATGGAAAAAAATAAAGCGAACCTAGAAAAAACAGAAGACACTACAACGGTCATACAGGACACGGGAGGGGCCGGAGCTCTGCCAGCGGGGGGTGAAGGGGCAACACCAAGAAAGCTCAGATCACAAAAATAAATAAGAAAACCACAATGTTATAAACAGACCGAAAGTAATAATGAATTTATAACTAGACTATGTATTATAACTATATAAACTGATTGAAAATTATTTTTTCTAGAATTAATATGCTGATTTTTTATGATTATGTATTAAGGTTTGATATTTTGATGTAACCTAGGAGTCTGGAGGGAGGGGGCGTCTGCCACACTTGCAACTGCCAAAATTTGTAACCATTCCACTTACCCTTTTCCGCATAAATGTTTTAAAAAAACCAATAAAACTTCTTGAAAAAAAAAAAACTTTTCAACTATGAAATTAGAAACTTAGCTAGTATGAAAATTTTGGAAATGGGAAACAGCATATAGGAGACCAAACTGTTTGTGACTCTAACCTGCCAGTGATGTTCAGTTATACTGTCTCAGGCATCATTGGAGAACAGCTTAAATAGCAGTAAGCATGTGGGTTTGATATTTGGAGGTAGACGATCAGAAGAAGAAACTGGCATGTTAATGTTTTGCATCTATTTTTAAACAAAGCCCATATGATATTACAGATACATTTTTTAGAAAATGAAAACATACAACGGTTTTCCTTTTTGGAGATGTGATAGCATTTTCCAAGATTATACAAGCTGAAGGGAGCTGGGGGGGCGGGGGGCATGATTATTGAAGACTTGTGGTTTCTCAATTCATGTAAATTGAATTCTTTCGTAAGTTTGAAATGCTATGGAAATCAAGTGAAGAGTGTGTAGCGTTGAAATAAAATTAACATGTAAAGTGATTTTATGTATTCAGCTTGAAGCGACTATGAATTTGAGAGAGAAATCTCATTACTTATCTTGTAGAAGGATAATATTTAACTTCTCCATTTGCTGTTCTTGATATAAAGCTTTTTACATGTGAATGATGGTTTTCTGTGACTGCTGAGAGAGAAAGGTTTTTTGAATTGATGGAGATCAATTTCTATCATCTCTGTACTCACCTTTTTTTTCTCTTGCAGGATAACTGATTTGGGAAATATTAAAAGAAGATTGTATTTATCAACGATCCACAAAGAATTGTCTGTAACCCCTCTGCATGCAAAAATCCCTCTCTTTATGATCAAGCGCAAAATTGTAAGTATATTTCCTTCCTTGTTCAAATGATTACTGTCACGTATGATTCTCTTCTACTTTCTATTTCCTACCAGTGATCCAGCATATCATGATTACAAGAAATTGTTTTTCTGGTTAATTTCACATATTTCTTCAGAATTAATTGCACAGTGTAGTACAAACTGGATCATCATTAGACACTTCTGTGACATGGAGATTAAGTAGATTGGTGGAACACGAGATCAATCATGAATCATGCTGATAATTTCCAGGTGCTGTTTGTTCTTCCCATTCCTATTTAGTGGATGAGAACCAAAACATAATTTCATGCCAAGCATTCCAATAATGTTATGTTATTAATTCTATACGTGTAGCACCTTAACTGTTCAATTTGAGTAAAAAGATATGATAGAAATTAAATAAAAAACAGCAAACATGGTATGTCCAAGATTAGGAGAATTAGGAGACAAGATCCTGTATTATAAGATGATTTCCTTATCTCTGCAATTACATCACTGGCAATTAGTTCCAGATAGAATTAGTGTGTTTCTAAGAATGATTCCAGATTTATGTCTAAAATTGGGGGGAGGAGGGTAAGGAAAACAACAGAGAATTCTTAGATTCATGTATATAGGGAAATAAGTTTCAGTTTAAGATATCCTGGAAAACACGCATTTCATTTCATTCATGCAATCTGTAGTAAAAAGAGGTAGTACTTACTTAGTGACTGCAGTTGGGACCAGCAATTCAGTTGCTAAACAGCACAGTTACTGAGTGAAACATCACAGGACCATAACAGGCTTATAATTTCACTTCGACTCTGGTCAGTTTCTCTTGGGTGCATTATGTCATTAATAATTATATCCCTTGTTGATAGTGTCCATGTTTTAAGATATCCTTAAACGCAAATCAAATATGAATGTGTGTGTCATATAATCCCCCAGACTATGTACATATGCAACGTTTTCTTCCAGGAATAAGAATCGTTCTTTGTTTTTTAAAAAATTGAAATTGGTATGTTTTATGCATCCCTTAGAAATGTTATCAAATTAATGAAATGTCTAATTTTAAAATCTTTTCTACAGTCAAAAGTCAGGAATTAATTTCGCTATGTGGGTTTAATTTTTACTGCAGAATGTGTTCTGAATTAATCCTATCTTTTAGAGTTATATGTTACTGTATAATATAAGCAGGTCCTCTTCATTTCACTCACAACAGTTTCCTTTTTGTTCTTCAAAATCAAAATCAAGCACCTTAATCCTTGCCTTTGATATATTTTGGTCCCAGCCAGTGAAATCTGTTGAGGTTTAAAGTAACGGCAATAATAAATAATGATCTAGGAAGATTAATTTCCATGCTCCTAACAGTTCTGTTTCTGAAAACCAAAGGGAAGGTGAAAGGAACAAATAAACAAAATGCTCCAAGAAATGTATTGATTTTTGCTACTGGAACTCTTTTGTTTCGTTAAACTAATAATGGGGGGCAAACATCCCCAGTGGAGTAAAACATCATACAGTGTAAATACCGTAAGTTATATTTTACTTCTCTAAGATACATTGGAATGTACTTCTGAAGCACATTAAATTAATTGTTTCAGTTTTGATCCCCGCAGCTTATAATGTATGTTGATTGGCTACAGAAACCAGCTTTTAAAAATATAACTGCATACTAGAAGTTCGGATTTTCAACATATGTGAAAGTGTGACTACCTGAAAAGAATACATGTGACCTTCCTATGAATATAAGAAATGAACTTCTTGTTGGTCCTAGTGAGTGTGCCAGATATCAGTTTAATATCAAATGGATTCCTTATTCCATTGCTTTTTGTCTTTATACATGCCATGCCAGGTCCCTATGAGAACTTAGATTCACTGTGGTTTTTGTCCAAACGGAATAGGACTGAGATCTGACATTAAACCTGGCTTGCCCATACAAGCTATCAGTTCTGAAGACTTCTTTCTACTCAGTCTGGACAAGCCAGCATCTTATCTGCAGATCATTTACAGAATTCTGGTTCGCACAAATAAAGCTGGATCACCATATGGAGGTGCACAACTGCCATGTCCAATGTTCCAATTTGGGAATGTTGCTTAAGATTCTGGGGGAAACTGTGCAATGCCAAAAGATCTAAATTAGGGCCTTCAAATTCTGGTGATGGTCTTCCACTTTAGCTCAAGGAAGGAAGAAGAAAAATAATCATTGGCTACAAAGTACAATTTCCTCTCCCTGTGCACTTTTAACACTTAACTTTATAGAGACACATTCATGAGAGGGTAAACACGATATCTGATACTGGCCAAGGTATCAATTCATAAACAAGTCAGTACATGTGGGGAGGGTATAGCCAAATGGCAAAACATTTTTATTATCGTAATGCACCCTTCATAAAAGGTGGTGGTGCAGTGGGTTAGAATGCAGTATTGCAGGCTAATTCTGTCGACTGCCAGCAGTTCGATTCTGATCGGCTCAAGGTTGACTCAGCCTTCCATCCTTCCGAGGTCAGTAAAATGAGGATCCAGATTGTTGGGGGCAATATGACTGTAAACCGCTTAGAAAGTGCTGTAAAGCACTATGGAGCGGTGTATAAGTCTAAGTATTGCTGCTAGTACTATCACGGTGTGACTAATATCTAAAACTCACCTAAAACTAAATCTACCTTAAAACAGTAGTTCCCTTCCTTAGAAGCAAAGTGCAACTAAATCTTGTGGGTTGGAAACCTCCAGGAAAAAACTAAAATTGTAGGTGATACTGAGAAATTTTAAAAAGAAATTTTAAAAAGAAAATCCCAAAATCTAGATATTGAAGAGCCACTTGTTAAATGGTGTGAAGAAAACTACATATATGTATTCATATCACCAAGAGTCAGTCTTACCTCGAAGGAGAATTGGTTTTAATTACATCCTGAGGAGAAATGTTATATAGAAAAAAAGAGATAATCCAAGAATTATATTGTGTTCATACATGTGTTCATATTTTTTTTATTACTGGTTTAACCTCATCATTTTGGCAGATTCTGGAAAGATGCATTCAGACCATCCCTATAGCCATTTTAGCCATTGAGAGCACTGATGTCCTTGTATTTTCTCTGAGTCAAAGACTAAGAAAATTGGGAACAACTGATAACATCTCTGTATCTATTGCAGTGGTGAAATTCGAATGTTTTTACTACTGATTCTGTGGGTGTGGCTTGTGGGCGTGGCAGGGGAAGGATACTGCAAAATCTCCATTTCCACCCCACTCGGGGGACCAGCCAGAGGTGGTATTTGCCAGTTCTCTGAACTACTCAAAATTTCCACTACCTGTTCTCCAGAACCTGTCAGAACCTGCTGGGTTTCACCCCTAATCTATTGGGATCATTCAGGAGTCATGGCATAAGCGATAATCAATCCTTTTAGGCCTTGTCAGTTATTAAAAAACGATTAAAAAAATTAGCCTCTTCTGTCAAATAAGTGGAGTTTCAACAGAACACAATGGCACACAGAGGTTTATGTAATCTGGGGAATTATTATTAGTGAACTCAAATGGTTCTTTAAAACTTCATTGGAGGAGTTGGCAAACCAATAATTAAAATAACATTTCACTGTGTGGAATTTCTACCTTTTTGAACCAATCTACCTCAGATGGAATAATTTTTAAAATGTGGACAAAATCCAGGACCCATGACTCCCAAGGGATTGAAATTTGGCAATGTTGTGGCCACTTCAATTCCTCTTCACTGCTGCTGTGGTCAGCCACAGTCATGTGATTGTCTTTTCCTACACCCCCTTTCAGCTTCCCTCAGGGAAAGTCAGTGGGGAAGCCAATAAAAAGCCGCTACTGCTCCCTCTATTTTTTGCCCATGTGGTCTTTCTGTTTATGTATGGAAATATCTCTAAAACAGTGACCCCAACAGTCACAGATTGTCTATTCTCCATTAAAAATGTCAGCACCGAAGAACCTATTTTTTTTTCAATTGTTCAGGAAATTTTGAGAGAGTTTTCAAAATTATGACTTATTGTCTGTTTTTTTTTTTGCTTGCATGAATTCAAATCCGTTATGCTACTAGCTCTATGCCGTTGGGCTATTTAGAGGCAGACGAGGCCGGGGGGGGGGGGGGGGATATAAGCCAAGCAATAAATACAATTGGTTTTTAACAGTGTATTTTATTGAAAATTAATTTTTACAAATATATCTCTAAACTTTTCCCCCCCTCTCCTTAGTGGTGCAATTTGTGCATTGACCTGGTGACATTTACCAGTGAGATATTCAAAGGCGCTGTTTTTCAGTCTTTGGATGGCATTATTGTTTCAGCCAACTGTAAACTGCGAAAAATCTTCACACTGAAGTCAAACCCCCTGAACCCCACAGATGACGACGGTACGTTAAGCTTGGCTTCCTGGGTTTCCAGATGGCTAAGATGTGCTTCCTGATTCCATGCTTATCTTTCTGATCTCTGTGATGCATTATCCAAAGAGTTTTAGATGGTTTCCTGGCAATTGATGGGTACATAAGACATACTATGCACGTTTCTGACTCTTTGGATAGTAAGTGACCTTTTCTAAATGTGATTACAAATGTGGTTCAGCATTTACATTTTTATAAAGCAGCACTTTTATTAAAACTGCACGGTAGATACTGTTTCAACTTTAAATTAGCATACAAACTGCTAATAATCTACCTTCAGGTAAGTGTTTCATTAAGCACTTTGAAAGAAAGCTTGTTATTCAATTATCAAAGGGTTTTTTTTTTAAACTGAGATCTGTCATTTTCTCAAGACAGCTTCTAAAATGAAAGAGCAGAGACTTCCCTTGTAAAATCTGGCCATTATGGAAATTGGACTTTTGAGGAAGGAAAAGAGAGTTGATGATAAACAGCACATTAAGTATCTTCCTAATAAAGTGTATTCATGAATTCCTATTATTTATCAGCTGCATATTTTATTTGAACTTTATTTGTACACCATCTCCTAGACTAAACAATAAAAACCATTTTTCCATCCTTCAGCTCTGCTTATCAAAATGTGAGTTGTACATCATCCAGCTGATTCTTTCCTACTTCATTGTTTTCTACCCAGACTGGAGACTTCAGTCTTCAAATGTGCTCTATTCCGGCGAGGTCCGGCTCCCCCTCATCCACGATCTAATTTTGGAGGGGGAGCCGGACCTCGCCGGAATAACCGAGACCTGGTTGGGCCACGAGGGAGGTCTACCCCTTGTGGAAATGTGCCCTCCAGGTTATCGAGCATTTCACCAGCCTCGGGCCCAGGGAAGGGGCGGTGGGGTAGCAGTGATTATCCGGGAAGACTTAGAGCCGAGAGAGTTCACCGTGCCGCAGACATCCGGGTGTGAGTCCCTCGTCGTGAGATGGGGCCCAGGGAGGCAGTTGGGCCTGCTGATAGTATACCTGGCTCCTCGCTATACTTCAGCGGCCCTGCCCGAACTCCTTGAGCTGATCTCATCGGTGGCGGTTGAGACCCCCAAACTTTTAGTGATGGGGGATTTTAATCTGCCGTCGATGGGAGAAGTGTCTGAGGGGGTTCGGGAGTTCATGGCTTCCATGACAGCCATGGACCTGACCCAGTTAATTCAGGGCCCTACTCACGAGGGAGGCCACACCCTGGACCTTGTTTTTGTCTCTGGCCAGTGGACGAGTGATCTGGGAATAGGGGATCTAGACACTATTCCCCTGTCATGGTCGGATCACTCACTTCTCCGGCTGGACTTCCCTGGTGCTACCCCCCGCCGCGAGGAGGCGGAACTGGAAAGTATTAGATGGTTCCGCCCCAAGCGCCTGATGGAACCGGATAGGTTCCAGACGGAACTTGGGCCACCCCCTGTGGACCTGACCCGCCCCCGAGTGGAGGACCTGGTAGACGCATGGAATAGTGCGACTACCGGGGCCCTAGACCGGGTGGCGCCTTTGCGGCCTCTCCTGCGGCGACGAACCACCCTGGCACCTTGGTTTACCGAGGAGCTAAGGGTGATGAAACGCCACAAGAGACGCCTAGAGAGTCGTTGGAGATCCTCCCGTTCCGAACTTGACCGAGCACAGGCACGAGCCTATTTGAAGACGTACCTCGTGGCATTAAGAGCGGCCAAACGTCAACATTGCGCCGCTCTTATTGCGTCTGCAGATAACTGCCCTGCCGCCCTGTTTCGGGTGACCCGTTCCCTCTTGTTTGAGAGACCACGGGAAGCCCCACTACAGGGCAGAGCAGAGGAGTTTGGGAATTATCTACAGGACAAAGTCGCTCAAATTCGGATGGGATGGACCCCTTTCAGTGGTTCAGTAGAGACGCCCGTTGCGAGTCTTGAGGGACCGCTTTGGGAGGAGTTTGACTCGGTTGCCATCGAGGATTTGGACAGGTTGCGTGGACGTCTGCGACCCACCACATGTTTATTGGACCCGTGTCCCTCCTGGCTTGTACTGGCATCCTGGGAGGTTACGCGCGACTGGCTCCTGGGCCTGGTGAACGCCTCGTTGGGTGAGGGGTCTCTACCGGCCGCCTTAAAAGAGGCGGTGGTGAGGCCCCTGCTCAAGAAGCCTTCCCTGGACCCAACGGACCTAGTCAATTATCGTCCAGTCTCCAACCTTCCTTTTTTAGCGAAGGTTGTAGAGAGTGTGGTAGCACAGCAGTTCCCACGTCACCTGGAGGAAAATGATTATCTAGACCCGCGCCAGTCCGGCTTCCGACCCGGGCACAGCACGGAGACGGCCTTGGTCGCATTGGTTGATGATCTCTGGAGGGCCAGAGATAGGGGTTGTTCCTCTATCCTGGTCCTATTAGATCTCTCGGCGGCGTTCGATACCATCGACCATGGTATCCTGTTGCACCGGCTAGAGGGGCTGGGAGTCAGGGGCACCGTTTTACGGTGGTTTGGCTCCTACCTCTCTGATCGGACGCAACGTGTGTTGACAGGGGAGCAGAGTTCGACCCGGAGGCCACTCACATGTGGAGTGCCACAGGGATCGGTGCTCTCGCCTCTCCTGTTCAACACATATATGAAACCGCTGGGCGAGATCATCCGTGGTTTTGGGGTGGGATATCATCTGTATGCTGATGATACTCAGCTATACATTTCCACTCCGAACCACCCCAATGAGGCCGTCGAAATGATGTCCCGGTGTCTGGAGGCCGTACGGGTCTGGATGGATGGCAACCGACTAAAACTCAACCCTTCCAAGACGGAGTGGCTGTGGCTTCCGGCCTCCCGGTTCAACCAGGTACTTCCATCTCTGGCCATCGGGGGCGTCCAACTAGCCCCCATGGAACAGGTGCGCAATTTGGGCGTCCTCCTGGATGCCCGGCTGTCCATGGATAACCATGTAACAGCCGTGGCAAGGGGGGCGTTCCATCAGGTCCGCCTGATGCGCCAATTGCGCCCCTTATTGGACCGGGATGCCCTACGCACAGTCACCCATGCGCTAGTGACGTCTCGCCTGGATTACTGCAATGCTCTCTACATGGGGCTTCCCTTGAGATGCACTCGGAGACTACAGTTGGTCCAGAACGCGGCCGCGCGGGTGATTATGGGGAGGACTAGATTCTCCCCTGTAACACCTCTCCTGCGCGAGCTGCACTGGCTTCCTGTGGTCTACCGAGTGCGTTTCAAGGTTTTGATTATGATCTTTAAAGCGCTTCATGGCACAGGGCCTAGTTATATGCAGGATCGCATCCTGCCCCACACATCCCTACGACCAATTCGCTCACACAGAGAGGGACTTCTCCGGGTGCCGTCCGCCAAACAGTGCCGGGGGGCGACACCCAGGAGCAGAGCCTTCTCTGTGATGGGCCCAGCCCTGTGGAATGACCTCCCCCGTGACATCAGGATTACTTCCGATCTCCGCTCCTTCCGTGTACAGCTGAAGACCCACCTCTTTCAATTATCTGGCCTGGCTCAATCGCAATCGTAATTTTCTCATTCCTCCTAACTGTTTTTTAAATTGTTCTTAAATATTAATTCTTAACTGCATATTGGGTTTTTACAATTGGGGTATTTTAAAGCTGATTTTTAACTGTCTAATGATGTAATTTGTTTCCTCCTCCGTGTATGTATGTATGTGTGTTGTGTATGTATGTACGTTTTTGTGCTGTTATTTATCTTTTATGTTTTATGCTCCATTGTACGCCGCCCCGAGTCCTACTCGGAAAGGGAGCGGCTAATAAATCCAAATTTATTATTATTATTATTACAAAAGGAAGTAATAAAAGGTTCTGGGAAAGAATAATTAAACAGCTTCTTTTTGTTGTGTTATATAATACAAATGTCTTTTCTAGCTTGTGGTTGGCTTTGCTTCTTTTATCCTTTTTATGTTGTCTTGTGTGGTTCACCCAGAGCTATTTGTGATTACTCCCTGTTTATTGCATTATATTCTGGATTGCACAAGATCATTTTCAGGGAAAAGTTGGGTCTATGAGACTAGATTTTGGGGCAACTCTTTTGATTAACCCAACTCCAAGTCACTGACCCTGTAACTTTTCCTTCTTGAATATTTCACCCTTATCAATTACTTGTGCTCAAAAGTTTTACAGTCTTTCAACTACTCTTCGTCTATTTTTGTTCCTTTTGGTGGAAATGGAACAGACAAGAGAATGATAGTGGTAGTGATTTGATTTGAGGTTGGCAAACTAAACTTTTTTTTTAAAAAAACAACCTTTCATTTTTTTAGTCCTGCTCTGTAACGGAGATCAACTGTTGTTGATGTATGGCTGTGGTTTTCAAGGATTGGCAATTTGTTTTGCAGAACTGTAGCTTTTGCTCAGCCCACATTTTGCCAGCCTTACCTGCTTAATCGATTATGTGTCAGTCTGGAATAATCTGTGATATTGAAGTGTTTATTGAAGGGTCTGCACAAGAATGACAACAAAATAATATTAACACTTAGACTTATATACCTATTCACAGTGCTTTATAGTCCTCTCTAAGCTGTTTACAGTCAGCCTATTGCCCCCAACAATCTGGGTCCTCATTTTACCCACCTTGGAAGGATGGAAGGCTGTAGTCAACCTTCAGCTGGTGAGATTCGAACTGCCAAATTGCAGGCAGCTGGCAGTCAGCAAAAGCAACCTGCAGTACTGCACTCTAACCACTGTGCCACCACAGCTCTTCAATGAGATCGAATTAGGTGGCATTGCTTTCTAGTCAGCCTGCCTGACCTTGACGTTGGCATTTCCTTTGTATTCATTTATTTTTATTTATGTATTTAAAACATTTACTGTATATATCAGCCTATCTTATACCAAACTTTGGGTGGCTCCCAATCATGCAGATGATGTGCTATATGGGACATAGAATTCTAGATGTTTCTTATTGTTAGATTAGGTAAGGACTGTCTGGCAGATCAGTCACAAACCATTAGAGTTATGAGACTTTCTACCTTTGACAGTCTGATACCTGAGACAGATGTTTTGCCTTAGATTTCATTGAAATTCCTTTTTAAAAAAATCTTAGCAATGTGACTTCCTAATCGATGTTATGTTAAGACAGTAAGTTAGTCATCTTCCCAGAGGACTTTCATTATTGGGTTGATTACAAACACAATGTATAAAAAATAACAAAAAAGCCATTCCAAGTTCTATGGCCCTTCAAAATGGAAGGGAACAAGGCAGCTGTAATTGAAGTTTCGCTGAGCCAGTATTATTTAACTTGCTCTTGCTCTAGAGTTGCTGTAGAGATTAACAGTTTAATACATATTTTTGCATACAGCAGAATTCACTGTTATGCATTGGTCTGACATTTTCTTTATTCGCATCAATCGCTAATTATCTAAGACTCATCAAATGCTATAGCATGACCTTGCTTTAATATAACACTTCCTATTTTATTGGGATTTATGCAAGAATGCTTCCTTAGGATAGCATCTCAGGCCCCATTAAGCAAGGTTTGGCATCCATCCGTCCACCTCCATTTTTTCCACCAGTCCTCCAAATTGCAGAGAACCTTTTTATCTATTTGTGGGACTTTGTGATCTGCTTCTTATATGTGTCGCTGTAAAGAGACGCTATGGGAAGTATGGATGTTCGGCTTCTCTTTTGCATGCTTCCTCTTAAAAGAGCATCTTGACAGCTGTTATTATTTCACCTCGAGCCCATGCTCTATAAGGACTGGGACCACTTTAGGAGTTGTATTTCTCTCTTATCTTCCAGCACCATTACCTGAGACACTTTATGAAATCGTCTTCAGCTATTGAAAGCAGTATCTCAGTTTTCTTTTCAGTACAGTACCCATACTGCCTCTCCCCCAGACCAGGAATTGTGAACTGATACCTATTTTCTCCAGGAAACAAAGTGGTAAAGATACAATTTCATCTCTTTGGAGAACCAGGAGAAATATGTATATAAACTAGGGAGGCATGTTTTAGTTTTAGTGGAAAAAACCCCAGCTTGTCTTGAACATTCATACAGAAGAGGAGTTGCAGAGGAAAGCATAATTGTGCCTAGTTATTTTTACAAAAGCAATGAACAGAAATTTGTCTCCTTCATAAAGCAATGGAGGCTAATTATTTCACCCAAACGTTAGAAACTTTCACCTCATTTTAATCAGGATTAGAGCAATGAGGCTGAGGGGTGAGACAAAGAATTGAGAATCTAATGGATAAGTCAATTTCTTACTGTAAAGCTCTTTGAATATTTTTCTGGAGACTGAGCTGTATCCTCACATTTTGTTTTAGCTTTTTCATTTCTTATTATACTAGGACATTGATTTGCTTTCTGATACAAAATGATTGGCAGACTCCTTAGGTACTTCTCCTAGAATCTTCCCCCTTTTTCCATTTGGAGGTTCTCTCTTGTTTTTTTTTTCCTAATGTCACTGGTTGTGTACAATAACATGAACCAATTCTTTATTCTTTACAATAATGTCCTTCTCCATTACTGCTAATCAGCATTCCTCTGAGCTTGTTAAATATCATGAATATCTAGCAGACTGGTTTTGCAGGGTCAGGACAAACCCCTATATGCTTAAAAATATTCTTTGTAGAGGAAGCAGATTGCAATTGTTTAATTGTGCGGGTTAGATTCAGTGAGCAAAGAACAAAGACTTCATATAATTTTAGTGCCAAAGGTGTGTTGAACAAAGGTTTGTTCTGATATTAAAAGGAACTGCAATGGATGTTTTTCACATTAATAAATGGAATAGCATAGTATCAACATAGAACGGATGAAAACTAGGCCGAAGTATTTGAGTACTCAAATATATTGACCTCTCTGAACTTACTTACAAGAGGAATTTCATGGATAGCATAACTGCATTAGAGATCACAGAACAATCTGCACAATCTAAATTGTAAGGCCAGCTAATTGCTAAGTATTTTTAATTGTGAAATTCTACTACCCTGAAATCTAATTAATTCTTATCTGCACACATAAATTATTTTAAGAGGGGGCTAAAAGCAATCATGCATATACAATTAGGATTTCTGGAAAGGACACACAGCTGGTTACTAGTTGTAGGTTTATGCAACTGAAAAGATGAAGATCATTGTCTTGACCAACCATTCTAACAAGGTAGAAATTAATTATCTGTTCCCACAGTGCACAGTATGTGACTTCATAGCCAATGCAACCTCCCAAAGCCAAGGGCATTGCCCTCTAAAATGTATTGCTGAACTGTAATTTTGATTCTGTCAAAAAGGGAAAATAGTTTAATGTATCAGTATAATCATATTAACACTTGGAGTATGTGAATTATTAAAGATCAGATTTGGATTTGCATTTCTGTGAGTTGAATTTATTTGAATTTTCAGTTTGAATCATCAGGTCAGATAATTTATTTGACTTGATTAAAAAGTTTGCGGGTATAAAAGTCCATTTAATCTCAACATGGATTCAGAAGAGTCTGATTTGATTTGGTGCCGTGAATAAATTGAAAGTTTCAGGTTGAAAGGATGATTTGATCAAATTGCCTTGAATTTGAAATTTTGTGTAGCCTTATTTATTTATGCTCCTACAGCTTGTTCCCTCCACAACAGTTTTATCCTGTTTACTCTCTTACAGTTAGCTATATTAGACAGGCTTTGAAGCAATTATCAAGTGGGATCCATTCTATGACTGCCTTGGTCCACCTACCATCATTTCTTTGTGCCAGACCATTTCCATTTCAATTCTTTTACTTTCTTGAGCATATTGAACACTTTTGTTTGTTCTCTAAGCCATGTTCAGGTCTTTCTATCTTGTCTTGTAATGTCGAGCATGTATCGTTCCATGGCTTTTGTGCTACCCATAGTTTTTGTACGATTGTGACGTTAGTGTTCATGTTTCACTGGTATATGTTAGAGCGGGTGTCAGCGTTGCAAGTATTGGATACATCATATTGGCACAACTCGTGAAAGTTCTAAAGACTCTAAAAGTTACTGTGGCTTTCACCTAATTAAAAAGAAAAGTTTCCCCTTTCCCCCAAGTCACAGGTCACACTATCCAACCAAGGTGCTGGCTTGTTGCTTGGTTACTTCACTCCTCCTCTAGGCAGCCACCTCTTAGAATGTCCTTGGTTCTCACAGGAAAACTCATTTGTTTTGGCTACAAAATCCCATCTAGCTATTTTCCCCCTCCCTGTCCCTTCTTCTGCTTTGTGGCAACCCTGAAGCCTCCAGGATTGCCTCAGCCAGGTTCACTTCAGGGTTGACAGCAGGCAGCACACACTGATCAAAAACTTCTCTTCAGGCATGGAAGGAAGTTGTTCTGGAAAATTATGCAATTATAATTTCATATGCAATCATGAGATAGATAGATAGATAGATAGATAGATAGATAGATAGATAGATAGATAGATAGATAGATAGATAGATAGATGATAGATAGATAGATAGATAGATAGATAGATAGATAGATAGATAGATATAGATAGATAGATGATAGACAGACAGACAGACAGACAGACAGACAGACAGACAGACAGACATAGAGATATACTGTAGAAATAGATATAGTTATATACACACACAAATTATTTCCCTTTAGCTAGAAACTTTCCTCTCACCGTCATCTCTACGGATTCATCCCAAAACTTAGTTAGTAAATCAGGTTCTTCACATGAACCTCACTGATTTTTTTAAAAAATTAACATCAAAATGTTTTTATTGGCAAAAAAAGAATTAAGATGGAGATATAATGGTCTCTGTGTCCTTTTTGATGTTGGGAGCTATGGCACATCATTTAACAGCTAAACCCTTCTGTTCAGGTAAAGTAAAGATGTCTGGTATTGCTAATTTCTAATCTATAAATAATGAGTCTCATATAGAAGAAATCATGGCTTTAAAAGATACTGAAATTGAATAGATGTGTGGACTTTTTTTCTTTGCTTTCTGATCCTTGAAGACTGCTGAAAAGTTCTTCTCATTATATAAATACAGGAACTAAAACAGAGAACTAGAATCTCCACTGCACACTGATGCTGTTATTAGTTTTGATTCTTTGTTCAGATAGAATGAGAAGGTGAAGTCTTTGCTATAGTTCACTCAGATTGTATTAATCTTCTGTTACAGCTGATGGGCCAAGAGATACGATTCCTCGAGCCTGTCAGTTAAATGCAGATGTGCCGCAAGTCACACAGCTGCTGAACATGAAGAAGCTGCGCCAAACAGAGCAAAAATGTAGAGGCCGACCTTTAAATTCACCAGAATTAGGTACTCTGATTAATGTTTCTTTATTATATCTTCTTGGGCCAAGGACTTTTATTCAGGTGACATTACCTATAGTCACACATAGTATTAAACCATAACATGCCATGTTTGTTTTCACATAGCTTCTGTAGAAACCCATATACTATGAATTAGTCAAAAAACAAGAACAGTGTTTAACCCATCCATCCTCTTCAAGGAAGATGCATATTGTCTGGTCTTAGAGTCTATAATATTTATTGCTAGTTTTAATAGTAGTTTCAACTTTTATAGTCTGAATTTTGAAAAATTATAGTTGTCTTAAGTGCTCACTACAAGGTAAGTATAAATAAAATCAATCTAAAGAAATTATCTATAGAGATTCTCAGTCATCCAGGTCATGTGCTTTTTCAGGAGGCAACTGTCTTGCCTTTTCCTGGAAGGCATTTCACTTCTCATCCAAGAAGCTTCTTCAGCTCTGACTGGATGGTGGGAAATGAAAGGATTTATATTCCTTGCAAACAGCTGATCATTTGCATCCTTTTTGAGGGTCATTGAAGCACTTGTTACCTTGGCTTGTTGCTTCCCAACCCTGAGCTCAGTCAGATAAGGGCCTGCCCCCTTTTGGTCTGCCTCACCTTTATATCTCCCCACCCCATCTCTGGTCTTTTAGCTGCCCTGCACAACAGCACTCTACAATGGCCATGGCAGTGCAATATTGCTACGTAAATATGATTTAAGCATGATCTATGATCTATCCTGGCTTTGGTCATATTTATGGAGAGATTGAAAATTCAGAAGGGTCCACAAATCCTTAGGTATTACTGTACATTTTTCCATGTATCTTGCTATTTTCAATTGTATTATTATTTATAACGACAAAGGAAATGCATTGACCATCATAAAGCCATAGATTATGGCCATGGTAAGCCTTCTATCTCAATACATTTTTGTTTCTCCTTTCTTGACTGAAAGTTCCTAATTCATTGCTTACAACTAATTTCCCTGAATTTCAAATGTAATTTGGTTTCTATCAAAGAGAATTCATTGCTCTGAATGCTTTCAACAAAATTAATAAAATCCACATGTATCCACCTAATCATTATAAGTGTAAATTGACTAACATTTTACATTATTAATTCCTTCAATTCCCAGGCCAGATTAAGTCCTGACTGTTAGTCAATGTAAGAATGTAGGAAGCTTTTCCTTCTTCCAATAAGGGGACCATGGTTTAATTGAACACGGAGTCAAGTCTGGTAGCTTAAATTGAAGAGTTCATCTTGCAAAGAGCAATATGCAGTGGTCCACTAAACGCATATCAAAATTGGCAATTTATTGTAAAAAACAACAACCCTAATAGTCCTTGCCCAAATGCTTTTGTTTCCACAGGAGCAGCATCCTCGGGTTTTTGCTATCACATTATTAAGGACAGATAGGTGTTTTTATGTGTAAATTACCTTGCTTCCTTATGCAAAATACAATTTGCATTGATATGACCTCTAAAAATACATCTCAGTCCACTTCAGCCCTTAAGTTTAAGGTTTTTCTTATTTTTAATTCTCTATTGTCAATTTACTGCAAATCATATCCCTGCTTACCCAGTTCACTCATTATACTTGTCTATCCCCTAGGGATTTCCAAAGCTTCCTCACTTGTTAGAAATGATGAGCTTATGAGTTTTGAATAAACATGAGGCATGAAGAATAGTGGTAAAATAATACTATAGAAACAGCTTTCCACAGTAAACCTTGCTCCTACAAATACGTCTAATTTCCAGTCTGGCTACAATTTGCCTTAAATCTATGTTACATGGGCCACTATGGGCTCACTTATGGTCCCTAGTATCCTAAGAAAATGCCTCTGAAAAAAATTCCCGTGGGTCAGAAAATCAGTGTATCAAAGATCAAGGTAAGGGGGAAAAATGAGTGAATTTTGACAAATTATGCATATTTGGCAAAAACAATTCCTGGAACAAGTAGAATAATACCTTGATAGGATGTTTTTTAAAGATGAAAAAATGAAGAAATTTTAGAACAATGGCATATTAGAGGATATATGGCCTTTTGTGGGAAATGAATATAAAAACTAGAAAAAAAGAGAAGTTCACAAAATGCAGAAAAAGAAAGATTTTCTTCGAGCATCTTTCTAAATGTGAAATTAGTTCCATTTCACATTTATCTACTTAAAATTTCTTACATCTGAAGAAAGTAAAACTCACCAAGTGTTAAAATGAAATCACTGTTTTGAAGGTCTCTAATAATATAGTGCTTAAATTGAACATTTTCAAAAGTGATTGGATTAAAACAAGAGTTTGACTGGCTTAGTGACCTTATGAAAGGCTCTGTCCCTGTCGAGAACAAAGATGTCATCTCCCTTGGCTCCTGGCACTCAAACCCACAGGATACCATTAATTTACAGTCTCCCATGAGAAGCTGCTATTCAGAGCACTCCTGAGCAATCTTCTGATTTTGCTTTCTCTGGAGAAATGCGAGGGACTGGTGTACTTGCCAGTCTTACATTTTGCACATCAATCATCTCTGCTCAGTTGCATAGACATCTTCAATCAGTCATGATTCACACCAGAAGCCCAAAATATGAGAATGTTAAAGCAAAACAAAGCAAATCCTTTTTTAACAGCATTCAAATTAGCACAACTTTAGGTTTGGTTGGTAAAGTGGTAGAATAATTAGTGGCTATATCCCTGAGCTCTGTCACTTTGAAAATTCTTGTTAACTAAAGAAAATGAATGCCTTGAGCTTTAGAGTTTAATCTTTATTTTTAATCTAGTAGTATGAATAAGAGATGAATTCTTATGGCATTCACTTTCTTTCAGAAACCCCAAACCAGACCTTTCTAGAAATGAGCGCTTTGATAATTTTAAGCTTCAATTTATTTTGAAATTCCATTTTTCATCTTTTCCATTTTAATACTCCAGTTAAACTCAAGAGCCCACATTTTAAAAGAGGTTTTAATATATAACATAAGGTGCCAAACGCATCTAATGCTCCTTCCTCCTATTTTCTCCACAACAACCCTGTGAAATTCTCCATAACAACCTATTTCCTCCACAACAATGCTGTGAAGCCCTCTGCTCACAACAGAATCCCTTAGCCACCAGGCTCGAAATCTTGGGCTTGGACAACCTGGAACTACGCCGCCTACGGTCTGACGTAACATTGTACAAAAATTGACTGCTACAATGTCCTACCTGTCAACAACAACTTCAGCTTCAACTTCAATAATACACGAGCAAACAATAGATACAGACTCAAGATAAATTGCTCCAAACTCGATTGCAGAAAATACGACTTCAGCAACAGAGTGGTCAATGCCTGGAATGCTCAACCTGACTCCGTTGTTACATCCTCAACCCCCCACTGCTTCAACCTTAAACTGTCTACCATGGACCTCACCCCATTCCTAAGAGGTCTGTAGGGGGCATGCATAAGCGCACCAGCATGCCTACCCTCCCTGTCCTACTGTCCCGATTTATTTGTACTCATTTCATGTGCTGATGTCCATGTTTATACTTATACCTTTTACGTTATACATGTTTGACAAACCAAATAGAATAAAATTAAATAAATAAATAAGAATGACTTGGGGGAGGGGCAAGGGACCCACCCAAGGTCACCCAACTCACAGTCATCTGTTTTCTAGCCTGATGCCTTAACCATTAGACCAAGCTGGTTTTCATTTACCTTTTTTTTTACCATTTCCCCCATTTTTTACCTAAATATAGTTGTTACAAAATATTTATATCTATTGATACTTCCCATTTTCACTAGATTCAGAATGAAAACAAACGTGATTTAATGAAGCAAAATGTCTTCCAAATTTATGCTGCTATAGCATAATCATTCCCCAACTCTAGTTCCTGGTACTTACACAATCACAACAGCACTCTTTACACACAATAAAGAACATGAGAAGGGTTGGTAAAAAAATATATTGTGCAAAAACCTGGCTTTCAGCTTCTCACTAATTTCCTTACCCAGGGAAAGATGCTTCTAGTTTTCTATCTTATTTTCTGGGAACTTAGTAATTTCTTTTAAATTTCTTTTTGAATGTAATTATTAAGATGATGGAGCTGGCTACTGCTGGTTATTTTGAAACCTTTTTGAATACCACGTTCCACTCAGTGATGGGATTCAAAAATTGTTATTAGCGGTTCTGTGGACGTGGCTTGGTGGATGCGGCATGGCTTGGTGGGCGTGGCTTGGTGGGCGTGGCAGGGGAAGGATATTGTAAAATTTCCATTCCATATCCACTCCAGGGGGAGGTTAGTGCAAAACGGGCCTGTTTCCAGCATTCCCATACCTCCGTTAGGCCCGGTTTTTGCCCTCCCCAAGCCCCCGTGCGTGCCCTCCACTTACTTGCATCCAAAACGGGCCACGTGGGGACTCCTGGGAGGGGCAGGGAGGGGTGGTCAAGGCCAGCCAGGAGTGGGATTTGGGGGTTCTCTGAACTGCACAGAACCTTAGCTAGAAGTTCTCCCAAATCACTGTGAATCAACAGGTGCCTAGCCCTGAATAGACTGCTATATTATGGAGACTTGCAGCAAAGAGGAGATCCTGTATTACAGCTTGCAACCCCTTTTATTTTAAAGAAAAACTAGGCAAATGGTTTTGACTAAATAGGACATGACTCTCAGCATAATAGAAAGGTGTGACATGACAAGTATAATCTTATTTAACCGAAACTAAACCAAATAGAATTTTTTTTAGGAAAAAATGCAAAATGAATGATTTAGAAACCTAATACTATCAAACTGTATATTTAATAACTGAAAATATATAGGAATGTATATCGATCAATAAAGAGAATTACCAGAGAAATGAGTTCTGAATAGACTAGGTAGATACATATTCTTTAGGCAAGACCACTTTTTCTACTTACCGTACAAATTTTTGGGTGATAAACTTATCAATGGCTTCTTTGCTATTATATTGAGGTGACATCATCCATGTTGCACAAATTGCCATCAAATATAAACTACGAGAGAATGTTTTCAAGATTAGCTACTTACATATTTATTATACAAATATGTACGGCCATTCATCTTACAATCAATTTTGCATATTAGCATTCCACATAAAATAATTTGGAAATCGTATTGGATAATACATATTGTGAATATTGTGTAAGCTAGAGATCATTGGTACGTTTTCTATTTGCAATGTCTAGCTAGAATGAATATTTGCGGTAGTACTTGTGCTTTAATTTGTTAAAAATGTATTATCTACTTGTTATCATTGTTCAAAGTATCTAACTTGAAATTACAGTTACCTATTTTGTTATTTAGTAGAACCTCCAACAACCCGAGCATCAGCTACTATACGTAACAGTAAGAGTCAAGATATATCCCACATTGCATTTGGATCTAAAGTCCTTGGACCACCACCTCTCTCAGGCCGAAGACTCACAACAAGAGCATCTGGGGAGGTAAGATTCTTAAGAGCAAATGTTTT